>NC_137979.1:31676137-32276137 GCF_963924665.1 Micromys minutus | reverse complement strand
GGCTCAGGCAGGACTTGAAGCAGTGAGCTGATGAGCTAACAGTCAGATGTGGCCAGCCTTCTTATTTCAGATAACCACGGATAGTTCATCAGGGTTACCAACTCCTTGTCATGACATTTGAAGAAATATCTACCAAGTTTTATTTTATATGCCAGGTTTATGAGGCCATTTGAATCATGTGTATAGATGGCATGGCAGAAATGAAGGATAGTGTTCTCACACATGCAGAGTCGCAGGCACTTAATGTCTGAGCACCCCTTTAATTCATAAGGACTGTGGAGGACATCATTAACATTTCTCAGCTTAGAAAATTGAGAGTACATATTAAAAAAAAAATAAAGATTTCTTTTAGAAAAAGAAAGAAAAATGATAAACACTCTGGGTCATACAGTGCTTTGCTGGCAGACCTACTGTGTTCTGCCTAATGCTCTGTTCTTCTCAAGGATTGTATTACATCATTAATTTGGGGCCCACTTTCCCACATCCACCGCCTATCTTGAAGTTCAATGCCGTATTACGGCTGCATGCTTCACACAACCAAGCATACACATTCTGGTAGTTTTAGTTGTGAAGCAAACTGATGGGGTGTCATCTGTTTCCTCTCCTAGCACGAATGATAAATTTGGAGAGATGTTTCCAGGACAGGAAAAATGATCTCACTGTTGGTTAAGAGGAAAGCTAGCTGAGCATCAGTAAATATAACTGGGTGTCATTCAAATAAGACAGTTGAATACCGATGACACGGTACCTACTTGACTTTTGAAGACATGTATCCTATGGATGAATCCCTTCATCTCCTGACTCCATGTTCTTCCAAACTCCATTAAAAGTTTAGACTTTAGAGTTCAGTATGCATCCGAGTCTTGTGTTCACTGCCTATAAGCCACATAGCTTTAGCCCAGCTATTTACCATCCACATGCATCCGTTTCCCAACCTGTGAAATGAGATTGCTAAAAGATGAGAGTTTTGAAATTGCTCAAAAGAGTAAGACAATTTATGAAATTCTGTTATGAAAATATCTAGCACAGTGGCAAATAGCCAACAAATGTCAGTAACTTACAATCTGATATGATCATTAAATACAAATAACAGCATAATACCTTTGTTTGACATCTGGACAATTCCTTCAGTGAAATCAAGTTATCTGTCTCTCCCTTTGGTGGCTTACAGAGCTGAGGGTCAACTGTCATATCTGAAGTGAAGGCTTGCCGTGAGATATATGTCATCTTCTGATGACTGTCTTCCCTAGATATTTATCCACATCTGTCTTCTTCATTGGCAGAAGCATCTTTGTCACCCTGTAGTGTTATAGATGAGACTCTGGAGGTCATGGCCATTCACTCATGTGCTTGAACAATCTCATATGAAAGCTATAGGTAGGCATGCCCAACCCCACCTTCACTGTTGCAGCCTGCATGATCCTACCCAAGCATCTTGAAGGTTACAATTAAAAACCCTTAAGTCTAGAAATCACAACTTCATAAGCAACTGTTAAATTTGGTTTTGTTTAATAATATTTTAGTCCACACAGAAAGCCAGCAAGAATTTTATGTCTATGTATGTGGGAGGCATACACATGTATATAGACATGTTCACACATGTGTGAGCACACATTTGTGGGTGTGTATGTATGTATGTGTACGCATGTGAAAGACTGATGCTAATAGCTGGAATTTTCTCCAGTCCCTCTCCATCTTATTCATTGAGGCAGGGTCTCAACTGAACCCAGAGCTTAATGCTGTTTGGTCTGTAGCTCAGGAATATCAGACTGACTACCATGTCCACCCAACATTTGCATAGGTTCTGGAGTTCCAAACTCAGTCTTCACACTTGTGTAGAGCACTGACCCATCTCCATAGCTCTGCCCCCCAAAATAATTATTTAAGAATTTATGTTAAGCAGGGGCTGGAAAATGTACAGTAATATATTCTATTAGGTATAGCTATTTGTGGCGGTACCAAGTTTTAACCAACACATCAGCTGGCACTGCCAGAACATTTTGGGCAATTCTCAGAATTTTATGTAGAACATCCTGGGAATGAATCATTGGCTATGAAGGTTTTGTCTTTGCAGTGATTTTTTAAAAAAGACTAATTTGTGTCTAAGAATCTCTGTATCTATAAAATTATGCAGTTCCTCAGAATGGAGACAAAGTCTTATGCTCAATTAAGAGTCAGGCAAGGATAGGATGCTTGACTCCATCATGTCCTAATGGCTGCTTGTGCAATTATCATTGGATGTATAACTCATCAGCGCTGGGATAATGTCACACATCACAACAGTGCTGGCACTTATGGTGAGCCTCGCCTCTTCTTGTCTGAGTTTTGAACGTACCGGAAGAGGCACAATCCACAGTTACAGACAGCAAGGGGTTCAACTTTCAAGCTCAATTTTCCAACTACTCCCTTTGCAGACTTCGGCATCAGTCTAATTGAAGAATTATCCTGAGATTGCCAGATGAGCTATGAGGCTGGTATCATTTGCAACTACTTTTCCACATGAATCTGAGCCTTCCCAGTGCTCTGCAAGCAAAAGGAAATGGAAGAATAAATTACACTCTGGGTCTCCTAGCAGCCTTGATTTCAGAAGTTTTATCATGTTTATCAAAACAATCTCATAGTTCTCAGTGAGTCTTTTTATTACAAACAGAAATAAATGTTTTACATTGAGACCTATGATTAAATGTACACTATTAAAACATCACATTCATCCATTTTATGTATTGGGGTCCCATGTGAGATGTTATTCAAGGAAGGCAGACATTTTAGTTCAGGCTTTGAAAGCCAGTTTTAAGACCAGCCTTCTAAACACAGTCAAGTCTCTTCCTTCATATTCATCTGTCTTGTGATATTCAGTAGCTAATTTCCGTATGCTTTGCAGTGTCCCGGAGTCTTGGGGCATCTGAGCAAATAAGTTAAAGTCCTTGTTTTCACAGGGTTAATATCCCTTGGGAAGACAGACAGCAGATCAACAGATTAGATCATGGCAGGAAACTATCAGGTAAGGAGAGGACCACATCTCTGTGTACATGGAAAAGAATCTGCAGACTGAGAATCCCTTTGCTTCTCACTATTGAGCACCCGTGGGATGCTCTGCCTTCCAGACACCTCCACAAATGGGCAGCTCAGCTTTAACCTCATCAAACATCTTTTTTCCACCAAATCTAAATCTGTCACCCGGAAACTCTACTCCTTCACATTGGCATTACTCTGAGATCTTTCCCTTCAAGTCTGATTCGTTTTCCACAGACAACCCAAGTCCTGTCAGTGCACAGTATCCATGGCCACACACCACCAACAGCTTTCTAAAAAGGTAATGGCAAGACTAGGAGCCATGTAGTAGGAGACAAGTCTAGACCAGAACAGCAACCTCTTTCTGCTTTTGGTTCTACTTGTTGACTGTTATGTTTATAGGAAGTTTGTTGTGAGGTCCATGATACTGTGGCCTCTTTTATGGATTACAGTTTCCTGAGCTGCCTCAAAGAGCCTTTGTCTGGGGCTTTTCTCCTTAAGTTGGTCTTTGGAGCATTGTCAGTGTTCTTTATTGGACCCACACGGACGTCTGCATAGTCCCAATATCTTCTCTCAGTGTGCAAAGTGGTATTTTATTTTGATGGTTTTGAAATGGGCCATTTTTACTTCTTAAATTTGTTATTAGTGTGTGTGCATGATGTATGGATGTGGGTAATGCATTCCATGCATGTGTGGAGGTTAGAAGACAGATGCCTAAGTCAGCTGTCTCTTCCCAGCTTTACTTGAATTCCAGGAATTGAACTCAGGTTCCCGCACTTGCATGGTAAGGGCCTTTACATACTGAGTCATCTTGTCAGCCACTAAATGAGATACTTTAGCCTTAACAATTTCCAGGTTTTAATATTCCAAATGTGGGACTGCATCAGTTCTTGTGGTAACTTGGTCTACACACACCTATGCCTCATCTACAAAAGTTTGGGCAGAAAGTCCAGGACTCAGATGCATGCTGAAATACAATCTTCGGCTGCCCCAGCTTTCCACTAGCTGTTTGCTTCCTCCCAGCATTTCTACTGAACAACCAGAAATTCTAATGGTCAGAACCATGGGAGCACACACTTGCCTCTACCTACATAATAATTCTGTTGGATTTGTACAGCCACCTCCTTCGTCACAAGCAGCCAACCCACTCCAGTTTTACTGACATCTTCTCAAACAAACAAACAAACAAAAACAGTTCTTTCAACCACACTGTCTTGGTTCTGTTCACCCTGTCTCTCTTCTATATGTGCTTTTGCTTTTAGTCCCCTGGTTTCTGTCTCTGTTCATCCCTTATTCCCTCTCTAGTTCCCTGTCTGTGCATATTTATACATGTGTGCTCATAGTACCTGGAGCAATAACTTACTTGGACTTCAACTCATATTCTGGGTCTTTAGAGAATTGATCTATTTCTTTCAAAGCAGAAGGATGAATTCCTGGCTTACAAGGTAAGTTTATTGCGATGGTTAATCTTGAGGGTCAACTTGATTGGATCAAAAGACTAATAAATCACACATATTGTTGTGTCTCTGAGTGTGTGTCCAGAGAAAATTAACTAGGGGTGGAAGGAGCCATTCTGAATATAGGCAGCATTACCCTATAGAGGTGCAGGATGCAGGGGGACAGTAGAATAAGAGAACAAAGTCAAGATCCGATAGTAGAGTTTCCCACTGCCCCCCCTCTCCTTCCTAGCAATCATTATGATGTAAGCTGCTCTATTATGACCCCCATGCATGTTAGACCAAGACCTTTCTTACTTTCAAGTTTTAGATGTCCAGCATTGTGTCATAGCAACCTAAACTATAATAGACTGGCTTCCAAGTTGTAGTTCTAATAGGTGTCAAGGTCCGGTTTTCAGCTTCCCACCCTGAAAGCCTCCTCAAATATAATAATGTGGCCATGTCATGGCCTTCCTGAAACAGTAAGAATGTTTCAGAATAAAATCCAGACATCTCAACTACATACTAAAGATTAATCAAGAGCTGAAACATCCACTTCTCCTGGACCCATAATCTTTATTCTGGCCAAGCAGCCATTTCCAGAGCACACTGAGCTATGTACTGCTCATCCACATCTGAGTGCATTAGAAATTCATCTACCTAACATGTTATTGTCCCATCTGAGGTTTGCTTCAAATAGCAATCCCCCTTTTATTTGCTAATTTCTGTTCTGAGTATCCCACACACACCTACCAGGCTGCCCAAATACCTTGTATGTAGTCTGTCCAGTTCTTACTACCCTGTATCTTGATAGATACTTATTTTCCTTCCACATAAAGACAACTGGGCCCCATTTGCTCTATTTCTAGTGTCCAGACTGGAAGTTAGTTCGGAACAGGAATCTTGACAGTAGTTAGGAAACACATGCTGAAAACATGACCAGGAGTTTCAGACTGAAAACCATTTCAACTTATCTTGAAAGTCAAGAAAGCAAAAGCTGCACACTCATCAAGGTAACCCATGAGTATGGGGAGTAGAGGTGTATCCCCAGGGCTGGAGAAACAAGGCAGAAAGCATCTCAGTAGGTGTTCAGTGACTTGTCTCATTGTTGCAGCATCTCAGTACAGCATCTCAGTACAAGGCTGGCTCCAGAGTGATGAAGGAACTGAAAGCCAGTACCAACTGATGCTCTTGGGTGGTGTCTTAAGTTGGGGCCTTGATTGCTGTGATAAAAACACCATGACCAAAAGCAATGTATAGAGAAAAAATTATTTATATCATTTTATACTTCTAGGTGACAGTCCATTACTGAGGGAAGTCAGGTCAGGAGGTCAAGCAGAGAGGAACCTGGAGGCAGGAACTGAGGTAGAGGCTGTGGAGCAATGCTGCTCACTGACTTGCTCTTCATATCATGTTCAGTCTGCTTTCTTACAGCATCTACTACCTCCAGTCCAGGGGTGACACTGGTCACAGTAAGCTGAACCTACCCACTGGCCAATCTAATGAGGTATTTTCTCTGTTGAGGTCACCTCTTACAAAATATCTCTAACTTGTGTCAAGTTAGCATAAATCTAGCCAGAATAGATGGTAGCTGTCACAACCTACTATAGCAGTGAGATTCATAAACCTGATGGATACTAGACCTGTATCCCACCCTCCAATCTTTTCCTTACTTTACTTGTTTTCAGAGCCTACCTGCAAGTGAGCTAAAGTAACTAAACTGTTGTGGTCTATCCAAGACAAAGGGGTTTCATAAAACCTGGGGCTTTGGAATTGAGAGAATTTAGTAACGTGAATGCAAGAATGTTTCTTCCAGTTGTGTAGCCTGGATTAACTCATATATTGCCTTTGATGATTTGGGCATGCTAGGAACTTTGGAACTTTGAGTGTTGGAATATGATGGCCCGCATGTCACGTAGACCCAAAGTTAACTTTTACCCATCGTCTTAGGGGTAATAATGCTGTGAAGAGACATCGTGACCATTTCATTGGGGCTGGCTCACAGGTTCAGAAGTTTAGTCCATTATCATCATGGCAGGAAGCATGGCAGCACACAGGCACACATAGTACTGGAAACGGAATAAAGCATTCTGCATCTGGACTGGAAGGAATCAGGGGGAGAATATGACACTGGGTCTGGCTTGAGCCTCTGATACCTTGAAGCTCACCCTCCAGTTACACACTGCCTCCAGTGATACAAACCTACCTCAACAAAGCCACATCTCCTAATAGTGTCACTCACTATGATCCTATGGAGGGCATTTTCACCCAAACCACGCTCACTATTCCTAGGAGTCCAGTTATCACATGTCCCTTGATGGCTGTCTTCATATCCATTGCCTCAATTGCCTCTGGAGAATTTATTCTGCTGACATTTTCCTTAGACCTCTTTTGGTGTTTCCAGGAATCTGAAGAATAAGCTGCACCCTAATCCCAGAGGTTCCTATCAGCAGCCTGTAGCTAAATGGCCTTCCTACAAGCAATTCTTTTAAGTGTGTGCACCATCAAACAGTTCTGTCTGTTTACAGTGTGGTTTGTGGAACAGCCTTGATATGGCCTGGGAACTTCTTAGAAATGTGGGCTCCGAGTACCCCCACCCCAGATCAGTGCAACTAGACCGCAAAGATCCCCAGTTGTGCTGTATGCACAAGCGAGTCTGTGAAACCTTCATCTGGAGCAGAAGTTTTCAGTTAGGGCTACTTCAGGGGGTGACTTGGCAAAGCCGAGAAGACATTCAAATGCTTGGGGGACCTCAGAGAGTCTGTCACCTGATTGGGTCAAGAAAGAGATTGGTGACTTTAAAGCTCCCTGGGCAGTTTTAATAGGGATGCAGAATAGCAGACCGCTGATCCAGAGCCTGTATGAGATCATAAAGCGACACGCTGTTAGCTCTCCAATTATCTCACTATCGCTGTGTACAGAAGTACACGAAGGAAATAACTCAGGCTCCGGAGCCCGGCTCTGCGGTGATTTAATGATATCTCTGAGACTGCAACTAAGATTGCCGGACTCCTAATTCAAATCCTATCACTTAGCTACCACTGTGTCATTACTGACATTGGTAGTTATTTATACAAAGATGCTCTCAGGCATCTTTGTATATCACAAGATATTTAAGCACATCTTAAGAATTATGTTGAGTAGGCAGGAGAAGGAGGCAGGGATGAGCAGTGTGGAGGGATGCAGGAACTCAGTCAAGTATCCACTCAAACAGGATTCATTGCAGAACAATAGAGGAGGCTTGAGAATTTTTCTTTCTTTCTTCTTCTTGCTTTCTTAGGAAATCCTATCTACTTGTAATCATTTTAACTTAATTGAGGTTAATTCAGCACTCACTTGTGTATATGTGTGCCAATCCCCATGAAGCTACAGAGAAAGTCTTGCTCCTGAACAAATGTGAACCCTAGTTCAGAGAAAACAAATACAAAGTTAGGTGAGCTCAGGGTTTCTACTTCAAGTGTGTATGCGTGTGTGTTTGTGTGTGTGTGTGTGTGTGTGCATGCACGTGTGTGCACGCATGTGTGTTTTGCTAAATTGAAGCTCAGGACCTATATATATTAAGTATTTTTGTCAGAGTTATTTCCTTAGCATATATACATATGTATATATATATATATATGTATATATATATATATATATATATATATGATCCTCAAACTTAACGATTCTCCTGACTTAGCCTCCCATGTTCTGGGATTACAGGTGTTTAGCATCAAGTCCTTTATTCAGGCAAATTTCACTAGAGACAAACATGCAGAATTTTCTGGGGCTTAAGCAAAGCATGCTCCATTCAAGCAAATGACCGTGATTCTTATGGAGGCTTGAGAAGAGTTGAATGTTTGTGTGAACTGATGGTAAGTAGGGACACCAAGGAGAACACATCTACTTGAGTGATATTGGTAAGATAGCTAAAATGAGACAGGATGGGTAGGTGAGGGGTCATATTCTAGAGGAGTACACATACCAGAGCCAGAAGATAGAAATTAGCTACCTCGACCAGTGTGCCACTGAAGAATTCTGAGAAGACCGAATCCCTGCAGAAGGTGAATTACAGAGTACAGGGCAAGATTGCAGGCAGTCACTAGACCACTATTCAGATGACATTTGGAGGAGAGGGAAAGAGGATGGAATATGAGAGACTTGAATCTAGGCCTTAATTAGCACATTTAGGAGAACATTTGTGGGGTAAGTAGACATTGTGTTTACATTGCTTAATTGAAAGTACATTTCCCCGAGGCTAAATTACAGTGAACACTATTAAATCACAATTAGGGCTATCTGGGTATCTGCATCATTGTAGATTTTGTGGGCATCGGGACGCCCTCCGTTTAGGGGACAGCGGCAGCAGTACTTTTAGAATTTCTCCAAGACTACTGATTTCAAAGTGGGATTCAGAATCCTCATCCCTACCGCTACCCCGCTCCGGGGTGGCAATTCAGAGGCCACTGCAACCGCTAGCGTTGAAACCTTGAGCTTTGACAGCCCCAAGGGCAGATGAAACTTATTTGACTGAGGTCTTAATGGTACATGCTAGGGAGGAGCCCAGAAGGTCAGGAAAATCCACACTACACTAAATCCCATTGACCTTTCAGCCCCGGAAATCAGTATAGAGAATGAACAAGAGCCGCAGCAACTTGGTATAACTTATTGATCCTCTGTTAGCATTTATTGTAGACTAATGTTCTAACCACTGGCTGCAGAGCACAAATAATGGAAAAAGACAAGAACGGACAGATTCCAATTTAAAGCCCATCCCTTTTACTTTGTGACCTTGAGAAGTCTGCTTAACTTCTCAGTGCCTTAATGTGCTTATCAATAAAATGGATTTACTCATAGTACCTACCTGTTAAAGAAGAATGATAGAAAGTGTAGATATGATGTTAATTATATGTGTGTTATCTTTCCAAGTAATAGAAGCAAATAATTTATGTGTACCTACTAGTCATAAACATCATATATAATTATATAATAAAGATTAATATTTTTAATGGCAATTGCTTTGTCAATAGTGGAATAGGTCATATGTGACAATTAATATACATAATTATAATGTCTTATTTTATATTTTTATTTTATACAGTGGTTTGCCTGCATGCATGTCTATACACGGTACACTGTGTCCTGAGAAGCCAGAAGAGGGCATTAGGTCCCCAGACTGCGGTTAGAGAAGGTTGTGAACTGACTTGTGTTGCTGTAACCCAGGTCCTCTGAAAGAGCAGTCAGGGTTCAAACCACTAAGCCCTCTATCTCTCTAACCCTATCTTTCATGTTTAAAAATAAATTTTAGTTTGATTTCCTCTTTGATCATTGTGTCCTGCTTTAATCTACATGGCAAACATATGAACTATCATGAACCATATTTGATCCTGAACTGCACTATCTGAAGCCATTTTGAATCTTGCATCATCATAGATCAAGTTTTAATTCTCATTCCATACCTAAAATCATAAAATCTAAGCATTTTTTAAAGTTCAAGAAAATTTTCATGAAAAGAAAAGATTTTTTAAAATATCCATCTTTTTGCATTTAAAAATATTTTTATGTTAGCAAAAAAAACAGTAGATCTCGTTCAGACATCTTCATACACTGAGAAGTACTATATACTATGTAATACACATCTATAACATACTCTCTATATAGCATGTATATTCATAAATGCTCCCATCTCTCACACAGTAACTAGAAAACTGTGAATGTTCAATAAAAGGGCAATAAAGAAAATATCATTTGGGGGAGGGTTGGCCAGTTTGTAATAGCACATTGGAAGTCAAAACAGCAGACTATATGAAAAAATGATTCCTAATACGATGTGTGCCCATAGATCAGATTATGACTCAACCCTCATCAGAGGAGTTTCTTGCCATAGATGGGAGCCAACACAGAGACCCACAACTGAACAACATGCAGAGGAGGTGTTTTAGAGCACCCAGGCCTAAAAGAGATGCCTTTATCAACCCCGCCCCCAAGGCTCAGGAATCTCCATGGACACAGACAGATTATAAGAGCCAGGGGTTGTGATGACGCCAAGGAAACAGTGCCATCCAAACCCAACCGGATTGATGAATTCACAGATGAATCCACAGATACTGTGACAACCCACAGACCTACACCTGTTCAAACCAGACACAGTCCCAGCACAGAGACGGTGATGTGAACACAAAGTCCTGCTCCTAACCAGGAAGATATATATAATAACTACTTGATAAAGAAAAAAAAAAATCAGTGTTCTCCAAAGGAGTGTCACTTGAGTATACCAACCATACTTGAGGACAGACCCCATTCCCAGGAACAATTGACTTACATAAAACAGACTCCATTTTTTTTTTTTAAATTGTATCTTTTAAATACTTTGTCTTAATTTTTCACTTGTTTTGATTTTGATTTTTTTTTTTTTTTTTTTTTTTTTTGGTCTTGGGAGATTTTTGTTTTCTTGGCGGGGAAGGGAAGAACATGGAACTGGGAGAGTAGTAAGGAGGATTTGGAGAAAAAGTATCTGATTAAAAATATTATACAAAATGTAATTAAAATACTACTAAAAATTTTAAACCAGATGAGTAAAAGTTCTCAATTTTGAAATTTATGAGACTAGGGCTTGAGAGACACCCCAGATGTTTGAAATTGTCTTTGTGGGCTGGGGATGTGGCTGAGTGGTAGGCGATCTGGCTAAAACAAGCAAGGACCTACATGTAGCTTGTCATCATCGAGGGAGGTGTCTGTGTGGTATTCTGACAGGTACTCGTCCTCTCTTAACCGTAAGTGAAAAAGGATTGTGAGTCCCAGCATGAACTGATGAGTGATTTGTTCTAATGCTATTTGTGTGAATTCTGCTCCCAAAAATCACACGAAATTTTGCATGTCTGTGTGTGAGATGCTGACGGTCCCTGCCCCCGGCTGCTTCTAATTGGTAAATAAAGTTGTTGGCAGCCAATGGCTGGGCGGAGAGAGAGAGGTGGGGCTTGAGAATTCCCAGGCAAGGGAGCACAGGAAGCTGGAGAACCAGACTTGAGAGCTGCAGGAAAGAAAGCATCCAGCCATATAAGAGTCATGGAAGAGCAGCCCCAGAGGCTCCCTTCCCCGACTGGGCCGAGGGTGGCAAAGATGGAATATAGATTTTAGAAAGTAATATTGATGAGGAGACTGTGTGAGCAGCAGGGAGATTTGTAAGTGCGCAGCTATTGCACTATTTAAGTCATATTAAATGTAAGGCTGCATGTGTGTGTATTTCGTTCGCTGGTCCAGAGCATTGGACAGTAGAAAAAAGCCACCGGTGGGAGTTCAGAGCAGATTAACAAACTACCCCTTCAGATAAGTCTATACTGATGCATGAGGAATGCCAGGCGAGAGGAGACAGGAGTGTGGAAACCACCTGAGGGTCGGCAGGAAAGGTACCTTGGGCTGTCAACACTAGAACTCGTAATGTAGCTTCTTTGCAAATGAGACAAAGAAAATATATACCAGGAAGCAACCACTAAAACTGACAATGCTAAAACATAGATTTGTTCAGAAGTAGAAGCTTCCTGGGATACAATTGGAGGAACGCACTGAATGCACACTCTGCACCGTCTGGGTTGGAAGAGCATTCTGTGCTGCATCTCCCTTTAACCGACCATCTAACTTTCCCAAGGTTACATGGACAGCGCATGTCCATATGGGAATAGAACACAAGCAGTCTGGCTCCATTGTGCTATTCTGAGTCTGAGATAAGGCTGCAAAGATGCCGAAGCCTGATTATAGCTGTCAGATGAGAAGGACTGTGAAAACATGATCATCTACAGCTCATCTGTGTCTTGGCAACTGTACATCCACTGTGCATAGCACACACAGGGTTGACATCTCAGTAACTCTGTCAAACATGGGAATGGATTCCCCTAGAGCTTTGTGGAAACACTGTCCAACTGCACCCTACCTGGTCAGTACTGTAGAGAACACTGCCTGGGCACAGCATGGTTCTCAGAAAGGTTGTAAATCACAGGAAGGGGCAAGCTCAGTCCTGCAGAGACTGGTGACCGGAGCACTCTCCTGGGCCAGGATACACTTGCTGTAGTGAGAAGAACAGAAATAGTGTCGCTTTATATCTGTCTAAAACAGTATTAAAATGCACCATTGGATACCTGATGCTCTGGAACAACAGCAGGTTAAGGCCTTGGGAGGCTCACTCCCTTTTCATGCTCCTGTGCTAAATCCAGCCGTAGGTGTTATTTCACTACAGGAGACTCTGCGCTTCTTCCAGAGTGTCATTTCCCACACAGCTAGTGGTCAATACTGTGACTGGTCTGTCATCTGTCTTCCTTCAGATAAGACAGACTCTTCCAGAACAAAACTCACTAAATACCAGTGGCCTGGGGTTTAATTTAATGGGATTCTAAAGATTTCTGGTAAAAATAGGGCTGGAGAGACTGGCTCAGTGGTTAAGAGCACTGGCTGCCCTTTCAGAGGACCAAAGTTTAATTCCCAGGACTCACTTGGCTCACAACAATCTGCACATCCAATCCTGAGGCATTCCATTCTGGCCTCCAGGGCACTGCATGCAAGTGGCACACAGGCTTACCTTCATACAAACAAGTACATAAAAAGAATTAAATTAAGATCTTCACAACAATGAAATTACATATCTCCAGTATAACCAAACTCATCCAAAAAGGAACCTTTCCTGGAAGGTGTTTAGAGCAGGAAGAGGGCTTTAATGGAAAAAGTGATGACAGGGTCTGAGGACTGTGGGTGTAGAAATGGTTAAGGAAGGCTTGAACTATGTTCTCACATGGCTTCCACCATGAGGCTACAGGGTTTGGTGTGGCCAAAGACTGTGCCGATTCAGTAAGAATGACAAGGGGTTATACAGGCATAGCAAACTGGTCAAACTTTCTAAAGTCGCCCAGATAAAGTCATTTTTGTAATCACCATAGTCCTGGGAGGCTATGATGGTGTCTTTATCTTGTAGAGCAGTGGTTCTTGGCCTTCCTAATAATGTTGCCCTTAAATACAGTTTCTCATGTTGTATGAACCCCCCCACAAAAAAACATAAAATTATTTTTGTTGCTACTTTGTTACTGCGAGATTGCTATTGTTATGAATTGTAATGTCAATACTTTTAGAGATGGAAAGTTGTCCAAAGGGTTCTGACTTACAGGTTGAGAATTCACCGTTGTAGATGAAGACCTGGAAAAGGTGGAGACTTGGTACTGCCTGAACTCTTGTTCACATGTGCATGAGCATGTGTGTGCATGTGCTCGCATGCACACATGCACGCATGCACACACACACACACACATACCTGTACCAAAGCAACATAGATTGGGGCTGCACCTTACAGAGGTCTTGGTCTTTTAGCTCTGTTTTCTCTTCCCTTTTGGTGCTCATGAGATTTTTTTTTTTTAATTAGCAAAATTATCAATTCAACAATTACATCTTCGGCAAAGCCAGTGTATCATTTGGTGCAATGGTAAGCCAAATGCTCATACCCATCTCCTACAGGAGGCTAGGTCTTCTGAAGGGAACAATGACAATTTCTCGTCTAAAATACCCACTTTCAACCAAAGAAAATGAAGCATCCTTTTATTTTTAATTCTTTTGTGTTCTTTTCTGGTTGGACTATTTTGCTAGTATTATTTATGTAATTCTAAAAATCATGTGTAGAAAAAAATCACGATATTGATGAAGAGTTTAGGTATAGAAAAGTCAGGGTTCTGAACCAGATTCCAGAAATAGCTCTTTTGTGGTTCCTTAGAGGAGACAGACAGACTCTCTGATCTCTGAACCATGATTCCCAATGCAGCATCCCATCCTCATATGTGTGACTATCATGCGTGGACTAATCAACCAATTACACTCTAAATTTCATTATTCCTGTCTCACTCTGTATTTCTGTAGCCTAGCCGCATAGTGACATGCATCCTTTGTTAATTTCTCCCAAGTATTGTACTATATGCCATCATTTCCTTTTACCTTACTTTACTTAGCCACATGCTTACAGCAGATGTTAGCATGACTTCTAACTCGTACTATAACAATCCAACATCAAAAACAAAGAAACAAAAAACCAAATTTCCTGCCTGCCTCCCAATGGACACATATTACAATGTTTGTAGTATGTATTTCAGAATTCATACCTTGGAATGCATGCTGTACATTTGTTTGGAAAAAAATATTATCCCCGACATAGAATCCCATAACAAAATATATTTTACTGGAAACAAAAACATTGAGTTGAAATGTGTGTGTACATATGTGCCTGAACATTCACGTGGAAACCAGAGGTTAACCTCAAGTATTAGTACTCAGCAAACATCCACCCTCAGTTTTGAGACAGGGTGTCTCACTGGCCTGAGGAAGGCAAGCAGGCTGGCTGACCCCTGAGCCCCAGGAAGCCCCTTGTCTCTGCCTCCCCAGCACTGAGCTTACAAAGACGTGCCACTACAGCCAATTTTTAAAACATGTATTCTAGAGACTGAACTCAAGTCCTTGTGATTTTACAAGCATTTTCTAAACCAATGAGTCTCTCCATCCCCTTCAGCTTTGTGTCCTTATGGTTAGTAGATGTCACCTTACTCCTTTAAAGTGGTTGTGGTTGGTTGAAAATAAAGAGCAATTAATTAGTTGAGACTGACCTCAAACTCATCACAGACCAGATGGGGCTCAGACCCATGAAGCTCAAACTGGTCTTAAATGTATCATGTAGCCCAGATTGTCCTCAAACTCAGTACATAGCCAGTCCATCTTATAACTTGCTATGTAGATCAGGCTTCAAAGTATCTTTCCTCCTGCCTCCAACTCCCATGTGCTGACTATAGGTGTGGACCATCATACAATGTGACAGCATTCACTCTCAGTTTGTTCTCCCTTCCCCTTGCTTGTGGAGTGCTCCAGTGTGCTACTCTGCAGCTGTCTAGAGCCATAGTCCTCACCCTTCCTAATGCTGTGACCTTTTAATATAGTTCCTCATATTGTGGTGACCTTCAACCTTAAAATTAATTCCGTTGCTACTTCATAATTATAACATAAATATTTGTGTTTTCTAAGGTCTTAGGCGACACCATGAGAGAGTTGTTTAACACCCCCTCTAAAAGGTTGAAACCTTCAAGTTGAGAATCACACTGGCCTAGAGGCTTCATTACCTTAAGATTCCTGATCTACCAGGTCCGGAGACTCCTGTTCAGTGTCACTATCACAATAAAATCCTCTGCTTGGTCACAGCGACTTGAGCCCATGGCTGTATGCATATTCAGTCTTTGCAGGCTTGCAGCAATGTCTGGATTATCTTCAGTGATAAAAGCCAGGAATTGTGAAGTTCATATCTTCCCCAACTCACAAAACCAGCTAGCTTTCTATTCTGATTGCTTCACTATTTAGGCTAAAACTCTCAGGTATTATCCCTGTCTATACAAAGAATAAAGAAACCAAACCCTTAACTGGCTAGGTGGTTTTCATTTTTTTTTTTTTTTTTATGAACTAGAAATATGAATCTGTAAAAGACTTGAGATGATGGTGAGAAACCACCACAATTATTCCTTTTCTGCTAATAACAATGCACCCAAATGTCTTTGTCTGTCTTGACTCCCATCTCCTCCCAAAGTACTTTGGTAACATGAAAAAGGGAAGGCAAAAAGAAGAGAATGATTCTCTCAGTCTCTGGGGTGTGGGAGGCTGGGTGGATACTAGTAGGTGCGTTTGCCCTTGAAGGTATTAGTGGAGGTCAGGGGTTGACATTAGACTCTCTCCTAAGATGCTCCATTGCTTAATTTTATAAGATAAGTTTTTTGCTGGATCCTGGGGTCACTATTTTAGCTATAATATCTACAGATGCTAGCTAGAACCCTGTGAATACTCTTATCTCTACCCTGAAGTGCCCAGTTTACATGAATTCTAGAGATCTGAACTCAAGTCCACTTGCTTACACAACAAGAACTACTTAACCCACCGAGCCATCTCCTGTGCCCTTACAAAGTTAAAAAAGAAAAAAAAAACTTAGAAGAGGTTAGAGATGGAAGCATAGTACAAATTACAACTGCTTCAGGGGAAAAAGGTTCCAAGAGAACAAAACAAGGAGTCTTATTCTCCCACTCTCCCGTCCTCTTCCCTGTTTAAGCTCCTTTCTGGGTCTTTTCTGTCTCCTAGAGGAAAACCTGACAGTGTGTCATGCACGTGTGAAAGGAAAATTACATCTGCATCCCTAGGAGAGACAGGCTTACTGTCAGCAGGGAGAAGTCTGATGTGGATGCAAATGGGACTGAGTGTTCACATATGCATAAATACCCACCACTCTCCTGAATTGCATCAGGGAGGAGATGTTTCCTTGACCTAAACTTTCCTGGAACTCATTTTCACTTCAGGTCAGAGAAAAATTTAAATATATGTATTTATGTATACATTATACATACTGTATTATGCATATATATATTTGAAGGCTTATTTGTGCACACATACATATGTGCTTATGTGTGTGTGTGTGTGTGTGTGTATGTCACGCATGCATACATATACACATCACACACTGTTATCATCCTTTTCAGTGATATTCTTGTCCAGAGGAAGAGAAACAGCTGGTATCCTTTTTAGGGAAATGTTTGTGCCTTCAGAGTTGGCCAGGCTCAGAACTGTGCCTCAACTAAGCCTATGACCTGGTGGATATTACATGTCATTCCTAGAGTTTTAGAAGGCATTTAAATCTACATAAGGCCATCTGACCATGGCCTTACAGCATCTCTAGCTGATGTCCCCCATGAACAAGATTTTTTAAGAAAGTGAGATGGAATGTTATGAAAAAAAAAAAACTCATAGACTTGCCTATGAATACTAATGTGCTTGCAGAATATATACAAGTGTCATGACCATCCCTCAGGGGTCCTAAAAGACAGGTTTCTGCTTTAGGTTAAATACTGGATACCATATGATATCTTCTAAAATAACAATTTTCATGTAGATTAAATGTCTGATGAGTAGGGTTAGAGGCACCTCCTGCTCTTCCTTGCACCAACAGACTGCATGGCCAATACCTTTGAGTCTGGAAGCTAATCAAGTCCCCTCAAGCTGAATTTCATTGTGACCATTTGGGTCTCTTCCTAAAGGAAGGCCCTTTTCTGCAATGCCTAGGTGTGAGGTCACAGACAGAATCAAACCATCCATGGAGACTGTTTGTCCACTTTTACATAACACATCTGCACACCCCAGGTACTCACATTGTAAGAGAAGGAATATCTGCGTATTTTTATATTCCCAGTTCTCAGACAGACACTTCTTACCCTAGGTCTGTCTGTCCAGGATATTGGTTATATGAAGTTAGTGATTTATTTCCAAGCCCTGTGCACCTCTAATTTATGGAAACAATAACTAAGCTTGTTCTCCTAGTCTGTCTTCCAAACTTTTGTTGTCCACCTTCTGCTGGTGTGCTCTAAGAGAGTAGGCCATGAACCATCACAAGTGGAACTAAAGGGGCATATACTTCACCAAGACATGTCAACGAGACACTCTAGCGTCTCTTCCTCTTTACCCAGATTTATGGCCTCTTATGTCATCATCTTCATGTTCCCTTCTAGGTCATCCCAACATTTTTATCAGTAGAGAAGGAAGCATTAAGGTGACCTTTACTATCTAGCCCTGTTTATTCTTTTATGCAACAGCCTTACTCCATCCTTATATATTTTACTTATATTACAGTACCTACCAGTAAGCCCTAAAGTGTTTTCAGAAGTTCTTTTTATATCATGGCACTGATGATGTCATAGGAGTCACCATAGTCTCTAGGCGAGCCTTCAATAATTGCCATCTTGTGGTCCTTCCTTAGTAGATAGGGCACTTGGGAAGCAACAGGGCCTAATCCCATGGGGCTAAAGTGAATTCTAACAATACATGTACTCACTGTCTCATTGTGCTGTGTTCTTTATGCAAGGATCCATGTTAGCCTCTCCTGATAACTTCCTTTTATACAACACTAACCCCAAAAAGTAATGTTTGAGAATCTTCAGTGAGTTTCTCAAAGCTGTTTATCCAAGCAATTTCTAACCCAAAGAAGAGACACCCCCACCTACTCTTCAATCATCTTGGTATTGACAAGATTCAAAGCCAATTTATGAGTCTGCCCCTCATAACAACTTCTGGGCTCTTTACAACATGTGAAGCTAGCTTTGTTGTATTACACACAATTTAGTGCCTAATTAGATACTGTCTTATGTTCTACTAATTGCGTCAAGCATATTTGTTCTGCATTAAATTCACAGACATCTTTGAGGGCACTTTTGATTTTAGTGGTTTCTCTCCTTTTTGCATCTTTGATGCCTCCTATTCCAGCATTAGACCATCCAAATCAATCAAACCATGGTTCTAGTCCAGTCCATACTGTCTGTGGCATTTTTAAGCACTGAAGTAATGAGGTTTAGTAGAAAGAATGAACATCAGAACAGTGACTCACACTGCATTCTTTCTTCCCTCCTAGCTAGCTCTGTATCCTGGAGTGGGGAGATGTGTTCTTATCTGTGCCTTTTTCCTACTGGGGAAGTGAAGAAAATGGCTTAGGTGAACCCTTATGTTACCAGTATTCTTTGAGCCCCATGACTTCATCTTCACCAAAGGAACTCAGAGCTCATAAAGAAACTCAAAGGTCAGGCTATTGGCCCCTAAACATAGTTGGGGGCTAGAAGTTGGAGTCAGTAAAATCCTGACTGCAGAAACCAAATGAACATCCAAAGAAAGAGAGCACTTTCTGCCTCTTTTATCACATGCCATGGAAGTAGCCAATACTAAGCCCAGGGTGGGGGGAGGAATTGAAAAGGAGGCTATATTTTTGAACTCTCTTTTGGACAACTGTGTCTCCAGGATGGCCAAGGGAAATGTTTTCTCTCTGCAAAGGAAAAAGTGAATGGTAACCTTGCTAACTACATTGTGCCCATCTAATCAACTGAACTGATCATTTAAAGCTAAAAGCTTAGGTCCCCCAAAGGGAATTACCAGATTGGCTGGACACCTCTGCAGAGACCCATTATAATTCAACATTACTTAATGTACCATTAAGGTATCCATATACTTAATGGTGTTTTGTTGAGAGTTGAGGTTTTTCTTGAGTTGTTTAAATTGCTTCAATCATGAGTGACTTCCTGAATTAAAAATTAAATGGACTTTCAAGTATTTAATTAGACATATCTATTACCAAAGTGGAGGGAAAAACAGAAATTTACCTTAGAAGTCTTTTATTTAAAGGACTAGGACGCATCTCCGATGGACGAGTATTCAGTAGTACATGCTTTCTGGAATGAAATAGGAGTGTTCTTCTGTGGCTCTCTTTTGGGCTCAGCAGACTCAGAAGATGTGTTAGCCTTTATTCTTTTGCAATCTTCCAACGTTTATGAAACCCTCAAAAAAAAAAAAACATTATTGTGAGATTATAAAACTTGGAGAGGGAGGGGATTAGAGAGGGGGCGACAGTGAACAGCCAGGCAGAGCAAATGGATGGGTCTTGAGAGGTGCACAGAGTGTCCCCTACTCTAACTAGCTGTGTGAAGATCTGAATATGGCACAGAGTGTGTCCTGCAGCTCTATGGGAACATAGGGGCCTTTCTCATCCAGGGGTAAAGCTGTCTTGGTCAGCCTTTTCCTTAGGAGGAAGTGATAAGATGCCTTCTCTGCTGATCAGAGCTACCCTGGTGTCCCTCCCCTCCATCTAGCACACTCCCAAATTCAGCCTGTTGCTTTGGGCTCCTCTCATACTGATTTCTCTACTAATGCACACAAAAGCAAGGCTTTTCCGACTGTATATCACTTACTGTCACACTTTATAAGGAAGGAGACAATGGATGCGGGAAGATCAAGTAAGTGGAAAATTTAGCCAAGTTCCAGAATCACATACTGATAGTAGCACGTGTTGACTGAGGGCTTATGTAGTCGATATTGAGCTGTTAAATAGGCAGACAGATGGACACACCATCAGCATCATGATCCTCATGATCATTATCTTCATCAATGTTCTTCCCAATTCTCTCAGGTAAATGTCATTAGTGTTATCAACTACCAACGTCGGACTAAAGACATTGCATGATTTTCTCAAATTCAAATGTCAGCTAAGTATGGAAACTAAAATTTGAATCAGACTCTATGATGCTTCCTTGTAAATGCTACTGACTCTTCACGGACACACAGACACACACACACACACAAGAGACAGAGACACAGAGAGATATGTCAAAATAAAGAGCATATAGTTGTTAATTTCAATAATCTCACAGCTGAGATAAGAAGCAGGGATAAATGAAGGCCTGCTGCTAGATAATAGCAGACTATAAAGGGTCAATAATGTGGATCGTAATCTGTGTCTCCAGGAAGCATGGCCAGCATTTCTTCAGGTTGCTGAGCAATCACTGGTAGAGTTTAAATTGTACTGGGAATCTATCTATCATCTATCTATCTATCTATCTATCTATCTATCTATCTATCTATCTATCATCTATCTGTTTATCATACATCTATCTGCCTATCATCTATCTATTTATCATACATCTATCTGCCTATCATCTATCTATTATACATCTATCTACCTATCTATCATCTATCTATCTGCCCATCTGTCTGTCTACCTAGCTATATACATCTTCACTCCAAGCAAGCATCAGAATCATGCTCAAATCTTTCAAGCAAATGGTATTTTAATTATTTCATGGCTAAAAATCAAAGACTACATTTATGATCAAGGGTTTAACTTTCAACCATAATACTTGCAACAGAATGATCCCTGAAACTGCAGAAAAGCAACATCCTCCCTGCCATGATCTAGGTCTGCGTAGAGAGTTTCCCAAGGTTTATATAAGCCTAGGAAGAATTGGCATCCACCCATGCCCCATGCTCCAAGCTGTTTGGTAAGCTTAATGTTCTCTGGAAGGAACATCACCTCTTTTGTGTCTGTTTACTCCCACTGCAAGTTGAAATAAATATATGGGGATGAAGAGCAAGAGTGACTTAACTGTTGACCAGTTCAGGACCTAGACTTATTCCCATCGTTTCTCTCACAGACCCACCACATGACACTGAAGCTGGGAGGCAGATGCCTTCATGTTTATAAATATTGGAAATTAAAAAAAAAAATGTTGAAAAGTCTGGAAGGATTTTCCTCAGTTACCTTACTGCAATAACATAAAATGTGAAGGATATGAAGAAACTGTGATTTCTAAATTCCTCCAGAGCTCCAAAGACAGTTGACAGATGTTGTGGGTATTACGGCCATGGCTTGGAGAACTGAATAGCCATTTATGACTCTTTAGCTATATGCTTGGTTCTGTGTTCTCGCAAGCAATTGCAGATGGTAGATATGATTGTATCTAATATAAATGATAAACCTGAGGCTCAGAGACTCCTGACAACCAGATTTGATGGAAAGCTAGTAAATGGTCTATCCAGAATTCTAGCCTAGTTTTATTTACTTCTTCATTCTATGTATCTTCCCTATTTCTCCACCTTCCTGGGCAGATGGAAAACTAGTATCCAAGTATCTACAACCAACTCTTTACCTCTAGGTGTTGGGCTGACTGCTGAGAAAATTGATGATTTAGAGTTGATTGACTGAGCAGCCTCTCAGGGACTTTCTCCCACAGAGGATGAACGCACATGAAGCCAGCCAGAGATGTTGTTTATCAGTCATCATGAGTAAGCATGACTGGTAATCCTGAGGAGGAAATGAGTTTGCTGATGGATGTGTTTCTAACCTGACTTGGGGATGGATAGGGGATGTATTAATCTCTTTCCACATTTGGTTAAATATCACAGAGCCTTGTGCAAATTCGACTTGGGAAATGGGCCTGGCTCATCTGTTCTTTGATTGACTTGCAGAGACACCTGTTGCACAGGCTTCTCTGTGGGATAGCACTCAGGGCTTCCTACATTCTCCAGCCCAGGAAGCCCAAGACTTTAGAAATGGACTGATCCTTGCTTCTAGGAAAGACTGAGAGAAGCTGTGAGTAAGCCCTAAAATTATCTCTCCACATCTGGAAGCACATGAATGAGAAGGCTCTGCTTACAGCTTGTTTTGAACAAGTAAGACTGAAAACTCTTGTCTCTCTGCAGACAGTCAACTAGCCAAGATAGGAAGTGGGACAGAAAAAGAGTAGTTTATAGTCAGTAAAGGGAAAACGGAGTGCTGTGTTCAAGAGGATTCTTGAAATGGTTACAGAATTGAGGTTAAGATGGCATTTGATTAGAATCTAAAAGCATCCAAAACTACCCAGTATTCGCCTGGTTTCTCCCTATTAAGTCCTAAAGGGGGAAAACACGCAAACACAAGAAAGCTGCTTCAGCCAAACTCAGTGCCTTCTTCATCCAAAGGGTTTGTTCTAAAGCTGACTGTGGGTCTGTAGGCAGAACTGCCTCTCTTAGAGGCAGCCTGGGATCTAGCTTTAAGCTTCTTGTGTGAAACACATCACAGTTAGCCAACAGAATTATGATGCAAGCCAGACACGTATTTTATATTTTCTAATAGTTACATTAAATGAAGTAAGAAAAAGTGAAATTGCTTTTAGTAACACATTTTATTTAGCCCAACATATCCAAAATATGTCAACATGTAATCAATTTCAGCTAATGATGAATGCAATCAACTCAAGAGAAATTATTAATGGGAATCATTTGCATTCATTTCTGTGCTCAGTCTTCAAAATCAGGTTTTCTACACCGCTCAACTTGGTTTCCAGTGGAAATACCTGATGTGCATGGAAACTTCATAAAAGTGACAGCTGGAACAGCAGCTTTGCAAACATCCTAAAAATCCTCCAACAAGGGCTGGAGAAATAGTTCAGTGGTTAAGTGTATGCACTGCCCTTTCAGGGGACCTGAGTTTGATTTCCAGCACCCATGCTGGGTTGCATACAACTACCTGTAACTCCAGAGCTAAGGGGTCTGACTCCTTCTTCTGGCCTCTCCAGGCTCTTTCACATCCATGGCACGCATTCACACACACACACACACACACACACACACACACACACACACACACACAGAGGCACAACAAATAAAAATCACTTAACAAGTGAATCTCACACCAGCTTTTGAATTTAATGCAAAGATAGCAATTTTATCAGCCACAATTCAAGCCCTCAGTGACCACATGTGGCCAGTGGCTCTTACACTGGGCAGCTCAGGTCTCTCTCCCTGCCTCTTACCTGACACATCTCAGGTAAGACACAGCTTTGGAGTTCCCCGAGAGTATTCGGCAATGGAAACTGACAGGCAGTATTTCTTAGCTGTAACTGTTAGCTTTCCAAACTCTGATCCTAGAGGCTCCAGCAATTTCTTTCAAGACCATCTGCAGCTTCTTCGGTCCCAGACAAAACAATGCTAGCAATATCCATTGTGTTTCTGTTCTGCATTGCTGTAGAAAACAATGACAGCAATGCTCATTGTGTGTCTATTCTGAATGGCCATAGTTGATGTTTTCTTTTACTTTCTTATAGAACCCAGGACCACCAGCCCAGGGTAGGCCTTCCCACATCTATCATCAATCAAGGAAAGGCACCTCGGTCTTACTCAAAGGGCAGTCTGGCAGAGAAATTTTCTAAATTGAGGACCCCTCTTACAAAATAACTCTGGCCTGTGCCAAGCTGACATATAATTAGGTGGTACGTGTCGCCGTGGCCACAGCGGAAGTAGATTGTCTGCTCCGCACCCCAGGAGTTGGTCACATCCAGAGAAGCAGCCTCAGTGAAGAGCATTAATGAAATTATGTCTCAGCATGAATGGGTCGCCTGCCCATGGTCACAGTTTCCTCGCTCTTCACAAAAGCCCTCAGAGGCTGGCGTCACGCTGCACCCAGCATCCTTCTGGGCTCTAATGGGTCTGAGCTGTGTTCGTTAGGCAGCTTGACCATGAACAGTTGGGAGAAGAGGAGAGAGGGTGGCCTTTAAGCTAAAGGTCAACTTGAAGTGCTTTTAATACACCTGACCGATGGCTAAATCGTATGGGCGGCAACGCAGATATGAGTGGGGGTCAGCACCTAGCCCCTTGCTGAAACATTCCTTCTTGAAACTGAGAGAGGTTGGAGCTTGGAGAAAAACTGAGAAGGGGGTAACAGTTAACTCCCAGCTTCGGATAGCATTACCTCCTGACATATAACATGTACCCTAACAGATTCCCTCCTGACCAGCATGCTGTTCTCTGCCTAAAGAAAGCCGAACCTACCTGGTAGATTCCCGATAATGAGGCAGTCTAAAAGGCTCAGAAGGTATGGCCACTTCTGGGCACTGTGATTCATGCCAAACAAGAGCAAATACATTGCAGAGGTCTCTCTACGGAAACAAACAAAAAACCAAACCAAACCAAACCAAACCAAAACCAAAACCAAAACTGGAATGGCAGGTCAAGTGAGGGGAGGGAGGTAATGTCTACTTGGTAGTGATTGTAACAGCGCCATCTAGAGGTGACTCGGCTTTCTTGCCTTAGCTCTTCTAACTAGATCACACCTTCTTGTGGGACATCCTGTGTCCAGAGGCAGCATTTCAAATTTGACCCATAACACCCCTCCAACCTCACCCCATTTGTGACTATGTACCTCCTGGAAATTGCCAAACGACTCCTACAAGATTCCCTTGTCTGTACTTTAGAGCCACAGTGAACTTTGAATCCCAGCCCGCAGTTCACCACACAAATAACCTGAGATGGCTTCTAGACCAAGTATTTGGGTCTGTAAAAGGAAGCCATAATATCTGCTTTATAGAGTTGTTATGGGATGCCAATGAGATGATAATGGGAACAGTTAATTAATAATATAAGCTAATTGGTTTAGGTGAGGAGTCTAGGTTGCGTTTTTAATCATTAGAATAGTCTATTTTATTGTGGAGTATTACTATTCACACTTGTGAGATTATAGTCTCCCAAAGTGACTGCAATAATTCTAATTCTACCGGATCCTCTCATATTCTTATTTTCTCAGTCCTTAAATCCAAAGGATGTTTGTGATTTCCTTTGGAGACAATGGAGTGGAGGGTCTACATGCCCTCAGAGGCTGAGTCAGACGGATGCAGCCTCCTCGTGCATTCAGCGTTTTAAGGCAATTTATAGATGTGGTGTTCCAACCCTGGGTCCAGTCTAAGTGCCAGACATGAGGATGAGGGAGGCTTCTGATGGTACCACAGCCTTCAGGGTGCCCTACTGACCAGAGTAGAGATTGGGCAATCCTACTGCCAAATTTGTGGATTCTTAGGCAAAATAAATGTTTTAATAAGAACTTAAGCAATAAATAGTATCACATTAAAAGTTTTACATTTATATATGTGTGTGTGTGTGTGTGTGTGTGTGTGTGTGTGTGTGAATATGTGGGGGTTGTGCCTCCTGTAACACTTGTGTGGCTCTTGCAGGTGGGTTCTCTCTTTCTGCCAAGCAGGTTCTATAGAGCAAATTGAGGTCATTGGTCTCAATAGAAAGTTTTTACCCATCTAGTGAGCTCACCAGCTCTTGTGCTGTGCTAAGTCACTAGGTTTTAGATGAGCTAACCAGACAAAAATAAATAGTTGTGCCAACCATTTGACAGAGACCCATCGGGTTTCTAGAGACAGTGAGGATCTAGGCTACAATTTGAACCAAGGGTTTACTGTCTCCAGAATTCCCCTTGTGTTCCTTTGATGATTCTGCTCCCGAGAAGGAAGCCATTGCTAAGGAGGCAGCCACACCCATCTAAGCAGCCTCCTTAATCTGAAATCAGCACCACTGAAGAAAAGAAGGAGCAAGACATGAACAAGGAGAGTGACTCAGCCCCAGAGATTCTGAAGCTGTAGAGATTCCCACCCACCCCACATAAAACATAAAAACTTCTTATTAAAGCAAAAAGGCATATCACATCAGGTGAACATCAAAGGCACACTCAGGCACTTTGGGGATAGGCCCACCTTCGAGATGGGTGCCCTGAACAACTGGCCTCAATATCGGACAGTTTCTGAGAAGCTCTGTGTCCAGAATCCAATGACCTCGGTTACTCTGCGAGGTGAAGCAGGCATCAGTATTCTTAAAGCTTCTGGTGTAGTCTGCTCTGTAGTCTAGATGGAGCATCCTCCACTGGGGAGGGGAGGGTGGGAAGGAGGTTGCTCTTGGGCCAGCATCAGCTCAGCAGCTGACGCTGAGGCTCAGGGCACAGGCTTGCAGAGACTGCAGAAAGATGGGTTTTGATCAGAAGTAGATGGTTCTCGTTTGCTTTATGACTCTGTGAGGTGAATTAAAAATCAAGCCTAATCTGGCTTCAACTGAAGATGAAGATTCAGCAAATTCAGAGACTGGTTAAAGACCCCATTAATACACTCATTGCCAGGAATGATACTCGATGCCCTGGCATAAATGGAGGTCATTGGGTGTTTTGCCTCTGGTGCAAAATGGTGGTCTGAAGGGAGAAACTGCTCCTCTCTAGCTACTGGATAGAGAACATGGATGGCCCTTCCCTCTAATGCTAAAAAGAGGTGGTAGAAGAAAATTCTCCATCAATGGAAAGGATTGGAATATTGACAGGGTTAAACTGATACACGACATACCACCATAGGTTAGACATGAAGAGTGTGTATTTCACTCATTTGCCTCTCAGTGATTTCTGCCTTTAATTACCCATCTCCTTTCCCTTCTACTTTTTAAAAAACACTTCCATGTTTTGGAACATTCGGAAGTAGAAGCAGGTGCCTTGGAAAGCAGCCTATTGAAGTGCATCACAGAAGCCTCTCCATCTGCCCACATATCTTCAGCCTTGTCCTTTGGGGAGCTCCAACTCAGGAGGTAACTCCTCCATCACCTGCTCTGAAAGTCATCTCTCATCTCCTCCATCTGTGTGGGAGCCCTCTCCGCCCTCTTCCCACAGCCATATGTAATAACATTATTCCCATGTGATAATCCTTCTCTTTGAAATACGTTCATCTCTGTGCAGTAGCATCCTTTGGATTCTGGTGGCCTTCTCCATGTCTGTCATCCACAGTAGATGGTGACCCTAGCCCCAGATACAGCACCGAATATGAATTGTATAGAATGAATAATTTAGTAGACCAGACACATATCTCCTTGGCAAGCCTCAATTTTCACATCTGTAAGGTGAGGATGAAGAAGCATAGTAAGGGCAGTGCCATTCTTCGTGATCCCTCCATAGAGCTGGAGAGAATGAGAAGAAAGTCAATAAAGTAAAGAAATGACAATGACATGTCACTGAGCCACTGTATGCTGGGACATAGACAAACATATTTATACGGCCAGGTGAGCATATACAGGTTAAAAGGTCACCAGTGGGAAGTAGTCAAGGTTATCTAAGGGTGTCAGTTTGATAAACAGAGTTCCTATCCTCTAAAGAGAGGCAATCAAGGACCTTTTTAGAACACAGAACTAAAACAGGCATGTCCAAGCATAGAGAGAACACTTCTGAACCAAGGAGCCATGGCCTAGTACAATTTAAACACATGTGAAGGGTAGAGACTCAGGATGAAAAGCTATCTGACAGCAGCCTGTAAATTCATGCCTCATACTAGACCAACAAAAACTTATACACTGTCTATGGATGAATGCCATAGGGTACTTGCTTTGATTGGTTTTCTGGGAAAATTTAGGAATGGTCAAGTGGGGAGCCCATGTAGGCTCTTGAGGTCACTGTAGAGAGCTGGAAATGGAAACAAGATATCCAGAGTCTCTGGGAGAATTCACATGTGCAGTGCATACTTCTAGCTCTGTAAAAACTTTCCCTAGGAAACAAACTCACCTACACCAGTGTCACACCTCCAAAACCATGCATGGTTCCACAGTGACTTTGACAAATACCATTGAGGCAAAGCTCAGAGACTCAACAACGTGAATGTGCTTAAATTCCCTTTTGATTGACATGTATAAAGCACATGTCCCAGCTATTGTAGCCCACAGACAAGGAGCTCACAGCACTAAGTTCACATCAGCATACCAAAGACATTATTAGCACAGAGATGTGTCTGATGTGTTTATGTGTATCTGTGTGAGTTCCTTTAAAATTCTCATAGCCTATGAGTGATTAATATTCCCATGTTGTACCCTCGTCCAAATATGTGCAATCCTAAAGGCTTACCACCCACTTTAGCTTAGTCAGCAGGTTGTAGAATTTTCTAGAATGACACTACCTTCCATTTGCAGACCCAATGAAGGAGTGCATCTCTATCCTTATTCCCACAGGAGAAGCCATCTAGGTCTTTTATAGGGACATTATTTTGTGGCAACCTTGTTAGCTGGCATTTATGGGGATTCAATCAATAAATTAGATGCTGCTTGGAGTGATGGATTGTTCACTCGCATTTGCTTAAGAGCCCTGAGGACTGAAAGGCAAAGTTAGAAGTTTCTTTACACACACACACACACACACACACACACACACAAACACATACACACACACACACACACACATTACCACCACCAACACCATCACAAACATCATACCACCACCACCACCACCACCACCACCACCACCACCACCATTATCTATAAAATGCCACTTTTAACTGTGTTGAAAAGTAGTTTTTCTTGGCTTCTTACAGAGACTTGATGTGTGAGAGGCTTGTAGGAGTGGGAAGTTCCTTGCAGCTGAACTCTCAGCATCTTCAGAGACGCATTCTCTGGGGAGGAAATTGCGGTGACAAAGCTCCAATCCCTCTGCTCTCCTACCTTTGGGACAGAGAGGATTCTACATTCAAAATTTGGGATTTTGTATTTCTCCACTTAATTCGCAATGCTTTCTGATGAAATTCCCCTTTGAAAGTATCCTGTGGATAGACCTATATCTTCTTGAAAATGATATTAAGGTCAGTGAGAGGCAAGCCAAAGATGGGTTCCTATGAAGATCTTCATCCACCTCTCTCCACTGCACTGCCAGCCATCTAAGATTCGAAAACTAGGAGGTTCTCAGCAAAGTGTGGTGATAGACTATTCACTGCTCTGATATACCACCTCTTAAAAGCAGGAGGGATGTGGCCAAAGGCAAGAGACAGGACTTCTTTCTCACTCCTCACTTCAGCGCTAGCAAAGAGGATCTCACCCTACTTTGTTTGTTTGTTTGTTTGTTTGTTTGTTTCTGGACAATGGATACCAGCACATATAGTGTTAACCCCCCATTTGTAGCTGAGTTGGCTTCAGCTTTTCAGAAGGTAAATTTCCTTTAGCCCAATGATAACATTACTATCTCCAGCCTGAGCTCTTTGCTGTCAGCGTTGGGGTTCTCAGTGTCCTTCCTCCTCCTCTTCTCTGCCAATCTGATTTCCTCATGCATTTCAAGGACCATCCAATAGTTTGTATGGTATAAAGGTTTCCCATGGTAATAATACTGTGGAAAGTACTCTGCCTTGCACCAAGCTGGTGGATCCTCAGGGTTTGCTCCCTAAATATGTCATTGATTTCAGGTATCAGCTAGAAAAAATACTAGTTCATCACTCTTCTCTTCTGAGTCCCGGAGGTCAGAGCCTCTCTCTGCTCAGTGGACAGTGAAGACCAGTACTGGAGTCCCAAAAGTCCTGGCAACCAGATGTTTGAAGGAAAGGCACAGTGGCTTTGGGAAGACCCAGGTAAGGATCCTAAGAAGAAGGACTCAAACCTAAACCTGATCTAATAGACCTTGTCTAATCAGGCCATGAATGCAGGCCTCTCTCCAAACTTCTCTCAGTCAGAATCCATCAGGTTTACCTTCCTGCTGCCACCATGAGCTGGAAAAATGTGAACTAATTAGTGCATTCTTCTCTCTTTGCCAGGCAACTCTCTCCAGCCTGGAAGTGAGCACACATTCCCTCCAACACCCCCTCTGGCCTCTCTAGAATGCTCACCAGCATCTTATTATCCTGTACTCTCTGAGTCTTCCTCCCATAGCTCCTTGACAAGTAGCAGAAAAGATGGCCTCAAAAGAGCCTCTTGGCCCACTTAGAGTTGGACATGTGCCTATATTGACAGTCCAAGAGCCCTTTCCCACAGAGCTGCTGTCTTGCTGATTTCTAGAGTCTGATGCAGTTTTAAAGGCTCTATTTGCTCCCATGTGGCACTGCTGTCAGGAATGACATAACCTCAAGAGCAGCTGAACAAGATGGCCTTGTCCCAGTGATCACCTGGAGGGGACAGTCAAGCCAAGAGTGCCACTACATATTTCGAGAAAAAAAAAACATATCAGTTAATCTTTCATGATATTGTCTTGCTGTGTAAGAAACTTGACCTTGAAGGGAAGGGTTTTGTGTAATAATGGAGGTTTTGTTCAGGCGAGGGCAGGGATAGAGAAAAGGGGAAACCTGGATACCTAACTACCATAGAGTGGAGGAAGGTAGTTAAGCAGATTTTCCCAAATGGTGAATACCTGAACATAGGTGTGGATGGATTTAGAAACAGAGAGCTAGGAGATACTCTTATGTATGGGGAAATGCAGGTCAGAGAACGAGAAGTGCTAATACTAGGATTTTGAACTTGAAGTTTGATTCCAACTGTACCGCTTCCTAGCCAGAGAGTCTCAGCAAGTTTCCTCACCTCTCCTGTTCTCAACCTAATGGAAACTTTCCTGACAGGTCTTAGCAAGTGAGACCTTACGTTATCAAGTATATGTAAAATCAAATCCCCCTACATCATTGAGAACTCCAGGACCTGGGACACACTCTACAGGATATATGTATTAAGATCTATTAGTGATGTGTACAAAATACACAAGGGGAGGGAACAACAGAAGTGTCAAGTTTTTAGCAATCTTGGGCTGGTACTAATAGGTACCTACTACTAATAACTAATGGGTATTCAATGAGACTGCCACAGCGGGACCATGAAGACATTTGTCTGTCTATCTGTCTGTCTGTCTATCTATCTATCTATCTATCTATCTATCTATCTATCTATCTATCTATCTAAAGTTGTTGGTTTGAATGAGCAAAGGGTGAGCTCCTATCTGACTTTCCTGAATTCTACAGTCCTTGTAAGCCAAGGCACCAGCTTCTCACTGGCCCAGTGTTCAAACAGAAGATATCCAGAGTGAGGATACAGGGGAGGGAATGAGGTGGGCAGGGCCATGGAGTTAAGCAACAGGGACTTAATGTTCTGTAATTGCTTTTCCAATTGGCCTCCAGGTTGGAATAATCACATTACATGAACTGCTGAACCTTGAGGCTCAACCTGTGAAAATATTGTTACATGCATCTGTTCTCTTTCACTTAGGCTGGTGTTTCACACACTTCCCTCCACGGGAATGTTTCTGGCTGTCTTGAGACTGGGCAGGAGAGTTGTTGATTTTTTGTTTAACCCACTTAATTGCTATACTGCTGTGTGAGCATGTGTGTGTACTAAGCTTGATAAACTGACCTTCCAACATGTAGCTTTTAAAGGCTACATATCACTCTTCCAGTGCACCCTTCTCTATTTTTTTACACAAACTTTCCAGTCAGTCTTTCCTTTCCCTACACCAGCATGGTACAAGAAGACCCCAGGACTCAGCTGCTCCCAAGATTTAAACTTTGACACTTGAGCCCATCCCTCTGAGGTTTAGTTCCCCTGTCTGACCCACAAGGTCATTCATAACACCTATTCAAATGGTCTCCTTGATGGTGTTGTAAGAAATAGATAAGTTCTGGAGTCATCTTTGAGGAGAAGAGAGGCAGGCTTTACATACTGTCAAGCAGTGTAGTCTCTGGAGCACTGTTCCCAGATCTGGCTGCATCCTATAGTCACTTGTGACCTTTAAGAACTGCTGCTACCTCCTGATGCCCGCTCCAGTCTGAGTAGGTCTCTTCTTGGCATCCTCATTTTAAAGGGTGTTTTGGTTTGGGTTCTGTTTGGTTTGGTTTCATTTTGCTTTGGGTTTTTGTTTTTGTGTTGGTGGTTGTTGTTGTCATCATTGTTGTTTTTGGTTCTGTTTTGTTTTTTTGTTTTTGTTTTTTTTGTTGTTGTTTTTTGTTTTTTGGCAGGGTACCACTGTGCAGCCCTGGCTAACCTGGAACTTTCTATGTAGGCCAGGCTGTCCTCTATCTCACAGAGATCCATCTGCCTCTGCTTCCCAACTGCTAAGGTTAACTTCTGCACGGAACTTCAATGTACAATGTGATGCTGGGCCACTAGGGCAGAATTCGAGGTATAGTCTTGTCCTCCCTGCAGAAGCCCTGTGAATTCCATGAAATTTCAAGTCATTTCCCCCTCCCAGAAATAGCCTGGGACTGCTTGTTCTAATGCCAAGAACATTCTCTACCCTTTGCCCCCAGTGAATTGTCTCCTAATGAGCCATGAATGAGCTCTAAAAATATTTTCCAACCTGAGTTGTGAAGGTGATTTTTCTCACAAATGCATACAGTTAACTCACCTGTGAGAATTTTTTTAAAAGCTGATGAATATCAAGGCATAAAGAACATTACATCTCTTCCTTCCCAGGTTCTCCACCCCAGAAGTGTGAGCTCTCCAAAAAAAGCTCGGTTCCTTAGTGGATGTGGATGTGGGGGAAGAATTAGCAGAATTAGCAGAAGAAATTCCAAGATGGATGTCAGGTTCAGCAGATGTGCTGTGATCAATTAGTGATGCCTGTTGTGTGTAATTTGGAGAGGGACAAGCAGCAAGCTAGCCATTAGTCTTTATGCCCTGAACAGAGTTCTCAGACACACTTACTAGCTAGGGTATGCTAGCTACCATCTCTTTCTCAAACTGCACATGAGTTTTGAGGCTAATTTGTTTTGAGATAGGTCTAGTGAAACCGAGGATGGCCTTGAACTCACTATGTGGTCTACATTGACCTTAATCTCCTGATCTTCCTGACTTCACTTCATCAGTGCTGGGGTGACAGGTGTATGCTACCATACTCAGTTTATCTAGACCTGGGGATTGGCTAAGGGCTTCTTGAATGCTAGACATGTATCCTGCCAACTAAGATGCATCCCAGCCCTGAAATGGGTTCTCTACTGTATCGTGCAAACCTCTGAGGGATATCAGTTCTCAGCATCTGAGAAGACCATGCCCATGTCTAATCACAAGCTCCCTGTATAAGAAACATATACTTCTTATAACCAAACATGGAAAAGAAAAGAAAAAAAATAGACATAGGCTCATGCCAGTCTTATATCCACACCCTCTACTCTTGATTTCCCTTTATCCAAAGTAGTTCTAGGAAAGGCACTGTGTCATTCAACCTGCAGCAACACACATGCAGTGGTGTTCAGAGGTGTGTGGGAGAAGCACATGGAAAGCCATGCAGATGTGCAATCTCCTCATTCAGTTGTTGAGAAGCAAACATTTCACCTGGGTGTCCTTTACCTCCATGCTCACTCGACTCTGAATACACCCTGTGCTGTGATTCAGGTCAGTAATGGGACTCAGGGTCTCAGTGACCCATATATTCAAAAGTAGACAAAGAAAGGCAGGAAATAAACATATGAAGGACATTCTGTGTCCTGTCATCAGAGAATCAAAAGTGAAACAATAACAGGTATGTCTTAGTCAGGAATTTTATTACTGCCATAAAACACCATGACCAAAAAGCAAGTTGAAGAGAAAAGAGGTTATTTGCATTTTACTTCCAGGAAACAATCCATCATTGGAGGAAGTCATGACAGGAACTTAAGCAGGGCTGGAACTTGGAGGCAGGAGCCAATGTATAGGCCATGGAGGGATGCTGCTTACTGGCTTGTTCATCATGGCTTGCTCAACATGATTTCTTGTAGAACTCAGAACCACCAGCCCAGGGATGGCACCACCCACCATGGGCTGGGCCCTTCCCCATTGATCACCAATTGAGAAAAGGCCTTACAGCTGGATCTCTAGGAGGCATTTTCTCAACTGAGTCTCCTTTCTCTCTGATGACTTTGACACACAAAACCAGCCAAAGCAGAATAGCACTGCACACCTTTTCTAACCTCTGTGTTATAACACTGGCAACAGCAAGGGCTGGCAGGCATGCTGAGCCAAAGGGAGGCCCACAAATTGATTCTGGGAATGCAAAATGACTCAAGAGCTTTGGAAGACAAGTGAGCAATTTCTTATAAAAGTAAATGCAACCAAACATACTACATGGCCCAGCAGTCATGCTCCTTTATATCAAAGGAATTGAAAACATCTGGCCAGCCAAAGCTCTATATGGTGTTTACAGATGCTTTGTTTCTTAATTACCACATCCAAAAGTAAACAAAATGTCCCTCAGTAGAGGGAGAACTCAGAAACAGGTGGTATAATCTAGGCACTGGAATATTATGCAATGCCAAAAGTTGAAGAGTTATGAAGACTTGAAAGGACATAGAGGAAATGTAAATGCATATTACTCAATGGAAGACACCAATCTGATAAAGTAACATACTTGCTTCAGACTATGACATTCTGGAAAGGGAAAAACTTCCCAGAGAGTTAAGAGGTGAAGGTGTGAATAGATGAAACCCAGAGAAACCTGGGGGGGATTAAAACTGTTTCTTGTGCTGCTGTTGTGGTAAAAACTTGTCGTTGTGTATTTACCAGATCCTAAAGAATGTGTAACAGCAATAGTGCTGGGTGGTGTGAGCCCTGGGCTTTGGGTGATAATGACATGCCAACACAGGGTCAGAAGGAATAAGAAAGAACCAAGGTGATGAGGGATGTTAGAGAGGACATACAAGTGGAGCCAGAGGCTGCATCTTCCGCTGTAAGTACAAAGCTCTTCTAAAATATACAAAATCAGTTGAGACAGAGGAAGAGGAGAGATAGGGAGAAAGAAAGGGGCAAGTGTCCACTTTGTCACTTCCATTGTCACCACAGCCTTCGCACTAAGGAAAATTAGCCTAGTTGAGGTTCTAAGTCTTCATTCTCGGTGCCTTGCCCATGGGGGCCATCCATCTTTCCAGTACTTTAGTCATGTCACAGGAATCCCATGGACACAGAAGAATGGAAACACAGCCAGGCATAAGACACAGACCAGCTTTAAGCCAAAAGTCAGGCATGTGACTGCATAATGGCCCCTTGTGGTGAATGATTTAGGGAGAAAATATGAGGCTGTTGGGCAATGTTGGCCCTTCCTTAGATTTCATCAGGAAGCATTCTCTTGATAGAAAGCGTCAGGCTGTAATCTGAAGGTGATCTATTCCTAATGACAACTGAAGGTGATTTATTCCTAATGACAATGGCATCAGTCACTGCCCCTCTGGTCGGGTGCTTTCCAGACCCTTTGTTTGTCTTGTTGACCTTCCCAGTATCCCTAGGATGGGAATACTATTATTATGTCCATTTTACAGTGCAAAAACCGAGGTGCCAAGAAATGAACTTTGTTCCTCAGATCATTCATGTAATAATATGCCGAGGAGCCAGTACTTGGATATCATCATTTGATTCCAGATGGAGAAGGAAAAAGGAACATGAAAAACAGGGACCATGGGCAAATTGTATTAAGCTGAATGAAAGAGAGCAGAGGTGAGGCAGGAGGGTTGCTAAGCTCAGAGGCCACCAAAGGGTTCTACATCTGATTCTAGTATGAGAGACACTCATTCAAGGGTGGGCTTTGAGTGAAAAACAGCACAATGAACCAATAGAAGTCTGTGTTAGTTTTAACTAAGAGGAGTGGTGACAGAGGCATGTTTTCAAGTAGAAGCAGGGAACTTAGTGGCATTCTTCTGAGTAGTTTAGTGAAAAAGGAGAGACAATGAGTCAATCTCTCTGTTCCATCTATATGTTCCTAGAATATCATCACAGGCCCTCAAGTTGGATGAGACATGTCTATGTTTCCCTGGAATGTAAGAGAGACCTTGCTAAGGTTTATCTGCATCTGAGCTAACAGCAGCACAGATGTGCTAGCCAGATGGCAGCTCTGTCTTTCAGTGAGATTACTGCCATCAGTCCATCAGCCTCATTTCTCAGGCTCAGGATGTAGAAGTTGTCATGGTAGTGACAGGATGCAACTGTGAGGTGGCATCTTGGGGTTTCTGCAGATGCCATCACTGTTGTTAAAACATGAAGGTTTGTGCACCGAACTGTGGACAGGAAGCTTCCAGCTGCAATAAACTCAGATAGCAAATCCCTGACAAGAAAGGAAGAGGAGGGAGATCAGTGTGGAAAAAGAAGAGTAACACCTTATCTGGCTCCAAGGAAACTAAACACCCAGAGCACAGTGCCCAGAAAAGACAAGGGACAGTACAGTACTTAGAAGACCATGCTGGGGACTGAGAGCTTTGTCTTTGGGGCCATCCTGGCCAGAATGAAGATATTCTAAAGACAGCCTCCCTTTGGCTCTCAGATTATTATAGCAGTGGACCCTAGGAAGTTGGAGTTTTTCCAAGGATCTCATGCTGGAAGATGGAAAAGGGAAGGAGCCTGGTGTCAGCCTGAGGGGAACTTGTCTCTCAGAAAGAGATGTCATACAGTTCTGTCAACTTGTCAGACCACCTTGCAGGACACACTGGAGGAGAGAGTATTCATAGTGGGGGGGGGTCTTACTTCTTAGCCAAGGCTGCTTGGGTTATGTAAACCTCTTGCATTTTATTTAAACAAAAACTTCATGTTGGGCCTGAAAATAGACTCGGTGGGGGTGTGGTAGGGAAGTCACTGAACCTCTTTCTCTTCCCAGTGTAGTCACACTAAATAACTGTGTATGAGCATGTGTATATGAATGTATGTGTGATTCTGTATGTGTGTGCATGTATGTGTGCATGTCTATGTATGTTTTCATGGTTGTGTGTGTGTGTGTGTGTGTGTGTGTGTGTGTGTGTGTTGCTTTTAAGTACTATTTGTTAGTCTGCTGAAGAAGAAAGAGTGAATGTGTCTAGCTCAGTGCAGTGCTGGGACACACTCCCTGATTCTAACAGCTCTGATAACATTAAAGAATTCATCATAAAGTCCTTTAAAGGATGTCCCTTAATGTGGTCCAATCGCATCCTGTGGGCACGAAATTCGGAGCTTGTTGACACAAAGCACAAATTGGCTGACTGATCACTGGACTATACCAGCCAGCTGCTCACTTCTGTGCAGCCTGTCAGCTTAGCGTGTCTTTTACAGTCTTACGTGGTTGAAAACAAATAGAGAGAATGCTGTTTGGTGACATGTGAGAGTTACATAAAATTCTGATTTCAGTACTCAGAAATGAACTCTTGTTGGCACCAGGCCACACTCATTTGTCTCAGTATTGTCTGTGTCCACTTTCATGCTGCAGTGACAGAGCTGAGTCCATGTGGCAGAGGCTGTCTGGCCTGCATATCCTGAAATAGTCACCATCTGGCTCTTTCCAGAAAAGTATTTGCTGACTCTGGGATTACATGGTGTATTCCTGTGTCTACAAGTGTGAGTGTGTCCCTGAGTTTCATGGGACCTGGGAGTCCCTGCAGGCCGGTGGCCTCTATGAGAAGGAGTGGGTGATAAAGAATATGGTTTGTAGAGGACAATGGCCCTTAAGGGAGTAATAAAGTGATTAGATATATCTGTATAGAAGGTTTTTGGTTGCTATGTGCAAACAAGTTTATGTGTATAGATATGTACACATGTATTTGTGTGTGTGTGTGTATGTGTGTGTGTGTGTGTGTGTGTGTGTGTGTGTGTGTGTGTGTGTGTAGGATACAAATGTAGGTATGACAGTGTCTATGTGTGTGTTTCTTTGTGACAGATTGGAGTCTTTGAGCAAATAAGTATTTTGCAAGGTCTGTTCCATGCAATACTAGCTTCAAGAGAAGTCACTTGCAGCACTAGCTTCAAGGAATGCCATGGGTTTGGCAGTGTACAAATGAGTTGGGTGGTCTCCCAAGCATAGGAAATGTTGATGGGTACAGTGAGGCAAGTTTTTTTCTCCACAGGCCTTCAGGGGGGCTTTAATGTGATCACGTCTGTGCTTTCCAAATCTAAGGGACAGTGTTCTTTCTCCTGCCTGGTCGTTGTGTTCCAGGCCCTTCACTCTGCCATCCAAGAGCTAAAAAACTATGGCAAGAGGAAGCCAGTCATTCAGTGCACCTGTCAGTCAGGAACATCAACACTCACTGACTTCTAAGCTCTGCCTTAGTTTCTGTGACTCCAAGGGGTCTCTACGAGAAATGAGGTCCTTTGAAACTGGTCAGTTTCAGAGGTGGCAGCTGGGATTCTTTATTGGACATAGTATTGTCACCCTTCAAAGGGAGACCCACAAGCCCATTGAAACAAACATTCTTCTATGGTTTCACCTGGGGCATTTGCCAAGATGAGGGCTGTGAGACCCTCAGGCAATCAGAGAGTCTGGTAGACTTTGCATGGCACACTGACCTGGCCCCTGCAGAGGTTCCCCAGGGCCAAGGGCAAGATCACAAGGTAAAAAGAGAGAAACTGCAAAGTCACTCTGCAGGAGTTAGACAAAGATAAAAAACATGTGGTAACCTTTGAAAAAAGTCAGAAGCATTGGTCAAGAGCAAGAGGAATCATAGCGAGCAAAAGGTTGAGGAGTTGGAATGCTATATTATTCCAGAGATTCTGGATCATGAGTATAAACGCTTTATAAAGTGCTGAGGGCCTTTGGCTAGAAGGCAAGAGTAGTTCTTAAGGACATCGGGCTGGCTTGAGCAGTTGGAATCAACCTATGTTAGGATCTCAGGATGTAATTGATGATTTATTAATTTAAAGATGCAGAGTTACAGTGGTCATAATTGCTCTGATCATTGGTAGAGTCTCTTGACTCTACCTATAGTCTAACCTGAGAGCACCTCTTTCTTCCAAGGTTCCCTCTCTCCAGCACAGCATTAACTCATTTCTTCATCAGTATATTCCCAGTTTGGTGAAAAGCAACATAGCAAATGGGTAGCAGCTTCCAGGTAGGTTCTTCCCACCATGAGGCAACCATCCCAATCCCACACCCACAGACTCATCTGCAGAAAGGGCTGAACTACAGGAGCAGTTTTAAACACCTGTCTCCTCTCAGCAACTGAGGTACCTCAAGGGCTTCTCTGTGTTTAGAATAACACAATTAATTGTCTGGATAAATAACAGTTATTAAATAAATAAATGTCTCCCTAGCACTTAAAAAGTCTGAGGCCCCCATATACTGGCTGGGCTCATTTGTTTATTTAGATTTTAGGGGACACTGGGACGTGAGGGTAATAACAGGAGACTTTTTGCATGTCTTTCTGGTTGGTTAAATAGAGAAAGGTCTCGGGCTGGCTTTAAGAGAAAAGATAGGAAAACAGGCTGCCACAGGTATTTTTAGATCTTTCCTAACAAAAATCACTTGCACGCAAATACTGGGATGTCTTTCAGTGCTTCTCTTTGGGCTATTAAAGCTGCAGAAATCACACAATAGAGCTGCCTTTCCACCCTCACTGACAATCTTCTAATAAAAGGCTCCTGGACTGGAGTTTAATCTGAATAGATGCTTTGCGGAATTTTTTTTTAAATCCCTGTTAGGATAATTAGGAGAACATACTTGTGGAGTTTGCAAGCCTTTATCTTTCTTACTGCTTGGGATCTGGAGAGCACATCTATCTTGTGGGGTTGGTCTAAGTGGAAAGCAGGTGGGGGAAAGAAGGGGTTTTGCAGGAGAAATGAATTTCTGTCAGTTAAAATGGATTTCTGTTCTTGTGATAAATACAAACCCAATGCTTTATTTTTCTTTCCAAAAAAAAAAAAAAAAAGTGCTGGCCTTGGTCAAGACTGTCATTTTCTTATTTCAATTCTTTTTGCCTTCGGTGGTAGACATTAAACGTAAGCTCATCAACCATGGTGAACTGTCATGGCTTAGAGTGAACATTCAAGGTCCTTTCAAAACTTCCCACACTGTAACTACACCCTGACTTAGGAAGGTCTGTGGGGTAGAAGTGTTCATGTCAGCTAGCCACACATGCACACATATACACATACACATCCATACACACACATACTCGTGTACATATAAACACACATAAACACACAGACACACATGCATGTACACATATACTAGCATATACATATATATCCATATGCATGCATACACATGTATATGTACATATACACCTACATAAACACACACACACACACACACATTTTCCATATAGAGTTTAGTAATTGCTCTTATAATTACCAATCATTCTTGAAGAGGACTCTGGCCGATCTGGAGGACTCTGAACTGCAGGTACATCCCCTCCCTAATGTGTTTTCTGACTGCTAAGTTCAGAAAAACAGATTAAACATTGTTATATGGCTACTAACAAAGTCAAGGAAGAAAAAGGAGGCTGTCATTGGGGCTCTAGTTCATTATTTAGAGGTTCCTCAAAGATCTGAAGATTTGCTGTGAAATTAGTTTCCGAGCACAATGGATGTCAAGGAAAAATGTCAGCCACTCAAAGCCTTGGCTTCTAAATCCACTAGCAGACACGAGTGAGATTTTCCTTCAATTATTGTCTTTGGTCCTCTCTCTGGTCCTTCCATCAGAAGCTGCTTCTGATGGAAGAAGTTCCTAATTAAAATCAGGCAAAGAAACCTTTTGGGTGTTTTTGTTTGTCTGTTTGTTTTCCTGCTTTAAAATATTGAACAAAGAAGGGGGTTTCATTCTGATATCTCCCTGAGCATGTATATTTGTATGGTTGTATGGCTGTACAGATGAGTATATTGGAAAACAATTCACAGTATATTGGGAGCTTGTTTTGTAGGTGTTCTAGCTGTTCTAGCTATTGGAGTCGGCCCTGCTAGTGTTGAGGAAACCCTACAACTGCATAGAAGTGCCCCTGTGGTCTGCCTTCCACACCTTCCCTATAGACTGTTGCGGCAAAGACAAGCAGTTTGGGAGACCGGCTCTTTCTGTGTTCCCAAGCTTCATCTTCTGTTTTGTTTTAAAATCTTCCATCTGATTTACTTAGAAACTGAAACACTTGTCCTCCAACCCTCTTCCAAAGAGCTGTCAGCTGTCTACTCTTTATTAATGCCAGTTTGCCTGAGAGCTACAATATCGTGAGGAAGAACTTAAATATTACACAGCTTCTTTATCTCTCTAGACCAGTGGTTCTCAACCTTCCTAATGCCGTGGCCCTTAAATGCAGTTCTTCATGTTGTGGGGACTTCCAACCATAAAATCATTTTTGTTGCAACTTCATAATTGTAATTTTGTCACTCTTATGAATTACAATGTGACTATTTTAAGAGATAGAGGTTTTCCAAAAGGGGTTGTGACCCATGTCTCTCCCTCATAAAGCTCTCTGTGGTGATGAGAACTTAGGCAATTTGATCATTTCTCTCTTACTCAACACAGCAACCAACAGCACCTGAGGTTACTGAGTGCTAACATACAAGAGCTTGAGTTTGATATCTACTTGTTAATTAAACTTGAATCTTAATAGCCATATGTGACTGGGAGCTACCATCTTGCACAGTAAATATTCTGGGTAGTGTCTAGAATTATCCTGACAGATAATATCCAGTCAATAAACAACTGTTTCCTGGTTTCTATGACAACAATGTCAAGATACAATGTCATGTTTGTTGTATTTGTTATGCATTATACTTATATACACTGCTAAGAGACCAGTCTCTTTACCCATGATCAGCATTGATATCATTTGATATATTCATATACATACAAATGTGCTTACTGAATAGGATTGATATTTAAAGATTATAAGCAACTTGTGAGGGTCCCTTAGACATAAACAGATACAACTGGAGGTAGAATCCATAATCATTTGACCCCAGACAGCTCGGTGGTGATCAGGATAAAACCTGGATCGCTTTGACCCGCTTCACTACATCCAGTCTTTTGTTGGATTTCATTTGGTGTGCCTTGTATTTTGATGGCAATAAGCCCTTCTAATTTAACAAGTACAAAATTGCGTGATGGCATTTGATATTTTGCCAAGCTGTTCATCTCAAAGATTCTAAGTACCCTTCTCTTAGAGTTAAGAATTTATTTATCTAAGTTGCCTGTGAATATTTTGGTATCAGTGTGTATTAAAGAAGCACCTCTTACAGAGGTGCACAGCAAGGTTTTAAGTTTTTGTGTGTGAAGGATGCTGTTTGCTACCCTGTATAAATGTTCGTGAGAGGCATTGCTTCTGGAGCTATGTACCCAGCAACAGGGAGGGAGTCATATGCGCTGTCTGATGCTAATCATGTAACTGACTCTACTGTCTGGTATGCTTTGGTCACCAGGATCCTCACAGCCAAAGGTTTCCTTTGCTTTTGATAACTATGCAGGAAGCTGTATTGTGGATATTTTGAAAATGCATTGCTTTGACTAAGTCTTCTATCTGTATTTCTACTTTCATTAGCTTTATTCCTAAGTAATCAAATACTTTCATTTCACAGCTATTGGAAGGCATAATAGATGATAAACAGATAGATGACAGACAGACAGATGGACAAGTAGATAGATAGATAGATAGATAGATAGATAGATAGATAGATAAATTTGATAGATAGGAGATGGAGAGATATAGAGAGGGGTAAAAAGGAAGGTTTGCATAGCACAAGCCAAATCCTTTGCCAGTGTACTAGACTAGAAAGTACAAAAAGGATAACCTGTTCTGGGCAAACAGCACAATGTCAAAATTAGGACATGACCATGCAGTGTGTTTGGCTGAAGCATGGGTCACTGTCACTTTTTCTCTTCTACAAGAAGATTTAGGAAGAAGAAACACACAGAGAAAGTTCTAAGAGCATCCTATGGTACCAGGACAGACATCAGCTCCAATGTGAAAGAGTGCAGAACAGCATTGCTCAGGTAGATAACAATGACGCTGTACTGCTTGGCTTTCAGGGCTGAGATAACAGAGACTGGGCATAGGTTCCCTTTCCGTAACTCATCAGAGCAAGTCTTGCAATGTTCCGATGGACACAAGCCCTCGGCTAACCCAGTTAGAGTGTGCCTGATTCATCAACCCTGCTGTGCCACATCCGCACTGAGAAATCACTGAAGGAGGGGTGGAAGCAGAACAGCCAGGGATCACCAAATCTATCAGGGAAGACAGAACGAGGAGTCACTCCATTTAGCAGGGTGGGGACATCTTTCATCCAGAAGAGACTCATCTTATGTAAAATAATAACACAATAGGAACATTCTTATCTAATTATCCCTTACAGTTAGATATTGGCGGGAGAATGCTTAGAGGCAAAAATAAGTATGTGGCTGATAGTAGAGGTATCGTCAAAATGTGAATGGGAAAAGCCATTCAGCATTCTAGTCCTTTGGTCTGGTCCAGTGGTTGAGCTGGGTTAAACTGGAATGCATCAAATCCCAGGTAGTGATTCTTTAATTAGTGCAAAGTCTATGTAACAGTGTTGACTTAGGTAGACTGCCTAAGTTCAAGACACAGAGCACAGTGGGACTCATGGACCCGGCTGCTGATATTTTCCTCTGAACTATCAGATCACCAAGAGGCAATACATGAAATATGCTGATGAACTAAGCCTCCCTTTTTATTGTGGGGTCCCGGCTCAGGAACAGCAGCTGCCTTACATAGGAGCAAGTTTGAAGTCCAGCCTCTCAACCCCCACCTAGACATCCTAAGCCAGAATCTGAATTTTCAAAAACAAACAAACAAAAAAAAAAATCCTGAATTGGGTGAAATGAAATAGGGACTAATATATGCAAAATAATGGTTAAAAATAAATAAATACCACATGCTGGAACTGGCACTTGCAGGAATGGTGGGTCGCATTAGTTCAGAAATCAAGCAGCATTTAGGGGCTGCAGTAGGACAGGGTATGCAGGAGAGACTGTGTGTCTTCCTTCATCTCAACAACCTCTCCTAGAGATGCTAGGTCAATCAATGACCACCCATCCCCCACGACCATGGCCCCTTGCTTTTCTTCTCTCTTCCTCTCAAGGGGGTCGATCACTAGCTCATTCACCAGAGGTCTGAGTGAGTAATGCCAGGTTCAAGGGCCACCCTTTGAGCTACATTTTGATTGATGGAAACACTTCCTGATAAAGGGGACTTCCGAGGCATTACTCATACCCTGAAAATTCCTTTTCCTGAAGGGTTTTTGATCTCACCTCTCAAGTGATTGCTCATTTTTCCCACACATGAACTGAGCAGCTTCTTTATTTTGAAGGGTGGCTTGGTAGGTAGTTAGGGGCAGGTTATGGAGTCAGAGGGAGTTCTGGGGTCTTGAGAAAGCCTTCTTCACTCCTCTCTGCTTCCCTTCCCCTATCCATACAAAAAGAACAGCAATTACTCCGGAGAAGTAAAGCAAAGTGGTTGTTAGGTTGAAGACAGCTCTTGTTTCTATATTCTCCCCAAATGCCTAAATCTCTGTGATAATAAGAATCTGCTGAGATCTTTAGAAAATTTTTACATATATTTGTTTGTGTGTGTGACTTGTGTGTGTGTGTGTCTGTGTGTCTGTGCACATACCATGGTATATGTATGGAGGACAGAGGATGACTTTCAGGACTCAGTGTTTTCCTTCTATCCTGGGGATAGAGTTGTCAGGCTTGGCAGTGTATGACTTTATTGGTTTTCTTATTGGCCCTGAGGTGTGTTTGAAATACAGTAGTTCCTAAGATCAACTCCTAAAAATTCTGATACTGGGGGAAGGACTCCTTATAGCTGACATATTTAGCTAACAATGGTGATGATTCTTATTGTCAGGGAAGTAGAAGGATGCTGTCCCTGTGTGTGTGAATAAAGCATAGGGATGGAGTTTTCTCCCATCTCTTTGTCTGTGGAATCAGCATCTATTCACTGTGTGAGCTTCACTGAGAGTCTCACACAGGCTTTGAGGTCAGGAGGAAAAGCCCACTCTGGGAAAACAAGCCTGGGTCTCAATCCTGACTCAGCCTCTCTCAGGGGTGTGGTGAACCCTGTGTAAACAAGATCTAATGTCTTGTGACTCCCAGTGGGAGAAGGAAACTGGTACAGGCTGATTTAAGCCTCTTCAGAGCCTGGAGAAGAGCAAGACAAAGAAAACCCAATGGGTTGCTTCAGAATCCATGTAGGGAGATCATAGTCTAAAGCTGAAATGAAGAATTCATCTGGTCAGCCCAGGTCCAGCAAATCACAAAACACTGAACAGTGGCTATTGTCATGGTGGATGTTCCGAGGTCTTTTTGTCATTCAAAGTCCAGGACATTTGGATAATGAAAACTCATGATCCAGCCATTGAGAGGACTAAAGTGGGGGCTAATGCCAAGGCTAAAGCTGATTGCTCAGTGCTCTGAGCTGTGCTGAGGTCCAGGCTGCCTCTGTTCATTTGAATAAACCACAATGGTTTTCTGTGTGTCCTCATCTCAAAAATCTTGTCCAAAAGCATGCTGAGAAATTAAATGTCCAGGTGTTTGTGGAACCAAGTACCCAGTGGCCAGCAAGGCACACTTAGAGCCAGAAAGGGCCTGAGTCATATCCACAGGATCTGAGTCATAAGAAAAAGTAAGATGTCTCTGTGCTAATGGGATTCTCATGTTGTATCTGTTGGACTCGTCTATTCATGGAGTTGCTTTTCCCTCCTTCATTCTTCTTCTGGAAAAATATCATCATCTAATATCCTACTGTGGCCAGAAAGTTACGCTTACCAAAAATTCATATGCTAAAACCTAGTCACTGGAGTGATGGTATCAGGAGGGAGAGCCTTTGAGAAGCCATCAGCTCATATGGATGGTACCCTCCTTCATCAGTGGTTTAAATGTCCTTATGTATGATGTCCCCAAGGGATCCTTCACCTGACTGTCACCTAAGCATACAGCCAAAGTTAGCCCTCTGTGAACCAGGAGGCAGATTTTTCTAAACCCTGACTTTACCAGGACCTTGATCTTGGACTTTCAAGCTTCAAGAATTACATAGTTTTCACGACACACACAAATCCACAGGATCTGTTTTCCCAGCCCCAAAGGCCTGCATAACAGGGTAGGCAAACAGACTTCTATTGTAGCAGCCGCCGCTGCCTCCATCTTGATTAGTCCTCCCAGCTTCTGGAACTCTATGAAAGAAATTTCTGCTTTTGAAGCTCTCCTGGGATTTTGGTGCTCTGTCATAGTAGATTGGGTGAACTATGTTATAGTTCATGAGAATATGTCACTTGTACCAGATAATAGGTTCCACCATGACACCGAAATAGAATGTATTTTTATGTATTTCAGCGCCTTCAAGGCTCCTCCCTCCCCCACTTCTGCTAACCTCCCTCTTGCCTCCAAATAGACCTGTCTACCCTCATATCTATGTTTAGAAAACTCTGGAGTCCATATATGAGGGGCAAAACCTACAATACTTGAATTTATGTGTCTGATTTCTTTTACTTACTAGGGTTTGTAGTCCCATATGAGTTCCTAAAAATGGCACAATTTCATTCTTCCTTATAGCTGAATAATACTCCATCTTCTTTCATCCGTATGTCCTAGGCTAAGCCCATAGTATGGCTATTATGAATAATGTCCCTCTCCCCCACTGTCCATGGAGCATAAGCTCAACTTATACTTGATATATAATGGAATTCAGTCATTGTAGGCTAGGCTGTAAAGGAGTGGAAAGGAAGGAGAGAGGAGGGAGGGAAGAGAATGAAGATCTAGACACACAAATGTCTCTCTGAGTTAGATGAAAGCTTGAACCCCAGACTACAGTTCCTGGAACTAGTCTGTCTACAAAGAGAAGAGAATTAAGTGGCAGGTCAAGGCCTTTGTCACATCAGTAGTTTGGGACAGGACTCTTGCCCTATCATGAGAGCTAAGCAGAAGCTTGGGCACAGGACTTTGAACAAAGACAGTAACTTAAGAAGCACAGAGTTGTTGGGTCCCACCTGAGATTCTCACACTTCCAGTGTCACCTGGTGATACACCTGCCTGGGGGACAGCCAAATGATGCAGCCAGGACCCCTAGCTATACCAGCTATACCAGACATTGCATCCTTGACTCAGTGTTGCCCCAGTGTAAGCAGCAGAGAAAGCTGACAATGGGGTTTGCTGGCCCTGCTTCTGAAGAGCCAGTGTGTATGAGCATCAGATGAGGATATGCGCCTAACTCACTTGAGATGGTGGCTCATCTCAAGCTAACGGAAACTCTGGGACATGATGACCTTTAACCAGAATCTGCAGCACATCCCTGAGGACCATTTCTTGTGCCTCCTCAGAACACACAGACAGAACAGTGAGTAAGCAAACAGAACGCATCCTGGCCTACCTCTGGGATGCCTACCTGAGCTTTGTGCCACTGTACACTGCATAGCCAGGTGCGGAGCGTGTGCTAATCGCATGAACGGTTTCAGACACTTGATGGCTGTGATTTGTGCTGTGGGGTGCTCTGTCAAGATTCCTTAAATGCAAATTGATCTCTGCTAATTCATGCGTCACCGCTGAATATTTTGACACACGACACTTCCTCACGTGGGAGAGTCAGAACAGTCTAGCATTCTGGGAACTCAGAATTCCTGTGTGAGCGCTGGCACTGGGAAGCCTGTCTACACCAGTCATCTCATACCCTCTTTCCTCCCTTCCTATGCTCTCCTTCCGCTCCAAATTCACATTTCTGTCTTCTTCCGGGTTTAATTCCTGTGCTCAGTTTCTGCTAGGCACTCTCTGCTCTCTCTAACCCTCTCCCCGCTGGCTTCATTTTCTTTCTTCTTGTGTTGAGAAAACCTGCTGCTCCACCCCCCCCCACACCACCACCCCACCCCGTCACCTGCTGGCTGTGTAGATCCCTGCCCCCTCCTCTTTGGCTGACACCTTCTGCAGTCATCTCTCTCCCTCATCTGCTCTCTCTCCTTCTCTGTGTGCTGTGATTTCTCTGTCTCCCCCATGTGTCTCTCTACCTCATCACTATACCCTGCCCAGCTAGGCTGTGATTGCAGGTCTGCTGACTGTGGTGGGCTAAGAAAGAATGGTGCAGCTGCAGGATTTGGGGCAGAAATGTGATGGTCGAAACCCAGCCTCCTTTCAGCTGCCAGCACCAAGCAGTGTCCCCTGAAGGCCAGAAGCACACACTCAGAACAGAAAGAGCTCACAGGTCAAGTCCCCCTCACTAACCCCAAGCAGTCCCTACATGTCGACCAATAGAACCAGGGAAGCTCAAACTCATGCTTCAGCAAATTACCTTGCTGAGGCACTCTGAGTAGCAATTAGCATTTATCAGAATAAAGTATCCGTGGCATGAATGAATGGATCCATCAATAATGTAGTGCACAGAGCTGAGCCTCACATCAGCATGCATATGCTTGCTTACTAATGATCAATCATGGACCAACAAAAGTAGGCATAAATCTAAAGCCGTAACAACAATTATAAGATAAATCTATAATGCATATACATCAAGCAGGCAAGATACAGTAATAGCGGCGGTCATCTGTTTCCCTGAGCGATTTTCCATTGCTACCTAGGTTCCTACTTGGGATGACAGCTGCAAGTGAACCTTTCTTTCCTCTGCAAATGGCCCCATGTCTCCCACATGCTTCCCCTGCCGGTCGGTGCACTTATCCTGTGTGAAGAGTCCATTTCTATAGTTCCCTTGCCCACTTCTTCTCTCGGCATTTAAGAGCCACTTTGAGTATTACTCTATTCCTGATGCTTTGTCTGGCCCGTGCAGCGAATTTCTCACTTTTGACACACTTGGTGCTGGGCTAGGTGTGGGTGGAAGAGACAGTCCCCGGGAACTGACAAATGTCCCTGTTCTCTCGGGTCCCGCTTGATCTGCAAGCCCTGTAGTACACACCTGGCATCTCCATTGCTTTGTGGCTTCCTTCCGGTTCTCCTGCTGTACTGTGCTCACAAAAGTAGATACTGTTCTAGAACAATCTGTGCATAGTCAGTGCCAGATGACTGGATACATAGATGATGAGGGAACTGGGGTTCAGTTGTGCTTAGAGAGTGACTGAGGTGAACATTTCCATTTCCTCCCTCCAGCTCTGCCTTCCCTGTGTGTAAGAGGAAACCCCTCCCTTGTTTTTACTTACTGTTCAAGTCTTACATTGCCAGGCTGTGGATGAAGGCCAGGGACTCTAATCACAAGAACCCTAGTGATGCTGGCAACTTGGTTTTTTAGGCATTATTTACATCTTAGGCGTATGCATGCATTTTTTTTTTACACAGTATTAAAAGTGTCGGGGCTGGAGAGGTGGCTCAAAGGGTAGAAGCAAACATTCCTCTTACAGAGGGCTTACATTTGGTTCCCAGCTCAAATTAGCAGCTCACAAACTCAAATGCTTTCTGAAGGCCTCTCAGGCACCTGTGCAAACATGTTTACACACACATTCATACACACACATACATACACACACACATAAATACACATGCATACACATACATGCACAAACAAAAAAATAAAATAAATATTCATTTTAAAAGCTATTCTTAAAGTGAAGAGTCTCAGAGTGAGCATGTGGTCCAATTTTAGGCTCTGCAGACTACAGGTTGACATGTTTATTGTTCTTTTCCAGTATTATTTATATAGCAATAGAACAGTGACATAGTGGCTTTGAAGCCCAGCAGTGATGATCTATTCCCAATTCTAATAAACTTCAATGACATAGAGGAATTCTGAAACACAGTGGCACGTTGTGACCCCACACCATCAAGAACTATGGATATTTCATATCAATAAGCACACGGTGTTTCCTAGAGAGCATGTGGTCAGGATTCCTCAAAGCCACTTCAGTAATCTGCAAGAAAGGTCTGGAACCAGGCCGCAGTCCTGTGCTTTTGCCACTGAAGTATCGGGTGCACCTCTTCCTAACCTTCTGTGCTTAAATCATGGACTATAAAGAAACAAAGATCTGGACTCTGTGTGTGTGTGTGTGTGTGTGTGTGTGTGTGTGTGTGTGTGTGTGTGTGAGAGAGAGAGAGAGAGAGAGAGAGAGAGAGAGAGAGAGAGAGAGAGAGAGAGAGAGAGAGAAGAGGGCGGGATGAGGAGGGAAATGGGGAGGGGGAGGGAGAGGGATAGGGAGAGGCAGAGGGAGAGGCAGAGGGAGAAGGAGAGGGAGAGGGAAAGGCAGAGGGAGAGGGAGAGGGAGATTGTTGTGGTTTATGGTGTTTGGTTTGCTTTAAAAAGACAAACCAGGAGCTGAAGAGATGATTCACCTGCTATTCTTCTACAAGACCAGAGTTCTTCTGGCACCTCACAACCACCTATAGCACCAGCTCCAGAGCATCTGACTCCCTCTTCTGGTCGGCTTGGGAACCTGAATGCACATATCCACATACACAGAGTCAAAACTAAAATCTTAGAAACTAATAGGAAAACTACACAACCTTCTGTGTGGCAGTAAAGATCTTTGAGAAATACTCCTGGGGAGGAAAAAGGCAGTTGTGGTGATGCACACCAAAGAGTTTGGGACATGAAGGTCGGAGGGTCAAGAGATCAAGGCCACCCTTGGCCATATATTAAATTTGAGCCAGTCTAGGCTACATGAGACCCTGTCTCAAAAATAATGATACGCAAAATAAATAAATTAAATACCACGTGTAAAGTTATGTGAAAGAATATCACACAGACATCACATCACCACCAGCATCACCATCAGCAACATTACCACCATCCCCATCATCTGCAATTCTACCTCAGCACCTGGAAATAACTGCATTAACACATTGGAGCTTGAGCCTTCAAGCATGTTTCATGAACACACTCACACACACACACACACACACACACACACACACAGATAGATATAGATATGTATATGTGTGTATGTGTATATATATATATATATATATATATATATATATATATATATATATATATGTCATTATTTTGTGAAAATCAAATGATAAACTGCATTAACTGCTTAACATAGCTTCCCAGACAGCAGCAGTCAGGGAAGGTTTTCTGTCCAATGCCTCATTTCCCTGTCACTGGGTGGTGACCGTCAGCTGGTATGAGTCGTTTGGAATTCTAAGTACACCAGCAGGTGTTTTTGTTCATTTTGTCAAAAGCTACAGGTAAGTACAGAATGCCACCTCTGCCCCCAAATCTTTCTCTGAACCTTGCAAGATGTATGGTATGTCCTGAATCCCTGGCAGCTCAGACATTGTGGCTCTACGTCTCATTTTGGAGATTCTCAAAGCAGGTGCATGGATGTGGGATGGCCAGAGAACAGCACGCTGGGTGGGAAGGGTAAGGAAAACAATTGAGCATCCAATTATCGAGAACTTGTTCCTGGTGTCACAGTGAACACAAACCCCTGATGGAACACTTTCAGCTCCTGTCACACAGCTCAGCCCACATGGCTCAGAGCTAAACTGACACTCAGAGCTAAAGCAGGAGTGTTTTCCTAAGCCTCTGTGGTTTTCAAAGACAGAACTTCTTTTCCCTCTAAATGAAAAGCATAAGGTATTGCACAGGCACCCAAAACATCTGTAAATTCAAAACACTGGTTGTGACATTTTTCAGATTTGTGCTTCCAAATATTTTCTTCTGACTGGCAACCCATAAATGCCTACTTCTTGGGTGGCATATGATTAATCATCATATTTTGACCATCATGGATACAAATTCATTATCACCTCTCCTATGCAATCGGCCTGCTACTCTAACAGCTCCCCTCCTTCTCCCCTCCCTCCACTCCTCAAGATGAAATTACATGTTCTGGTATTATCAATGCGAAAAGCAAACCTGGACCACAAGGGATGGAGGGAGGTCACCCTTTCCCAGAGGCAATTCTCCAGGGACATCACGGAACAGTAAAGAAAGGTCATGGGGCTCTGCAGGCCAAGACTAGCTCTAAACCCACTGTCAGATCTGTAACCAGTCCCTTGACCACCCTCTATTCTACCATAAAATGAGAAGAATTATAGTCACATGTCCCCTTAAACACTGAATTAAAAATCCAGCAAAATCCCTCAGCTGGTAAAGGCACCTGCCACCACGCTCAAGAACCTGAAGTTTGATTCCTGGGAATCAGTATTGTAGAAGGAGAGACCAATCCCTACAGGCTGCCCTCTGATCTCAACACTCAAGCTATATGTGTGCATCTTTCCAAAAAATGTAACACACACACACACACACACACACACACACACACACACACACACACACACACACACCAAATAACAATATGTAGTTTTTTTTTAAATTAAGCATTGAAATATGCAGAAAGCTATTCAGTAAGATGTAAAACACTTTTAAGATACAAAGAAAAAGAAACTATTGTTGGCATTATCCATATTTCTTTAATGACAGTGGCCAAGATGTTTTCTTTTATCTTCACGGTCAGCAGCACATCTTGAGCAGAAAAACGATGCCACCTCTTCATCCTTGGGGTAACTACAATGTTACATACAAAAACAGGAGACTCACTTCTTCTTGCCCGTGAAATGTCAAAGGTTAAACCACCAATAAGCTTTCTCCATGAGCCTTGGATTGCCCATGCCTATACTCCCAAATCGACCCAGCAGGACAGCCTGGGTACTCTCACTGTTTCTGCAGACCTCAGCATGGCCTGGGCTTGCTCAAGAATTCCTAGAAAGACAACTGGCAGATGTCACAGCCAACACCAGTGTGCCTTCCTGGGAGCAGCGCACTCTGCTCTCAGCCGTCATCTGTCCCTTCTTCTCTACCTTGATGAGGAGTGTGGGCTCATGCACAGTGCAGTTATGGCATCCATCTAAACCCATGGCATCGTTCATCTCTTCACTCAACCCTTCCCACTTTAAGCACCTAAGTGGTCTAGCCTCTCAGCCCCCCCCCCACTCCAGGATCTGGGGTCACATCTCTGTCACTATTTCTGCCTGGTTCTAGAGATAAGGTCCAGGTTTTCAGGAGAAAATGACAGACCAAGCTCAGAGACCAAACGGTTTCACGAAAAGTTTTCTGGTCTCTCTGTGCCTCAGTTACCCAATCTGTAAGAAGAAATCATAACATCCTTTCCCTTACTTTAACATTCTTAGCTGAACAATGTGGGAACAATGGGAATCTGTGATATGAAAAGCTGTCTGGCACTGCTCTTACTTACCATCATCTTTTTGTCCAGATAGAGCTTAATAAGAGAGGCAGAGCCAATGGGAGATAGATCAATACATAGGTAATAGATCTGCTATAATAAGCCGGCTCAGGCAGCTGTGAGGGTCAACTGCAGAAACCCAGAGTGTATAAAGTAGGGGGTGGGGAAGGTAAGATCTATTGCCTATTCACAACTCTCTCTCTCTCTCTCTCTCTCTCTCTCTCTCACACACACACACACACACACACACACACACACACACACACACATACACACACACACACACACAATCCTATAACTTCTCTCAGGAGGCCTCCTAAACAGCCAGGCTGATTTCAGTTTCCTTCTCTGGTCTTGGCTGTCATGCCACAGTATATAGGGACTTATGCTTTTCCAATATGACTGTGAACTAGGGTGGCAGTCCATCTGGGTACTCCTAAAGCTTGCTGAGTGTGTATCTATAAAGAGCTTTGTTCCACCTCTGATAAGAACACTGACATCAGGGTTGTCACCGAGGCCAAAGAAAATCTTTGACTTTCTCTGCCTCTCACTCAGGGATCAAAGATCCAACTATCATGCTGGTGACTGGGCAACAAGGGAGTCTTGACACTGATGTTTTGGAGAAGTGTGTCCCTCTAGTGTTAGGGGGTTGGTAGGTAGAGATCTGGCAGGGGTGGTGGGTAGTTACAGATATGAGTAAAATGAGATGATAGTTCAAAGGGTACTTGTCCTAAAGAAAAAATGGGGTGAAATTATTATTAGTATGTATTTTATCACCAGAATTGGAGACAAAGTGGAGGAGCACCAATTGGCTGTGCCCGCATGTACAGGTATAAATCAGGAAGGACCTTCATGCCAACAGGTGACGATGGACCTGAAGCTGATGTCTTTTGGAAGAGCTCCATAAGAAAATAATGACAAACATCAAATCAGATGCAAATGAGCGTGAGAACATATCACAACACACTGTCAATATTAAGATCGCTGACAACTGTGGCAAATGGCATACCCAGTAACGTAAGTCTGTTTCTGCTAATTAGCTGCTTGACTTTCCATCGAGAATTCGTGTTTTTCTCTATATGTGGGGGCAGCGTGCTCTGAGATTGCTTCTTCATGGAACCATTTGATGGCATATTTTTACAGGGAGTGAGCAAAAATGTAATTCAGCCATCTCGTCTGGCATGGTTGGTTACGAAGGTTTTATTGGGAATTAGGCTGCACCAAACAGAGATGCAAGCACTGTTTGCTGCAGTGCTCTGTGCCTGGACCTTGAGAACTCAGGAGTTGTGATCAATTCTGTTGGGAAAATTCCATTAGAAAAATGAATAACTTATATGGTACATCAGATACAAATGCATCCTCACACACTTGTGTCTTTACTGGCCATTCATAGAAACTGAATTGTCCAAGTACAACTGCCTAGGACAGTATTAGGACATTTTGCCACAGACTAGATCTGGCTTGATGCTACTGTCTCTTCTGTTACCCTCGTGATTCTGCACTGGGAGCTTAGTGTCATTCATATTAATATGGGACCTGGCTCTGCCATTCATTACACATCACTAAAATGATACACAGTAAAAATATTCCTAGAAGTCACTTCTATGTTGAAACAGCTAACAGTAACTTATTCATACACAGACATGGCTATAATGTGCAGAACTGTGTTTCTATCTCAATGAGTCCAAACTAACCATTCCAAAGTGCAGCCTCCTATAGGCAGATGCTCAAATGGTCCAGACCACTCAATCCACTTGACGCAAAAGGAAGAATCGGAGTGGATAAGTTAGGCTGCAAAGAGACAACAGTCTCAGAAATATTTTGAAATTTTATCACTCTATTGGGTCTCTTAGCTAGGGCTTTTCAGGGCTGAGGGAAAAGGTCATGCAAATGGGAGATCTCCCATGACCAACACACACACACACACACACACACACACACACACACAGAGAGAGAGAGAGAGAGAGAGAGAGAGAGAGAGAGAAAAGAGAGAGAGAATAGGACCACATTTCCCCAGCTAAACCTCAGAAATAAAGCCTGTCTCTGTGTCTGTAAAATGAGGATAATTATGTACCATTGGAAGCATTAAGCAAAACAATGTCTGTAAAAGCATTTATTAAAGGTGCCTGGGCCACCGTGAGGATCAGAAAATGTCAGCCATTATTAAATGTCAGCCTTTCTATATGCACAGTGAAGCTCCTCCTGTACTGTCACTAGCTCCTTCCATAGTGGTGACATCTTCACCATGCTGCTGTTACACTTGCCACTTTTCTAGAAGGGGCACTGTGTATTTGCTTGTGAGCATGTGAATGTGTATGTGTGTGAGTATGATTGTATGTATGTGCATTTGAGTGTGTATGTGAACGTGTTGTGCATGTATGAATGTGTGTGGAAGAGTGTGTGTGTGACTGTTGTGCGTGTATGAATGTGTGAGTGTGTAAGTGTGTGTGGGAGTGTGATTGTGTGATTGTGCATGTGCATGCTTGAGAGTCTGTGTGTGAGTGTGAATATGAGTGCATGTGAGTGTGTAGGAATGTGTGAGTATGTAAGTGTGAGTGTGATTGTGTGATTGTGCATGTGTGTGCTTGAGAGTCTGTGTGTGAGTGTGAATGTGAGTGCATGTGAGTGTGTATGAATGTGTGAGTATGTATGTGTACATTTGGATGTGTGTACATGTGTGAGTATCTGTGAGTTTGTGTGTGACTATGTTGTGCATGTATGAATGTGTGTATGTATGTGAGTGTGTGTGAGAATCTGAGGGGTGTATGAGTGTGATTGTGTGGATGTGCATGTGAGTGTGTGTGTGAGACTGTGAGTATGAGTGTGCATGTGAGTTCATGTGAGTGTGTGTGTATGTGTGTACAAGTGCACATGTGCATGTGTGAGGACAATCCAGGATGTTAGGAGGTCATCCTCAGGAATGTCATCTACCTTATTTTAAACTCTAACCTGGAACTGGCTGTGCAGACGAGGTTGGCTGGCCCAGGGATTCGCCTTTCTCTGCTTCTCCAGAGCCAGTGAGCTCACACTACCCCTTAGATACTGGGAACCGAGCTCAGATCCTCTTGGTTGCATGACAAGCACTTAACTTACGTGAGTCATTGTCCTCTCTTCTGTGGGAAATCTGGAATTTTCTACAAATAATTTGAAGGGACTTTTCAAAACTGTTGGCCAGGGCCCATTTCATTTTGTAAGTGGCAGTGCCCAGGCCCACAATAATATCTCCCAAATCACATGACTGGCAATAAACATCTGTGATTCATAAATCAATGATATTAAAAAAGAATTGCTGTGGGGAATGGGTGTAAATGTATGGCTGCCGGTGGTTAGGGGCCAAGGCTCCTGACTCTGTGCTGAAGTAAAGGCAGACCTGAGTTGAAATCCCGGTTCAGCCATGCTCCAGCTGGGACTTGTGGAGACTTCTTAACCTTCGCAGCTTTCAGTTTGTTTATAAAATGTGCCCTGCAGAAACACTGAGAGAATTAAGGGAAGATTGTGCATCTTTTTAATTTCCCAAGGCTGCTATAACAAAGCACCACAGACTGGTTGGTAGAAGTGAAGATCAAGGTTCTGGCCGGGAGGACTGTGTTTCTCCTTTGTTTGGCTACGTGAACTCCTTCTCATGGCTCTAGTCTAGGTGTTACCACTAGGATCCTGTCCTAGTACCCACACTAGGTTAAGGGTCCAGAGTAATGACTACAGGTTAAAAATTTTCAGTCACCTCCTGACATAGTAACATTGTGAAGTACTGAGTATTCAGCACCTGAATCTGGGGTCATGTGACCCAGCCCCAAACAAAGTGCACCACGTATACTTAACACATAAAAGTCACTTTGCAGATGAAGAAACAAGAGTTTAGGAGGATTGGACACATGGCCCAAATCTGTCACCTAGTAACAGAGATGCAAGTTTAGCTGATCCCAGGGCTTCCCAACTTGTCAGCACCTTAGGCTACACTACACTCTGATAACCCGCCTTCCACAAACATCTCATCTCCAACCAGCAGGCTGAAGGCCTCCTGTAGCCTGAGCCCACCGCTGGGTGGCGCTGTGCATTTGGGTTCTCAGAGGCTCTCTTAGGAATGCTGCCATACCAGGGCTCCTGTGGTGTGGATGCTGGGTCAAGACTAAGACTAACATCTAGTTCTCACATAGCATCAAACATGGAAGACCTTGATGATTATCTCTCCTGAATTCCCATGACCCAGATGGGAAGCTGAAGTTCGAAGAAGACAGATAATTGGCCAGAGAGAGAGAGAGAGAGAGAGAGAGAGAGAGAGAGAGAGAGAGAAAGAACTGAAGTTGAGACTGAAATCCAGATCTTCCCTGTGAGAAAACACAGAGCCCTCTCTCCTCTTGGCAGTGACACTCTGTCAACAAACCATACACAGAAACCTAAAATATAACTGGGTGATGGGAGAATTGAGCTGACTGAAGTGGGAATGGGCTGCCTAGCCCCCCCATCCCCGCCTTCCTTATCTCCCGCCCTGTAACAGCCAGCGTCAGAGAGCAGCCTCACAGGTCCTATCCCACAGTCCTAACGCATGCCACACACACCAGGATTCTCTCTCTGTACACAAAATTCTTTAGACCGACCATACAGCGACCTTTGGAGCAATCATATCTGCATTTGTCAGATGGGGAAACTGAGGCAAGGGGCCATCCAGCAGCTCATCCCAGACCCTCCAGTGATCACAGAAGCTTAGATTAGATGCAGGCTGTGTGGTTTCACAGCACGGGGGTCTCAACCATGGTCAGATTGCTTGTCCCCAAGAGAGAACTGGGTTATCCATTCACAGAGAGAAAAGTAGGCGGGACATACTGGGCTGGCCAGCCATACTAGGAAGCTTGCCACACAGCATGGTGACAGGGAGGGAGGGAATGGGGAGAGCTGGGGGATCCTGGTGGCTATGCTAAAAGACAGGTGCTCCTAGACCTGAGAGATAGGAAGAAGCCAGCAGGGTAAAAAGTCTAGGGGGGCTTCTGGGTAAAGGAAACATTATCTACAAAGATCTTGATGCCAGGACACTCCCAGTATCTTGAGGAGGAGCAGAGCCCTGGTCCAGGCCATGAAGGGCCTGAGGAGGGGCCTGCTGAGTGCACTTCTTAGGCTGCAGGGAACCTCTAGAGAGCTGTCAGCAGGAGATGCCACGCTCAGCTTTTATTTTATTTTTAGAATTCTTTTAGGTGCAGGGAGGACATTTCTCTAACAATTGGACACCCCAGCATCCCCCACAAAAAAAAAGAAATTTTGATCTGAACCTCACATTCTATAGAAAAATTCATTCAAAGTGAATCACAGATGTAAATGTAAGATGGTAACCTAGGAAGCCTTTTGGAAAGAAAAGGACATGTCTTGGATGCCTGCGGTGAGGCAAAGAGTTCTTATACATGAGTCAAAGCGCGCTCTCTATCAAAGAAAACACGAATGGATCGGGTTTCATCAAGGCTGAAGACTCTGCTCAGCGTAAGACCTTGTTAAGTGGATGAAAGGGGTGAGCAGCAGATTGTGAGGAAAATGTCGGCAAAGAGCTGACCAAGAACGTACAGCATGTCAGGGAGGAGTTCTCCTGCTGGGGAAATATGCATCCTAAGGTTAAAAAGCCTGGAGCAGAGAGAGGGCTTCCCCAGAACCCACTGGGTGAGGCGGGTGCCTCGGGTGGATGGGCAAGGGGAGGGGGAGACATGGTAGAGTCAAGATTTACCACAAAGGCGCATCCACTGGATGGGATGCAGAACGTGAAGGAAGGAGAACTGAGGCTAATTCCTGATGTGGAGCCAAGTTCACGGGAGGCCACTAGCCTGCTGCAGGAGACTGGCGGCAAAGGAGGGTGAAAGGGGGGACATACACAGCTGTCAGGTAGGAGGGATGCCAACACATGAGAGGACCCTCCACTCAAGGACCATATCGCCAGTGTCACTTAGGGTGATTGAAGCCCGTGACAGCCAGGGCTGAACTCTGTTATCTGGCATTCTCACAAGCCTGGTGTCATGGTTTTCCATCACATCTTCATTTTATGTCTTTATCATTTTTTTAATGCTAGCACAGTTCTTCTGTTAATTTGACCCAAAGGGAATCTATAGCCTCATCTCACTCCCTTCAGCTATACAGCCACCCCCCTTTCCATCTCCCCTTTCCCACCGCATCATTTCATGTCCTGCAGTGCCTGGGATCTCTTCCATGCCAACTAAGGAGTCACTTTTGGTGGCTTCCATTTTGTTTAGGGACCTTGTTCCCCTTTATACTTCTCATGTGGCCCCCCTTTACTCCCTTTGCACACTTAGCCTGTGCTCGGCTTGCATGTCAATTTATTGTACCCATTTCACAGATGGCTATACTGAGCCTCTGAGTGTTTAAATCAACTTGGCTCAAGCCAAGTGGCATGGTTGAGGTTTACAAGTTAAGTTCGGGCCACTTGGCACCAAAATTCTTCACTGTTAAGTGGATGGTCTCTCCGGCTCACGCAGATCTTTCTGCTTACCAGCTCTTCTTTCTGGCCTGCTCAGAGGATCCCCCGATTCTTGGCTTTGAGAACCACAGTTTGTCACCTGTCTCGGACTCCTGAATGTTTGTATCTTCTTGTGTCCCCCACCAGCTCGGCTGTACCTGCTTATGGAACCCATCAATGCTCTAGAACATAAAACAACTTACCCAAGAAACTGATGGAGTGTAGAATTGTTCGCAGGCCTCACTGGCTCTAAACCTTATGTTTTTTTTTTTTTTTGTTTTTTTTTTTTTTAATCAACAACTACCATGTCTCTACAGCAGCACCTGCCCCTCATGTGGAGGTGCTGGCTTTGCCCTGTCTACCCAAGAGTGATGAGGCCTTGCAAGAGACTTTCCTGATTCCTTCAGTTGCTCTGTGTGCTGGGATCCTGGCTATATCAAGGTGAGCAACGATGGTCCCCTATTTAAGGGAGAGTCGGAGCGAATATTGTCAGTCTTCTGGTAGACTGCCACCGAAGAAGCAGATGTACGGCTCACAGGAGTCTCCACCTCCGCTGTCACCAGCCACTCTGTGATGCACACAACGTTTTCCCTGGATCTCAGTGTTCACCTTTGATACCATGGTGATAAGGGTTCAGGCCACATACGACTATGTGGGCTAAGTGAATGGAGTATGAAGCCTATGAGCTGCCCCTACCGCAAAAGAAAGGGGTGACTTTATAGTTGCTTTCTGATGTTACTGTTAGTCCATACAAGCCACCTTGCTAGATAATCTGTCATCCTCGCCACAGAAGGCTGGACTTGATGGACCCGCTTTTCCCCCCTCCACCTTCCCAGAGCCAAGGCTCTGGGATCCTAGAGAGAAACCAAGCATCTCTGGCCCATCAGCCAGAGGCTTTAAGACCATATACACCACGGAGGGGTTATTCATTCTGAACACGAGACAAAAGCCTGAGCTGGCTTTGTATCTAAGCGAACTGATTAAGCTGCGCGTTAGCTGGGGATAAAGCTTCTTACCGAATAACTAGACTTTTGCTGAGCCAGGATGATAAATTCATTCTTAATGCATTGATAATAAAAAGCGATTCCCTTCTACCTCACCGCCCCTTTGAGTTTCCACCGGCTTTGGGGCAGGCTCTGTGTTGAATACCGCCATCTAGAGGACATGTGGAGAATCGCAACCTGAGCAGAAGCCCCCCCCCCCCTTTTTTTTTAAAGGAACATAGAACTTAACACAATCCATAAGAGGCTCAAAGACACCCTGAGAAGCCAAATGTGTTTATGAAAATGACTGCCAGTAGTTACTTATTACTCTGGGAATGGCATGATTCTTACTGCACAGCCTCTCTATACTACTAGATTGTTCTCCAGACAGCTATTAGATGGGATTTGGGCTCCATTTGTCTTTGGCTCACTGAAGCAGACTCTGTGTGTGCATGTGAGTGCGCACGCGTGTGCATGTATGTATGTATGTGTATGTATGTATGTATGTATATATGTACTAATTGAGGCGCCTACTCTATGCTCTCTGGCACACTAGAAATTTCAGGTATGAAGAACAATGCATGATCCTGAGTTTAAGATGCCCAAACATGAATAAGGAGAAGAAGAACAAGGACGCAACGGTTTAAGGAGCAACCTAGATATTCTAAGGAAGAACCCCAATTTAGTGGGGTTCAGAGGGAGGGAGAAAGAGAGAGGCTGTCACTCCACGAACATTTCCCATCCATACAGATATCAATGTGATCTCTCTGTGAGCTAAGGGCATGTCTTCTAGCTCACGTGAGGATGTGGAGGCTCAGAGAGGTTGAGTTCCTTTACTAATCTAGCACAGCTGAAATGGTATAAGGCCAGAAATTCAACACAGACCTGTATCACTCTCGCATGTTTCCTGTAATCCCAGCCTGCTCACCAAGTGGGAAAACAGACAAGAAATAGGCTCTTGAATTAGCTCAGTGGTAAAAAGTGTTTATCTCCAGGAGGCAAATCTGATTTTCAAAAATAGTCAAAAATCTTTTAAGTCATCCTGTGGGTATGGGATTTAAGGGTTTCATTTATTTTTAAAAATGTGAATCTAAGATATGAAAACTGAGTTTTGTCCAACTCTTGTTAAACTACCTAACAGTTTGTTGCTGCTGTTATTGGTGGTGATGGTGTGTATGTGTTGTTGTTGTTGTTTTGAAACCATCTTGCCGTATTGCCCAGACTGGCTTTGAGCTCAGGACACCCCTGTCTTGCTCTCCCGAGCGCTGGGGTTATATGTATGCAGTACCATGTCCACTCTGAAAGATCCAGTAATAGAGGTCGTCACTCTAGCAGAGGAGCTGTGGCCATGCCCTGTAGGGTATTTTATGCCCGTGTGTGTGTGTGTGTGTGTGTGTGTGTGTGTGTCATTGTGTTTCTCAGGCTCAGACAGGAGCTTGTTCACAATGCTCAAAGCCATCCCCAAAGACTCCCCAGTCTGCCCTCACTGCCAGCAAGAGTGGCTCCTCCCCACTTCAGAATGAGGAAACAGGCTTCCCGTGAGGGCTAACTCAGTGGGGCAGCAGTAAAGCCAGATTATGGAATAAGAATATGGACGTGGCCATCCCAGAGAAGCACATAGAGGTGCATGTCTACAGCAGAAATAAAAGGTAGTGCAGGATGCTGGAAGAGAAGATGCAATCATGGGAGGCTTCCTCTAAGAGATATCCATCTGGTCCACCTGAGAGAGAACCAGAAGGGGCAGTTCATTCTTACCACCACTGGCATCCCTCTGTCTTCCTGGGTAGAATGAACAACACTACAAAGGAAACTTGCATGTAGGGATTGATTTTTTTTAAAAAACTTGTATCCCACTTGGTGTACTATTCCCATACCAAGGCAACAAGCCAGGACCTGTCCCGCCAGGCAGCCTATATGCATGTCTTCACGTGGCAGAAACCCATCTGAGCATGAGATCCAGGCCCTCCATGGCTGATGACTAGCCTTGAGCTGTAACCCAGTTGTTCAAACCAACGTGCATGTGGCCTAGTAGGCGGAAAGGGGGTCTCATTCCAGGGACCAGTCATAAGGCGCCTGAGAGTAAGTCACTATCACTCTGTGGCCAAATCAGAGGCTCTTCCTAACGGGCACATACAGAGATGGCAGCCATGTTGTTAGTAAGGATGAGGAACAATGAAATGTCCTTGGAAGCCACCATGGCTTGTCTGCCTGCCCTTTTCCCAAACATTGACTCATTGGGAGATTCGGTGGATAACTGCAAAAGGCCCTGAGGGAGGGACCGGAGAGATGGCTCAGTAGCTACTGCCACATAATTGCTCTTGCAGAGAGAGCCCATGAACACAGGTAACTCCAGCTCCACAAGATCTGGTGCCCTCTGGTGGCCTCTGACGACACCTGTACACACTTGCACATAGCCTTGTACATGGGTAATTAAGGCTAAAAATGCTTTTAATGTTCTGGGGAAAGAAGTGAGCTCTCTGAGGTGCTCTGGGTGTTCAGAGGGTGGGGGAAGGGTGGCCATGAGATGCGATGGCTCTGCAGGGTGAGTGGATCAGCTCCTGGAGGGCGGGCACAACCATACGTGGTCAAGGGAACCAGTTCAGGGCTCTCTGAAGGGAAACCCATCTATACCAGGAGAACAGGATAGAAGGAGGCAGACTAGAGAGAGACAGACATCCGGGGCCAGGCCTGTTGGAGCTTCTAAAAATCACTGCCTTGTGCTGAGGGGTAGAGTGTAGTTATCAGAATCTCAATTTTACCAAAAAAACTGAAACGTGGGTGACCTGCCTAGGGGCACAGTCAAAGAGTGTGATAAGAAACACACACAAAACAAACAAACAAACAAACAAACCTCCGTGACTCCCTCCTGTCACCACAGCCAGTGTCACCGGGGAGACTCTTTACACAGAACTGAATTCAGCTGTTCAACTTCTGCCCCTCCCCCCCGTCTGGCCCCCAGCTCCTGTATGCCAACACTCAGGAAATGCTTTCCTGAAGGGTTCACCCCAGGTGATACTGGTTTCCTCTTAATCACTACTGTCATCTCAGGTCCAGCCAACCAACATCATCACGTGGTTCAGCAATGACACTGTCCCAGTGAAAGCACAGCTTTCAGGTCAGTGATCCTGGTCTCTTCCTAATCGCCATTATTCTGCAGCCTCAACTGACCAGGACAGATTTCACAAGAGTCCTAAAGGGACTCTCAAAACTCTCCCCAAAACCTACAAGGCAGGCCCCCCATCCTCTGCACTGCTCTTGGGTTGTCTTCTGAGCTCCCGCAAGACTTCATACTGAACACTAAACACTCGATGGTTTTCCCAGCCCAACGTTCACAGGCTACCACAAACCTCCCCCAAACCACGTGGCCTGGTGTGGTACAGATTTTGGCCTTAGATAAAGTCTCCACTGTTGTGATAAAACGCCTTGACCTTCTCCCATCAATCATCAATCAAGACAATAAACCCACAGGCTTCCCCACAGGTCAATGTGGTCAGGGTATTTTCTCAATCAGGCTCCCTTTCAAACTCTATTCTAGCTTGTGTCAAGTCAACAAGCTTGACTTTCTTGTGAAATCTATTAGCCATATCTGCTCTAACCCAAACTTTCCCTCAACATATATTTTTGAGGGGGCAGGAAAGAGGAGGGAAAAAAGGGAGAGAGGGAGAGGGAGAGGGAGAAGAGGAGGGAAAGGGGGAGGAGAGGGGAGGGAGTGAGAGAGAGAGAGAGAGAGACCGATACAGTGAACTGATATCACAGCCAGAGATGGGAACTAGTTTTCTGACCCCAAGTAGCCTGAGACACTTTAGGAAGGGGATATCTGGGAGTCTGGGAGACCCTGTTTTGACCTTGACTGTGGTATTTACTTTGTGAGGCACTGTTGTTCATTTGACAGGATCCACAGTTGCCTGGGAGATGAGCCCCTGGCAATGCCTTGACTGCAGTAAGTGAGATGAGGAGACCCGTCCACTGTGGGTGGCGCCATTCCCTAGCTGAGATCCTGGACTGTATGAGTAGAGAAAGAGAGCTGGGCAACATGTGTGTTCATTGTTCTCTCTCCCATGTGAAGCCAGCACTGCTGCAAGCTCCTGGTGCCCAGATTTTCCTACCTGTCATGGTGGACTGAAACCTCAAGCCATAATAAACCTTTTTGCCTCCTGGTTACTTTGGTCAGAGTATGTTAGCACAGCAACAAAAGAGAAACTAAGGGAGGAAACTGAGAGAGAAAAAAAAAAAAAAAAACGTTCCAAGTCTTATAAAAAATCAACACTCAAGTTTCTTTTCTTTTTCCATTCCCTTCGCAGCCCAAGGCCATCTCAGAGAGGAAAATAACCCAACCTAAAGAAACACAGTGGAGAAGATAGAGAAGAGATTGGTCTGCACTTCTGAAAATGAGTTAGGTTCACTCTGAAACACACACACACACACACACACACACACCATATGAATTTTTGATTTGCCTAAAGCAAGATCAAAGAGACAATTCCTTGCTCAGCTGGGTAGCAGGCTCTTTACGTAGGGGACTCTAATGGCAAGACGTGGTGTGAAAAGCTATTGCTTGGTGGAAAAAACAGGGTTCCCTCTTGTTTCCCTGCACCCCACCTAAAGCATAGCTGCCCAGCCAGGAAGATCATCAGTCATAAGAAGGAGACGGGGGCACCTGCTACGTGTGAATCCTGTAGCAGCCTCTTTGGCTCTGCAGGCCAGCCTCCTTGCAAAGACAGCCTTGTAGCATGAAAGTGATCGTGGGTAACACGTTTTGCTCATGTTTGAAACTCAGGAAACACTCGTTTCCTTTTTCTTCTTCCTCTTGAGCCAAATGTTGGGTGTACTGCAGGCAGGAATGTATAAAAGAGCTTTCTAATGCTGATCCTGTAGCCAACAGCTCCCCAAGATCCTTCGTGGTGTTCTGCAGCCCTGAACACAAGCTCGCCTGAGCCTTGTGCTGCCAAATCCAGGATGTGCTTTCACAGGCAAAAGCAGAGCCTTGGCCCCTCGAACACTCAGGGAGGGGAGTGAGGTGGAAGCTGGTGTGTTCTGCAGATGTGGAGCCATGGGGTGGGGGGAGCTGCCGACTCTATGTGGAAACTGCAGGAATGCTGCAGCTCACAGCCACTCATCTGGTACGCATCCAGAGGGGTTGCACTTCAGACTGCCTCTCTAGGTGTGACCTTGAACTGGTCACCTTGACCTGTCTGGTACTCAGTTTCTGGATCAGTTGGCTGAGGAGCTGTGATGATTTTCTCATTAGCAGGCCAGACACTCACTCAGGATACAGTAGAAGCCCCACTGGTCCAGGCCTGTGGTACAGACCTCTAATGCCAGCTCCTCAAAAGCTGAGTCAAGAAGATCACAAGTTCAAGGTGTGCGTAGGCTACGGAGAGTTCAAGGCCAGCCTGGATAACTTAGCAAGACAAAGTCTAAAAAGGAAAAATAGAAAATGGGCTGGGGATGTGACTCACTGGTAAGGAACTTACCTAGTATGTACAAGTTCCGGAGGGCGGGAGCGTTGGTGAAGAGAGAGGAGAGAACTGCGCAGTATCCATTCTGAATATTCACGTTAGGATTGTTATCATAGTTGGGTATAATAGTGTATGCCTGTAATCCTAGCACTTGAGAAGTGCTAGAGGCAGAAGGATCGCTGTTAGTCTGAAGCCAGCCTGGGCTACATAGAAAGCACCAGGTCAGCTGAGACTATGTGGCAAAATTCTGTGTTAAAAAATTTTTTAAAGTGAAAGTTTAAAATTAATTAATTAATTAATTAAAAACTTCCATAGTGAGTTGTTAAGGACTTTTACCCTGGTGCACAGTGAACTATAAACACTGCCCCTCCCTATAGCCATGAGTCCCTTCAACAGTACTGTTCCAAGATGACTGCCTTGCTGGAGACTCACTACCCCAGCTGGACAAACCTTCCATAAGTCATATGTTTCTTCGGACCAGGATGTTCTATCATAGTCTGGAGGTAGATCTACAGCCTTGTCAGAGACCTCTCAATTAGTCTGTCTTCTGGAAGGCCAGTTCTGTTACCATCCCAGGGGGGAAACTGAAAAATCCAACCCTGCGGGTTTCAATCTGAGACGCATTAATGCTATAGAGCATTTCAATTCGAGGCGAGGAGAGCGATAAAGTAGTGGGTACTCAGCAGAGGCAGGCTGGGGAATTGCCGTCTCCGCGGGCTTGATTACAGAGAATTGGTTCATGTTCAAGTGGCAGCTGGCTACAAGGGTGAGAGGCAGATTTACAACCTGGGAAATGTGGGGTGCCCTGGAAAGAAGTCAGCATCATTAAACAGCAGAGATCTGGCAAATGGAGCGAACGCCTACATGTCCAATATCATGGTGGGCATCTTACTGTCAGAGAATCATAGGAGTTGTAACAACGTAACAACATCAATAACTCAGAACATGTGTCCTGTGCTGCATGTGAACAGTGTGTGATCAAGGTGGTCTCCAGATGCATCGTCCACTAGAGGGGTCGCTCAGTAGGGAGAGTCTGCCTTTCATTTTACAAACAAAGATGTGCTCTCCGGAAAGTAATATGAATTATGGGGCTGGAGTTGGGACTCTGCTCTGTCAGACCTAACCGGGATGTCCGCAGTTGTTCAAAAAGTAAAGCAACCCCTCCTCATGTTACATTAGAAGAGGGAAAAGCAGCTTAGGGGCCGGGACAGCCTCTCTTTATTTCCTACAGTCCACTACAGAGCTATGGGAGATGAAGAATCATGTGGATGGTGGAATCACGAAAGAAAGACTAGCAAACCCACTGTGAAAACCCTGGGTCCAGTACAATGTGCCACAAGAAAAAACTACAACAAATGTTATAATGTTAGTAAAATAATTTTCTTTTCCTTTTCCCTATTCAGCAACCTGGGCAGTCTCAATGCCCTACAATAAAATGAAAGTTCCAACCAAGCAATATACTGCAAAAAGGGGGGGAGGTCTCAAGTGGAAAGGGGAATAGACCAGGTGCCTCCAGCTGCACCTTGGTAAAGGTTAAAGTGGGGGGAACCCCTGTTTTGTATCATCTTAAGGAAACATGAATCTCCTGCTAGGGGGAAATATTGGTAAAATTTGCTAATCTGATAAAAGGCAGCTAAGAAATTAAGAGTCCATCTTCCCAGATGTGTGGAGGTTTATGTAAAGTTGACAAAAGCTAGCTGTGCAGACCGTCCATACTGCTGAGTGATGCTTCGAATCAGTCAATGGGCGTGGCCTCCCTCTGAGATGGTCTCCTTTGGCTGGAGTATGCACTGTGCTTACTGTTGGGTCTCTACAAGGAGATGAGTGTGTGAAGTCTTGGTGTTCTCTCTCTCTCTCTCTCTCTCTCTCTCTCTCTCTCTCTCTCTCTCCCCCAGCATCACGGGTCTTAAGAGTCCTTAGTTGATGGAAACAAGAATCCTATGTTGTATTCTAAATTAAATGGTTGCCGTCACTCTGTTAAAATGTATATGGGACTTCCTACAATAAAAAAATAAAAACATCTTTAGCTATGTTACCACTTCTAAGAACCTCTGTGCAGATGTTACATGGCCTGTGTTAATTGGAACCAAATCAGTGGAACCACAGTCAGTGGTTAATTATCTCAAGAATGGAGAATAAAATGCAGGCCTATAGCAAGCAAAGCTTGCAGCCTCTGTCCTTTCTAGAACAAATAGTATAATATATGTAGGGTTTTTTAATAAATATTCAGACTCAAAGTTACAATCTAGTTGGCCTTTCAGTGGAGAGGAATGGTCTTTGACCTGCATAGACTATAGGGTTAATAGAATCTTTAAGACCAACTGATGGAAACTAATGAGATGTTTAGCTAAAACATTAGGAGAATTTGTATGTAGATTTCTTCTAAGCATTTCTCTTACACTTAGACTTCAGTAAGATGATTCAAAACGCCGTGGATCCTTAAAACTTGTGTCAATAACGTCTTAACGCATCTCACGTTCCCTGATTAAAAATAAAGTGTGGCTTCTTCTTTCAGCTTCCATTTTAATTCAAAAGCTCTGTGACTTCTTTTTCCTTATTCTCACTAGTTTATACTTAAACACGCTTATGAGAAATCTGTTGCCATAGTATGATGGGGCTGAGAGCCCAGCTGCTCAGAACTGACAAGCCCAATGGTTGAGTGACAGTTGATAGGAAAAAAAAATCTGGTTTGTCCAGGGGAAGGCACTTGAGAAGATACCAAGACTGTGGACCTCAAACCTTCATCCTGGATAACATGGGAATGCAAAGTGATTGGAAGGATAAAGAGGTACAGACAACTGTAGGCAGTGTGCTGGTGTGTCCTCCTCTGGTCAGAACCTGAAAAGCAAACTCAGCCCCAGCCCCAGCCCCATCCCCAGCCCCAGTCCCAGCCTCAGCCTCAGCCCCAACCTCAGCCCCAGACCCAGCCTCAGCCTCATCCTCAGTCCCAGCCTCAGCCTCAACCCCTGCCATGGTGTTCTAACAGACAGATGCACTGCTTTTCTGCAAGGTAACACTGTGGCAACTGTGTTAACGGACACAGAGAATGGAAGGCTAGAGGGAAGCATGGCAAAGATCACCCGGGGACTAGAAATGTAAAAAAAAAAAAAAAAAATAGTCTCATACTTAACACCAGTTACATTTACGGAGGACTTCTGTTTAAAACTCCACATTGGGAGGTGGGGGTTGGGGCAAGGAAAGTTAATTCTTGTAGAAGGGTTAAGCAGGAGAAGCAAAAGTAATTCTGTCAAGGACAAGTCTCTAAAGGAGCAATTTTTACAAAAAGGCCACACACATCACATATCACACATCACACATACACACACACACACACACACACACACACACACACACACACAAACATCATATTCACCACACATAGAGACCACATAAGCAACATGTTTAATACACATGCACACAACACATATATCAAACAAACACACACACACACACACACACACACACCACATATGCATACATATACAAAGATACAAAGAGCACACATTGCATATACCACACATAAATATATACATAAACCACATATACCACATACACACACAAGACCACATAAATCATCCTTACCACACACATATACACAAACACCCCCCAAATACACACACATACACAAAGAGAGCATTACATATACCACACATAAACACATACATAAGCCACGTATATAACACACACCCACACATATACAGACCACATAAACTACCTTTACCACACACACACACACACACCAGAGAGAGAGAGAGAGAGAGAGAGAGAGAGAGAGAGAGAGAGAGAAGGATCTCTTCAGTCATCAGTTGTTCTCCCAATAATCTGATTTAAGACATGAACTCTGAAACTAACAGGAAATACACTTTTAAGTCATGGCAAAGTCCCAGGAGGAAAAATGGCTAAAACCCATACACAAGATGGGTTCCCATGGTAGAATATACTTAATGAGATGTCAGTAAAGAACAAGAAAATAGGGCTCCCCAACAGGAGCCTGATCACCACAGTCACTAGGCAGATGATCTGAGTTCCTCTTGCAGATTTACTTCAGGATACTTCTCCAGTAAGCAACATTGTATAGATGAAAGATGTGTGATTATTTTATGCTGAGAAAGCCTCGTATATGTCTGTCTCCCCAACATCTAGGTCTGCAGAACTTGTTCCCATCACATCGATGGGCTGACAAGAGATGGAGTTGGGTCATTTCCAGCCCTACTATGTGTAGGGCCTGGTCCCCTTAGAGCTCCACCACCTTTCCTTGGCAGACCAACTGAATATCCTAGTAATTATTAAAAGGCAGAAAAAGGAAATGTTTTCAATGTGTGGAGAGGAAAAGGAGACTCAATAACCCCTCAAGTCTATTTGTCGACTCCTGACATGGTGTTCATGCTTAGAGACCGAGGACATGTGTAAGCAACTGGGGCTGGTAGATCTGTGGCCACACCCAGCCTCGCTGTCACCTCTGTGTCTTCTACAAGATGGTCTGAAGAGTTGTCAGGACTGTGAAAATCTCTTTCCCAGGGACAAGATCTTCCTCTGCCTGGCAATGGGGCTCTGCTCATTTTCCTCCTCCCAGCATGGGATTCCTGCAGGAACTGTAATTTCTTAGCGACCAAAAGTTTGATAGGCAAAGGGAGGGCCACAGATGTCTCGGTAACATCTTCATTTCAAGACAGTATTGCTGTCTCGAGAAGAGTGGCTTGGGCGTGACGAGCCCAGCAGCTCTTTACCCCTACCAGGGTGCTGAGTGTAACTTAGAGCATACACCGTCACGTGAGCCAACTACTGCTCTTGATTAGATACAGCTAAAAACGAAACAATGCATGAGGCATACTCCGGTGGGCCGTGGAGATGGGTACGTACTGCTCTTGCAGAAGACTAGGTTCCTGGCACCCACACAGCAGTGCACAGCTGCCTGTCATTCTAGTTCCACAAAATCAGACTTCTGACTTCCAAGAGATCCTGAACATGTGGCGCCCATGTCTACGGTGTACATGAGTAATAATAATGATAATAATAATAATAATAATAATAATAGTAAATTCTAAGAGAAACTTCACACATCAGAGTAAAGTGTCATGCTGCCCTTGGGGGGATAGGTGAAGGCAGCCACCAAAAATGAGCTGACCCCTCACCTGGTGTGGATGTAAGGCCTGGAAGCTGAAAAGTCAGAAAGGGAAGGGTTCTTGAAAGAGTGTTGCTCCTGTAGCATGGTCCCTTGTCACATCCTGTCACAGGCTTGCAGGAGCCTGACAATCAATTCTAAGAATTACAAGGGACTGGGCACACCGTTGCTGACATCCCACTATTTCGATACTAGCAGTGAACAAAGGACTTTTTCATTTCCTGAAAGTGACAGGAAATTGAGGAACCTGCCTGGGATATCATCTCTGCCTGGTCAAAAGAGGTTGATGAAGTCAGTTGGCCAGACCTGAGAGAGGAGAAAACAAAACAAAACCCAACGAACACAGCCAACCGAACCAACAATAAACCCAAGCTGTTGCAAGCTCTCACCCTATCCATTCCCAATCTCTCACTATCACAGTCATTTCTGTCCGTAGCTCTTTCTTCTCCAAAGAGAAAGAAGCCCTGGGGAAGCGCGAGGGGTTACTGACCCCGGTGCTGGTTGTACAGTGATTTGATAGACCAGCAGTCTTACAGCTGAACAACAAAAGATGCCAAAAGCAAGGATGAGGAGCAGAGAAAAGAAATGGGGAAGGAAGGGATCAGCAGTGTAAATAATTTCTAGGGACAAAGATATTGTGGTAAATAAAAATGTGGTTACCTGTTATCGCGCTAGTGCCCACATCGGCGACCCATATTGCACTGCAGAGTATCTATACCTCAGCGGCTCCGCACTGCCTCAGTGTACTCGCAGACCCCTGGCTTCCTTTGACCCAGGCAGTCTGCTCCGCCCACCCTGGCTGCTTCTGACCTGGGTGGTCCAGGACCATCCCAGAGTCTGTTTCCACTCTCTTTCCCTTGGTGGGTTGTTACCACGCCTGACACATGCACATCCCGACTCTGAGGTGGGTTTTGTGCGCCCACTATTCTTTTCATCCAGTTAAGTTGTCACATTAATGAACACACCAAAATACTCATAACGACCTGTATTTATGTGCAGAGAATATTTATATCCGCCGCCATGTTGGCTTCCAGCTCCTCCCCCTTCTTCCCTCTTCCTCTGGCTCTCCTGGTTCTTCAGCTTCTCCTTCTTTCCCACCTTACCAGAACTTTGTCCCCGCCCCACTCTCTACCGTCCAATCACCTAACTAGTGCCAGCCCTCACGTGCATATAAGCATCAACCTACACAAGGGACTTGTTTGTTTTCATAATGGAAGTATACATGGGAAGGCTCACGAGAAGCACATAGTAAGGAGAGGCTCTTTAACTACAAAGGCCCAAATGGGAAGAGGAGAAAGGTCCCCAGTGTAGATATGGTGCAGCAGAAATTTCCCAGCACAGGAAGAAAAGCAGGGGCTGGAGACTAGGCTACACAGTCAGGAACATTTGCTGTCCAGTCATGAGAGTCGAAGTTCATATCCTATCACCCACATCAGGTAAAAAAACGCCTGTAACTCCACCTCCAGGTCTTCTGGTATCTAAAAACACGTGCACAGGTGTAAATAAAATAAACAAATAAGATTAACAGAGCAGTTGCCTCTAATAGGAGGGAGGGGCAGAAGGGACAGAGGAGCCTCTATCATGGCAAGGTAGACTGTGTTGTCTGTAGTCCAAGTGACCAGAAAGTCCATGGACTGTAGGCCATCTCCCACTGGTAGGCCGAGGGGTCTGTTCTGGCTTGTGTTCTCTCACTGTGGGACCTAGCATGAAAGAACAATTGTCATTCCTACCATGTTCCACAGCTGTGTCAAAGAGAAGAGAAATTCTAGCATGCCCTGCACTGACTGAAAACATGTGCCTAGAGCCCACCTCAGCTCTACCTGCATACCGTGTCGATTCAGTTACGTTCTAAAAGATGGGAGGTTTAGGGAGACAGCTCTGCAGATAAGGCCCTTGCCTTGCAAGTATGAGGACCTGATTTGGTTGTCTACATCAAAAACAGAGCGAGGGTCTGGAGAGATGGGTCAGAGGTTAAGAGCGCTGACGGCTCTTCCAGAGGCCCTGCATCCAATTTCCAGCAACCACGTGGTGGCTCACAACCATCTGTAAATCTAGTTCTAGGGGATCCAACACTATCTTTTGGCCTCCATAGTCACTAAACATATGTGGTGCAAAGACACACATGCAAGCAAAATACCTGTATTGGTCAGGGCTCTCTGGAGAATGGATACATACATACACACACATACATACATAATATTTATACATATATGTATATAGATAGATACATACATGAATATATGTACACACACACACACACACACACACACACACACACACACACATCTGTCTGGAAGTTCACAGGCCAGACCAGCTAGTCTGACCTATTTATTGAGGCCTCAGGGTTATAAGAGACATTGCCTTAAACAAAAAGTGGAAGACATCTGAGGTCTTGTGAATTCCACACACATTCTGAGCACACATGCTCATGTGCACACACACACATACAAACACACTTGTGCACACGGAAAGAGACAGGCCTTTGTGATATGGAATACGTTGTTGGACTTGCCTTCAAGGCCTAAAGACTAAGGGCCACAGATGGGAGCTGGCATCCCGTGGGACACCCATCTGGCCTGTGGCTAGAGTGGCCAGATCAAAAGCCGAATTCTTTCTTCCTTCCTACACGATTACCTCCATTTATCTTTAATGAATACAAAGCACACATCTATCATGAAGTTAAGTTCCAGTGAGAGTACAGTTTATGAAATCCATGGCCTCTGACCTTCAAGAAACTATTCAGGAACCACGGATCTGGAGGTCTCCTCATGATGACGTTGGGGCTGAGGAAGAAAGAGCCCAGGCTTTTTAGTGGGACGTGACCATCGCTCTGACTTCAACTGTGACACGGAGGTTGAGTTCATTTTCCTAGATAGGTTTCACAGGTTTCACTTTCTCCACCTTATTCAGGGGTAGCTGGGGCAAAGGGCGGGACACAGGGCTTAAACTGCTGGATTAACTACAACAGACAATGGAGAGGAAGGAACAGGACCGATCTAATGATGGCTTCAAGACACCCCAAGGGACCAGAAATCACAGACTTGGAGTTCCTCTTGGCAGCCATAGCTGCTGACCTCTGTGCTCTGCCTTTCTTCCCAGGCTCTTCACACATGCGCAGACAAAGCTCCTGAGCCCTCCCTGCTGCCACGGCCGCCTCCTCCTCCCTCACAATGCATCATCTTTAAAGCTAATACTGACAGTCTCCAGAGAGAGAAACAGACAGCGACAGACAGACAGAGACAGAGAGGGAGAGAGAGAGAGAGAGAAGAGAGAGAGAGAGAGAGAGAGAGAGAGAGAGAGAGAGAGAGAGAGAGAGAGAGAGAGAGAGATGGAGGGAGGGGGAGGGAAGGAGGGAGGGAGGGAGGGATAGAGAGAGACAGAGCTATGCTTGGCCTGCACTGTCTTGAGAGCTGCTGCTAGTTCAGGAAGCTGTGGTCAGGGAAGTCATGTGTCCACTCAGTAAAGGCATCCTGAGAACGGGTGTGACTCGTGGGCCCGGGGAAAACGACATTCATAATTCCTGAGACAGCTGCAACATGGCGGCAGTCCGTCTTGCTCATCATACGCCTGCATTAGGGAATTCTTCCTTGCTGAAGCCTGGTGCTAATCAGCTTCTACTGCTGTAAAAATCCATCCAAGAAAATAGACTTATACACATAAAAGGCTTATTTTGACCCCTGCAACAGAACTTTCAGGCCACAATGAGCTGGTCACACCAGTGGCTTTGGAGCTGTGGGGAGAGAACTCGGCGTGGCAAAGACATGGAGCCGAACAAACCTTCTTCATGTGAGGAAGCAAACACTGAAGATCTGAGTGCGGCCCTTCCCTGCTTCAAAATGGAGGAGTCCTGTGACCTAAGCAGACTCAACCCAAGCTCAGTTCTGTTCCTTTTGACCTTTTCAACCCCAGCTAGAAATGTGGAATCGCCCCTCCCCATGAAATCTCCTAAACTTGACATCTCAAAAGAACGCATTCATAGTAGACAATGTTATCCTTAAATGTGAAGGATTCAAGCAAGAAAATGGTGTTGAGATTTGGCCTTTTGCTATGCGTTGTAATACTAAACACTACCCCCCCACACACACACACAGCCTGATTGCCCCCAGGGACGAGAGAATTCACACATAGACCCAAGTTATGCCATGTAACCTTACTACCCAAGTTATCCCTGATTGGAGAATAAAGATGCCTGGGCAGAAGATAGCAAGGTTTTGTGGTATCTGGGCTTAGGGCTGGAGGCAGGGGACCACGAGGAAGGGGAAAAAGAAGAAAGAGGAAAGAGAAGAAGATGCCATAGGGTAAAAGTCTTGAAAACATGGGCATGGGGGCTAGCCAGTTGGAGTTAAGAGCTGCCCAGATGGAACACAGCAAGTCATATTGTAGGGTTATTGGCAGGGAAGTAGACATAGTAGCATAAAGGACAGATATCTACAAGGCTTTAGTGCATCTTACTATATACATACAAGCTTTGTGTCTTTTATCTGGGAATGGATAGCCAAATGCAGGGTAGAGATTGAGATTAAATCTCTACTGCAACAGAGTAGTGGCTGCCCACAGACCATACATATGAATACTCAGGAAGCAAATACAATAAAATAAAATAAAACCATCCCCCAAATAACTGAAACACATCCTGTCCTCTTTTCTTTAAGACTATAACTTTGGAGTTACATTGAGAAGATGGCTTGGAGGGTAAAGTACTTGCCTTTTGACCATGAGGCTCTGAGTTCAATCCCCAAAACCCAAGTTAAAAAAGGCCAAGCTGGGGGAAGTGGGAATGTATAGATGGCTCAGTGACTAAGAGCACTGGCTGTTCTTCCAGAGGACCCAGGTTCGATTCCCAGCACATGTCCCTCACAACTGTCTATAACTCCAGTTCCAGGGGATTTGACACCCCTACACAGACAGAGATGTAGGCAAAACACCAGTGCATATAAAATAAAAATGAATTATCAAAAGAAAAAGCAAAACCGGGCACAGGGGCGCACACTTGTGGCCCCAGAACTAGGGAAGCCATGGCAGAGGGATCCCTAGAGCTCACAGGTCAGCAGTCTAGCCTACTTGGTGAGCTGTAGACCATGTCCCCACTCTCCCCCAAAAGTGTTCCTGACCTAAAGAATAACCCCAGGGGTCATTCTCTGGCTTTACATACATGCATGTGCATACACATGTGAGTACACCTAAGCACACGTGCACTTGCACACATACAAACATGCATAACAGAATATACCCTCATAATTATGCACTTAAATGTACATAAAGCAAAATTACATATACAAGCATGTGCATATATTACATACCTCTCTACCTTACTTTATATGTAAAATCTAACCTACATATAAATACATATGTGTGTATGTATATATATAATATACATAAATATATAATATATATACCCATGCATACATTTTGCTTTATACTTCACATGTTTTGGGCATCTCACTGGCAATTCAGTGATGTTCAGATAAGTTCTAAAATACCAGCATGTGCTACTTACAGGCATTCTATGTTCATTTCATAAACATATTTTTCCTTTGCTTTCATACCAGCAAAATCACTAATTGTGTTGTAATAGAGTGAATGTTTTATACAATGTATGTTTAGCTGAAAGTCGTGTCCAATTAGGCAGCTTTTCTTGAGTGATTACATTTTTCAAATTCATTTCAATTTGGACGAATGGCTCTGTGGAGACAGCTGGATTCGAGGCTGTCAATAGAAGTATAAAAGTATCAGGTTCATAAAAGGACTGTAAGTTTTACATAAATACTACAGCGGTGCAACAGAGCTGTGTAAACTCATTATGTCTCAGAAAATATTAAATGTGTGGAATTCATTAAAAAAAATGAAGCAACTTCTCAGACAAGGTTTTCAGTAGTTCTTAAAAAAAGGCAGGTCTCCAGGCTGGCATTAAGAACTGTCATGTTTTATACATGTTACACTTACACGTGTATACACACATCCAAATACACATATGAAAGACCAGGAAAAACTATTATTTGTTATTGCAATCTGACCTCCTTATTTATGCCCACATAAGTAAAACACAGAACGGAGAGCTGGGGGTGGGAAGTGGGAGAGGATTGTCCAGATGCTGGCTGGATAGGAGTTAGATAGAGGTAATCCCAGAGGTACAGGATCTGAGCCTTGAAGGGCAGGACCGGTGTGCCAGAGGGACACAGAGGGTCCTTGTGGTGGGTAAGGTTGCTCTCCTGCTCTGCTGATCAGATTGAGGAAGGGCCGGAACCAAATGTTCTGGAACACCTGCTTCAGTATTGTTATGCAAATATGTGGTGATCCACACATTCATCAGGGAGATCTGCTTTCCACCACCACCACTCCCCCCCAATCCCCCACACGTCCTTGGAAACTGTACCTCAATCTCGCTTGGCACAGTGATCTCAACAGGTCTAAGCACACTGTCTCCCACTGAGGCCAGACAAGGCAGCCCAGCTAGGGGAAGGGGATCCAGTGGCAAACAAGAGAGTCAGAGACAGCCCAGACTCCAATTGTTGGCAGACTCACATAAAGACCAAGCTGCACATCTGTTACAAGAGTAGGGGGTCCTGGGTCCAGCCTAAGCACAGAACTCAAAAATTTAGAAAACCAGGGCAGTAGTGTGTGTATGTTACTGTAAGACTCAAAGTGAGTCTTAACTACTGGGAGACCCCCCCCAAGTGAGACACAAAAATGAAGTTTGATGCAAACCCAAGAAGTTTATTTTCTGGCGTGTCAGGGTCAACCCTCAATCAGCCCTTCATGCTAAGTGACTAGAAGGAAACATCGAATGGCTATAACAGTTTTTATACTTTTTAGGGGTACAGGTTATATCAGCAAGGTTACAGTTTAAATTTATTGGCTAAGCATATTGACCTTTGAGTCTATTGGTTGGCAAGCATGGGCAAATTATGACACACATTTGAACTCTATCTGGGACCAGAGGGTCAGGTGACTATCAGTCAGTAGGTACATTCTGCGTTTTTTTAAGAATGTTCTTGCTTCCCCTTGAGAACTGTGGGTGGAGAATAAAACTTGGCCTAATCTTGACCAGAGGCAGTGGGTGTAAGGCTGGCGAAAGCCCCTAGGGTCCTTCATTAGCTCAACGCAGGAGACGCAGAGTGGATGTATTTCTGGGATTCACTGAGAAGCTAAGCTTAGCCTACTCAGAAAGTTTCAAGTTAGTGAGTGGGTGGGGGGAGTGGTTGTGGCTTCTAAAAGCAGATGTCGAGTTCAGGTGTGTGACATAGCTCCCATCCAGGGCCATGTGCCAGGGGACATATTTCTGGGGTGCTAATTCTAAATGTGTGAACTTGGCCACTTTCTAGTTATGAAGAGCATTGAATAGGTCTCTTACCATCTTAGCACTAGATAAACTCATCACATGTAGGTCTGGTGTTTAGAAAGATCCACAGCAGCCATGCACCGAGGGACAGCCGGGTTGGCACCAAATAGGTTAGCAAATGGCCAAGCTAAGGGTTCTGGAAAGTCACTAGTGGTCCTATGGCCTGCTGTAGGCCTGGATACTTTACCCTGTCAAGCCCTGGGAAGGTTGTAATCCGGAGGAACTGTGAACAAAGACGCCATTGTTGTGACAGCTGTACTTACAGGCATACATTTTCAGTGCATTCAGTGACACTTGTGGTCAGAGGCCTGTTGGACTTTTTAACATTGCAACAGGATAGAGAAATTCAAAGTTTACGCCCCTGAACCCTGCAATCTAGTAATAAATTGTAGGAAACAGAGGTCTCTCTCAGGAAATTTGAAGTTCAGGATGTTCCTAGTGGGTCTCATGAGTATTTGGCTAGTTGAACATGCTTGAGAGAGGGGGGGGGGCTGTCTGGTTTTGGCAATATGTCTGGTTGAATATGAAATTGTTAAATTATCTTCTGTGTGACTGAACCCTTTTACTGTCCTTCTGGCAGTGAATATGATCCTGGTCCTTCTGGAATCAGATACTGTCTGTTTGGAATCTGGGTATTTTGTAGGAGTTCTTTGTAAGTTGCTGGGTTCAGGACCTGCTGTTAAAAAAAAAAAAAAAAAAAAAAAAAAAAAAAAAAAAAAAAAAAAGTATTCCCCTGGTGTGGGGCTTGAGTTTTTATTCTCTTAACTGCCCCCTCCCCAATACACACACATTTAGTTTGTTAGCTAAGGAAAGTTTAAGGAGTGCAAAATAGAATATAAGGAGGAGAGGGAGGGGAAAGAGGGGGAGGAGAAGGGAGGGAAGAGGAGGAGGGGAAGGAGGAGGAGGAGAAGGAGGAGAGGAAGAAGGAGGAGGAAGAGGAGAGGAGGAAAAGTCCCAAGAACCAGGACAGCTGATGAACTAGAATCACTTTCATTTCCTGAGAGAGGAAAGCAGGGGAAATGAAATTGGCACTTGTTCTATTCAAAGGGCCACCTCTCAGGGAGGCTTCAGCTGGGTCTGCAGCCTCAGCCAGTCAGTGCGTCAGTCCATGGGTCAACCTGGATCTTGAGTGTGACTTCCCTGAGGGCAGCTGTTCCTCTTTTCCCTCCTCGCCCCTGTACCCACTCTGCTGTCCGGGGGTTTTATTGGTCAGTGCGGGGTGTTGGGAAGGCAATGCTAACAAGAGTAAAATCAAAAGGATATTCACCTATTGTGTGTTGCCCCTGCTTTGGCTTCCCATTCTATTTCCATGCTGTGTGGTGCAGCATTCTGAGAACATCTCTCCATCCTCCTGGTCCATAGGCTCAGGATGTCCGTTTCCTCTCTGTATTCAGTTCATGCCAGCCACGCCCCGTCCTCAGCGGGGGTGGGGAGGTGGGTAATGTTTCTGCTGGGTAGATCAAGCCAGCCTTGAACCCAAGCTTTCCTTGCCTTAGCTTCCTGAGCGCTGGGAATGCAGGGATACGCTACTATGCTCAGCTGTGTGGGATTGTTTCTGATTTATACCACCAACCACCACCTCCTTCTATTGAGGGAAAAACGCAAATCAAACAAAAGCATGATTTTAATCCAAGAGACAGAGAAAAATGAAACTAAGACACGATACACGGGGCTGAAAATAGGAAAGATGAAAGAGAAAAGGACGGAGAAACACAGTTCATGAACTCTTTAGAAAACTCAGATTGGGGTGGGGGGGAGGGAATCCAGTCAAAAATATGTTACTTTCTCAGACTTCAAGCTCCGAATCACAAAAAAATAATGGCAAACTGGTGATGCGATTCCAAAGACCTTTCTCTATCTTATCTTTTCAGAAGCCACAGCAATTGCTTTTTCTTCTTAGAACGTGGTTCCATTGTTTAAAAATGGGACTTCAAATTAGGGCGAGCTTTCCTGGGCAATTCCTACGATGGCCACTAGGTGGCAGAATGAGACCACAAAGGCGCTATGTCAGGTTGGCTGCTGATCTGCATGCAGCCCAGGGAGCCGCAAGCTAGCAAGCTATCTCCTGCAGGCATCTGATTAATAATGGGGCTGTAATTATCTTTACACAATCCCGATTGCAGCTCCCGTAGTAGCCTAGCTGTTAAATTAAACTGCACAAATAAATATGCCTTGCGACTCAGCTTCCCCCATCACTCCCCACCCTGGGTGGCTTCCAAGCTTATTAACATATCAAAACACAAACAGTATCCCTCCCCACTCCCTTCATTTTCATAACAAAAGGGGCCCCCCTTTCATCTCCCCAGTAACCCAGGCTGTATTTAAATAGCTCTGTGAAGGCCGATAACATTATTACTTTATTTCCCTAGTCTAGCCCTGGGATATCACCAATCTGCTTCTTCGGGATGATGGATGAATGGATTTTATTAGGAAGATGAAACATCCACCAACCCGAGCGGCCTGGAGCTTGGGACTGGGTGGAGGTGCAGAAGAGAGGACTGTCAAAAGCCTCACCAGAACACTCAGAAATAAGAAAGAATCCTGACTGGTCTGAGGCCCAGTGATCTAGGGTCAAAGGAATGAAGGAGATACAAGCAAAATTGGGTTAGGGCGCTAGGTTCTGGGTGGTGGCATTATAAACCTTAGAGCCCTGGGAATTAGACATAATGGGGTAGGAGTTCCTAGAAAGCACTTCACCCCAGCTGCAGGGCTACTGACTTCCCTCAAGTAACCGGGGAGTTCTTGAGATCCTGCCTCCATCCAGGGATAACACAGAGAGGAGGGAAGGAGCTACTTAGAAGATGCAGATTCTGGTGTGAGTCCCGGTATTAGAGGAGCTCTTACAATCCAAAGGCTCCGCAGCACAAAGGCCTGTTTGCAGCCTCCTTGCTAAGTCCAGGGGTTAGCTACCCTATTCTTGCAGCTCCTGTCAGGCCCCCAGTAGGCGGGGAGACGGGAGGCTTTACTAGCAGAGAGACTCCCTTCCATCCTTGTAGGAGCTCCTCCTCGGCTCCCCACTACACGTATTTTGTGCTCTGTGGAGTGAATGGGTGTCTGTTTCACAGTGGAGGAGTAGAACTAAGCAAAGATGAAGGGGCTGAGGGAGGTGGGGCCGGGAGATCTGATAGTACATCTTAAGAAAGGGTCCTCCGGAATCAGTTTATCCACTGTCTGGTTCCCCTCACAAGTGAGGGTGAAGGGACAGGAACATGTGGACAGGCTCGGGGGTGAACAAATCTCAGGGATCTTCTGTGATATGGTATCCTTGGACGCACAGGTTGATTAAAGCGAAAGGGAACGAGTAAACACTCCAAGAGGCAGGGGGCAAGCTCCAGCAAACACAGGGCTCCGGATTCCAAACGCTTTCAGGTCCACTGGTTTTTAATTATCGGAGGAGAGGGAGGCGGTCTCTGAAAGGGCGGGGCTTTCCTTGACTGACATAGGTGATTGACATCTCATGAGTGCCATTTCAGGATTCTCTTTGTAACCATCATATGCCTGAGGTGAGGCTTAGTTTGTATGCATCAACTTTAAGGGATTTGTGATGTCCCAAAGGCCACAATCTTTTCCTTAGTGGCTGAACACTGGAAAAATCTCTAGAGAAGCGAATCCTCTACCGGGCTTTGGTTTCTAACTGTGGTTGGAATTTTTGTGCTTGCTTGTTTTGCACGGTCCATTGACCTATCAGGAGCAGTGCAAGAAATGGACTTTTAAAAATTATTGTTAGATCCTGGAGTGATTTTCCTATGACGTATACTGTCCTATACCTCAATGGAAGAGAGAGCAGTAAGGCAGAGCCATGATCATGAGAGGAAGAGCCCAGGAGAAAGAACAGCCCTCCTCTCGTATAGCTATAGGTTTCGTGAGGAAACCCTGGGTCTCTGTCAGATCACACTCAGGAAAGGCTGCGTCGCCCGTGTGCTCACCTGCCGAGGAGGCAGAGGAAGCAGCACATCCCAGACGCTAGGCTGCTCCCTCCTCATCTTGGCATCTAAATGGCACCTTAGCTTTTGGAAACCCCCACCCCCAGTATTACCCCACTACCTGGCTGGCTCTCCTTGCAAGACAGGGTAGAGATGGGCCCTGGGGACCGCTGTCACTAGGGGCATAAGTTCCTTCCTGCTGAGCTTCTTAGTGGTTCATGCATTTATGCATTCCAGAAAAATTAATTAAAACTCTATTGTATACAGGCTATTACACTAATCACTTAAGAGGCCCGCAAAAGAAGACAGGGGCATAATAAAGCTTGTGTTTATCATCTTGAGTCCTGGATCGTCAGCTCAGAAAGCAGGCGGCAGCTTCCACTTTCCCACTTGTTCCTGAAGGGAGGGGAAGGCCCCACGGGGCCTTGCCCAGTGTCTCAGCTCCTAGATGGGGAGGGGTAAGTTTTGTGGTTCAGGGTCCATGTGTCCAGTTTGGTTTCACTGTCAGAAAGCTTTGTTTACCATACTAAACTCCCCTGCACCACCACCACCGGCTTATGCTCAATACAGTCCTGAGCAGTACAACTACAGCATCTGTTCTTCCAGAGGCTCAACCCAGTCCAGGGGTTTCCAGGCACTAGCCAGGAATGCCAGGACCTGAGAGGGAAAGAACCCCAGCGGGACAGGGTCAGCTCCTCTGTACTCTGGCTCAGGGGGTGACTGTGTGAATGGGGAAAGTCCAGAATAAACTTGAGAGATGCTTCAGGGAAGGACAGAGACCACAGGAACCCAAGACAGAGAACACTAGCGGGGCAGGGAGTGGAAGGAACTCCCCAAGGAACCTGTCTGTCTGAAGAGCAGGCTCTGCAGATAGACTGAGCCTGGCTCTTTGCCTTTGTGGGCTCCGAGGGTCACTTAGCCTTCATGCACCTCCTCTTTCTGACCTTTAGAATGGGGATAACATCAATTCCTCCTGCTTCAGACCCCTCAGAAAGCCTGCCTTGCAGAGAGGACTCGGGGAGCACTGGCTGGTTTCTTTGATTTAAAGCCAAGTGGCTTGAAGATGTGGGGAAGATGTCCGAGGACATGATTGAGGCTAGGCATTCCTAACAGAGGCAAGCTGACACTGGAGACCACAGAGCAGTGTCCTAAGGACTCTGCAGCCATTGTCTCTAAGTGTAGGGTGGGCTGAGAAAAGTCACATTGTGTCTGGACTCGGGGGGAAAGCCCCGCAGGGTACTGTGAGCTCTTCTGAGCTCTTGTCCAGGAAGAGGCTGTGTGAATGGGAATCCAGGGTGAACTGCAGGGAAGAAGGCTCTAGACCACAGTCTTTTGAGTGAGGAATTGGCCCAGCTGCGACCCTCGTGATTGTCACATTCAGCGGTTCACAGAGAGAAAAATGGGAATAGGAGAATCCTAAGGGAGAGGTGGCAATGGTCCAGACAGCACTCGCTGGAAGTGGGAACAGCAAGTATCTCGTCCCAGCCAGACGTGGAGGCGAAAAACAGACGTGGACAAGGAGCCACAGGTTCAGGCCTAGTGCAGCAAAGGGGCGCTGGTGTGACTGGGCTACAAAGAATGGGGTCGGTGTCATGGGGTCCTATGGAGAGCAGAGTCCTACAAAGACAACTGACAAAGCACATTCACCTCTGTAGATTCATGTCACCTTTACTAGGGCCCCAGGAGACACCAAAATGGGTGACTTTGCCCATTTCATAGATAAGCGCAGTGTTAACAGTTGCCGTCATTAGCTTTGTTCGTTCTCGGTGTGTTTCCTTTTGGTTTCCAGCACTGATTCTTCATGAACTTGTGACTTCCTTTCTATGTACTGTTAACGTCTCAACCTTCATTTTGTTTATTTCTAATGCACTTCATGGAAACCAGTAACCCATTTTTCATTTCAAGTTTTAAAAAGTTTCTTTAAGCTTGCCTCACAGTTCAGCAGATCATGGAGAGTATGCCACACAAAAGACTTAAAACTAAAACAATCTATTCTGCCAGACAGTCCAATTTATGCACAGTATTTTTCAAGTTTTCTATTTAATTATTAATCTATAACTGAATTCTACCCAGTATTTGAAGTGTGGTATTACTATCTATTTCTTTATGCAATTTGATCAGTTTTTTTTTTTTTTTTTTTTTGCCCCATAACCTTCAATGGCCTGCTGTTAGGTACATATATCTTCATAGCTATTATAAATGTCTGACAGAATGTCCATTTTGTCAACATAAAATACTTCGCAATGATGATAGCTTTTGTTTTAAATTCAATTCTGTCTGATATTCATAGAGCCACACTAGTTTCTTATGCCTGATGTTTGCATAATAGATGTTTTCCTACTCTCTTGCTTTCTACATAGTTGCATGTTTAAGACTAAAATGTGTCTTTGGTAAACAGCATACAGATGGGTTCTTTTATTTAGTCTGACAGTCTCTGCTTCCTGATTAGATTTTTTTAAACATTTACATTTAATGTTATTATTCATGACATTAGCTTTACATCTGCCATTTTTCTGTATGTCTATGTAGTGTTCTATTCTTTCGTGACTTCTTTATGCCTCATTTTATACTAAGTGGACCTGTTTAGTGTAACATTTTATTGCTTTGACTTCTTTGACGATAGTTTCTGACTTACTTTCTTAGTGATTGCTCTAGGGCTTGTCATATGCATGCTACCCTTTCAAATTAATTCAAACATTTTAGTGACATATAGACTTAATGCTCACCGAGGGCTGAATTTCCTCTACAGTGTCTTTTATAATATTATTGTCTTTGTGTCTAAGTATATCACAAACCCAGCAGTTCACTGTAATAATCCCCACTTTTTGGTATTTTATAGCTACTTTAAAAGCTGAGAAAAAGAAAGGAGGGAGGTATCTTTAAATGGTTTGTTTATATTTGCCTTCTTATTTGTCATTTTTATTTTTTCTTCACGCTCTTATGGAGTCCTCTGTCCACTCTAGTGTGATGTCCCTCCTGCCAAACTTCTGTGTGTGTAAGTGGCAAACGTTGATATCTATATTGCAAACTCAACACAACTATATACATAGTTTTCTACAGTACCTTTACATTAATTAAGAAATGAAACACACATTTTTGCTGTTTCATAATAGAGCTTTATTTCCCACATATATAGCTACATTTGCATCAGTTATTTAGAGTTTTTGTTTTTATTTTCTTGTAGATTTGAACTTTCATCTAACTTTAGCTATAACACAAAAAAAAAATACCCTCAATATTGTTTATGTATACTCTAGGTATATATGTATACTATATGTATATATTGTATTATATTTATAGTATATATTTATATTATATAACACACACATATATATACACATATTCAGACATACACAAATGTTTTATAATGTGTATGTATCTATCTGTCTGTCTGTCCAGTCAAGACTTAATACATACCTCAGGCTGGCTTTGAACTCATAATTCTTCATCCTCAGCTTCCCAGGTACTAGAATTACTGATGTGCTACTATACCTGGATAGTGACTATTGAAAACCACGTTCTAACATTTAATTCTGTATTTTCTTTTTAAAAAATCTGGAAGTGTCTTTATTTTGCTTTCACTAAAATATATCTATTTTTATTTCATGCTTATAAATATTTTGTCTTCCTGCATATTTCTTGCTGTACCATTTGCCTGCCTGGTATCCACAAAGCCAGAGAATATACTGGACCCCGTGGAACTGGAGTTTCAGATTGTTGGGAGTCACCATGTGAGTGCTAGGAACCACACCTAGGCCCTCTGTAAGAACAGCCAAAGTGCTCTTTGCCCCCAGGACATCTCGTCAGCCCCTTTACTTTCATTTTTTAAAAGACCATTTTTCTTGGAAATTAAATCCTTGGTTGAGTGGCTTTGCTTGCCCTTTCCTTTTCTGTATTTTGAATACACAATCCACTACCTGACCCCTCTCATCCTGTGGTCATTATTCTATTGAACTTTTCTTTCTGTGAGATGAATAAGTTTTATCTTGTTTCTGCCAGGATTTTCTTTTTGTCTTTGGTGTTAACCATTTGTATCTGACTTTTTTTTTTAGTTGTGGCTGTCTGGTGGAAATATTATTCTGGAGGTTGCTACACTCCTTCGTTGTCTTTAAATATCTCTTAGGGGGTCCTACCCCACTTCACACCACATTGTTCCCAGATAAAAGACACAGAAACCTTTAGATTTGTAACAAGCTTAGAAACACGTGAGCTGTGCTGATATCAAACTCCTATGCTATTTTGTCTACTTCCCTGTCAATAGCCCCAAGGTATCACTTGCCCTTTTCTGACTGGGCAGCTCCTACTCCATCAGGGCATCTCTCATTGTCATGCGCTCAGATCCACCTATGCCATGCCATCTTCCTCCTTTCTCCTCCTCTCCTTGTGGTCCCAGCCTTAGACCTCAAGCCCCTGAACCTTTACTGTCTCCTCTCTTCTGCTCAGCCTGGGTTGTAACAGGGATAACTGGGGGTAGGGGTGGGGCTTACACAACAAAAGCTGGTGTGTGTGATGAGGATCTCCTATTGGGGTTTGGGGGCAGCAACCAGATCTTAGGGACCAGTATTTAGCGTTTGAAAGCACAGCAACACCAGACCAACTTCCTACAGCTGTCTTTACATTTATCTTTGTGGAGTTTCCTGGAGTTCTTGGGTGTATCTGTTACATTTTCCAGCAAATGCAGGACATTTTCATCGATGGTGTCTTGGACTATTTTTCTGCTCCTATCTCTTCATATTAAGCATATATTGACACACTTTCAAGTGCTCTACATTTAACCTGAGGCTATGTTAAGGTTTTCATCTTATCTGCTTCCTGGTATCTTGATTTATTTCTCAGACTCCCCGAATGTTTCTTCTGCCCGCTCCAGTCCACTAAGGAGCTCTGCTAATAATTTTGTAATTTTGGTTGCTTTGTTGTCAGATCCAGAATCTCCGCTTAGCTGTTCTTCTTAATCATTTCCATACGTTTCTGAAGGGATACACCCTGGCCTTATCTGCTGATTTTTAGCATCCTCCTCGCAGGGAGTTGTATTTGCTTGTTTGTTTCTTTCTGCTGTCTCCCCATCCCCTCACTGCTGCCTTGTATATTATTCATATGTTGTCTCTTTCCGCATGCATATATAACTTTATGCTAAAATTGGGTGATTTAAGGAATATATTGTATGAACTCTGGGTACTGCTGTTGCTCCTTTTTTTTTAAACTTTATTTTAAAAAACAAAGATAAATGTACAAATTTTTAAGCATTTTTGCATAAAAGTATACGAATACATTTTTTAAGGTTGTAATTGAGTATTTGTGGGTACATATACAAACACATATGTATATATGTAACAATAATATAGGAAAAAGGTTATTAATTTGAGGGGATAGGAGAAAAACTGGGAGGGGCTGTAGGAAGAAAAGGGGGATGTGATACAGTTCTATTTTAATTAAAATATATTCTTTTTTTTTCTTGAACTTCACACAGTCTGTGAGTTGTTTCTGGGGTGTTCAGAGCTTTCTGGGGTTAGTATCCCATTATCAGTGACTGCATATTATGTCTGTTCTTTTGTGACTGGGTTATCTAACTCAGGATGATATTCTCTAGATGTATCCATTTTCTTAAGAATTTCGTTAAGCCATTGTTTCTGATAGCTGAGTAGTAAGTACTCTATTGTGTAAATGTACCACAATTTTTGTATCCATTCATCTACTGAAGGACATCTGGGTTCTTTCCAGCTTCTGGCTATTATAAATAGAGCTGCAATGAACATTGTGGTACATGTATCTTTGTTGTATGTTGGAGCGTCTCTGGGGTAAATGCCCAGAAGTGGAATAACTGGGTCTACTATAGTAATACTATGTCCATTTTTCTGAGGAACTGCCAGACTGATTTCCAGAGAGGTTGTATCAGTTTACAACCCCACCAACAGTGGAGAAGTGTTCCTCTTTCTCCACATCCTCGCCAGCATCTGTTGTCATCTGTGTTTTGGATCTTGGCCAATCTGACTGGTGTGAGGTAGAATCTCAGGGTTGTTTTGATTTGCATTTCCCTGATGGCTAAGGATGTTGAGCACTTCCTCAGATGTTTCTCAGCCATTTGATATTCCTCGATTGAGAACTTTTTGTTTAAGTCCATACCCCATTTTTTAATAGGGTTGTTTGATTCTCTGGTATCTCCCTTTTTGAGTTCTTTGTATACCTTGGATAATAGGCCTCTATCTGATGTGGGGTTGGTAAATATCTTTTCCCACTCTGTTGGCTACCATTTTGTTTTCATGATAGTGTCTTTAGCCTTACAGAAACTTGCAATCTCATTAAGTCCCATTTGTCAATCCTTAGAGCTTGAGCTATTGGTGTTCTGTTTAGGAAATTTTCTCCTGTGCCTATGAGTTCTAAAGTTTTCCCTACTTTCTCATCTAATAGTTTCAGTGTAACTGGTTTAATGTGGAGATCTTTGATCCACTTGCACTTGAGCTTTGTACAAGGAAATAAGAAAGGGTCTATTTTCATTCTTCTGCATGCTGAGTGCCAGTTGGACCAACACCATTTGTTGAATAGGCTGTCCTTTTTCTATTGAATGTTTACTGCTCCTTTGTCAAAAATCAGGTGACCATATACATGAGGGCTCATTTCTGGATCTTCTATTCTATTCCATTGATCCATGTGCCTATTTCTGTACCAGTACCATGCAGTTTTCAGCACAATTGCCTTGTAATATAGCTTGAGGTCAGGGATAGTGATTCCCACAGATGTTTTCTTATTGTTGAGGATGGATTTCGCTCTTCTAGGTCTTTTGTTATTCCAAATGAAATTGCACATTGCTGTTTCCAACTCAGTGAAGAACTGGGTTGGAATTTTGATGGGGATTGCATTGAATCTGTAGATTGCTTTTGGTAAGATGGCCATTTTTAAAATCCTTGAGCATGGGAGATCTTTCCATCTGCTGTTGCTCCTTCATCAGCAGGTCCCGTTTTGGTTAGGTTGGTTGGCTGGGAACCTCCTGCTGGGTTAAGCCTGGATGTTGCAATTCTAAGGCTACACAGTTGCCCTGGGATGGCAGTACTTCAATCAAAGCCCACTTTCAATGCCTTTTTACCTGGAGTCTCTGTTAAGCTTCTAATCTTTCTGGGTGTTACACCTTTAACTCAGAGAACTGGGGTAAGGGTTGCTGAAGTTCAATTTACCCAATAGTGACCAGTGGCCACCAGACAGCTATGTTTTGGGCCATTCTGTCCTTCTCATGGATCCTCTCTCTAATGAGTGTTCTGCATGAAATTTTGCCTGGAGGTGATGACGCATGACTGTAGTCCCTCCTAGAGGCAAACATAGGAGGATTGTCACACGTTTAAGATCAGCCTGGGTGAAAGAGTAAGAAATGCCCCATCTCAAAAATGAAAGAAAAAAAAACCTATATGAAATTTCAACCTGTGCTGGGATGTTTACACTCAGCCATACCCATCAAACTTTTACTCAGATTCACTCCTGGCAGCCGTATTGTAGAAGACATTAGCTGAACACTGCTCAGTCACCAGGCTTCTTCTATAGGAGCTCAAAATTTCACCGAGTTCATTTTTCTATCATTTAACCAACAAAGGATAAAATCCTGCTCTAGTGCATGTTCATCTAGAGGTAAATAATTCTGCTTCAACTGCCTTTGAGGGTAGAAGCCAGCCCACTTAAAAGGTGTGCAAGAGAGGCTGCATTGTATCTCTGTTAGAATACTTGCTTGGTATATGCAAGGTCTTCTTAGCTTAATCCCTAAGACTGAAGGGGGAAAAAAAGGTAAAAGTGTTGGCATTCTGAGAACAGAATGTGACTGGAGAAACCTGTGCAGCCACGGCAATGGGCAGGGCTGTATGTGTCCTCTCAAGACAGGGTGACAGAAGAGACAGAATAGACGGGGATTGTGGCACTGCACTAGACAGCTCAAGGTTCTTTCTTTCTTTCCTAGATCACCCTGGTCTGCTTCCTTACCTTACCTGCTCAGACTCAAACCAGGGCTGACAAGCAGGCACCTGGTTAGTTCAGTGTCTCCTCAGGACCAGTCTTTTTTTTTTTTTTTTGACCAATTGTCCCTTTTCTACAGTGGGTGTGACAATACTGTCACTCTCTCATTATACAAGCTCTGGCCAGCCACCTTGTCCTAGCATCACATTTCTATCTAGGGGCCCATGGTTCAACCCAGTTCCATCATCAGCCCACAGACCCCCTTTCTTAACACTAGATGGGTAAGGAGCATGGGCTCTCGGGGCTGCTGGAGATCGGCAAGAATCAGTGCAGCAGCTCTCCTCTGCCTGGCCAGGCTGGCTCCAGGGTCGAGCTTGTGGCATCTGAGCAGAGCAGAAGAAAATTACAGTGTCTGTTAGTGACAGTGTTATCAGAGTTGAGCATAAACAGTTTAGAAGCCAAGATAGATAGCTCTGGCTCTGAGCAGAGCCCAGAGATGCTGCTAAGTGTCTTTCTAAGTTCCCAGGGACTACTCCACCAAGCAGCCCTAGTCTTGACTTATCTTTATGCCCCTCAAATATCTCCAGGGTATGAGTCTTGAACCTTTAGTACACTAAGCTCTGGAGCTCAGTCAGAAAGAGGTCCAAACACATGTGAAATACATTAGCACCCACTGGCCTTCACCTCTGTCATCCAGTGGGATCTTTCTATCAGCCCTGTGTGACCAAGTACAATGGATTTTAATGTCTCCACTTCTTGGATGAGGAACACAGTGTCCAGAGACAGATAGTGACCTACAGCCATTAGGAGAAGGAACTGGAAATCTAAGCAGATGGCCCTACTCCAAGAAGATGTGATTTCTGATCTACTAGGCCTTCTTGGAATAGCAATGGGCTCCAGGAAACCCTATTCAGTGACATCAAGCAGTCACTGTCCTCTCTTGCATGACCTTGGCCTGTGTAGAAGCACCCTAGGCATCTCTGTGCAGTGCCTCCCTGAACAGGTACTGGGCACCTTTTCTGGAATTGATATACAGGGCTGGGTGGCTGTGCAAGAAGGGAAAGTCCACAGGAATGCTGGGAGAACTTTGGTCCAGACAAGGTGTGTGTCTCCTTGTTCCTTGCAGAAAACATCACTTAAGGGGAAGAAGTAGGTTGTGTTCAGACAAACTGAGGTCCCAGAACCACACCTTGCAGTCCGTCACAGGGCTGAGTCACATGTTCTAAATGTCCAAGGGACACTTGATGTTCCCGCCACAGTAATCTTGGAATGGTGCCATGTGCAGCAGCTCATTTATCAAACCTGCCTTGTGGGAAGAGAAAGATGTGATCTCAGGCTGCTCTCCATCTGGCTTCTACCAGGCTTGCATCCCATGCTGTATCCATGAGCTATCCTCAAACCCATTTTCCCCACTTCCCGAAACATGCTTGGCTCTCCTATCTCCTACTGTCTTCTTCTAGTCTATCCTGAAAGCTTAGATTGGACTGGATGACTACCCTGAACCCTCATCTCCTTTCTACTCTGGCCCTCAGGGAAGTTATTAGACTGCTCATCTCTACCATCTTTCCTTTTCCTGTCCCATTGCTGCATTTGTGGCATACGTGTCTTGTTCAGTCTTCTAGATCAAGTGGTCATTTTGGCAATCTATCACAGTGACCCAGACTGTGAGCTCTTGAATAGAGGAGTACAGCATAGCCTTGACTTTCATCATAAATATCTACACTGAAGCTCTGGGCTAGGTTTAGAAGACAGAAGACTGTGTGCTCACCGGGTCATTCTTCCACACCCAGGGAGCCATTGTTTATCATGAATGTACAGAGAGGATATGTACAGGGAGGACAGCAGGTGGCATCTTCCTTGCTGAAGTATGTTAGGCTCATGTATTTCATTCTTTACCATATCCAAGTTCATGGATGGAGTACTGGGGATGGAGAAACATGTCTGACAGAGCCTAGACATGGATCCTAATGTCTTTGGCTTCAGGTGGTCCACTCAAGTCTTCACCCTTAAACAGGCTGATGATTGGGACTCTGATTCCCAGCCCCTTGGCTTAAGCAGAGGGCCACACTGTTATGAGGACAGACACATAACAGAGTCATAAACAAAGAGACTAGTCTTTCCAAACACACACTCCAATCTCTGCATCTGTCATGTGGTCTTTGACTGACCTTTGCCTTTTGCCTTTGATTTTGAACTCTGTCTAGCCTTTCTGTTCTCCTGGGTCTCCCTGATAAGACAGCATTTCATCCTCAAAGCTTTGTTCCCTTTGAACTCAACACTCCAAGAGTAGTAAATCTCTGAAACATCTTGCTTTCTCTTAAGAACTGTTATTCCCACCTCAGACACACACAAACCAGGGCTAGAAGTTCATGGTCGACTAAAGGATTCTATGTTGCTCAGCTTTCCCCTGCTGTCACCAAAAATCAGAGAAAATACATTTACAGGAGAAAGAACTTATTTTGATTCCTGGTTTCAATCCATGGTTGACTACCTTGGTTACTTCTGGACCTGGGTCGAAGCAAGAGCTTCCTGTCAGGGGGGCTTGTGGTAGAGCAAAGCTGTTCACCTAAGAGCAGCAAGGAAGGAGAGAAAGGGGCAGGCTACAGCTTCAGTGCTTGAGTTTTTGGAGAATGCCAATGGCCCACATCTATAACAAATGTCTTTGGACTTTGCCAGGACATCTTTGAGCCTGTTGTGTGAGCAGCTGGTGAAGGCAGTGGAGCGATTAGCCCCACAGAAAGGAAAATTCAGGAAGTGTTTTCAGCTGCCTGAAAGTTGCCATCTGAAGACTGTAAGTAAATCCCAGAGAGGAGTCAGTCTTCCTTGGTTTCTCTTGCACCCCTCTGCCTAGAATGTAAAACAAAAATATTTTATTTAAGAGGTGAGGAGATGGGAGAGATAGAGGGCTTTGCTTAGTGTTAACTGGCAACCTGACTGGATCTAGAATCTCTCAGACCATGGGCCTCTGGTCATGCCTGTGGGATGATTATTTTCAATGTGTTGATCAATGAGGGAAGACTCTTGTTACCTGGGGGCTGGCCCATGCCTTGGGAAGGAGATTCTAGGCTTCACAAACACCAGAATCGAGCTTCTTCCTGCCTGGTATGATGGGATGCACTGGTTCAGGCTTCTGCTGCATTTACTCATCCACTGAGGCGGGCAGTGCGGGGGAGCTGTGAGCCATAACAAACCCTTCCTCCTTCAGGTTGCTCTTGACAGGGTGTTCAGTCACAGCATCAGGAAAAGATGCCAGGACAGGAGGAGAGTCAAGATAGCTAGGAAGCGGGGAAGCATTAAGCCAGCTGCTGTGTGATAAAAGCATATCACTCCGGGGAAGGCCGCACAACTGTTGTCAAACATCCTACCTCCTAATTATCTGTTGTATCTATCTACCAGGCATTCTGTCTCAGGCTTGTCAGTATCAGTGGGCAAATTAGGTTCTTGAAACCTGAAGGGAGAATGCAGGTGAGTGCGGGCTTTTGGAAGTATGTGAGATATAAGGTATCCCTGAGAACTCAGGATGAAGGACTAACAGCTGTGTTTAAAGCACCATGGCAAAGCTTCACAGTGGTTTAGGCAACACAAAGTAGAAACAGTCTGTCTGGGTTGGTGAGCTATCCATCGTCAGTCAGTCTGAGGCTCAGTGGACTAGACAGTGACTCTCGGTACCAGGAAAGATCCAGAAGTTCCCTTTGACAAATTCTGAGATGCAGAGGCTGGAGAGAGTCGACCTTCCTTCAAACAGGCTGGAAAGCAAACACCTCTTTGTTTTTAGACGATAGCTTTTCTGTAGACGGGATTACACTGAAGTACTAGGCTACTAAACTTACCAACATTTTGAACACATGTTGCATATTCAGCTTACCTCAGTTTTCCAGTGGGTTCTTCCAGCTCACTAGGCTCTGAGAAGTTGGAATAGATTGGTGAGAGGGGTCATTTTCCATTCCCACACAGACATCATCTTTAATTGTAACTGGGGTTTTTGTGTGTTTTCCAAACAAATCATCTTTCCTTTGACCTGTGTGGGGTGGATGCTTTTCTTCCAGGGGTTTAGAACTTCATGCAACAAGGACAGCTACCCTCTCTTGAGAACACTTTGTATTCTGCTCACTATAGGAGGCCTTAGGAATTAACGTCCTAATCCACATCACTCAGTAAGCAAGGCACCCTTTGTTTAGCTGAGCAAGTTTAAGACCATAGAGGTCAGGGGAACCTGCAACCCGCCATACCCTACCACTGAGAACGGGCTAAACTGAGATTTAAACTTGGATCTAAAGTTCTAAAATTTTATCTAATCTACCCAAATATGAGCAAAAGAGCCAAGCTACTCACAGGACTTGTCGAGCAGTTCTACAAAGAACATCAGAGCAGACTCGTGTAAATGTAGGGAGTCCCAATGTAGTTTGTGGGTTGCTGTCCAAGGTTAAAACAAGCAACCCAAGGGCCCATCTGGTTGTCAGTGATGAAAGCCATACTTGGACTGAAAAAAATGTAAAGCAGGCAAGCCTTTGAATCAGGAGTCTACCATGCCTGGAGCCTGAGTGGGTACAGGTAGCTGTCTGGGAGGGGCTTACTGCTCTTTTTATGTTTGCCAAACGGAAAAGAGCTACTGGATCAATTTCAGCATTTATCAATAGAGGAGTAGATGAGTCGGTTAAGAGGCAGCCAAAAGTAATGCAGACGCCAGACTCATTAACCCAGATGCCTGCCCCTGCCTCAGTAAAGCTTGTAGTCAGTATCCACAGACAGCAATCTGAAAGTTGTTTGTGATTCGTGTCTTGGTGACTTGACAGTAGTTTCAGTGTTAGATGTGTAACAGTCCAATCTTTTCTGGCCTTCAGCCCTCTCACAGGATCACACACACAGCTCTACACGTGTTGACTTTAATTCCAGGAAAGTAGGGGAAGGCCATTCTCTTGTCATCTTGGTGAGGAAAGGCCAGTTATCAGGAAAGGTAAGGAGCGTAACTAAAGTTGTCTTGATAGAGTGCTCTGTTATTTTACTTCTTAAAAACAAGCTGGGGTCTCTTTGTAATAAAACAACAAAACAAACAGTAGCGCTGGAGAGGTGGCTTAGTGATGAAGAGTACTCGTTGCTTCTCCGGAGAGCCTGGTTTGATTTCCAGAGCTCGAATGGCAGCTCATGACCACTTGTAACTCACTTCGGGGGATCCTATGCTCTCTTCTGATCTCCAAGGATGCCGGGAACAGGCGTGGAACACAAACATGTATTACACCCATATACATAGCCAAATAAAATAGCAAACTTAAAAAAAAACACTGTAAGAAACTAAAAGAGTCGGCAAATCATCACAGGATAACAGCTTGGTGGAGCCAGCTAAAGTCACTTACCTCCAGGAAAACAGACATTTGAGGGGCTCACTGTCCCCTGGGACTGGTAAGGGGTAGGAGAGTCAGGGACGTCTCCCCTAAGGCTGTTGAGCACATGGCAGTGGATGGGGCAGGCAGGGTTTGGAATAGGCACATTGAGGTTAGTAGCAGTAGAAAATGCATTTTCTTTCCAAATGTCTGCATGATAAAATGTGGGATTTTAATACATTCACAGGGTGGGAGTTATAGCAGGCTGGGTTTTATCTCTGCCTCAGGCATTGGGATGACCCCACCAAGACCTCACTTCCGTCTGTGATAGGATGATTTTTGACTTCATAATCTCTCCTCTCAATACAGGAGGGAAAATAAATTCCCCCAGTGGCCTTCTTTCAACCCTAGTCCAGCACATACCCGTCGAGAGCAAAATCTCATCTGCTCCTGAAGCCAGCAAACATTTATCTAATACAATTGTTCTGCCTAAGTTTCTCTGCTTATATCTGGGACTGAGATACACGAATCCAAAGAGATGTTCTGAACAACAAGCTAAAGTGAAGTGAGCTCTAGTAGTCATGAGCATGGCACACATGGCTCTGGCAGGCCTCGCCTTTCTCCCCCATTCCCTCTGCCTTGCTAAAAACAGATTTCATCTCTAAAGCTAGCCGCCAAGGTCTACTCCTTTATTTGGCCACTTCTTCCTCCTGAGGCTGACCACCAAGATCCATATACCAAAGTGTTAAAATCCAGTAATCAAAAGCTCCCTTGTGGATGCTATAATTAACATGTCCAATCATAGCAAACCAACTCATCCTAACACAGGGCTCCTTCTCCTTTTCCCTTTACAAACCGTCATTTGGCTAGGTATCACTGCTGTCTCCTCTCTATCCAGAGGCAGTCTTTTGTCTCTTTGGTGAAACAAATATCCCTTCCCCATCCCCCTTGTTCTTTTCAACAGATAAATGGCCCACAGTGGGGCAGATCCGGTCTGGTGTTATTGTTGAAGGCTTCATGGACTAGTCAGCAGCTCTACCATATGCCACCACAGACCCTTGAGGTCACTTCCTCTATGACCTGCTGGGTCTTTGCTTGAAGGAGCACGTGATCACACTTATCACTATCTTCTCTTCACCATAAGTCCCAAACTAAGGCTCTTTCTGTCTTTCCTATATCTAACATGTCTTTCTTAGACTTTTTCCTAAAGGAAACCACTACCTCCAACTTCAGCCTTGGTGGCATCCCCAGAGAGCACCCAGGAATAACACAGTGCCTCTTTGCTAAGGGGTCTTTACTGGGCACTATCCATTCACCCACTGAACAGGGGCTATTAACACCTACCGGGCTCTGTTCTGGTAGGAAGAAAAAAGCAAATTCCTTCTTGAGGCTGCTCTTATTCCAGCGAGGGAGAGAGAAGAGGCATCCGTTGTCAGGTAGAGGTGAGGACAAGGAAGGCAACAACGAACACACAGCCACATAGTGAAAGGCAGGAGACTCTACTTTAGATATGGTCAGATGAACCGATAGAAGAATGGAGATCTAAACGACTATTACAGAGAAGTGAGGCCCATGAAGGAACCCTGTGAGCATGTATGAGTATGCATGCACATGTGCTCTCTCGCACACACACACACATGCACATACCCACAAGCAGACACACATATACAATGCATGCACACAGGGGTGGGGGGCTGAGGTCTCCTGCTTTTTTTTAACCAGAGCACTTAATTACCCCTTAAAGTATCTGTGTGCAAACACAGTCCCACCAGGAGTGAGGCTTTTCATATGGGTTCCAAGGGGAACCCAATTTAGTCTTATCAGTGAGCCAAGGGTGGGTGTGGGTAAGAAATGAGATGAGTTGAGTCAGCTTCTAGATACAAGGATGGCAGTAATCCAGGACTGAGGGGAAGAGAGCTCAGGCAGCCACAGGAATGATACAGGAAGACAGGTGACAATGTCATAGGCAACAGTATTACACTGTCGAGAAATGCCACAAAGAGAAGAACTACAATAGCATATAACCCTTGCCTCACAGGGAGGAAGGAAAGCAGATTCCTCTTCCAGCTGTTTCGGTGTCCTCTGTAAAATCGCAAAGTCCCCAGTGAAAACCAAGGGAGGGCACAGCCTTGGAAGCTTAAGGGCGGAGGAGAGAGTGTCAGTAGTCATCTCTGAAAATAAACTGGGGTGTAGAGGATGGAGCGTGGAGGAGTGCTGCAGGCACATGCAGCATATCCGGCCATGGTTCAAAGTGAGGTTGTTATGGAGATGATGTCTTTTCTCCAGCTGTATCCCTCTCTCAGGTTCAGGGAAAGAGAAAGATAACTGTGTCCAATCAGATTGAGCTTTAACTAGTTAGGCATAGAGAGGAGCCCCAGAAATTCATCTGGGTATGGAAGAAAGAGGTAACCGTAGAAAAGATGGTAGGCCCTTAGCAATGAACAGGGAGGGTTGCCAGCCCCATCTTGCTGATAAGGTATGAAATGCAAACCAGGTTTCTGGATAGTGTGAGAGCCATATCCCAAGACTTCAGAATGAGCACAAGGAAGGTGAACGCCGACAGTGCAACATTTGTACTGGGGATGTCTGCTTCCCCATGTCCTCCTCCTTTTTAGGGAGATCAGCACAGTGTTCAAATGTCCTAATTATTTTGAGATAGGGTTCCCCAGGACATAACAATGAGTATGAAAACCAAGAAGCCCCAGATATTATTATGTTCTCCTTGAGTATGAGATGGACTTAGGACCCATCAGAGAATCACAGAGAAACAGGAGGTACTGAGTCCCTGTCTTCCTGGCTAGTCACTGGTAACTAGGTTGTCTAGGTTCTCAGTTCAACCTAGGGTTGAAAAAGTACAGGCAGTCTGCCATGTGACTGAGCTCGGGATAGAAAAAAAGGAGAAAATATTTATGTGTCAGGATATACATTAAACAACACCTGCATTCTGAAACAATCATGTGGGGAGTTTGGGGTACAGGCTATGTCAGATAAATGTGAGACTAACTCTCTGGAGTGCCAGTTTATGGAGGAAGAAGACAAGAATTTTTAATGACAGGGAACTCTGGAAATCACTGGTTGGTGACAAATCAGAACCATTTTTTTTTTTTGTGAGGTTGATACTTATTTATTTCCAATTGTAAAATAAAAACTACTTTGCTTTAGCTAGTCTCTTGAATTCTTTATTACAGAGTGAGGGTCTTGTCTCTCATACCCTTGGGGTGGGCATTGAACAGGCACAGGAAGAGGGAAGCAGGGCATAAGCCATGACTGGATGAATGATGCAGACCAGATCCTGAGATTGTTGCCATGGGTACCATGGGGAAACGCTATTCGCATAAGAGTTGGGTCCCTGTCATGTCTAAGAGTGCACATCAAACTCCCTCCCAAAAGGGAAACAGAAGATGGATAGAGTTGGGTGTGTTTCTCAGTTCTGATATTTGGTCACCATTTCTTAAGTTTTGAGTTCACTTCATCTATAATAACCAGACAGAAACAGAGTGCTGCACACAGATGCAAAAGGAGAAAGGATAAAGAGGTAGCCGGGACTGTGGAAGCTGCGATTAAACCCTGGAGAGTTCAGGATAAGCCCCTTACATCAGCTCCACCAAATCTTTCCGGAACAAATTAACAGGTTAAGTGAATGTGAGGGGCCATTATTCCCAACACCTAGAACAACTCATTCCTTCCAGTCCCCTCCAGCATTTCTAAACCACACATTTACACTCACATTTAAGTAGTTAGTAAGATCATTTTAGATTGTGCACAGCTAGTCCTGAAGCCGGGGTCTGCTGAATGCCAAGATGGATGGATGAGTTCTCTCAGCCGGTTTGAATTATGGGATGTTTCCAACATGACAGAGTAGTGCGGCAGCTTTTCAGGTCTGACTTCTCAGTAACTCAGCTTTATCCTCCAACAATTAGTCCTCATTAGTGAGACCTCACTGTCATAGCAAGAATTTTAGATCTGAGGTCCCTGGAGCTTTGTTTCTCCTGGAAATCAAAGTCAAAAGTCTATTAAGCAAATTAATAGAACAGAGGGAGTTTCAAAAGAGATATTTGGCTTATGAAACAAGGCAAGAGGATCTTTTTTTTTTAAACCAGTGTTTTTAGAAGCCATTCAGTTACAGGTAAACTATGCAGGCGCTAATTGGAAGTCATTCTTTTGAACTAACAGACTCTGTCCCAACTGGGCCTGTATTTAAATCTTTGTTAATCACCAAAAAAAAAAAAAAAAAAAAAAAAAAAAAAAAAAAAAACACTGAATGTTCCTTAATATAATGAAATAATGATAATGGAATGTCTTAGCTCCTTGCTAGAGTCAGCAGTAAGGTGTGAAAAGCTCACAGGCCCTGTTAACATGTCAGCACTGCCCTTTGCCATGGGGAGCATGATCTGACATTTCTAGAACACAGCCAGCCACATACTTTGTGCACATTTTCTTAACCACTTAGAGCCTCAGTTTGCTTTCCTGTAAAATTGGTCCAATACCACAGAAGTGCCAAGTATCGAACTTGTGGGGAGACTTCTCTCCCGCACATTCTTCTTCATGCTGACTTGAATTCTTGACTTGCAAGCTCTTTAACACCCCACAAATCTACCCCCACATCCCTATGAGGGAGATTTAGTTGTCTTTTCTTAAAGAAAAGGCCACATTGCAATGGTCAGGAAGCCAAGGCAGGATTCAGCGTTCTGTGTCCCATGTAGAATGCTCTAGAACATCACTGAACATACAGGATCCAATATTAGGTTGCCTTCCTGTTTGGACTTTTCTAGAGTTAGGCAAATGAAATTGAATTAGTGTAGTTTCATTACATTGTTGTTGGTGGTGGGGGGATACTGCAAAGACTTGGGGCTCTGGGATGCAGATTTGAACCCCACTAGTGGGAATCCCATTGTGGGAGACTCATTTCAGAAATTCGATGCATCTGTAATCAGAGGTACCAAACTGCTTTGAGACCACACACACACACACACACACACACACACACACACACCCTCCTGCACAGAGCTCTCTCTGTATCTTCCCAGCTCAGTGGGACCAGCTGCCTGGATGCCTTCTCTCCACTAACACCACTTATGCTCCCCAACACCCTGGACTCTCCTTAACAGCTAGACATATCATGCTCTGCAGACAGACCCCATCACCATCTGTGGGTCCCCAGTTTAAATCACAGCACACCCAGAGGGAAACCAATCCCATTCTGTAATAAGTTCTCCAAGAAACGTCAGGCAGATAGATAACTGGGAGGGAGAAAAGATGTCCCAACAGCACATTACCCATGAGAGCAAAGGGGCTGCTCCCCTACTGTGCTTTTCCTTTGCTTTTAAATGGGGTCACAGGAGCCCACCCTTAAGACAGAAGCCCAAGGAAGAGGGTAAGCCCAAAGCAGAGTGATTTGATGCAAAGTCTCAGTCAGGTCCAGCAGAGACCTCTGTGGTGTCAGTCATACTGAAGATGCCATTGTACCTGAAGACAGGTCCATCTTTGGAGTTGGGTTCATGCTACTACACACGGACTTTGAGCTGCATCTTCAATTTGAGGGACCACTGTGGGAGACGTTGTTTCTCTGAATGCTGTGGCTATGAACCAGCAGCAGCAGAGCCTGCAGAAGAGGGGACTCATGAGGAATAAGCAATGCAGATCGAGGAGCACCCAGACAGGGCACATGTGAACCCACACGGTGCCCCGAGACTGTGTGTAATCTGAGGTAGTTCATATATGTAAGTGGAAAGGAACAAGGGCCTGGGCTTCTGAGGAAAGACAGTATCAATCTAAGTTATGGAAGGTGTGAAGAGATAATGTCCAGTGGGTATAGGCTGCCTGACATGCAAATACAACGTTCCCAGTGGTCCAATTGCCCCCTGAGGAACTGGTCTGTCTTTGCCTAGCGCAACCTTAAGTCTGGCTGATAAGAGTCCTGGGGAACAGATTCATCAAGTAAATTCCCCCAGAAGGATCTGTCTCTGGCCAGATAGAAGGAACATTAAGAAAGCCTTTTCCTGCATCCAGATGTCCTCAGCTCAAAGTCACCAGCACATTACCACGTCACATTTGGGGGGTGGCATTTTCCAAACTCCTTCATGCCCCATAAATATTTGCTAATGAGTGGGCAAATAGGAACAGGGGTTGGCCGACCTACAGAATCCTGACACACACTCTATCTTGGAGAAGGGGGCTTTTCTAGAGTGGAGAAAGCCTAAGATGGAAGCCCCCAGACATCTAGCATTTAAAAGCAAACAAAAACAAATTGGGCTTCAACTACAGTAAATCTTAGTAAGGCTTCCCCATGCCATGCTGGGTTTCATCTCCAGCACCCCACAACCCCAGTGTGGTAATGTACACCTGTAATTTCAGCACCCTAGAAAGGCTGACAGGAGAGTCAGGAGTTCAAGGTCACCCTCTGCTACACAGCAACTTTAAAAGACTTCTTGCGTGCTAATGAATAAACAGACACACAAACTCCCAATTAAACGATGTATGACCCTTCAACTCACCGGTTATTGGTTTATAAGCAGACCTTAAAGGCATGTTGCTTGTTCTAGAGGTCCCTGAATACAGTTGTGAGATTCTACACTTCATTCTCAAGGCGAGAAATCTAAATCTACCGCTTGTGTGCCACTTTCCCCAGCTGCAGTTTCTTCATTAATAAAATAGAGTTCCATCGCATGATGGGTCTCAACAATTTTGGAGTCAGATGCCTGTTGATGAGTGTAAAATTCCTTATAGGCTCGCCTGTGGAGTTTGCGCTGGCGTTCATTGTTTGAGAGAATACACAATGACAAAAAACTCTCAGGAGACTCAGTGATTCCTTTAAATAAATTTGCATTTATGAAATCAGAGCAATTTTTCAATTAGTAGCAGGCAGGCAAGCGGGATATAGAATATTATTTAGTTATTTTGACAAAAATTGTGTGAGTCCTGAAAGATGCTCATAGCCCAGATGTCCCTGGGCCTCCTTCCTGCCCTGAGGTGATCTGTAGTAGGCCCAGGAGGAAGTCCCACCTTTTTTATTCTGACAACTAACATATGACTTCCCAATTGATTTTTCACTTGTTTAATCCTGTTGAAACCGGGTATCTAAGTCTAAGGTTGACCCAGGCCTCCCCACCGAACTGGGGGAGCAGGAGTGCGAGTGTTATACTGTCTGGGGACCTTTCAACTGAAAAGCATTCTGCTTGCCCCTTCAAGACTGCAGAGAGTCTCCTGGGCTTGTTTACCATCTTACTGTTGCTGTAAAATGCTTTCTCCAGTCCCTAGATTGGAGAGTTTAGAACCGGAGGTGGGGTGTGGTAGCCAGGATGTCCCAGGTCCTGGCAGTGTTTTGATATATGAATAACCACCGCAGTTAGTCTTTTGTCACCGGTATAAAACCTAACATAGATAAGATGAATTATAGGATCAGTCTTTTTTCAGCTTGGAAGGGCCCACAGAAGGGGCCCCTGGAAGAGACATCTTAGTTGGGACTGCACAGCCCTCTGGCATCAGTAGGTGCCCTTGTTTAAGGAACCCACGGTAACAGACCTTGGCCGGTTCCTTCATTCCCTGAGCTTGCTCCTAGACATGAAGTTGCAATCTAATGAAGTGCTGCCCTCATGTGGCTGCCCGGGGTCGGTGCAGAACCAGAGCAGAAACGTGGGCGGCAGTCTGGGTTGGTGTGCCTCAACAGCATGGCTGTGTTGTCATGGTCCCAAGCTAGGAAAGTAACAGTAACAATCAAAGAGCAAAAAAGACTCCTTGATGTTAATGTAATGCAGGTACACTCTTGGGCGCTTAGGTAGGAGGAGACGCAAAGAAAGAAGGATTTTTCAGGATGTTCGCTGTAACCCGGGATCCCTTCCCATTCCCAGGTCAGCCGACAAATGCAGAAACAACCGCTCAGAAATAACAACCAAAATCTGAAAGATCACAGCAGTTCGCAAATGGCAAAGCCGGCATGGCAAATCCGGCCTGGGTGACTCTACTGCCCTGTATGACAGCTCCTAATAGCCCGAAACTGCAATATTTAATGTTGTCACTAAGTCTCTTCTTCTCTTTAATTGAGGCCTTTACCAAAATGACATTTTCCCCTCCTCCGCATATCCACGGAGGCCCCTAATGAAGTGTTTATTCAACACAGGGCACAGAGGCTATCTGTCCTGACAGGCGAGTAGTGCAGGCCTGGCCCAGTGCCCAGTACAGCAGAGCCACAGGGTTGTCAGGGAGGGCTCTCTGGAGGGTGTCCCATCTTGTGCCAAGCTGAGTGACACCCGGGCACCGAGAGGATCCAGAAAGTGTGTCCCTACAAGCTAAGAAAGCACATCTGCCTTTCAAATCTGGCTATTTTCCAAGCTAGCAGCGCGCATGCTCAATCCAACGACTCTGGGAGCAGTGTAGCAGGTGAAACCGATTCAAGCAATCTTTAAGATTTGCGTTTTCAGGCGACGCAGCAGGGTAGGAGGAGGACGTGTGATGTTCTGTAGTGCAGAACATCAGCACAAGATTGTTAGTTGACAATTACTGTATATTTCAAAATAGTAGGTAAGGAGGAGTGTGTTTCCCAACATGCAGAGGTGATGGATGTGGGAGGGAATGATGTTCCTGCTTCCAAATTCTGATCATTGCAGGCATAAATGTGGAGCTATTATATGCCAATTGAAGAAGAAAAGAAGTATGTGTTTCATTAAAGAATCAAATGAAGGGGAGAGGTCCATGTTTTATTTAAGCCAATGAGACACACAGAGAGAGAGAGAGAGAAGAGAGAGAGAAGAGAGAGAGAGAGAGAGAGAGAGAGAGAGAGAGAGAGAGAGAGAGAGAGAGAGAGAGAGAGAGAGAGAGAGTCAGAGAGGGCACCTGTGTATGTGAGTGTATATGGTGTGTGTATACACATATGTGTGCTATTGTATATGGTGTTGTGTGTTGGATTATATTTGCCACCTATTAGTCCAAATTCAATTACTATTAGTTTGATATTTCTAAATGGGTTAATAAATACCTCGAATTATATTTAAAATTAAATTCTTGGTCCCCTCATTCCCAGGCTGCTCCTCCTTTGGTTCCCTTCCATCCCAGTAATTAGCAGCTACCTTTGGCCAAAGTTTGACTTTGGCTCGACCCCTTCTAAGAGCCACCCTCATCAATCCTTCTGGAGCTGTAGCAGTTCATCCAGGATCTGACCTCTGCCCTTTCACCTATAGAAGAGGTCAACACCTCTGGCCATTCTGCTTAGACCCAACACACTTGAATCCCGCCACTGTCCTTCTCAGAGTTCAGTCTCCTCATATCCCCACCCTGAGAATGTCCCCAAAGTTCTTCTGCTTTTCAGAATGAGAACACAAGTTTCCCCTTGTCTTATTTAACAAACTCTCTCTCAACTCCCTCCTTTCCTCCACCTCCCCCTTCCTTCCTCACCACAGACTTCAAGTTTCCTGAAGTGAGTCACAGATATTACGTATGGAGAACAGTGGTTCTTTTTTCCAGGTAATTTGGTGGTGGTGATGGGGGTTGGGGCTTGCCTTCTTGTCTCTCAATACTGTGAGGTTTCTGTTGTGGAAACAAAGCATGTTTGATTCCCGTGCTTTCGGTGAGTAGACATTCCTCCCGTGTGCAGCTTTGGGTTATGTGCACCCCTCCCTTGGGCACATGTCTAGGGACGGAGATTCTGGCGGATGGATTGTTGACTTACATTGGGATTACCACAGAGTACGCTAATGTGGGTTTTCACTCATACAGGGTGAGAGCTGTGATTCAGTCAAGCTCTCCTAAACACTTGCTATTTCCTGGGCGTCTTAGTTATTCTCGGAATGTACGGTGTTGCCTTATTTGCTTCGAAATATCTTTTTCCTTGGGAATAATAGGACCTGGAGAGTGTATTGGTTTATTGGTAATATAAATATCAGTATCTGTTTTGTTTGTTTTGTTTTTTTTTTTTCAAATTGCCTTTTCAAATCTTGTGCCTGTGTTTGGAATTTCGGTCCCTTGCCTGACTTGCAGATGTTCTTTCTGTAGTCTCAGTATATGCCATGTACTTCCATGAGGGCTCTGACTTTATCTTCTTCTCTGCCGTGACCTTTGACTGTGACATTTTCAATCTTCTTGCTTGGACCCAGCCACACTGGTGTGCCTGACACAGCTGCTGCACACAGCCTCAGGTGACCTCAGACCTTGGTGTTCTCTCTTTGCTGTGTGGAAGCATCTCCAGGTAGCTGGGCCGCGGATGCCTCTACTCCACCCAGATATGTGGGGCCACTGTCATCTTCTCAGAGGAAGTTCCGCTCACCACATACAGAATATCTTCCCCAAGCCTTTTATCAGGCTTTATTTTTCCTTATAGCGTGTGTGTGTAAGATACACACAGACACATATCTGTCTTTATCTGTCTGTACCGCACTTTCCTATTGATTTTATCACTGTGAGAACACAACCAAGGTCCATTTTGTTCCTTATCATCTCCTAGCCTCTAAAAAGTATCATATTTTCTGAAGTATATAAAGAAGAACCCTACTAAATAAATGAAAAACAGAGTGAATGAGTGTGAGTGTGGCACATAGCCCCAAAATATCAGTGTTCGTAATATCAGAGGCTTTTTCTCTCCCGTGTTCTAAGTCTAAAGTGGACCACCAAGCTCTAGAACATCGCCGACGGGGAGCCTTTACCTGTGCTACACCTGTCATGCTAAACAAGGGCTCTGAGTTCCACCATGACAAAAGAAGAACCTTTGGAACTGAGCAGAGACCATTAAGTTATTTTGTCCAGAAGTCACATTTATCACCTTTACTCATATTTCACTGTCCAAAGCAAGGCAACCAGCGGAACCCAGCTTCAAAAGATAACTGTCTGAAAGGGGGAAAGAGCTGAAATCCCTTTGAGCATCAGTAATGCCTATTGCAGGGAGTAGGACCGTATGTGTATTCAAATGCCTGGACTGCTGAGTGAGTGAATTAATGAATGAGTGAGTGAGTGAGTGAGTGAGCGAGCAAATGAATGAATTCAGGAAGCAGCACCTGAAGAGTGAGGCCAGGTGTATGGTGGTTGAACAGTCAGTTTTCTGTGCCTCTTTGCTCCTGAGCCCCAGGCAGTACTACGGGACCCACAGTGCCTTCTGTTGAAAAATGGTTGGACTGTACCATGCCAATGACCAAGTTCTCAGGAGCAGGGCAGGCACGTGTTCGCTTTATTGCATTTTCAAGATTTTCCAGCAAAATGCACAGCATGTTTCACTCGAATTACCAAAGTAGACAGCATTTGCCTCATTTAACAGTTGGGCCAGGTAAGGAATGATGGAACAGAGGGGTACCCATTCTCCCAGTTGACTAGCCCAGACATCGGCTCTAATGCCTGTGCTCTTTCTTGTGCATAATGACAGACAGGGTCCAACTCCATGTGCTACCCTGGGACCGCCGTTCGCTCCACTTCATTCTGATTTACTCCGGGCACCATTCCAACGTGGCTTTGCACTGGATGTTTACTGACATTCCCCCCTGCACCCCATGCTGTCCTTGATGAGGTCAACCTAACCAACTGGGTCATTTCACCAAAGTGATGATTTTTTTTTCAGCATTGTCCATTCATTAACTTTCTTTGCTTTGATTTCTGTCAAAAGGCTGACTTTTCAGCACTTACATTACTAAAGACTGAAACTTCACGTAGGTCAATGACCTCTTGTTTATGAACCTCTAAACACACGGCACTGGCCATGTAAAGCTCCCTCATAATTTCTTTATTTGAAAAATAAAGATCACATCCACTCCTCCTTTCCAAGAGAAGTATTCTATGAATGAAATGAAGTAGTAGATATTAAAGGACTGGGGAACTACAGAGAAGCCACAGAAATTGATTGTTGCCGAGTAAACATGTTTGCTGGCATCAAAGAGAACTCAGCACCTCCTCATGCTTTATTAATTCTGCTCCCGGAGCCTCTGTCTTCTCTCTCCAGAGCATTTACAGAATGCTCCAAACAAGTCCAAGCAGCTATTTTCTTTTTAAATGTCTCTTTTGGTTTAATTTAGTGATGCGCAGGACTGTTGGCTGTGTGGTAGAAGTAGAATTCCTTTGAAGGGACCAGTCTGCCGACTCCAACCAGCAATTGAACTGGAGCCCAATCAGCCCCCTACACGCCTTGAGCTTTTGTGGAAAGCCCACTTTCTTGCTTATGTCTGTCCCACCTTGGGATTTGGTATCTTATAGCAGCCCCCTACTGAAGACAGTTTCCAAGCATTTGCTAAAGACTTCAAAACCCACTTGCCTGTGCCCTGGCAAGAGGCCACCTCTCCCACAGCTCACGCTGTAAACACGCGTGTTTATTATGACAGTTTTCAAGCAGGTGGCAGTGAAATGTCTGGTTCTAACCAAATCAACATGTTGCGACAAGCTCCTGGCAGATGTGGAGCCGCACCTTACTAAAGGACACTTCCTTGTAACCTGCAGGAGGGAGCTCCGCACAGGTGCTTGGCTGGGATGGCTTGCCAGAGTGGAACTTACTGGCAAGCTCGGGCTACCCCTTAATGTAATTCCTCCCTTGGCAATTTGGGACTTGGTTCCTCAGGCTATTCCTTGGGATCCTGGTCATTGAAGACTCTCTGGTTCATTTTCTCTGCCATCTGCCATGTCTGCTTCCCCTGAAAAATGATGTCCTTTGTTTCTAATACTTCAGTTTGCAAATTGAAGGCAGAAGGACTAATCTGTCACTCTATACGAGTCACCCCAACCATGTCAAAATATCAGAGTCTGGTTTCTGATCCATTCCTCTTCAACATTTTATGAAATCAGTCCCTCCCACAAAAGCTCAGCGGGTAGATCTCACCCCTGGTTTTTCTAGGTAGGCTGGGCTCTCGCCTTCGAGATCAACAAAGCTTCTCTGACTTGTTGACCCCTGACATATTTGGTCTTGTACCACTACTGAATATAAATCTCTCTCTAGGTTTTTAATGGTGACTTGGCTCTTGGTAATAATCCATGGGTGGTATGCATAGGCTTCCCTGCCCCTGGCTTTGGCTGGTCTCTCTTGCCATCTGGCACACCGTCTGACTCATTCTTTGTCGGAGCAACAGAGGCCTCTACAGACAGGAGAGGAGGGGAACTGAGCCCAGGTGCTGCATTTGATAGGTGGAACCAAGCCTTCTTTCTTAAATCCCTGTTTTCCCATTGCTTACACCCCTTAGAGTAGAGATGAGTTCCAGGTCTCTCTTCTCCCTGTCTCTGAATGATCTTGATGGAGCTAGCATAGAATTCAGTTAATATAGACATTTCTACTTGATTCCTCTTAAGACACTATTATCCTCCATTTTAGCTCCTTTTAGTAAGTAGACTAGGATCCACCCTGAAACTGTTGGTGCTGGGGAAGAGACATTTACTGCAAGAGCATCCTTTTACACTTCTGAACCACCCTAGTGCCTGGCAGCTGAAGGGAGTTGGTTACATCTCCTGAGCACCTCTGTTCCTCACCTAGGATCCTGGAAAACACTGTGAGCAAAATGTCCTTTCTACAAATAGACGTCCCTCTCCTACCCCTGAAAGAGTGCTTCAGGTGGTCTTACGACTTAGGTCACTTTATCACTCCTTTTGATAATTACTTGTAATCAGATTACTCCCGAGGATAATGAGATGGTAACCGGAAGATGCACCATTTGTTAAGCATCTTTATTAAGCTAAGCATTTTATCTCAGCTATTCTAGCTCGTTCCTACAGGGTCTCCTTGAAGTAGGAGAACAGCTTGCTGCTAAGGGTGAGTGTGCCCTGCAGAGATTCCTGGGTTAGAAGTCCATTCTCCAGGGTGACAATGTGAAAGGTGGCTGCTCTGTAAGAAGTGGAGACTGGTGGGAAGTGACATTGGAGATATCACAATCTGAAGAAATTGATACAGTGCTCTCTCAGGGGACCTGGCTAATTCTCTTAAGAAGTGTGCTAATCAGTTTCTATCACTGAAAAAAAAATCCTGGGGGAAAAACGTAGATAAAAGAAAGTTTTATTTTGCCTCACTATTTCAAGGGCTTTAGTCCATGGGCACCTGGCTCCATTGCTTTTAGACCTCTGAAAAGGGCAAAATCCTGGACTGCCACAAGGGTCCTCCAGTGATCTACTAGAGGTTTTAACATATCCCAGTAATGCTACTAGCTGCCAACAAAGCCTTCAGCATGTAGGCTTTGCAGACACATTTCAGATTTAAACCATGAGAAGAGAGTTTTTGTCAAGGTTCCTCTGCTCTCTGGCTTCCCGACTGGCCATGATATCTTCCCCTCTTGTGTTCAGTGACTCCATACTGGGAGGGCCATCCCCAGAAACTGAAATGATTAGGTCACCTCATCTTGGACTTTTAACCTTCAAAACTGTAAACTAAAAGCACATGTTCCCCCAAACCCCACCAGCCCTTGGCCCACCTAGTTTCAAGGATTGTGTTAAATCAGCTCAAAACTAACACAGGCATGTATGTTCTAGAAAGGAATCACCCACGGCTTAGGTAAGCCTCATGCCCTCCCGGCTTAGAGAGGGACCCTTGGATCCCTTGAGGTCAGGGGTTGGGGGAAGACAGATGATGGAATATGTGGTTCCAGGAGCCTTAGGAACCCGCTTTGAAAGGCTAGTCAGGCTTTCCTGGAGGAGAGACACTAGTGGAAGCTAGTCTCACTAACTCTGTTTGATATGGACTTTCAGTACTCTTTGTGAGTTGGCAGCCTCCCGGACAGACGCAGGCAGGTGACTCTACATTAGAAATGTTAGCTTCAGAGCAACTGCTCGCTCAAGCACTGGCCAGCATACTGTGCTCACGGCCTTTCCCTCCTTTTCCCCTGTAGCAGGGCTCCTCGTCCACTTGCCTTTGGTTACCTCTTATATTTTAAGGAGTAGAAAAGTGTATTTCTCCTTCCTGCATACCAGTTGGTGCAAGGGCTGAAGCTGTCAGAGCACCGATGCATTGCATCAAATTAACATATTCTTCTGAAATGGTAATTACACCCCTTTTGTGCGCCTCTGAATACACGTTTTTTGAAGTGTGAATGAGGTGCTGACACTGGAGTCTCACTCTGAATGATCATTATTAGTGCGTCTGTCCAAATGATTCACAGGAAATGGCTGGCAGAGGTTTTTAAGTTGAGAGGAATTTAAAGGTGAGCCTTGGAGCTTCTTTAGAAAAGTTCCCACCTCAGCTGTTTTTTTTTTTTTTTCTTTTTTCTTTTGTTTTTTTATTTTGTTTTGTTTGTGAGCATTTATTCCTTCACACCCTAGAACTGTTTCTTATCCACTGATGCTGCAAGAGTCAAGTTCCTCTGCACAGAGTGTCTGTTCTACTGAAGTACACAATCAGGTTAGCAGTTCAAAGGAAGACATCCATCTTCCCCTTCATGGACCTAGGAAAAATGGCAGACTGGCTGTTCCGAACAAAGGCTGTGACTCTGGTCTAAGGAAGGAATGCAGGCTGGTGAAGAATAATGGCTGTAGAGATGGAGACACAGGTTGGCTCTGACAGGAAATGGGTAATGAGATTACCTGGGACCCCAGAGAAGCTGTGCCCTAAGGTGGTGGGACGTGATAGTCTTAGAGCTCTGTGTCACTCTGCTCTGAGTTGGCTTCTCTTCTGCTATGGCTCCTGGGTGATGTGCTCCTATTAGAGACATGGTTGCTTTGGTTGTAAGGAGGTGATGTCTGTTGGAACTGGTTACTGAAAGTGTGGGAGGAGTTCCATGGAAAGGATGCTGTGAAGTTCAACCTGACTCTAAAGAAGTGAGGGACACAATGTAGCAATTGGGTTCCAGGGAGCTGGAGAGATGGCCCCCTGTGAAGTGGCTACTGTGTAAACATGAGAAACGGAATTTGAATCCCTCAAGAATGGTGGTGTTTGCCTGCATTCCAGCCCAGAAGGAAGCTGGAGGGACAACACAGGCAGGTCTCCAGAATTCACTGGCCAACTAGACTAATTGATCAATGAGCTTCATGCTCAGGAAACAAGGATGGGGATATGAGACCTCATGTCAACTCCAGCCTCTGTATGTGTGTGCGTGCATACTACACACAAGCATCAATAAATAAAACTAATTAAACAATTACATTCAAATAACAAATCACCTACTAAGAAATTTTTACATATCTCTGCACCTGCCTTTCCTAACTAAGAAGACATAGATGTCCCATGAGAAACACAGTGTGAATACCAAAGTGCTTTGTGTCACAGGTTGAGGTATATAGAAAAACAAGGGGCGGCGGGGGGGGGGGGGGGAGACTGAGATTCAGTGACTTCAAGATTTAAAAAAAAAAAATCAAATTTCTAATGGTTTTACCTTTGCCACAAAATTTCTCCATGTCTTGTTTGTAGCAGAAATGCTGTGTGTTTATCAAAGGAATCGTGGTGTGTGTGTGTGTGTGTGTGTGTGTGTGTGTGTGTACTACTTTGCTTTCTAAATTTGTCTGGATCTGCCTTGAGTTAGACTGCTGGTCAATCATGAGGCTCCAATACTATACTATAAGGAACCCAACCATTCTGATGCTATACTAGACCTGAAGAACAATGACCTACCAAAAAAGAAGGGAAAAAGGACAATAAAGAGAGGCCATAGCTGGGGAAAGATGGGAAAGGACATGCTTCTACCAGATGGTATAAGACCATTATCCCCTACACTTGTCTACAGGTAACACAGGCTATGTAGAAACAGAATCTACTGCATACTCTGTGAGGAAGCAGCATTCTACGTTAGAGAAGATCCTAAGGTGGCTGCCACTGGTGCCCTTGTATCAGGAGGGAAACTTGGACATAGATGCTGAGGCGGGGAGGAGGGCAGGGGAGAGCACACTGCGGAGTGGAGAGAGGTACATAGAGAAATCCTGTGTCAACAGAGGGAAAAATCCAGACTTTCGAAGCTACAGATTACATTGTCAAGACTGCTGGTTATCTCTAGGTGCTAGGGAGAGAGAGAGAAAGAAGCGCCTGCAGAAAGAGCCTGACTCTGTTCAAACTTTAATTTCAAAGTGCAAGGAAGAATGAGACATAAGCTAGTCTCAAAGTATCTCAAGGAGTTGACTGGATACTGGCAGATATGGAAGCACAAATCCCTGTGCAGGTTATGATCCGTGAGCACATACCTGGGTCATGTCAGGTCTCTGATCTGGTGAGGTCACATGGCCTCATTTACTTTAAACCTTTAAGTCTTAGGATAGAGTACCACTGTTTTAAGTCACCCAGTTGGTGCTAGGATGACCTCCAAGAAACTCACACAGCAGCCTTTCAGGGTGTGGCTCCAGACTCCAGGCTTTTGGTAATCAGCCCTCTGTGACCCCCCTCCTCCCCACTTCTGTTCTTAGGCTGGATATGTGCCTATTACCTTCAAATTCTTACACGAGTGCCACAGAGCACCACAGTTCAAACTGATACTGTGCTGATTGAGAAGATCCCATTAAAACAGTCCAACACCAGCATCTTACTTATTGCCCAGGCCCTGAAAGTTTCAGCCAACAGGGAGGGCACTCGGCAATGTGGGAGAAAGTCTCACACCACAATGACGTTTGTCAGAAGAACAAAATGTACCCGAGTTTGATTTTTCTAAGGTTTTCTTGCCCTTACACTCGACATCTCATAATCTTCCTGTAGTCTCAGCTTCCATATTTACAAATGCAAAATATTGACTCCACCTGTAATCTTTAAAGACTTATTCAACATTCCCCTTTAAGACATCCTCAACATGAGCAGGTCTAGAAATAAACTAGTAGGCTCTGGGAAGTGTCCCTGACCTCACCAGTTTAGAAACTTGATCTGTGACACAATCCAGGTGTTCACCCATCAATCATAAGCTGTGTTCAGTCAGCTTCTTGTGACACTGTGAGACTGGCTTGTGTCATTCTTTGCACACTGGGGAGATACAGACTGCCTGGCACATAGCATATGTGTAGTGACTCTGGAAATAGTGAGTAGATGGAGGAATGAACACACGAAGCTCTTTCCCCTCTGGTGGGAATTGTGGTTCCTCAAAACACAGCCTGTAAAGTTTTATCTCCCCCCCCCCACCTCTCGTCATGTGGCTTATTGGTGGTGGTGGCACAAAGCAGAAAACCACACTGCGGTGCAGAAAGTCAAATCTGTGAAGAAGTTGGGTAGACACCTGTCTCCTTTATGACTGCAGGCAGAGATGACTGGTGCATGGCCTTTGTGGAGATGAGCATTAGGAAGCTAAACAAAGATATTGGTCAATGTGATAGGAAAGAAGACATCGATGATAGTGCATGATAGCATGGGGTGTCCCATGCAGTCCTGAGTACCCACACAACTGTAAGTTTCCAGATAAGAACAAGTTAAGAGGTTCATCCAGGGGCCCATAAAGATGGCGTGAATGTATTCTATTTATCTACATGATACTGGAACATGCTGTGCCTAATATGTCACCCCTCCATGTCTGCTTCTCCCCCATTGGGAGAGCCTGTCATGCTGCACACTGGACTGTGCTGAAGAGGGTGAAGCCTGGCCTGGGTAGAAAACTGGTTCAGTTTAATGGGTGGGAATAAAGGGACATTTATACCCCTGGGGAGACAGCCAGAGTATGGCAAGGTTTGTATGGCCGTGTACCATTGACTAGGACAAGGATGTTAGAAGACACTTCATCTGCATACTCAGGGGCTGTGGATGATGGGAGACAAGAAAGGGACTTTATAAGGTCAAACAAGGAGTAAAGTCCGGATAGTAAATTCTTACTTGTGTTGAGAGTGGGCCAGCCAATTTCGGGCTCCAGGTTGGGAGTTGGGAGGGAGCCAGTGCTTGCTGTTCTCTTCTGAGGTATCCAGGGATGAAGTTCTCAACTGATCCTGGGCCATTACAGTCCCACAATATGTCATCACAGAACTTCAGTGCCACAGTTCTTATAATAATAATCCTTTAGCTGGAAATTGTTGATACTAGGCCATTGTTCAGACCAGGAATCAAGATATGACCACATGTGTCCTAGTCCAGTCCAGCTCCTATACAAAGAGTATCATGTTTCATACATGTGTGACCTACTTATAAGCAACAGAAATGTCACGAAGTCTGGAGCTGGAAGAAAAAGATCAAGGTGCCATCATGGTTGGGCTCTGGTAGGGATTCTTTTCCTGTGTGATGCTAAAACCCTATGGGATGGGTGTGGATGAGCATACATGGGAAGGATTTGTTTTTCTGAAGTAAATCATTTGGGAAGATCCACCTTTAATCTGGGCCACACCTTTTGCTGGAAGCCTATATAAAGGACACGGAAGAAGGAAGCTTGCTTTCTTTGCCTGCCTGCTCTCAATCGTACTAGCAAGATCATTTATTCTCCAGCATTACAGTCTACATTTCTGGGCTGCTGACACACTCCAGATCAGCTGAGACATATAGCCTGATGGATCAAACAACTACTAGATTCTTGGGCCTTCCATTCATAGGAAGCCATTGTTGAATTAGCTGGACCACAGCCTGAAAGCCGTTCTAATAAATTCCATATATATTCATATAATATATAACTATACATACAAATATCTGTAACTATATATAACTATATATAACAATATATATTTAAATATACAATGCTTTTTTTCTCTACACTCAGGATGATAACTGTTGACTTTAACCATGTTGTTACACGGAAGAGAGAGAAGGGGGACCTCTTATAGAGCTTTTTCAAGAAGAGCTACCTGGGCTGTGTACAATAGCACAGACATGTAATGTTAGCACTTGAGAAGTGGAGACAGAAAGATCAGGAGTCCAGGGTCAACTTTGGCCACAGAATAAGAGACTAGACCATAAGACCCTGTCGGTGTCCTTCAAATTATAAGACTCCTCTTCAATGACCTACTTGCCTCCCAGAGTCCTCTCCTTCAAACACCAGGATATGAACACCGGAAGGGACACTGACATCCAGTCCGTGTCGCAGCCAGGAGTGGGTAATTGGCTGAGTGGTGACGGTTTATGATATTGGTGAGGTTGGGCTGAAGAGGTTAGGAGTACTTAGGTGTACTTCCTGCTCTTCCAGACAACCTGATCTCACTTCCCTGCACCCATGACAAAATGCTCACAGCTAGCTCCAAGGTGTCTGACTTGTCATCCTGTTCTGGCCTCTGAAGGAACACCCTTTCCTACATAATACAGTATACATTCACAAAAACCAAACACATACATAAACAAAGATGAAAACTGATGCATTTTGGAGGTTTCAAGGCAGCAAGTTCTGAATGTGGAGCATGGCCAAGCATGGCAATTCATGACTGTAATCTAAGTACTTATGTCTTAGTAAAGCTTTCTCTTGTAGTGATGGAAACACCATGACCAAAAGCAACCTGAAGAGGAAAGAGTTATTTGGCTTACATATGCTGAATCACAGTCCACTGAAGAAAACTAAGGCAGCAACTCCAGTGGGTCAGATACCTGAAGGCAAGAGCTGGTACAGAGGTCATGGAGGGATCCTGCTTACTGGCTTGCTCTTCATACCTTGATCAGCCTGCTTTCTTATAGAACACAGGACATCTGCCCAGGAGTGGTCCCACCCACAATGGGTTGGGCTCTCCCCTGTCTATCACTATTAAGAAAATACCCTAGAAGTTTGTCTGTAGCCAGATTTTTATGGTGGTTATCTCTTTCTTTCTTTTTTTGTCTTTCAGATGACTTTAGCTTTATATTAAGTACACTTAAAACTAGTCAGGCCAACCTGAAAGTCTGAATCTAAAGAATCCCAAAATCAAAGCTAGTCTAGACTACATAGGAAGATTATCTTGGAAGAACAAACAACAAATAAAAATAAATGAAATTCATCTGTTAGCTTGGTTCCAGGAAACGATAGAGACAAGTTGGGATGTAGCCTGTTACAATTACAAACACCTCTAATCCCAGTGCTCAGGAAAGAGACTGAGGCAAGAAAGAGGGTTGCCAGTTCAAGTCCAGCCTGGTCTACATGGGGAGTTTCAAAGCCCTATCTTAGTTAAAAAAGAAAAAGAAAATGGAAAGAGAAAGGTAAGGGAGAAGGGCAGAAGACTGGAGGAAGAGACAGAACTTGGGACTTACATAACATTGATTTGGGTTCAGGTCCAAGGTCTACCACTTATTAGGTAGACATGAAACACTCTTTCTGAGCCATTTTAAAAAAATTTATAAAATAGGGGAAAAATAACACCTAGAATACAGAATTGTAAGGAAAATTTAAAACAGCCATTTTGTGATCACCTAGGACTTAAATGGGGTCAGAGCTCTTCTCCTGGGACGGAGACTGTATAGAGATATTCTTCCCCTGCAGAAGCAGTTCCAACCCAGTAGATTTCAAAGGAAACCTGGGGCCAACCAGACACAGAAAGAGGGATGCCAAGAAAGGGCAGACCCGAGTGTTTTCTCCCGATGTTCCCTCTGATTTCTGCATTCACCTCTCATACCCATCCTCCTTCACTAGCATGGAAGAGGAGACGCAGTGGCTGTCTTACACAATGGGTTTAATGCAACTGGTTCTGGGTCCCCCATCCCTCACTGTAACCTCCTCTGTCCCATCACTGTATGCAATACAGTGGAGGCCTGATGGCTAGAGGGGGAGGTAGGAAAGGCTTGGGAGGGCAGGCAGAACAAACTGGATGGTACCAGTTTCCAATGGCTGCAGTAGTAAATGACCCAGTGGCTCAAAACAGCACACATTAATTCTCTTGCACTTTGGGAGAAGGAACTAATTCCCGAGAGCTGCTATTCGGGCATTAGTGGGGTTGGCTCCTCCTGGAGGCTCGGGGGTGGATTTGTCTATTTTGTGCATTGACTGACTCAGGGTTCCTTCTTCGTATCACTTCAAAATTTGGGCCCCGTGATTTTCTTCTTTGCTGTTGAAACAGATGTCTCTGACTCCCTTTGTCTGGTTCTTCTACTTGGCTCACTCTGGACCTCCTCTGCATTTTAAGGTGATTGACTTAACCTTCTCTTCAAGACCTTTGTCATATAAAGTGATAGACTCGCCGTTTCTGGGGATTCAGATGCATGCATCTTTGAGAAACTATTACTCAGCTTCCTGCTAAAGCTGAAAAGAAAACATGGTCACACTTATGACTTGGAGGGAAGACTGGCAATAAGAAAGACAGCTGAGTTAGGGGCCATGAAGATTAGAGTCTGGGAGAGAACTTAAGATAAGTGTTTTGAGGATAATATCAAGAAAAGCCAGAGGCCTGAGATCTAACGTTTACACAGTATTAAATACAGTTAATTAATACAATGAATCAAATACAATTTCAATTAAATTGTTTTTTTTTCCATCACTGGGTTTCCACCTCACATGGAGTAGCTTCAAAAGCTAAGTTACATTAGCCAGAAGACCAAGAAAGAGGGACTTGTGTGTAAAGTTAGGAGACTACAAGATATGTTTTAAAGCACATGATTATCTTGACTCAGAAGGGAAGGTAGAGAGGGTTGAAAGATTGTTACATAGGATCTTGCATCATGGGGTAGAGGACGCTCTTTGGTTAGAAGAGCCAGGGAGGTCCTGTAAGATGGGATGATAAGGTGTCTTAGTCAGGGTTTCTATTCCTGCACAAGGCATCATGACCAAGAAACAAGTTGGGGAGGAAAAGGTTTATTCAGCTTACACTTCCATATCACTGTTTATCACGAAAGGAAGTCAGGACTGGAACCCAAGCAGGTCAGGAAGCAGGAGCTGATGCAGAAGCCATGGAGGGATGTTACTTACTAGCTTGCTTCTCCTGCCTTGCTCAGATTGCTTTCTTATAGAAGCAGGACCACCAGCCCAGGAATGGCACCACCCACAATGGGCTGGGCCCTCCCCCTTTGGTCACTGAAAATGCCGTACAGCTGGATCTCAAGGAGACATTTCTTCAGCTGAAGCTCCTTTCTCTGTGATAACTCCAGCTTGTGTCAAGTTGACACAGAACTAGCCAATACAGAAGGAAAAGGAGGTTTGTGGAGATTGGTAGGATGGGTGGCATAGGGTGGGGTGAGGGCATGTAGCTTAGCTAGGTAGGTTTTTCTGAAAAGCAACAAAGGTGGCAGCTACACACTGTACCTGGAAAGAAGTTTTGGGGCCACCAATGCGAACAAATTGATGCTGACTTCAAAGTTAAAAAAAAATAGAAGGTGGCAACAGTTGGGTTCTAATAAAATATGGGCAACAAGGATTGGATACCTTCCTCTATTATAATCCAAAGCCCCACTAACATGAGTGTAAAGAGGTCTTTAACAAAACAGGAACAAATCAAAAACAAAAACCAGGAAAGAACTGAAAAAAAAAAAAAAAAGGAGAGCTATCAAGAGAACTTTGGAAGCTAGAAAACAAATGGATAAGTAAAATTTAACTTTCATACCAGAGAAAACTGAAATAAAATTTCCATAAGGTGCTGGATCGATAAACAAGAAGCCTTCCAACTGCATTCTGGAACTCTGTAAACAACCCTGGAACTTGAGACCATAAATGCCATCCCAAATGTCTGTCTAGCTGGAGCCAAGCAATGTACAGTTGGCTGGAACTCTGTAAAAGAAGCCATTCAACCTGCTAAAGAACCACTCTAGCCAAAAACTAGCAAGTTCCCATCCTTACCACGTGGGAGATGGGAGGTTGGCTCTTCAGAGACGCTCTATCAAGGGAATTTGGACTGGAAAACCTGCGCAGCTTGAGAAGAGTGGGAAGTGAAGGCCACTGTACCAGAAACTGGCAAGTGGAGAACAGAAAGCCACTAGCCTTTTGATAGGAGGCTGGAGAACAGAGACTCTGACTCACAAGAGGAAACACAACCCTTACAGAACCAGACAGGCGAACTTCCTTTAGCAACCTAGCTTGCTGGCTGCAGGAACACCCTGCTGGGAGTGTGGCAAGGGACAAACACAGCACAGCACATGTACAGGAGCCACCCATTGTCTCTGCGGTGTCTTGCTGCTGCACACAAAAGAACGCCATGCTCTGAAATACCTGAGTGACACCACTAACTAAAAGATGGAATGCAGGGACCTGCAGAAAGCAAAAATATTATGGAAAGGAAAGGGGGGGGGGACTGAGGGAAACCCATCCAATTTATATTCTTAGAGAGATTTAAACACATTGGATCCATAAAACAGGAGTTACATTGGGTTCTCTTTTAAAGAACAAAATTTCTTTTGCAAATTCTGAGTCAAATTACAAAGTTCTTCAAACACACAAGTGCACACATACACAGTTACACACACATGCACACATATACACACATGCACACACACATACACACATACTCACATGCACATACACATACATACACACACACACACACACAGACACACTTGCACACACACACATAGAATGGAACACAGTGGTGGACAGTTGCCCGAGCAGTTAAGAGTATTTGTTTTTGCAGAGAGCCTGGGTTTGGTTCTCAGATTCCATAAAGGTGTTCACACTCATCTATAACTCCAGGTCTAGATGGTCCAACATCTCTTGTCTCTGTCAGGCACCAGGTATACATACACCCACAGGAAAAACACTCATACACAGAAAATAAAGCAAATAAGTGTAAAACTGTCTTTAATGTTAGTAAATGCAATGGTAAAAGAATGGAAAGGACAGGAAAAGAGAATAAATTAAAAGTACTTCAGAGGAACAAAAGTCTAGTCTAGAGCTGAGAATCTTATCTAAACACTAGTCAGGGGGAAAAAAGTCTAAAACTGAATGATATAGATTTTCAGACTTAAGGGATCTATTTATGCCCAGAATAATAAATAAAATCATTATAAAATTTCATAGTGAATTAAAATATTAAAATTACCAAAAACTAGCAGAGAGAAACATAAACACACACACACACACACACACACACACACACACACACACACAGAGAGAGAGAGAGAGAGAGAGGATCACAAATGCACTGAAGTTATCAACAACAGTTGTCTCCTGAGTCAGAGGACATCAGGGAAATGCCTTAAAATCTGGGCAGGGAAGCACTGTGACTAAATTTTTATGTATAGCTAAGACAAAGGCAGTAAATAAATAAAAAAGGATGCCAGAACATGTGTCTTTTTTTCAAAGGTGACTGGGACCTTCATTTAATGAGATGCTATAATGAAGAAAAAGAGAAACAAAGCCAAGGGATATTTTACAAACACGCATACATGCACACACACACCGGTGAATATATATATATATATTATATATATATAATATTTATATTATATATAAAAGTATAATTATCTTATTTTTAGGTCTGTTTTTATCATATATGTATAATATATATAATACACAATAATAAATACACACATATAATAAAAATATCTAAAAAAACCAACTGATTTCCACTTCCGTGTGTGTGTGTGTGTGTGTGTGTGTGTGCAGATTCACGAGTGCACAAGCCCACATGCGTGTGTCATTCATGCTTTTGTGATGCTAGAGGTTGGACCCAGAGCTTTGTGAGTATTAGGAAAGCCTTCAGGGGAATTCATGTGAAGGTGAGTGAAAGCAGGTGTGAGTGAATGCAACAGAAGGAATCATGGCTGCCAAAGTGTTTGAGTCCATCGGAAAGTTCGGCCTGGCTTTAGCAGTTGCAGGAGGCGTGATGAACTCTGCTTTATATAATGTGGATGCTGGACACAGCCGTCATCTTTGACTGATTCCGTGGAGTACGGGACACTGAGGTAGGGGAAGGGACTCACTTTCTCATCCCTTGGGTACAGAAACCAGTTATCTTTGACTGTCGCTGTCAACCACGGAATGTACCAGTCATCACTGGTAGCAAAGATTTGCAGAAGAACGTCAACATCACACTGCGGATCCTCTTCCGGCCCGTGGCCAGCCAGCTTCCTCCTATCTACACCACCATCGGACAGGACTACGATAACTCGACGGCCATAGCAGGTGACGGCCTGACTGAGCTGCGAAAGCTGGAAGCTGCTGAGGACATTGCCTACCAGCTCTGCCGCTCTCGGAACATCACCTACTTTCTAGCAGGGCAGTCCATGCTCCTCCAGTGAGGCATCCCCGGCTTCACTTCACAGGCCAACCAGGCCACGGTCTCCATCATTTTGAACGCCTTCCTTCTACCCTATCCCAGAAATCACTGTGAAATTTAATGATTGTCTTAAAATGAAGGAAAAAATGTAAAATCACTTCAGATCACACACATGCCCCTATTCATATATACTGTGTGTGTGTGTGTGTGTGTGTGTGTGTGTGTGTGTGTGTGTGTGTAGTGCCCTCTGCCACTGACCTACACCCCCAGCCGCTAAAGCAACTTATTGGATTAAAAAAAAAAAAAAAAGCTAAGGAGGTTATGGAATGTTTCTAAGGTGAAGTAGCTGGAGGTTGTAGATCACCTCATTGTCCGTGTATTGAGAATTGAGATTTTACATTTTTGGACGTGAGTTCGGTATGTGGTTGTGATACTTATGCAAAGGGCAAACAAAAACTCGAGGTGATTATCAACTCTAGGAAAAACAACAGGTTGTACAAGAAGGGGAAATAGAAATGCAGTATACTGCACAGAAGACTATGGAATATAATTTGTGTTGTCCTATTAATAATACAAAATATGACTACAGATATAACCAAAGCCACACAGCCATTTGTAAGTTGTAGGCATGATGAGAAGAAAGGAGCTTATATGTCTACATAGGTAAAAGTATGCATGTATTTAGAAGGTTCAAGAATTTAAAGACTCTTGTCTTAGGTGTTGATTATGGCTGTTTTGCCTGCATACATATCTGCTCCCCACATCCATGCAGTGCCCACAGAGGTAAAAAGGGGGCGCTGGATTCCTGAGAACTGGAGTTACAGATGACTGTAAGTTCCTGTGAATGCTGGGAACCACTGAGCCATCATCTCTCCCACCCTCTTCTGAAACAAAATTTTCTACTCAGAGAGCAACTAAAATAAATATGTGTACACTAAATAGAAACAGGAAGACAGGTGTTTGAAGAAACGACTCTGAGATTTAGATTGTTTGCCTCTGGGAACAGAACTAGAGGTGTGGGTGCTCAGGAGTGAGGACAGAGCTTTTTTTTTTTTTTTTTTTTTTAATCTAATGATGTTCATACTCTGTGTCTTGCAAGGAACTACCACAAACATGGTTGCTTTGAACAGCACACCTATGGTTAGAATTCTGAACTGGGTTTCATAGTTTGGAACTAAGGTGTTGGCAGGATCCTTCCTGCTCTACCGGGAAGCTCCAGGGGAGAGAACTGGGTTCCCTTGTTCCATCTCCCGGGAGCTGCTGCCATCACCTGGCTTGTGGATGTATCAGTAGTCTTCAGAGATGGTGTTTTCAAGGGCTCTGCCACCTTTCTTCACCTGGCCTTTTCTCTGTGTCAGGCCTTCCTCTGGCTTCATCTTAGAAGGATGCATGTAATTACAATTCCCAACCCATCGTAAAATCCAGTATAATCTCTTCAACTTAAGATCTTTAATTTGACTGCATCTACAAAGACCCTTTTCCCAAATAAGGAAAACGCACCCAGGGCCCAGAGATGCTTATCACTTAAGGAACTATAGCACTGACATTTAAAATACAGTTTCATTATATTTATACGTAAAAAGTTAACTAATAGGAGGGGTGGATCTAATCCATTCTTTACTATAATTACCAATGAGAAATTATAGAAGACTTTCAATTCAGCATGATGTATGTCTGGAGCATTCTGGAATAATGAGCGTGTGTTACTTGTGTAAAATGTTAATTTGTGAGAAAAAAAAAAAAGAGAGGCAGGAAGAAGTATTTTATGTTTTGGCTGATCCACATTTGAAACTAACAAGTTCTATTTCTTTAATTTTAAATACAAACCCTAGGCAAGTCTCCAAATGAGTGACACTGGAAGGCATGTGTGGCACAAACACATGTCTGCTGGAGCCAAGAGCACAGGCTGTCAAGACAAGAGTGATGTCATGGAGTTTTCAAACCGAGGAGAATGGCTTCTCACCCTTCCAGAGAGCCACTTGAGCTTGAGCTGTAGCTTAGCGACTCCCTGTGTTCAGCAGTTTTCAATTTTTCTGGGACTGTCTAACCATACACTGAAACATCAAAGGGCAACGAGGCTTTGAAGATCATTGAGTATAACACAGTGCATCCAAGAGAGAGTTCGAGGAGGCCCAGAGGGGTGAAGCGATGACTTCTAAGATAGAAGAGTCAGGACACGAACTTGTGACTTTCGGTGACCAATGGCTGGGACACATACACTATTCCTTCCTCTATACATCTCTTTCCCGAACTTCTCTGAAATTTAGGAAGCTATGGTTCCCAGGAATCTTAGGAAAACAGAGTACACGAGGCACAAGGAGAAACAGGAATATGAACAGGGAAGTTGATGGTTTTAAAAATCTGCAGCCAGATGAACCAAGGACTTAAACAACTAAGTATGTTCAGGTACAGTTCACCCACCATGGAGAGGCAGGCAAGGCAAAGGCAGGAATCTTGCTCTTTTAACCTTCAAGACCTGGTGCCTTGCCAGACATACAGAAAGTACCCAGGAAATATTTATTGACCAATGAAAAGACCAGCTCTACTAGGTTTCTTGCAGCCACTGAGTAACTGGGTGAATGTGTCCGGGATGTCTTCATTGAGCAGACCATCACTGAGATATGTTCTAACTGCACTAACTAACCTCACTGATGCTCTGATGTCCATGGACTGTACTAGTCTAGGCCACCTTGCTTACACGAACCTCCCAACCCTTTTGTCTGGACAGGGGCTTTGGCCAGCCGAAGCATGAGTTGAAGTGTACTAGTGTGTCAATCATAACAAAAGTGGCAAATGCCCCTCTACCTAGAACCCCATGAGGAAAACCTTAAAGATGGCTAGGCCATCCAAATTTGTAATCTCAGTGAACCGTCCTTTAGGATGAGTCAAGAGACATAGTCTTCATCTTGTCTTCACAGGGCAGCTTATCCTGGCTTGTGTCCTTCACACTAGCACTTTCCATGATTAACACTTTGTCTTAGTCAGGGTTTCTATTCCCGCACAAACATCATGACCAAGAAGCAAATTGGGGAGGGAAGGGTTTATTCAGCTTACACTTCCATTCCTGTCCATCACCAAAAGAAGTCGGGACTGGAACTCAAGCAGGTCAGGAAGCCACTGATGCAGAGGCCATGGAGGGATGTTACTGGCTTGTTTCCCTGAATTGTTCAACTTGCTTACATATAGAACTCAGGACTATCAGCCCAGGGATCCCACCACCCACAATGGGCTGGGCCCCCTATCCTTAATCACTAATTGAGAAAATGCCTTACAGCTGGATCCCATGGAGGCATTTCCTCAAGGGAGGCTCCTTTCTCTGTGATAACTCCAGCTGTGTCAAGATGACACACAAAACCAGCCAGTACACACACTTCATGATTAAATCAATGTTATGCCCAGGGAGGCAAAAGGGGTTCACCCTAACTGAGTACCTACTGTGTGACAAGGACTTGGTCCCTGCCCCCAGCAGATGAAAGAACTGAAGCTTCTATTTCTCATCTGTGAAGAAGACTGAGGTGGTTGACCCAGATACCAAAGCTAGTGTGTTTTCCAAGGTAAGACACAAACTCACCCTCTTAATCCCTAAACCCAAGCACATTCCACGCTGCCAATGCTGGAGTGGCAGAAGGAGCCATTTTCCATGCCAAGAGAAGTACCCTGCCCAGCTGCCACAGCTGAGCTCAACCCCAACAGCTCCTACCATCTGCAGAGTTTCAGCTGTCGGTTCAGCAAATTGGCCGCAGGCTGGAGCGGTGATGGGAAACCCCTCCACCTTCTGATACAGAGAAATGTGGAGAGGCAGGCAAGATGACTCCTAGTCAGAGGACATTGATGAGGAAAGCTTGATTGCCATCTTAATCTGAAGGCTTGCTAACTGATGAAGTGACCTGCAGCTGTCTCACTCTGACAATCTCTAATGATCGAGTTGATTAAAATGCATTACCCAAGGCTGTGCTGCAAGGCACATATAACACAGAATATCAGTGGCTGACCCTGCTTAGGAGAGAGTCTGTGTGTCAAGATGCTTGAACCACACATTAAACTATTTCCAAGTCAGGCTATATTCTGGGTGGTCTTAGTTAGGGTTTTAATGCTGTGAACAGACACCATGACAAAGGCAAGTCTTAGAAAGGACAACATTTAATTGGGGCTGGCTTGCAGGTTAAGAGGTTCAGTCTATTATTATAAAGTGTAGCAGTATCTAGGCACACTTTAGACAGAGCTGAGAGTTCTACATCTTCATCTGAAGGCTGCTAGTGGAAGACTGACCTCCGGGCAGCTAGGATGAGGATCTTAAGCCCACATACACAGTGACACACCTACTCCAACAAGATGACTTTCCCTAATAGTGCCACTCCTTGGGCCAATCATATCCAAACCATCCCATGGGTCAACGTCAGAGCTCAGCCTGTGGCTTAGGACATAGACGTTGACCTGAATCTTGCTTAGGCAGGAGCTGAGCTGGGTACCATATCAAAAGACGATGTTTTTCTTTCTTCCTCACATCCCAAGGGTGAGAGGGTTGCATTAAAATCCACAAGAGGGTGCAGGGAAGGAGCATCAGTGGTAACACAATACTCTCCTGTGCTTCCAATGATGGGACAACCAGATGGAGAAATAAGTACACAAAGAGCAAATAAAGGCAAAGCTGAAAAGGGTAAGGTGCCATTTACTTCACACTAGTTATCATTTCCATATTAGCCATCATTAGCTACTTTTTGTTGGCTAATGATAGTCAGGTGTGAGTGTATCCAATGCGACTCCATGGTTCAGATACTTTCAAAGAACTGATAATTAAACGGTGAGATGCAGGATTGACTGGAGTTCATTCACCTCTAGTTCTCCAGACTTAGCAGCTGCACCCCAGCCTCTCTCGTTTCTTTCCAATCCCGGCACATAATTGCATCAAAAATAATGTCCAAGTCCGAGCCAACTGACCTTTATGAGAACTGTATATCAAAATGATAGGCCCCATGAAATGCCACCAGGATCTTTATGTCTCTCTCACTCTGACAACTACTTTTAAAAGTTATTGTTGTAGGGTTATTCATTTTACAGCAAACCTTATAATTTTCCTACAAAATTATCTATTCTTCTTAGCTGTGGGAAGTCAGAGTCAGAATTCATAATGGACATTGGTTTTTTTCATAGTCACTTGAGAAGGGAAGTCAAGACAGGAAGGTCAAGCTGTCAGCTAATAACCTCCATTCCCCCAGACCTCTCACCTCCTGCTCCTCGACCTGTAAAGGGCTGTGTTACAGGTGCCAGGTGACCATACGGGGTCTATAACTCAGATTTACTCTCCTTTCCTCTTTGAGCCTATTAGGACAGGCCACAATGCTAATACAAGCAATAGCTAACATTCATTAATAGCTTTACCATATGTTAATGTGCCAATAGCTTGCTAACTGGCATCTCACCCTTTTCTACTTTTCCTTTATGTGGCATTCTTTGTGAGCTTCTTTCTTTATCTGGTTGTCCCATTATCAGAAACACGTCAGAGTCTTACGGTACCATAGATGCTCTCTTGCTTCCTCTTATGGATTTTAATGTAGCCCATCTTTAGTAGGACCTCCAAAGGATCATTCTGTGCAACTTGGTTGAGGGGGTGTCTGTGTATACCAAGTTTCATTTAGCTTTAAGAACTAGGGATTCCTGCCAGGGGTTGTTTGATATCTCTAAAGAGACTCACTATTGTAAATACCAAATCTAAGTGAGGTCACGGTCATAGTTACCAGCATTATGGACAGGAGGAGGCTACCCCTATCCCAGTGCCCAGGGTTGAGAGGAAGGCAGTCAAAGTTGCCATTTTCTTGTGTTGATAGGAGGAATTCTTTTTCATCTACCCACTTGTTAGGGTCTCATTTTAGTCAATGTCTGCTTTCGAGTTCTCTGCCTATTGTGAGTTTGAGGAACCACAGTGTGTATTTAGCAAACTATCAGGAACTTCTAACGATGTATTCATGGTTGCCTTTCTCACTAATGGAGATCTGCATTGACAAATATGTATATTTTATCCTGAATGGCAATGTCCTCTTCTTCTCAGGAGAGAGTGGCTGTGTAATTTGCCAGCTTACTGAAAATGGAAGCTTAGTTGCAAATTATAGATATTCTCCTTTAATTCTAAGTTCCTGGTACAGACATAAAAAAAAATCCCTATTTTTAAAAAGCATTAAAATTTGGAAATAATGAGTGTGTGCTAATAAATAGTAATCAACAGTCATCCTGCAGAGGAGGGATGACAGGTTGCCATTATGTATAAGGAGAAAGGAAGGGACTCAATGAGAGGTCTTCATGTGGACACGTGGCTGAAAACATTTTATCTACTTGATTGGCTTCCTTGGGACATCTACCAAACCCCACCTGAAGGATCTCCAAAGTCCTTCTGGTTCCCCTGGCTGGTGCCTTTTCTTGACCCTCACTCAGACGTTTTCTCATGATGGCTGGTACTGGGGAAGGACCAGATGAGAACATCCTGTTCTCTTTTGGACAGATCTCTCAACCTGTGTGTGTGTTTGGGAGCTGTGTGTTAAGAGGAAAAAGACCTATACTTAGGTGTGTTGTTTCCCTCCTCTGGGGTTCCATTTGCCCACAAAACCAATCATCTTTTCTCATGAAGATCTTGTGAGAAAACGGCAGGTTTTGTCGGTTCTGGGCTTGTGGCTGGAGGTAATCTAGGGCTACTCCACTGGCCGAGACTCCATTGACACTGTTTCTTTTCCACCAGTTGCACACCTATGCCTTTGGCTTCAGGACAGATTCCTTTGGGAAGTTCCAGTTCTCCTGCCAGTAAGTAGCATAGGAAGGCATCCTATCTCCCAGCAAGAAGGCAGAGCCTGGCTCCAGACTTGCACAAAGTCTGATGCAAGATGCATGTGAATCAGAAAGGAGGGGGCGTACGGGTTCCTCCCCACCCACCCGGGCACCAAGGTGACTCCAAATGGCCATCTTTCTTTGCTGCCAAGACATGAGGAGCAGGGCCCTGCCTCTCCTTCCTTTCTCCCAAGTCACAACCCCCACCCAGTCTAATCTTCTTAACTCCTTCACACTCCTTCAGGACAACATGGCTGTACCTGTCTACTAGACAGTTGAAATCACATCCACATCTCATGCACCAGGCTGGCAAGAACCAACCAGATCCCATGCAGCCCTGGTGATTTTTCAATAGAAGCCAACTCTCTTGTCTCAGAGCTTCTCCCCTCTGTCATGCTTTCTTTCAGGAATGCTTACCAGATGGAACATTGGGGACAGAACTGGTTGTCTTGAGCCTCAGTTTCCACTTTAGCATAAAAAGAGAAGCTGGGAAATGATGATTGCTTGATTCCCACATGCCACACAGTGTTCTAAGCATTCCCCAGGCAGGGATTTCATTTATCCTCTGAGCCAAGCAACACCAAGGGATAAATGGTACTGTTCTCTGTCCTGTGCAACAGTTATGTATGCAGACAGCCAGAAAGGTATTGAGGCAGGACTGATGATTTAAACTTCCTTTAAAGGTATTCAAACTTGAGCGACAGTAATTAGCAAGTGGAAGCCATGTCAGCAGCCTTTGAGTTTTCTGGCCTTTTCTGGATTTGCGCTGCAATCTAAATTTCACAGGCATCTCAAAAACATGTATTACAAAACATTTCTGCAGCATCTTCATGCAAAAGACAGAAACTAGGCACGTAACCAAAGACATGCAGGAGAAAAGAAATGTAGAGGAAGATGAATTTAATGCAGGGATATAAGCAAAACACACTGAAAGCCGGGAAGGGGGCAGAGCTGTGAGTGTGATGCAAAGTGAATAAGTACAAAAGCTCTATAATATTAAATTTTAAAAAACACTGAAAGTATTCTTTCAGAGGGATAATACAATAAAGGCCCGAGAACAAGCAGCCGGCAGAGCAAGTTAAAGTCAGAGCCAACAGGAAGGAGAGGAGCTGGGGTTGTCTGTCAAATAACTCCAGTGCATAGACATGGGAAAAGATGGGATGGGGGATAAGATGGCTGAGAGAGCAATTTAGGGGTTGTAACATTTGATCCACAGGAGCTCCAGAAGCAAAGACTAGACCAAAAGAAACAAGCAAAGGAAGCTCCCTTTGGAAGGGTCAGAAGGCCCCAGGTACCCAGGAGGGACCAACCAAGATGTGACCCAGTATCATTTTAGAAGAACTGGAAACTCAGATCTATTGAAGTCCAGAGGGGTAAGGAGGTGATGTGTCACACAAGCAGGTGCACAAACCTCTTACTGACAGTATTAGAAGCCAGAACATCACTCTCTTCACATTTATGAAAGAAAAGGACTTTCAAATTTATCTGAGCCAAAACACAAAATCAATTAATTAACCAAGCTATTCATCTATCTGTTATCTATTGGTTTGTCTGCCTGTGAATTCTTCCATCTATCTATTATCTATCTGTTTGCCTGTCCACTCAGGTCCATTCATCTATCCATCCATCCATCCATCCATCTATCCATCCATCCATCCATCCATCCATCCATTCATCCATCCATCCATCGATCCATCACCCACCCAATCTCAGTTCTATACAAAAATATATCACTAGCCATCCTCCCATGCATCTAGGTTCTATGCCAAAATATATTGTTGAGTACTAGGAGCATAAAATCTTTTTTGAATTTCTAAGGACTCATATGTTTTCTTTGAAAACACTAGGCACTGGAGCTGATCCAAGATGAGAGACTGGCATGCACTCAGTAAACACAGTAGGGCTACGGTGTAAAGCTTAGAAAAGTGAGTATAAGCCAAGGTTCTGAAGTAGATGATGTTTCTGACATGCATAACACAGAGTACTTCAGCAACTAGGTCTGCAGTGCAACCCCTACTATGTTTCCCACTGTGCGACAAACATGTTGCCATTTTTGAAAGTGTATATAAGCTGTGGCACCAGACTGGGGAGGTGGACGCAGGAGGAGCAGAAGGCCTTAGCTTCTTAGTGAGTTTGAAGTCATCCCAAGCTACCTGTTGTCTTAAAAATGAAAAAAAGACTTAAGAAAGTTTAACAAATATTTGCCTAACATCAGATTTCTGTAAGAAAACTTGGCAAATTTTTAAAAGGGCAGCTATTCATCCTAGAAAGCTGAATTATATTAGAAAAGAAGTAAATCCCGATAAACTTCTATGGTTAGCAGTACTCGGTGTTCATGCAGCTCTACTGATGTAAACACTGATTTGATTTAAACAAACTGAAATAAAATGACATTGGGAGCAAGGATGAAGGAGCTTAGAGGTGGTTGCCATGAGTTAAATATTTCTTTCTCTAAGCCTGACATTTCTGACTCTCTCCAGAAGCCAGGGAAGAGGTAAGTAAAGGGTCAGCTACAGGGGACGATGGGGTTAAGAGGCTGTGTGTGACAGTAACTACACAGGGAACTCAGCATTTATTTTATGAATTTTAGTGACTTTTATTTTTTTAAAAAAATGTATGAAGCTATTACTCTGAAATTTGAATATTACTTCTAAGTCATGCAATATTAAGACTTCAACACATTTCTTCAGGGGAAGAGGGGTTGGTTTGGTGAGATCAGATCTAGTAGAGCTCTGACTGATAATGAACCTTGAACTCAGGGCCTTCTTGTCTCTACTCCCCTAGCACTGTGCTGGATTTCAAGCATGCACCACCATGCCTAGCATGACTTGAATGGGTTTTTAAGATGAATGCTCAGAATAAATGCTGTTTTCGAAATGAATGCTCAGAAACCTGGCAAGCTGGGCTGTTTACTGAGGCTTCCCAAGAGTGACTTCTTCACTGAATGATTAAGCAGATAAAGTGTTGTTCTTTTTTCTGTTCTTTACACACATGAGCACACATGCAAGCTTGCACACACACATATGCACACACACTTGCACAAACACAGAGTTATTTGTATACACACATATAAACATACAGAGACATATACAAATGCACAACCACATGCTTGCACACATACAGAGATATGCACACACAAAGGCATGCACACACATATGCATACACTACACACACTTGCACAAACACAGAGGCATGCACACACACATACACAGAGACATATGCACACATGCTTGCACACACACAGAGGCATGTACACCACACACACACATACACACACACACACACACACACACACACACACACACACACATCACAGCTATATAAACTTACACATAAAGGTAAAGATTTGTAGCTCCTGTTTCAGTCTCACATGCCCATTTGCTGAAACCATTTAGATCATAAGTCAAATTTCATCTTTTCTAATGTGTGACTTTTATAATTTTACTACAATGCACATAAATACTTAAAGATATATTAAACTGCTCCTCATGTTTTGGAACTTTTACTTAAATGCTAAGACCATATAAATGTCATTTCTTCCACGAAGACCTGTCCATATTGATCTATGAAGGGAAGGAACGTTATGTGTATTGGTGTTCTGTGGAGATCTGTCCATACTGATAAATGGTTCTGGCTCATTCATTTTACTGTTTCCCATGAATGTAGAAGGATTTATTTTCCTTCCAGCTCTCTCCTTGCCAGTCAGTGTGGCTGAGACTGTCTTTCACAAGCCCCATGCTAAGCATGTTCAAGGGTCTCTCTAGTGTATGCACCTGGAGAAAGCATTTCTAGGTTCCATTTTCATTTTACTAGATCACTGGGTCATCATTGTTTGTTAAACACTATTAAGTGGTATTTTCAGCAGATTCTAGTTCCTTGGGTGATAGGCTAGCATAGCTGGGCCTACTGGGGGTGGAGCTGTATCTGAGATACCATCTATGCGGCTGTCACAGCAGCCCTGGAGGTCCCATCAGAGGCAGTGGTTAGGATCACAACAAAGATACACATTTATTCACATTCTTCTTAACGGGGTGGCATTGACATTTAAAGGGATGATAAAGGTCCTTTTTCATTCGCATAGGAGTGGAAAACACTAGTTAGCACAGGACTCAAAAGAAAAGGGAAGCTGAACAAGGCAGGATGATAGAACACACAAGCTCAGCAAGGAAGGCCACTGGGACAGGCTGAGGTCCCATCATGCCCCGCCAGTATTTATAAACTGTGTCACACATGGAATTTGGGTATGGAGTAAGAAAAAAAAATACTCTGGGAAAAAATCATTCTCTTCCTCCTCCTCTTCCTATTCCTCCACTGGACCATCCCTTTCTTCCTTTCCTTCTCTTCCTCTTCTCCTCTTCTTCCTCATCCCCTCCTTCTACTGTTTTCTTTTTCTTTTTTTTGAGACCTTTTTACTATATAACCCAGGCTCGCCTTGGAGTTGTGAGTGCTAGGATTACAGGCATTTCCACCATGCCCAGTAGACATCATGTGAGATATTCTACATACATGTACCTTTCCGAAGAAACAACTCTTGACACCCCCCACCCCTCACCCCCACAACTGTCTCACTCTAAACTATTTATTACTGTTCTTTTCTCTTCAAGGAGACTCTTGACTCAGGAACTGCTTGTTATTTCTGAATCTACCTGACACCTATGATTCAGGCCCCCTATTCAGAAATAGTCATGTTCTTTCTCCGAAGAATGTCAACAAAATGAAGTGTCAGTTAGTGGGGGCTTTGGAGCTGGACGGTCATATATATAGGCAGAGCCTTTTTCTGGTGAGTGTGATGAGGAACAGAAGAAAAAAGAAGGGTGTAGAGCTCAGCAGAGGAGACCAGAAATAAAGGGATCCCCGCTGTCTTAGTCAGGGTTTCTATTCCTGCACAAAACATCATGATCAAGAAGCAAGTTGGGGAGGAAAGGGTTTATTCGCCTTACACTTTCCACATTGCTGTTCATCACCAATGGAAGTCAGGACTGGAACTAAAGCAGGTCAGGAAGCAGGAGCTGATGCAGAGGCCATGGAGGGATGTCACTTACTGGCTTGCTTCCCCTGGTTTGCTCAGCCTGCTTTCTTATAGAAACCAGGTCTACCAGCCCAGGGATGGCACCATCCACAATGGGCTGAGCCTCCCCTCTTGATCACTAGTTGAGAAAATGCCTTACAGCTGGATCTCATGGAGGCATTTCCTCAACTGAGGCTCTTTTCTCTGTGATAACTCCAGCTTGTGTCAAGTTGACACAAAACCAGCCAGTACACCCTCTGTCCTTGAGCAACATGAAATTAGCATCCACCTCTTACCCTGCACCCCCAGCTGATCATCCTCCTCTACCCCAGTGTGATTCTTCACCTGCATCTCTTTGCTTGTCCATGGCATCATCCTTCAAGACTTTATAATGAACTTCCCTTTGTTAAGTTATCTTGAATAAGGTGTTTTGCCCACTGACTCCCATAAGAGGGTTGTAATTCTGTGACTAGAACCTAGGGGCATGGACCCCAACTTCAGCCCTTCTTAACACTGTCTCTCAAAACACATCCTTAAAATCTGGTAGTACATACCTGGACTCCTAGCACTCTCAAGGTGGGGGCAGATGATCAAGAGCTCAAGTTCATCCTCAGATACCAAGCAGTTTTGAAGCCAGGCTGGGGAGCATTTGACTCTGTCTCATAAAAAGAAAGAAAGAAAGAAAGAAAGGAAAGAAGCAAAGAAAGGAAAGAAAGAAAGAAAGGAAAGAAAGAAAGAAAGGAAAGAAAGAAAGAAAGAAAGAAAGAAAAAGAAAGAAAGAAAGAAAGAAAGAAAGAAAGAAAAAAAAATTATCTATCAAGAACCTGGATTTTCAGCTAGAGCGAGTTCCATGCCTGCTGGTGGTTCTCCAAGTTCTCCAAATTGGGTTCTAGAGTCTAAGCCCTGCTTCAAGGAGCCACTTACTGCCCCTGCAGCCCTCTCTCCTCTTTGCCTTCCTTGTTACCGACATCGGTTTTATCTTTTTCACACCTGCCATTGCCCACAGAGATTTTTTTGGCACCTTTAAGCCAGTTCTGATGTATCCCTGGCTACACACGTGAAATTGAATTCTGCTCGAATGCTTCCACACTGTCCTGAAGACAAATCAGCTATGGTTTAGCCCTGCTCCATCACACAGCCCAAGGCCAACTTACATGCAGAATGTGCCCACCAGAGGAGAGAGGTCAACAGATTCAGATGCTGACAAGTTAATTTAACTCATCAAAATCAGGCCTAGGACAAGATGGGACAGAAAGAAAACTCAAAGATCAAGAAGATTTTCCTGAGGTGAAGCCACAAACGTAATACTCTGCCAGAGCAAATCAACAAGGAGGCCTGTAAGATCATGTGGCGAAGAAGAATTTGCACGAGAACATTTGTTGCCAATTTTTGTTTTTGTTTTTTCTCTTGAGACAAGATCTCTTAGGATGAACTTGAACTTCTACATAATCCAATCTGGCTTCAAACTCATTAATCCTTCTTTCTCAGCCTCCCAAATCCTGGATTTATTGGCAAGAGCCACTGTGGGCAGCTGGTTGGGACACTTTTAAAAATCAGTGTTAATGAAAGAGCAAATCCAGAAATCAAGCCACATAATAGAAAATTTAGCACATGAAAGAGACAACATCATAAAGACCACCAAGGCGAGTGAGGGGCTAGCTAGTAAACAGTAAAGTTGGGTCCTTACCTCACAACAGATATTCAGATGGATGCCATAAAGAATTCAGCTACCATCTATCTGGTGGTGATGTGGCAAGCCTTGCTGCTAATCCCAGCTCTAGGGAAGCAGAGGCAAGAGGATCTCTGGGTTCAAGGCTAGCCTGGTCTACATAGTGAGTTTCAAGACAGCCAGGGCTACACAGAGAAAGCCTGTCTCAAAACAAAACAAACCACAACACAACAAAAAAGAACTTAATAAAACAACCAGATGGGTAAAGTACCAGAATGTGGAGTGGATTGCATAAATACACATATCTATACAATCTCATACATGACTTTGCATGCACAAATTCATGGTCTTTTTGTGTGGAAACCCTTTCCAAGGCTGGAAAGACCTGGGGAAATGAATCAGTTACATAGTATTAAATGTGATTTGGGGAGGAGGCAAAACTATTTTTTTTTTTTGATACTGTGACATAACACCCAAGGAAATCATTTAAGGGTGAAAGATTTTATTTTGGCTCATCATTTCAGAGAGTTGTTCCATCCTTGACTTTGGGCTTGAAGTAAAGCCAAAATCTCACAGTGGAGAATGGGTGGGTGACAAAGTGAATTTCTGTTTTCACAGCAGTCGGGAAGCAGAATGAGATAGAATAAAGTAGAAGCTGGAGACAGATGAATCCTTCAAGAACATGCCTTCAGTGTCGTGTTTCCTCCAAATAGGTTCCACTTCCTGGTTTCTATCTGCTCTCAATCACGTGATCAGATTTCAATTTCATCAACAGATCAGACCATTTGATACATGAGAACACTCCTGATCTATTCACTTCCCCCAAACCTGCCTCTGAGCATCTTGATGGGGACCAAGGCACAGGGACCATGTCAAGAGACACATCTTACAATTTATAACATAGCGCAGAGTCACATTTCAAACTAGGAAAGTACAGATTCAATTTATATGCTGGACAAAGGGCTAAGCAATTTTACATGTGAGCAGTCCTTTGAAAACAAGAAGGCCCAACAGTCTTCCTCAGGTTGCCAAAAGACATCATCACAGTTCATGAAAAACATTTATTCTTTGTCAGATTGGGCACCCATGTTTTCTCTCACTCAAAAGAGAGATACAAATTAAAACCAAAAGAAACCCCCTGTTCCACCCATCACATTTGCAATGATAAAAGTGTTGGATGCCTGCATCTCTGGGCCTGTTGGGTAAACAATTACTTTCACACACTGCAAATGAGACCTGGTTTCAGGTCTAAGGAGGGCAATTAGTCAGTTAATGTCCGTTAGAAACACAGGCTGTGTTGGCAGCAGCCCCACGGCTAGATATTTGGACTGTGGATATCCTCACTGATCCACAAAATTATACAAGCAGAAAGTATTTTCCCCAGCATTGGCTTTTTTTTTTCTTTTAAGGCAGATTCTATCTATTTCAATGCCCAAGATGGTAGCAAGTTTATAGTTCTCCTGCTTTCTAAGTGCTGGGACTACAGGTGTGTGTCGTCTTTCTAGGCTTTACTGTATTATTTTTAATGAGAACATTTGGAAACAATGTAAATACTATTATATGATCAATTAAATAAAGTATTATGCCTCCAGATAATGACGCGCCATTTGCCTATTAAAGGGAAAGAGACAGTAAATGTTGTTTGGCTAATGTGCCCACAGTGAATTTGAGGGAAAAGAAAACAACTCTTAATACGCCTGAGGTAGACTTTTACTTTGAAAGCTCCTAACCGAGCATGTCACTAAGACTTCCATCCACTTGGTTTTTGAACATGGCCATTGACTAGTTATGGTGAATGAAGTCATGGTGGAAGTGGGGGCTTTGTAAAAGGCCTCATGCTGAGACTTGCTAATCATGAAACAGTATACAACCCTAGCCACCAGGATGTAAGAAAACTTGCATTTCCATATAGAGAAGCCAAGAGGAGAGAAAAAGATGCCAACATCCCCCATGCACCCCTTTCATCCCAGCAAAGACACTCGATGTGCTCGCAGTGAAGCATCTTTGATCGTCCAATCTCAGCAGGTGCTTCATAGAAGCAGGTGTGCAGTTTACTGAGCCCTGCCCCATTGGCAGGCCCATGTACACATGAATAACTCTGTGTTTTGCTACTCTTCTTTATGCTAGCTTTGCATCTAGCAATGCTTATATGCAATAGTATTCATATAAAAAGGATTTCAGAATAATATTGCTAAGTTAGAAAACCACATACGGAACCATTAAAATTATTGTGTGTTCATAGGGAAACTATACTTACCTACATTCATAGAGTGTGTTAGCAGCCATTGCAGACTTACATTGGAAAACCTGGGTGGCTTAAAAACAGTGGGAATTAAGTTTTGCTGAGTTCTTGAGTCTGGACATCTACAAGAAAGATCTGAGCAGGCTTTTGTCCCTTGGGAAGGTCAGTAGGAGCACCTTCCCTTGTCTTATCTAGCTGTTGTAAATGTTGGTGTTATTTTGGCTCCTTGGCTTATGGTTTGCCTCTCCCTGACCCAACCACATGGTCTTCTCTATGTGCTGTTGGGGTTCTTATTCTGTCTCTTATGATGACAGGATCATTGGATTAAGAGCACATTAGGCTAATCCAGAATGAGATGTTACCATAAGACCATATTTTATTTGCAAAGATGGCATGTACGCACACACACACACACACACACACATATACACGCACACACATATACACATGCACACATGCACATCAGGTAACAGTTACTGGGTGTATAGAATTGAATGTTACATGGCTTTTTATAAAGCCATATTCAACTTATTCTTCATGTAGAAAAACAGTATTGGTACAGATTGGCCACTTTGAGAGCATATGTGACAATGAAGTGCCTGAAGGATAGAGGAAAGAGGATTATATATTATGGTGTACTTGTCACTGGGACAAATTTGATTGTTACAGCTGGAGGAGTCTACTGGAGCCTAGTGCGGAAAAGCCAGGGATGCTTCACAATGTTCTGTCACCACAGTCAGTAATCTAAAGGAAACTGGGTGGGGAAAAAAGCAAACAGAGATTTTACATTTATTTGGGTATGTATACTGGCAAGGGATCTCTACCAGGCTTCTTCCTAGGTACCAAAGAGAAGTCACACACTAATGCTTTCCTGACCTGTCAATCACATCATCATGATGCACAAGGGCAGACCAGTGCCTCAGCGCCATGGCTTCAAATGACCTTTGTACAGACAGGAACAGCTGTGCACCTCTCATGTTAACAGTCACAGCACTACGAGCTCCATTAGTCAGGTTGCTGCCCTCCTTACTGCCACATGCTTCCGGCAGCCACCTTTGGCATAGTCTAGGTCCCTCAAAGCTACTTTCAAAATCTTGGATGCCTTCTCTAGGTTCTGGGGATGGTGGCCCCAAAGACATTTGAACAGATAGCTCTCATATTGAGTGCTGTGCATATGCCGAGCACAGTGAGCTGAAATTCCTCTGATTTACACATAGTAACCTTTGCTGGGCAGAGTGATCAAGAAAGCAACTCATCCGTTCAGAGCAAGCGGATCCATAGACGTTTTGCTGACATTTGGGTCACTGTAAACAAAATCATGGCAGTAATAGCTTTATGCTGCCAGAGCAGAGTGCAGATGGAGCTGTGGGCTCCATGATACTTCCAAACCCTGGCTCTGATGCCGACCTCTTTCTTGCCATCCTCAGAGCAAGCATGCCACTGGCGAGTAGGTATGACATTAAAAGACCTTTCTTTCCCTTTTATCTATTTTTCTCGAGAAAAACTATTTGCAGTCCAGTGTTTTAACGAGGCTGCCTTGCAACATCCTGGCATAGGATCCTGGTGCATCACCGGAGCACCGCAACCCAGGCCGGAACTGTGGTCCATTACCTAAATGTTTTTAATTCAAGCACACACAAATATGCAAAACCAACAATAAGTCTCTGGAGCCCAAACACCAGCTCAGCCAGAGACAGAAAGACCAGAGCACACAGGCTAGCAGGCTGCCTCCCCTTTGCTAAAGGTGGTTTGCAGAATTTTCCAATTAACCCCCATGTCTCCCCAAACATATACATACTTTCCTCTCTTTGCGCCTATAAAAGACTCTGTAGGCTGTAAATTGAACTCAAAATGAGAGGAGGTAAGGTAGATGTTGTCCTGAGAAAAATATTCTGATTAGTCTCCTCTGGGCCTTCTCTGGTTGCAGGTAATGGTTTGGGCCCTCTAACACTAGTGACTCACTTTCCCGAAGCAGCAGAATTACAGGTAATTGCTTTTGGGAAGAGCCAAATAGTGGATGGCTTCTCCTCTGACCAGATTTATTTTAATTCTCAATAAACAGAATAATAGCATCCTTTCTCTGTTCTCCAGGTCATTAGAGAGGTTGTACCCATGACTATCTCTGGGCACAGGACCTGCCACCAAAGGAGCACCAGCAGATAATTATTCTCTTACTGTTCCACTGCAGAGACGATGGCTCGTAAATGGCCTGGAGCCCTCCTTTGGCATCTGCCACGCAGAGCCAAGTTGAAAGGGAATTAAAAACAGTCTGGTAAACAGAGAGCTGGGTGGGCTTCAGAGACAATGATTATGAATGGTCCTCAGTTCTCACCTCTGAGGCAGGGAGAGGGAGGGTCACCCCTTCTGTGGGAAAGGCAGAGATGGCAGGATTCCCTGCAGGGTGACTGTCCTGGTACATAAGAAACAGAATTCTAAGTGACTTGCCATCCCCAGCTCTTCTCTCCTTTTTGGTCCATTCTTGCCTCTTTCTTAGCAGACAAGCAAGCACTCATAAGAGCTTGTCCCACTAGATGTCCATCTCTGAGCCTGTCACGTCTCATTGGCACTGACCTTTCTCTGCTGGTGGCTGATGAGCCTGGGGAAGATGGGGAACAGAGTCACATTAGGTATCTGCCGTCTGTCTTTGGGGATGTTGCATGTTGGCTGTTTTTAACATTATTCTAGTCAGTGTTCACAAGACTATGCAGAAATCAATTCTCTTGACCTTGCTGTAGATGAGAGAACTAAGAATTGGGGATGGGGGGAGGCAGAAAGTCACCCGGAGATGCACATAAATTGGGAAAACCAAGATGTAAACAGATCTGGTTGACCTCAAAGTCTGCACATGTCACCTGTAAGTCAGTCATGGTCTCAGTCACACTGCTTTTGGGGTGTCTCTTATGAACCCCTGTCTTTTCTTGATCTAACTCCAATGCTACCCCAGTCCCACACTCCCAGCCCCCCACATCCAATTTTGAAAGTTGTACTCTGGCTCTACAGCTGGGGGCTGTCTTCCTTGGGTGTGCTTCCTAGTTTTCAGGAGGGGCATCAAGAAAGAACTCTCAGATACACACAGGAGATTGAGGCAGGAAGAACGTGTTTCTCAGAGATGCAAGGGAAGGAAGTACTATATCCATTTCTGATAGAGCTGCCCTCTTCCTAGACCGAGAGACTTCCTACAGAGACCGTGCAGAGTCCCGCTTCCTTCCAAAAAACCCCCGAAGGTCAGATGCTCTACCAACAGATGAGTAGGAGTGGAGTTGGAGAGAGTTCACAGGTGGACTTTCAGCAGTATATTCTTACATTCTGAGGGGACCTGCAGGACATTGTGAACAGTTAAATCTTACACAGCTGGGAAATTGCTGCATGCCCAGTTCTCATGGTAAACCAAGGCTAAGTCCATCTCAGCTTCAGGTTTATCACCTATAGGATCCTAGGCTCTATGCTGTCCTGGATAGCTTGTGATTTGTTATGATTATCATTTCATTGTAGACAATCGTACACATTTATTTCTATGGTCATTGTGTTTCATGATCAACTAAGTCAAACCAGAAAAGTCTGCATGACTGTGGGTTTGGAGCTACTCAGTGGAGCCTGGTGGGCTCAGTAGGCACTAAACAACTGGAGACGGTTGATTTAGCCCTTCTCTAAGAATGCATCAGTAGCCAATAGTTCAGTAGTAAAGAGCAGGGGGCTGCCCATGGCTTATTGCTGACAGGGTTAAGCTTCTGTGGATAGTTGTAAGTTACTGCAATGGTTGTGTTGGATTTAGAGAGTGACTTTCCACAGACCTTCACCATATCTTTGGCTCTTGTGCACGTCACACACTTTGCTTTTCTCAACGTTTTCTGAGCCTCAGATGTAATGGTATAGAGGTCCGGTTTAGGACATTGCTTAAGACCACCACTTATTCTCAGCATCCTTGGCAGCTGTTGGTGTCACTATTCGTTGCTTAATTACAAAGACCAGTATCTCTGGTTAAGACAGAGAACAGCTTTTGTCTGTGGATATGAGCACAGATATTCAGAAGGCAGGTTGATGCTACACCAATTTTATCAGACACTAGCAATGGGTTCTATCAAAAACACCATGCCCATCGTCTTTCTGTTGCCTGACCTGATCTTTTACCTCTTGACTTTTGGTTTCATCCATGCACTCACCAGTCTCAAGACCTACTGTTGTAGGATCCTCAGCTACAGCCACAAACCTCAAAATTCCTATGCCTAGCCCAGCCTTGTCCTGTTCCTTTGGAACTCAGACCCTCTTGCTGAGACAGGAGCCAAAGGAGCAAGTTTGTCCAGTGGGAGAACAGCGTTGACCCAGACTCTTTTAGGAGCTCTTTGGGCTCCTGAAGAATCATCACCCTTCACGCTGAGCGTGAGCCACTGCCATTCAGTTGAGAGAAGGCACTCCCACATGACCACCTAGTGTCCTGGCCTTTTGCAACCCAGCACAACTCAGAGCTGAGCACCATACCAGATGCAGTAGCCCTTCGACAGTTGTTGAAACTCACTTGAATGTTCTCCCTGGACCTCTATTCACCTGATAAATGGAGCCACACCACCAGCACACTCTGTTGTCCAGTAGCCTGAGATAATGGTGCAGGGGTCAGCACACTTCCAGTGAGAATATCATCAAGCCACCAGCCTCCTTGCTCTCAGGACTCTGTGGGAAGCCTTATCAGCCAGGCTAGACTAGCTTTTGGTTTTCTACGAGACAAGCAAACCTTTGGGAGCCTGGATTTGCATTTTAAACCGGTGAACCCCTGATCAGGACATGATCCACAGTCCTCCCTTATCAAGGGTGAGCTGTCAGGCTAATGTAGAGCTAGAATGGAGCAGGAAGGAGGGCTCCTGGAGCACACAGTAGGAAGGCAGAAGAGTTTGCTGACAGAGTTAAGAGGGAAGCCCCAGGTCTGATGGGGCCACACACAGAAGGTGGTGATTGATGGAGGGGTAGAAAGTGACAAGTGGGCTCAGGAGAGGTCATTCATCTTCCTGTCCAATGATGGTGGGGACCAGAGTAGATTGGCAGCTCCCTTGAGATCAAGCCATGAGTGAAGGATGAATCTTTAGGCCTGGCCAGACTGAAAAATATTGAATACCATTTTTTATCTTTTGCTGAAGGGGAGATCTGAAGAAGAAGAAAGGCTTGCTTACATCTGAGTGTCTACTATGTCTCTCTCTGGAGAATGAAGCCTCCTTTGGAAAACATGAGGACAAGATCAAGGTTGTGTTGTTTTCTGACTTTTCTTGCCCAAGAATTTGCCTTGGAATCAGGTGATCATGGGCTGCTATCTGTCTCCTGTCTAGACTCGTACACAGGACTTGGCTTCCCGACAGCAGCCCACAGCCTTGTGTTTTTCCAGCATGGAACAGAACATCTTGGTATTCCCACACACTTCCTGGTGTTCCCCACTTGGACCAATTTCTTCCTTCTCTGGAATATGATCACAGACATTAGAAAAAAAGAAAAAGAAACAATTAAAAAGAAAAACTATAAGTATAATTTCCTAAATTTAAAAATTTCCCCTGTGGACTCCATTGGGGCCCACTACTTTCTATCAACCCTAGAATCTAGCAAAGATAATGATCAACTTGGAGACAATTATACATTTATTATACTCATGTTAGCTTTGCGTATCAACATTTAGGGATGTTCTGTGAGAAAGAACTGTGGTTTCTAGCTGTGGAACCCTCTGAACACCGTGTAAAGCATGTGCCTTTTGATAAGAGAAGCTCATTCTGAAGTGAGTTAGAAGGAAGAGGAGCCCCCAGACAGAGAGGGCTAAGGGGGTAGTGTGGGTTATTCCCAGAGCACAGTGCTGGCTTTACTCACATTACTGCTTTGAAGGAAGCATTTGACTTTTGAGAATACCAAGTCATTCCATGTGCTCTAGACTCAAGCCTAGAACACGTTTTGGCAGATCCTAGAGGTCAAAATGAAAAGTGAGTGTGGAGGAGAACTAGCAGAAATGTCCTAACTGTGAACTAGCTGGCTGGGTGACTAAGGAGCAGGTTCCCTATGCTGTCATCTGAATAGATATGGCCAATGCTGAAGGGTGAGCCGTATCCCTCCTCCCCTGCCAAATTCACATGCTGCAGTCCTAACTGTTGTTAACCTAGAATGAGACCTTCTTTGAAAACCCTGGACATTGAACATGTCATTAATGAAACTGAAGTCTTGGGAAGTCAGTAGGCCCCAACATGACTGTATCCTTATAGATGGGTGGGAATGCTGCCTTAAGCCAAGAAACTTCCAGAAGGTAACAGTGAAGCCTGTAAGCTCCTCCCCAGTGCAGTCTTAAGTGTATATTTTTCTAGGTGTATTTAATTTTACTTTGCATCTATGTGTTTTACCTGTATGTATGTATATACACTGGTCCAAAGAGAATGTTAGTCATAGTTCTTGGAATTGGAGTTTGCCATGTGGGTTCTGGGAACTGAACTCTGGTCCTCTGCAAAAGCAACAAGTGCTCTTGACTGATGAAACATCTCTTCAGCCCTACTAATGCCTTCTTAATCTGCAACTTTGAGCCTCCATAGTTATGAGACCATTTATCTTCTTGACTTAAGCTATCCAGTGTGTGACAAATGGTATCACCACCCAGGGAGCTAATGTCCTGACTGTTGTGTGTCTCTCTATAGGTGGACACAATAGCAGATGTCAGTTTCCGGGGGCTTATAAAAGGCTCTGACTCGTAAGGTCCCTTCCCAGGCTCACATATTCAAACTCTGTGTTTGAAACCTTGGTTCCGCCATGTCAAGATGCTGTTTTGGGGAGGCTGTGGACCCTTGGGACTGTGACCTAGCTGACAGAAATGCAGTTGCTAAGGGAGAGTTTTGTGAAGGTAAAATCAATTTCTAGTCCCATTTGTTGCTTCCTGATCAATTAAGAAGTGACTCAGCTGTGCCCCGGGCTCCTGTGCACAGACTGGGCTGCCAGCTGCCATTCCTTCTCTACCGTAACAGACTGTTATAGCCGGCGACAATGAACCAAAATAAGCTCTTCCTCACCAAGTGGTTTCTTCCAGCCTGTGGAATTAGTATGATAACTATACGTAAGGTTTCCTTAGCCTATGCTGAGATGAGGCCTCCACCCTCCGGTAATGGGAAATGCCGTTTCCCACAGTGATAGCCACTGAGAACTATCCTGGCAAGCTCAACAGGCTGGACGTTGGCTGTGATTGGAAGACTTAAGGGTATTTCTTATTTTATGCCTTTCTCCCCTCCCCATTTCTGCAGTAAGGCATACTTAACTCCTAATTCCACTCCTTGATTAAACATTAAAGACTTGCACTGGCTCTGCAGAACATGGAATTATCTGTTAACTTGCAATCATGCTAAATTCATAAATCTAATTTGGCCCTGGCATTAAGCCAGGAGCAAATGCACCAGATTAACTTCTCCGGAACTAAAAATGAAAATTCTTCCACTGTTACTGTTTTTTTTTTTAAAGTTGATCTATTTAATGTCATTCCTAGAGGCTAGGTGCAGGTCTCTCAAGTGTGGGGAGAATGGGAAATGGGCAAAGGAGCTTGTTCCTTTCCGCTCTCCTGCCTCCTTAGAAAAGATGTCGCCCCACTACAGACAGTAACTGAGCAACATCACAGGATCCTAGAGCTGTACAAAGGTCACCTTTCACAAGTGAGAAAGGGGAGACCAGAACATTTACTAGGTCTGAGTCACTTGCTGAAGCTCAACTAGGTTGACACTGGTGATGTCAGCCTAAGTCATGTCATGTCCCCTACCCTCAAGGCTATTGAGGGTTACCTAGGGATGTGGAACTGTCAACACATACATAGGACATTGGGACAGTGTGCAGAGGTGACCACAGATGATGTCTGCAGGAGGAGACACTTGCACTGAACTTTGTAGAATGATCAGAGTCAGGCATGCAGAGAAAGAAGCAAGAGACTGCCTCTCAGGAACATCCAGAGGCTGAGACATAGACCAGAACACTAGTCCTGAAGGGTCTCTACTTGGAAGCACCTCAGGAGAAAAGTGATAGGAAAGAGTCTTTGAAATGCATCAGGAAGGGCCTGTGGACCATCTTTCAGGGGCCAGAATGAGTGACCTTAAACTAGTACTCATCAGTTTCTGTTGGTGTTGATTTTCTTGGCCATCTCTTCGATTGTCACACTTTAGTGGTCTACCACTAGCATCTGGTGGGTGCAGGCCAGAAATGCAGCTAAAGATTCTGCTAAGTACAGCCCAGGCCACACAACCAAGAATTACAAGCCAAGTGGACACATGCTATGCTTGTGAAACTTGGCCCTCGGATTGTTATTAATAGGAAGAGTTGGGTACTATAGCCTAGCTGAGTGTTGCTACAGTCCGGGAAACAGGCACTTTCCCCTGAAGTATGGGTGTCAGTGGAAAGGATGGACAGGCAGACAACTGACCAAAAGTTTGAGTTAAGAGGGAAGAGGAGATGACTGGTTATAGTAGGTTCTCACCCAGGGCAAGGACAAGGCTTACCCTGACCTTCCAATACCCTCTGCCATTGATTCCTAAGAAGGGGCTGGAAGGTCGGCACTGTCTAAGTTATTTGCCCAATCTTGACAAATGGCAGAGGGCAACCTTATTTCACGAAACCTGACCTTTTTTGAAATGTAAGAGTCTTCCTCCTCCTCTACCTTCTCTTTTTTTTTCCTTCCTTCCTTCTTTCTTTCTTTCCTCTCTTCCTCCCTTCCTTTCTTCTCTCCTCCTTCCACAACCTCCTCCAACCTCCTCCTTCTTTTTTAAGTAATGCAATTAGATACGGGAGCAACAGTGTATTTAGAGGGGGAAATACATTCAGAGGAAATATGCATCTACAATAAGTGAATAGGTAACACACATCTGGTGACTCAGGCTGGAGCTCAACCTCCACTGGTTTCTGGGCAAATGAACCATGACTGGATGGCAATGAGGCTTTGTAAACTCAAGGAGCCTGTGGGAAAATGATGAGATGCTTCTGTGTCTTCCAGAAAGAGATTTAGTCAAGGGTGCAGAGGCTCTGCCCAGCAGCAGCATAGAGGGCAGGCTGTTTGCTGTGTAGAAATACTAGGGGGTGAATGTTAGAGGTCCTGAAGAAATTATGGATGCAAAGAGGACTGTCTGCAGGAATCAGTTCCTTTTATCTTAGCACCTAAGGAACTAAGAAGAGCTATAGTGACTGCCAGTGACTCACCAGCCAGCCAGTGTGGTCCAGAGATGGTGGTCATCTTGGTACTGTCTTCCTCTTCTATTAGCATCTTCCAGCTCTGGCAGAGAAACTAGGAGTAATGTCAGATGGGAATGGAGCATTCCCAATTGCAAGGCCCCTAACATGTTCTGGCCAGATTCTGCCAATCAAGTGAAGTAAATGGGGAATCCCATTGATTAGGTTCTCCCACTTCTGACCATCAGAAGAACAACCCTCCCTACCTTAATTGTGTTTCTCTATCATGTGATAGCCTCTATTCCTATACTTGTAAAATGTCATAAAAATACAGATCTTCCCAGGTTATTACAGAAACTAAAACTCATGCTCCTTTGTACAGTCTGGAAGGTCCCTTCCTGCTTCCTGTTTGCAGCTCTGTCCCCGACTGACTCTGTATGTCATGATGCACCATCAACTGTGGATCTCTTGCCAGGCTAGTCCCCCTCTGTCTTGGCACTTTTGCACTTACTGTTCTTCTGAGGCAAAGGCTGTTCCCTTTTCCTTTTTCCTGGATTGTTTTCTCCTGTTCTCACAGTCTGCCATAAATGTCTTCTGAGGAAGGCATCCTGGGTCTCAGGATCATATGCAGGTGCCTTCCTCTGCCACCAACCTTTCATTGCTCTTCATCTGCAACCCTACAGTGTCCTTCCCCAGCCTCTCTACTCCCCTTTTTGTCACAGGCATCTGTCTTACAAGATAAAGGTTATCTCTGTGAGTACAGGCTGTGACAGTTCACAGCCACATCCCAGGACTCCAGTGCCTGGTCTAGAAAGGATCATCAAGAAATCTATGCTTAGGGCTGGGGAGGTGGCCCAGTGGAAAAGTGCTGCTTTGCAAGATTGAAGACTTAAGCATCCAAGAAAAAAGACAGGCATGGCTGCCCATGCCTCTAACATGGCATCAAGGGGAGATGGTTGGATCTCAAGAGGACATGAAATAGTATACGGAAAGAGCTGGGATAGATGTGGCCAAAGGGCTAAAAGGAGCTCATAACACCCCCTTTTAATTAATGTTGAAAGATAGCTTGCTTTGTGCCTGGCACTGGCCTAAGTACTTCGCCAGAGTGAAGTCATTAATTAGCACATCAGAAGGCAGATGTTTATATTTGTATAAACACATAGCTCGAATAAGGCTGTTTTGGTTCAGTTTCCTCCAAGTCACTGAGCAGTTATCTGGGAAGAGATTTTTGTTTGCATCTTAAAAAAATAAAGTCACAGAGGCTCAGAGAGATGAGTCACCTATTAGCAGCAGCTCCTCGGTCCCAGAGATCTCTGCAAGGAAGCTAGGTTTGCTTCTGTGCTCTTCCCGCTATTCTACATAAGGCCAGCAGAGGGCAGATGAGAGCAAGACTTGCTTTTTCCAGGCTTGCCAGGCAGCCTTAGTCAGCCCTGTGGACCTCAGGACAGGTGACATGAGTCCACTCATTCCCCTATTAAAACAAGGAAGAAAAAAAAAAACAAATTTATTTTATAATTTACAAGTTGTTTGACTTGGACAAGGCTCTTAATCGTTCTGAGTTTATTTCCTATTTCCATAAAATGGAGAAAATTGTATTTGCCTCACAGGGATACAAGATTTAAATGACACGCGCAGATGAAATGCTTAGCTCTTTGCGGCACAGAGCAAACACTAAAAATAATAGCTAGCAGAATTCCCATTATTCACCGTCTCACAACAGTTCTTTCTTTTCTTTGATAACTTAACTCGCTAAACGTTCACTTATTGTCTGTCCCGTAGAAGTTACTGCCCAGGTGCTGGTGGGGTTAGTTTTACAAAGGTCGTGCAAGCAGAGCGTTACAATGTGATTGCAGTGTCTGTGGGAAACTGAGGAGATTCCCGTGGGAGAAACGCAAGGCGGCCATCTTGGAGTGTAAAACCCTTGAAGGGTCTTCGTTGAGAACACAGATGTGAAGCCTGACCCCAACTTGCAGAGAGGGGGTCTAAGGACAGAGCTTGCTCCCCTGTGAACCTCACATGGCTCCTTAACTAGCAGTGACAGTCAGCTGGGTTTGGGGGAAATGCTTAGTTGGATATAGAAATTACAGAAAGGACATAGTGCCCTGAAAATAAGGACCCACATGCCTTCCTGAGGAGGGGGGTTTTCCAGGATCCCACCACCAGTGCAGGGATGCTCTCCTTCTCCCCAGAAACATTTGTCACCAGAGCCTTTGAGTGTTGCTCATTTGTGGACCAGTTTCTCCATCTAACAAAGAAGTTGTATCAGCTAGTCCTACAGATGATGCCTTTCAAACCTTATGTGAATTACACACAGATAATCTTGCTCAGGAATACTGTCTGTAGATTCTGAGAACTATTAAAGGAATCTGCTCCTGCCAGAGAAAGGTCTTTCTTACCCACAGAAAGGACCCAGTCCTTTGCCTTGGGGCTTGGGTTTCTCTTAGATGTGGCCCCTTGTCCTCTCCACTGCCCCCCTTGGGACTCTCACCCACCTTCCACCACCTCTGTTGCCTCTACCTTCTTCCAGGTTTTCCTTCTGCATCTGAACCTGAGTCTGTCAGATTGTGCAAGGCTCTAACCAGATGCTGTGAAGGTGCTGTGAGGTGGCCATGGTTTCCTCCAAACCTACTCTTCTCTGTCTACAATGCCAAACTTGACATTCCACATTGTAGCGATTGTGACTACCATCAGCCAGTGTTCAAAGTTCACAACATGCTACATTTGGAATCATTTGTCTCATACTTTATTGTATTGTCTTTTTCAATGGTACACATGTATTTTCTCTGTGTGTCTGTATGTGTGTATTGTTTATTTATGTCTGTGTATATGTATGTGTACTGTCTCTGTGTGTGTTTGTGTGCATGTGTGTGTTGTTTGTGTATGTCTGTATGCATGTGTGTATTTGTATGAATATGTGTGTTGTCTGTGTATGTTTGTATGCATATGTGTGTCTATGTGCATGTGTGTGTTGTCTATGTGTGTGTGTATGTGTGTGTTACCTCTGTGTATGTCTGTGTGCATGTGTATGTATTGTCTCTTTGTGTGTGCATGTGTGTGTTGTCTCTGTATGTGTTGCATATATATGTGTGCTTGTGTGTGTGTTTGTGTGCCTGTGTGTTGCTTCTGTGTGTATGCATGTGTATGTGTGCCTATGTGTTGTCTGTGTGTGCATATGTATGTGTCCTCTGTGTACATTTGTGTGCATGTGTGTCTGTGTGTATATGTGTGTATTGTCTATGTGTGTCTGTGTGCACGTGTATATGCACAGGCACACTCAAATTAGCATCTAAAAGCAAGAGGTTGATGTGTCTTTCTCAATTACTCTCCACATGTTTTTTTTTGATGCAGGGGCTCTTACTGAACCCGGAACTCATCAACTCTGCTAGGTTATATGGCCAGTGAGCTACAGAGCTTCTCTCTCCATTTCCCAAAGCCCTGGGATTATAGCCAAGCTCTGCTGTGCCTGACTTTTATGTGAGTTTCAACTTAGGTCCTCATGCTTGTGTGGGAGCACTTTACCCACTGACACATCTTCCTAGCCCCAAAGTATATAATTTTTGACACTACTTCTGTTTTGTAGGTGGAACAACAAAGATTCAGGGTGGTTAGATAATTTGATGGCAGACATTTATGGATATTCCAAGAGTTTCTGCAGACAGCTCATCTCCCTGATGAAAGAGATTTCTGCTAGATGCAATTCTTGGGTCCTTTAAAAAAAACCTGAAAACTTGCATAGTAAGCTAAGACTAACAGTTTCTATAACATCAGCAGAAGGGGGAGGGGATGCTGAGTAGAAAAGCTGTCTCTTGGGCTATGTAAACACTGGGAGAGGCACCAAGAATTAAAACATAGTGGCCACTTCTACCCCAGCCCATGCCTGTGAGCTCCGAGCATGATCATCCTCAGCTACAGCAGACTGGGGGGAAAAATGTCTACATCAGAACAGGCTTCAGCCCAAGCCTTGTAAAGCCTTGTAGGGATGGATAAAAGCTGCAAGTTTTTTGAGTGGGGACTCTTTTTCTTTCTTAAAGCTGAGAGTAGAGAACAAAAGAGCAGCCATGTAACTGAAGTGCAGCTTCGAATTCTGCCCTCCTGTACGGTAGGAGAGGTGGTCACAGAAGGTGGGGGGGGACGGGAAGGAGCTTGGAAGAGAACCAAGCAGAAACCTGCCCTTTGCCTTTTGATTCAGTCACTAGGAGGAAAAAGGCTTCCTGTCCATAAGGATCCCTGCTGGCAGCCAGCATTAATGGAGTGTGTGGAACTGGCCCTTTGGGACAAAGCATGTGAAAAATGGCTGACAAGGGTTAAAAACCAGGGGAATTGTTCTGCGTTTGTGAAGAAATGAATTCCAGATACTTTTTTTTTTCTTTTAATTCTGGGAAAAAATGTTTCTTAGCTTTTCAAACCCTTAGATGAACAGGAGGGAAGAAAAGTGAGCTGAAGTGCTCCGATTTGCAACAAGAGTGCAATTTCAATTGATTTAAAGTGGGGAGCACCCGAGGTAATGATCACAGAAAAAGGCTGGAATTAGTCAATAAATAAAGTTCAAGGTCCCCAGCCTGACTTCTCTTTCATTAGCTTTAAAGAATGGGAATGAAGAAATGGGAGGTTCTGTCATCTGGTTCCAGAAGAAAAGAAAGGTTGTATAGAACCTGGACCCACCCACCCCCTCTGTGTGCGTGTGTGTGTGTATGTGTGTCTGTGTGTGTGTGTGTGTGTGTGTGTGTGTGTGTGTACACCTCTCTCCTATGGGAGACCATCAAACCAAAGTAGGACTCTGCCAAAGTCTAGCCTGGGGAGACATGGGTTTATTAGGCATGGGTGAGCAGCTCACTAGAGAAGCACAGGCAATCCCAAAGTGACCATGTCTCCAGGTAAGCTGTCCCCTTACCACAACATGGATAGCAACTTCTCCCAATAACTGCATAGTTGTAGTCCCCCTAAGTTAGTCTTCTGCCGCCTTTATATTCTAGCACCTCTAAGACCACAAAAAGCCACATAAAATTAGGGCAGAATTAAATCCCACTGTCTAAGAGGTGTAGGAGCTAGCAGATGAATTCTCAGGTGAGGGCCCTCCTCACGGTCCTCTCTCTGTGAGACAGCAGCAGCAAACACCCCTGATTCTGAGTCTCACAGGCAGTCACGGGTACTCCAATAGAGATGGCTTTTGTACCCAGGGGATTGTATTCTATAACACTTAAAAGCTGTTCCCACTCTCTTACCTTCCACGATGCTTTGGCCTTTGCTAGCCACCAGGATACTATTACAAGCTAAGAGACCCATGATCCTAGAGTCTCAGAGACAAGGGATCTGATACTAAATAATCTCTCTCTCTCTCCAACTATCTCCATCCCCAAGCCTCAGACCATTCTGGCTGCCAAACACATAAACCCCCTTTTCTCAGTTTAGTGCTAGAATGGTGTGACTACTATCCAGTAGGTACATGGTGATGGGTGTGGTGCAGAGCTTATGGGAACATGACTGACAGCAGTGAGCATTCATTTGTGCTGTCCTTTATTACCAAGGCTGTAATCTTTCTGTTTCCAATAGGATAATGAATGTTGGTTGGATGCATATGTATGTGTGTGTGTTTATATGGGTGCATAAGTATGTGTGTGTGCATGTATATGTGTGTGTATGTGCCATGTCCTGCATGGACATGTAGAAGAGATGGTGTGACATGGTTTTCTGTCCCTGATGCAGAGCCAGTAGAGTGTGGCTCTCCACAAGTGTTGTCGGTTGCTGGGCATGGGGCTTGTTTGCATAAAAAGTTTTTTTTTTTAACTTTATGTTTCTCCTTTAGGAAATATTCACCCTGCCAAGATTATTGGGGAATATTCTCTCTGCCAAGGTTAAGGATTCCATGATAATCAGAGAAGCAGGAGTCTGGGAGGTGAGGGTATGTCTATGTCCTTAGAAAAAATTGTAAACACTGAGACTTTTAGGACAGCTCTTAAGGCTGTGGGAAAGAACTCTGAAAACAGTTAAAAAATGAATAATTAGTCAAATATAAGGATACAAAATGAACTATATGGGGGGGGGGGGTCTCATGAACCTAAAAGAACCGAGGCAGCTAACTGTGCATCAGCGTGTCAGAAAGATACAAAGGCAGGTAGATTTCTCAGTTCAAGGTCAGCCTGGGACAGAGTGAGGTTAGGCCTAGGCATAGTAAAAATGGCACTCTCAGAGCAAGATCCCATCCAGCTAGCTTATTTTCTGTGCATATAAAGGCAGGCAGAACTCCGGATTAATTTGCAATGTCCAAAAAGAAAAAGAAAGAAAGGAGGAAAGGAAGAAAAAAAGAAAAGAAATAAGAATGTAGTTGCTGTTTTTTTTTTTTTTCTAAATAAAAATCAGGGATCAGGAGATGCTGATTCATGGGATAATCAACAGGGAACCTGGGACAATGACAAAATTGATATGTAAATAAAAGACTGGGCTTTTGATCTGAACGAGATGAACCACCCAGAGGGTTTTTAGAATTACAAGAGAGAACTGTCTTGAGAGAGAGAAACAGAGATAGAGAAAAAGAGAGAGACAGAGAGAAACAGAGCAGAGACAGACAGACAGAGAGACAGAGACAAAAAAAGTGAGAGAGGGAGAGAGAGGAAAGCTGTTTTGAGCAGAACACAGGCTGTTACCTGGTACACCGTAATTTGACTTCAAGTCACATTTTTGCTGCTTTCAAACACCCCTTCTCTCCAAGTCCTCTCTAACCAAGAGTGGTCCTAGGCATGTATGTGTGTGCATGTATGTATGTGTACACATATATTTGAATGTATGTGTATGTTTTGTGTGTGTATACACACGTGTGTGGAAGCAGTTGGCACGGCATAATGCCACATGTGCTAAAGAAAGTCAAGGAAGGTTTGGAACATGAGCCAGCATGACACTCATTCAGATCAATAAGCTTCTGAGCTTGTATCCTAGACGACAAGACATCCATGGTGTGACTGGTGAAGGAGCTGTAGAGATAAGAAAGAGTGTTCAGTGCCCAGGGCTCTTTGGATTTTCCATCTCACAGAACCATAGGTATGGGGAAAGGGAATTGGAGGACTGAAGAATATGCTATTTGAATAAGAAATGTCTCCCATAGGTGTGTGCATTTGAATACTTAGTCTCCAATTGGTGGAGCTGATTGAGGAGGTTTGGCTCCTTTAGGAGTTGGGACCTTGCTGAAGGAAGTTTATCTCTGGGTGTGGACTTTGAGGGTTTCCAGCCTTACCTGACTCCCGATTCTCAATGATTCCTTGTATGGATGGCAAAATCACCAGCCGGCTTCTGCTTACTACCATGCTGCTCTGACTCATTGCAAAACCTTCCCCCCTCCATCTTGGACTCTCCTCTGAAACACTAAGCCAACTATTTCCCCTCTTCTATAAGCTGCTTTTTGTTGGGATAATTTATCACAGCAACAGAAAGTGGACACAACGGACGACACCTGAAAAAATCTTTTTCAGGGATCATATCTTCAGCAAGTCTCTCGTGGTTTATTTTTAAACCACACACAGAGCTTGCAGTCTACTCTGTGACAGCAGCCAGCATAAAAGAGAAACTGGCGAAATTCTGGGAAGAGGCACCATGGCTACCTAGGGTTCTCCTGCCCTAAAGTCTAGACTCAGACTCCTTGGCAGGTGATGGTTTAGGAGCCAGGGAACGGTTTTAGGAGGTAGTAAGCTCTGGATTGAACCTCAGAAAGATTGATTACCTACCAGGAACAAGTAAGGATGGTGGCACAGTGCTCCAAAAATGGCTGCAATGATTTACTACCCAATCCAAGGAAGAAGCCGGGGCAGAGTTCAGGATGAGGTGATCTTCAGCAAGTTACCATGTTCTAGGAAACCTTTCCCACCATTTAAAACTGGTTAGCACATGTTAAAGCTACTGTGGACCTTTCTTTTTCCTCCTCATTTTAAAATGCTGGTTCTAGACAATATGCTTGTACACACCTTTAACCCCAGTACTCAGGAGGCAGAGGCAGGTGGATCTCTGGTCAGCCTGGTCTACATAGTAAGACCTAGCCTCAGAATAAAAATGCCGGTTCCGTGTTCTACTTTCTTTTAATTAAAAAGGTGCGTGGTTTTTTTACTGTTGTGTGTGTGTGTGTGTGTGTGTGTGTGTGTGTATGATGCATGCGAGTGGATGAGGAAATGCAAGTTAGAAGAGAATTTTGTGGAGTTGACTTTTTTTCCCAGCTGTTCATGGGGTGGGTTGGGGAAGGAACTCAGACTTTTAGGCTTGCATGACAACCACTTTCATATGTGGAGTCATGTTGCCACCAGCCCAGGTTCTGAGATTCAAAAATTCTTGATTCTAAGGATTCAGCTTTCTTCCCAGTGTAATTGGTTCAGGATTAATATTCTCTGTTGACTGCCGAAGCCAGTCTTGGACAGCACAAGTGGGTGGACAATTCAGAGATGGGCATTTGGTAGAGAAATGGACATGGAAGTCATTAGCATCTTGGGGACAAGGTTTCTCTGCTGTCCAAGACATTGTGGCCTTGGTGTTCAGTCTGTATTGATTACAGTTGATGCTGCATGCCTAGGGCTTCCTGTCTTTATTTTGGTAATATTTGGGTCTGTACCAAGGTGGGGTATCTAATACTCAACCTCTTTTTCTGCTTCACTCAGTACATGGGTCCCCAGTTCTTGTGCAATAAATTAAACCCCTCAATGCTTTAGGGGAAAGTGACCTCCAAATGAGTTCATCTCTGCATTTCCTTTTGATACCCTCATCCTAGCTTTCAACTTTCCCATGCTTCTGTTTATCTCAGGGATAATGGACACGTCTGCAATACAGGAAAATGGGAAAAGGAACAGAAACCACAACAATCAGGAGGGGCAAAATGTAAAATAGCAGTAAAAACTGCACACAAGTTAAAGTCTCACCAACTGATGCTGTTCTATCCCTTCAATGTCCCTGTCACCACCCCCTGCTGTCCCCAGCTGAACATCTTTTAATGGTCTGCATTTACATATTTGTCCATGTTCTTCTTTATATTTGAGGTCAGAAAGTCTAATAAAAGCTGTTCTAATGAAGCTACAAAGGCGCTCTCTGCCACCTCCAACATGCTTGCCCTTGATCTGCCCACCAGCTGTGTTGACAGAGACAGGGTATAATATGGAGCAGGTTATAAAAATGGTTGTGATGAATGATAGTGATGCTTCTTCTGTAAAAGCTGAAGGAAACGAGCACCCTTCCAGGCCTGCTTTCTGCCTAGCTATTATCTATCATTTATATCCGTCTGTCTGTCTGTCTATCTATCTATCTATCTATCTATCTATCTATCTATCTATCTATCATCTATCTACCTATCTACCTATCTATCTATCTATCTACCTACCTACCTACCTACCTACCTACCTACCTACCTATCTATCTATCTATCTATGTGTGTGTGTATCCATCCCCAATCTGTCTATCATGTATCATCTATCTGTCTATCTGTTTATCTGTTTAGATACACACACCTCTCATACCCACACTAATAGTGTGAATACACAATACTGTGGTTTGCTTCTTTCTCAGGCTGTGTTTCTATGGAAATCAGCATCAATCATATGTATTCCCCTATGTTACTCCTTTCAAATCCTATTCTCCACATTGCACAGAAACACTGCTCTGTTCCTATGACATAATACAAGGCTTCTAGAGCCATCCCTGGAGATATGGAACTTTGGGGTTGGCATTGTATGGCTTCAACGTTCCAAGTTTATAAAATCTTATCACTGGGAGATGTCACATGAAAAAAAAATAGGAGCCAAAGTGCCTGATCAAAAAATCCTAGAGCCTGGTGCAGAAGACATCTCCTCAGAGATGAGGATCCCAGGCCTGTTTTAGCCTCTTGCACAACTTTCTTTTCTTGGATCTGTCTGTCATCAGGGGAAGGACAGAAGGCTGCCCAGTGTTCAAGGAGAAAATTCAATGTTGCTGATTTAGGAACTACAGATTCCTGAGCGATGGCCTCCAAGATGTCCATGTGGTAAAACTTTGCAAATGGTTCTGTATGGCTGACATGTGACAAGATGAGGCTGGGTGGCTTCGAGAGGTCTCGTAGTGGGTTCAGATGCCTAATTCTCACTGAGGGAGTTGGTGGAGATGGGATTAACAGGCCATAAGGATAGTTTTCATTGTCCACTTGATAGAGTTTTGAATCACCCGAGAGATGGACTTCTGGGTATGTCTGTGGGGGATTATCTTGACTTTGTTCATAGAGGGGGAAACCCTCTTATTCTGAGGCCTCATTCCCTGGCAATGATCTGCCTACGTGGAGAATGAGAACTCAGTAGCTGCATTCATTCATTGCTCCCTACTTTTTAATCATGGGCACAGTGTGACAGGTGCTTCACGCTCCTGTTGCCTTGATTTCCCTAACAGAGAGGAGTGTACTTTATCTCTCCCTTTACGTTGCTTTCACCAGGGTATTTTAGCACAGCAGTGGGAAATAAAACTAAGGCACAGACCTACTCACTGGGCTGCCAAGACTGGGTGGATTGATACACGTGGTCCCTGGGAGTATCCACTAGTCATTGATCCTGAGATGAATGATCACAGGAAGGATGTGTTTTGGAACTGGACAGAGCATAATGATGTGCTTATTCTTGACCCAATCACTGTCGTCTCTGGTTTTATAAGTTTCTCATGCAATCATTGTAACAATGCAACAAGCTGTGAACTATTTGTGTGGTCCATGAAAAGAGAATTGGGTATAAAATGCCATGTCCACAAATCACTTGGCTAGAGGGTAAATGTGTAGCAAGCTCCATTTGAGCTCAGAACCACAGGGATTTACTCCCCTACCCCCAGATCCCTTCATATTTAACCCTATTTTTTCTATGTGTTGTATAATTGTGTGGAGAAAAAGCCATTCACCAAAATTTCTCCTGCTTGGAGCACACTAAACTTGTTTGGAAAATCTACTAGGATAAACTGTCTTGACACAGAGTGTAAAGAGAGATGCTAGGAACACACTCAAGAGCAAATGATGGTCTTTTACCAGCTCTTGGTGTGTCAAGAGCACTGGCAGCCAAGTTGACTTTGCATCTGAGCCTTGATTGTTTTCCTTAAGACTGTTAATGTATTAGCTATGTAGCCTTAGTCATTTTAACAACCTCAAGCAAAATGCCAGCCCTAGCATAGGCATGCACTTTGTGCCCAATGGGGACACTTACTCAGTGCGGGCTGGGGAATGGGAGAAGTTATTGCTTTGCTTTGTATGTTTTTCTAAGTGGGCTTTGGTCTCTGAGACTCCTATCAGATGCCCTATCAGCACATTATTTTCAGCATATCCCTACCATCTACACATTTATTTAAGAGCTCCAATTGTAGGACACTCCTCATTTCTGAGGAGTAAAAAAATTTCAATACCCCCCAAATTAAAAAAAAACACCCAAAATTTATATATACAGATGTGTCTCATACCCATGCCAATAGTTCTGAGTGAATACTTTTTGTGTCTGCTAACTTGGGCTTTGATTCTCTCTCTCTCTCTCTCTCTCTCTCTCTCTCTCTCTCTCTCTCTCTCTCTCTCTCCTTCTTCTTCTTCTTCTTCTTCTTCTTCTCTCTCTCTCTCCCTCTCTCTCTCTCTCTCTCTCTCTGTGTGTGTGTGTGTGTGTGTGTGTGTGTGTGCACACGCATGCTATGTTGCCACTCCTTTCAAGCCTAATCATTCTATGCTGCAGACAGTCACTATTCTGTTCAGATCATTTAACATGTGTATCTGGAGAAATCACCAGAGTGGTAGAAGCAGCCTAGGAAACAATTGACATGAACCTAAACATTGTATGAGTAGAACATTCTAACAGATACAGTGTGCTTCCTTTTCACTAACCACCATTATAACAATGGAAGGCTCTTTGGCAGGATTTTTTTCCCCAACCTGATTAGTACAGGGTTAGACTTTAGCATAGAGATTTAGGTGATGGGAGAGAATACAAGAACTAGAATCCTTGTGTTGTTAGCAGCACGCTCAGCCCATTGTTTTGATTTGGAATTTTCCAGAAAAATTTGAAGCAACTTGCTTGTTCTGTTAAATGTTGGGATAGTTAAAGATTCACACCGCACTATATTCTGAAAATACAGACACATGCAGAGTGAATCCAACACAATGTATGTGCAAGTTTCAGAATGGGAAGTTCTGCTCTGTCAACTACATGGTTCAGCCTTCCTGCCTACTCCTCTCTAGATGCTCATAGCCCAGCTATGACATGTAGCTGCTTGGTGTTGGGCAGAATGATGGCTTTGGTTGGTGTCAGAGTACATAGAAACTAGGAATGCAGCTTAATTTCATATTTTTAGGTCAAAACAAATGTCAGTGTGGTTTTTCATGACCTCTTAGCATTCAGTGAATCATCTCATCTACCCTGCTTTGAAAACTAATAAGCTGCAGAGTAGGGCCTGAAAAAAAAAAAGATTACGTAATGTCTGTGACTGTCAATCATGATGTTTGTTATGGAGATACTAGAGAGCAGGAACACAGATTGTGAGAGAGCACAGAAGGGAAGCTCTGCTGCTGGGAGGTCAGGGAACTCTTCCTGGAGAATTCCAGTTGATCTGAGGTACAAATACATACAGCATATGTTCACAGAGGAATCGTAGTGATGCCAGGGTTATAGCTAAAGGAAATAGCATTTTTGAGGGTTCTGGAGGCCCATGGAGCAAATCTATTGAATCATCTGCATGGAAGCCAGTGTGGTCAGTACATAGACAATTTTGACACTTGCAGACACAGGAAACTCTTAGTGATTGAATTCTAGGCTGAGGGAATATACTGGGGTGAAGAGAGAATGAACCATCAGAACAAAGCATGTGTGTGTATGTGTGTGTGTGTGTGTGTGTGTGTGTGTGTATGTAAGAAAGCTTGTTCTTCTCTAGGAGGACCTGAAGAAGCAGCTGTCAGTGGGTGGGTCCAATGGGACTCTGAGGACAAAGGCACACTGCGATTTAGTGAGATTAATAATTAGAGGGCAATGAGACATTCGTGAGGACAGATTCATTGACAGCAATCCCAGTTGTAGATAAAAATCCCAGCCTGCCACCCACTGGCTAGACTTCCCCTTGTTTGAACATCCCAGCCTGTGTCTTCAGCCCTTTGCTGTAGTGTTCAGATATAGTGAGTTTCCTTGCCACATGGTACTTACACTCAGCAAAGGATTGGCTCTGTCATGAAATTGTGGCATGGAGAAGACTGAACTTGAAATAGAAATGGTCTCACACCCTGCATGTAATTAATGCACCATCACATTTCCAGTGTAAGAAGACTCTACAAACACGCTGTGGCGTGCATTTGCTTCCTGCGGAGAATAAAGGAGGGTTTAAAACACAGGAGCATTATTAGACTGCATTTTAACTAGGGACAAACACATCGGGATCCACAGGGGAAAGTATCTACGAAGCTCACACCGAGAGACTAATACTAAGACTGAGAAATGTCTGTTTTGGGGAGGCAGCCTTGGGAGGGCCAACGAGCAAGGCTTCCTTCTGGAATCAGACAAGTCAGGTTTGGATTTTGCCCGTTATGGATCTCTGGGAAGCTCATGCCTTGCTCTGGGAGCCTCGGTTTCCTCACTCACAGGATGGAGCATAAGATGTACTTTGCAAGGTCACTGGAAAGATTAAATGAGATAGTGCATGGGAACCGACAGTGTCTCTGGTACATCTAGGTCCTCCTCTGTCCTCTCTATGTGCAGTGTGCACACAGGTGCACAGAGCTGGCAAGGATGCTGTCACAATGGGCCACTCTCCTTCTTAGATTTCACTATAAACCTGAGTGGTAATAGTTTTTAAAAACCTGTTTAAGTTTTCAGAGCTCTCAGTTCTCATTTCTGTGACATTTTTAGTATTTGACCTTGGGGGAAACACTCAATGCCGTTTTGTGAGTGTGCTAGGTTAATACATCTATGCATGTGTGTGGAGGGCAGGGGTTAACCTGGGGTGCTGTTCCTCAGACAACCGCCACCTTGTTTGTTTGATCTGAGGAGGGTTTTTTCTCTTGACCAGGGAACCCGCTGATTAGGCTGGCTGTCTAATAATCCACAGGGCTCACTGCCTCCTCCCCAGCACTGGGATTTCAAGTGGTGCCACTGTGCCCAGTGATTTTATGTTGTTTCTAGAGATCAAGTGCAGGCCCTGGTGCTAATTTGCTGATTTCCCAGCTGAGCCACCTCCCCAGCACCACTGAATACTTCCCATTGTACAGTATGCATTTTGTCTGTCTAGTTCTGAGGACTAAACATAGGGTCTCATGTGCTGGCATGAACTACTAAATGAGCCACATTCTTGTCCCCCCCCCCCTTTTTTCTAAACTGGGGCTAAAATGTTAGCAAGGATAATCTTGGTTTCTAGACTGGTTTATTTGTTTCTAATAGGAGCCAGGGAAAGAAAGCCGGAGGAAAGAGAAGAAATGGGGGAGGGACGGAAGAGAAAGGGGACAGAAGTACTTGTGCAGAGCTGGCTTTAGTCAGGCCTGCTATTAATCCACCACACATTTACCCAGTTGGCCACCACAGTCCTCTGAGAGAGGAGCCCCTTCATACCCACATTACAGAAAGGAAAACTGAGCCTCTGCTGTCTGCTTGCCCTTGAGATGGGACTGATGTAGTACTAACTCTCTTATCAAGTCTTCTGGTGACGATTGATGGTCCAATAATCATAACAGTTTCTTGATCAGTATATAGCTGGTAGCAGGAGGTGGTATTTCCCAAGGATAGCCTCCTCATGAGAGTCCTGGAGGAACAGGGGTGTAGCAGTGAGCGGAGGAGAGGGCTATAGAGAAGAATGGAAAACCTCCTTGCCCCAAGAGATGAGAATAGTAGCTTCTGACCCCGCATTGCCTGTGAGTTTAGGAATGAGTGGAGGGCCAAGGAAGGTCTGTGGGAGTTTATTTCTCCTGCCCCACCCCTTTTTTTAGGTTCCCATAATGTGGAGCAGGAAGGAAGGCCTGACTTGCACTATAGTTCTGGGTCTTAACATCACCCCAGAAAAACAATCAAACAGCATGGCTGCTGCCAATTAAACCTTTTTCCAGTTAGCTCCCAGTGCCCTGGACTTGGATGCTGAGTCCTGTACTGCTCTCCTTGGCCTGAGCATGAAGTCAGTGTCTTACCCAAGGCCACAGAGGTAGATACAGAGTGCATGGGTGCAGCTCTTCAGGTGTGCCGCTGGCGACCTTTCTGTTCCAGTTTATTCTGCAGAGTCGCTAGCTCTTGGAGCTGGGCTGAGGAGCACCCCTGAGCGAGGCTATCAAACTTGGATGTAGGTTTCCAAATCCCCAGCCTGTCAGACCTCCCATCAGACAAAGGAGCAGTGCACAGAATGCTTGCCCTGTTCAGAGGTCTGGGCACTGGTTCCTGAGCTCTGGTCCTTAAGTTAGGGTGTGTGCTTGCTAGGCATGGGTCTAGGTGAACTGGATCTTAGATGCTAGTGTTGATCGTAAGTTAGCATCAGCCAAAATGGGGAGGGGAGAAGAAAGGAGGTTCAGGTTGCATAAGATGGCAATGTGAGCAAAGGGAGTGGAGGGTAGGGCAATCATTTGGGGACCTCTTACAGACAGCAGTTAGCAGATTTCAATAAGCAATCCCCATGAAGACTTGTGTGCCAAGACTGAGAAGTGTCAAGGTAGATCCTGGTAATGGGCAGATCCTGGTAATGCCTCAGCTAAAAGCAGGGCAGGCTGTGGGCACTGAGGGTGGGCCTATTGCTGGTAAAGGTCATGACTGCACTGAGAAGTCTGTGTTTCAGAGTGTAAGAGGAGACTGCGGGGAAGAGCTGGGACTGGGGGCTGCAGTATTAGACAGAGCAACCTGCCATTTAACTAGATGCTAGTAGACTTACTCCTAATTATAATACAAATGTAATAGCCCAGGGATCTGGAAACAGTGAAAGGCATGGTACTAATACACCCACTCAGTGGACAGTCATACTTTCTAAAGGCCATACTGGGACCTTCTGTCCTGCAGGCTCAGTATTTGGTCCTTCTAAAAAGTCCTGTGGAGACCTGGTGGCCACTGTGCTAGAATTAAGAAAGGTAGGATCTTTAGGAGGTAATTTGAACAGACGGAGCCTGAGGATGCTCTTTGTCCCTTTCCAAGGTGAGCTCACATCTTTGAGGAGTTGACCTTCATAAATACTGACCTGTTGCTGCTTTAACCTTGGGTTTCTGGCCTGAATCCCCAGTGTTCTGGAATTCTGAGGGGTGATGACTTTTGCTAGCTCTTGAAAATCTGGGTTACATAGAAGGTATTTTAGTGCAGCCCAGAGAGACTAGGGCTGATATCTGCTGCCTTACTGTAAAGCAAACTGCCTTCAGTGGACAGCGAGCAGCGTGATGTCTGCCAGGCTTCGCCACACAGGAGACTCTGTGAAAAAAATCTGTGAGGACATTCCCTTTTGGCAAGAGAAATGTGGGCTCTTCTCCTTTGCCTCCAGGCCCTCTCAAGTCTCTCTGACCCATTGGAGAGCATGGGGTTCTCTGCTTCTCTTTAGCTCAAATCAGACCTGACACAGGGTCTTATGTTCCTTCTAATGGGAAGCCAGTTGGATGGAGGATGGAAACTTGGGCTTTAAGCATCACTCGTAAACTGTCCTAGTAGATTTACGGGAGACTTGGACAGACCATCAGTCCCTTGCTGTGCCATCATGGCTGGCTTGCTTTTCTGTTTCTGGATTGGCTTATCACAGTTAGCAGAGAGCCAGGGTCCAAACTGTCTGAGCTAATTATATCCCGGAGGAGTAGTTAAAGGAGACAGCCAAGCCCCCTGATCTCCAGGGCTCTGATTAGCTCCACGCCCCACCCATATTCTAATCGCGCTCTTTATTAGATCGCTGTTGGATCCCGACTAAGTTTAATTTCGCATTCTCTTTTCTAAACATCCTGGAGATGACAATTACAAAGCAGACATGCAGACTTTATTTTATTTTTATTTTTTTAGAAACCTCCAAAGGTACCCGAGGCCACCAACTTAGGAGCTCTGATGACCATGTTACTTGTTTTAATATATGCTTTCCAGGGAGCTGGCCCAGAACCTTCTGCCAAAATTTTTGCAGACCGCTCCCTCCTTCTGTTCCCCGAGCACCTCATTTAGTTAAGTGGTTTTGCCTCCTTCAGGTTACTCTGTAATTGGGGTGATTATTCATCCCCGTCACAAGACTGAAGCAGAGGAAGAGGTTGGCTTGGGACCCCAAATACTGTCTTGCCTCCTGCTGCATGTGATCGCTCATCTTGCTCTGAGCATGTGATTTCAGAGCTCTGAGGAGATGGCATAGGTTCAGCAGGTGCTGCCTGGTGGCCACTGCTCAGAAGGAAGAATGCTGTCCTCACAGTGGGTACCTTGGTGAGAGCAGTTTGCCAGCCTGCCAGGAAGAGGTGGTGACTAACAGCCTGGCCAAAGCAGCTTTGACTGGGAAGGTCCATCTTTTCTTACAGCCCAGGCGTGTGTGCCCTAGAGAGCTTCCCTGGTTGAGTGATTCATATGGGGAATGGCTTGAACACACTGTGTAAGAAGATATTAGTAATGTTGCAGGAGTGAGAGACCACATTAGGAAACCCAGTCATGGGCTATTCCAGCACACAGACTCTGCCTCAGGCTTTCATATAGGATGTCTTCTTCCCCCTCAACATGTCTCCATTATTCTTACCAGATCACCTTGCCCTTGGGTCCAAGCCCACATTTGCGGGACCCATGAAGACATTCATTACTAATTCATCAACGTGCCTCCCAAACCCCATGTTTTTCAAACTGGCTTAGAGCTATCTGTGTAGCAACAGATCACCTCAAACTTCTGGTCCTCCCACATCTACCTCCCAAATTCAGGGATTCCAGGCCTGTACTACAACATCTAATTTATGCACTGGAATTAAATCTAGCATTTCATGTATGTTAAAGAAGCCTTCTATTAACTGAACTACAGCTCTATCTCTGGAACCCCCACTAACAGCATCTCCATTTTCTTCATTTCCATGTCTCCCAATCCCCTGAATTTCATAAACACATAGGGTTACTGCTCAGAGGCTCTGAGCAAAACAAAATGTTAGAAGGACAAGTGGGGAGATGATTCCAAAGCATGATGAGATCCAGAGTCTGGGCTGCTATAGGAGTGAGGAAAACGACAGAAAGCCAGGTGTGAAGACTTCTGAAGGCTCCTGGAAGCTGAGATGTCTAGGTGAGACCCAATGAAGAAGTGAACAAATGGTGGACCAAGAGCAATATAAAGCTTCAGATTAGAGACTATCAGGTACATTCAGAAGAATGCTGGTACATCTGGGATTTGCCCGGGCAGATCCTGGGGATGGGCTTAGACTGTGGCTTCAGAAATGGGAGTGTAAGGGGATTGAACCCTCTACCATTTTAGGGACATGAAAACAGAAACTGTGGGAAAGTGAGAAGTTGGTGACTTCAAGGACTAAGCCCTGATCCTTTCTCCAGGGACAGATACAGCTTTGTGTCAGGTGTCCCTCTGATCCTTTGTTTTGGAGGAGATTTGTTCTTTACTCACTCATTGTCCCGAGGTTAAGGTATAAGAAGTTCCGGGCTTTTGCTTTATTTCTGTATACTGATATATTGTTATATTATGATTATTTCTGTATACAAATATATTGTTAGATTATGAGCATCTCTTGTTTTCCTCCTCTCTCCTTCCTTTTTCAGATTTTTTTTCTAGAAAAGAATTCCATGTCTGGACTTGCTTGGGAGAATATTGCAAACACCCCAAGGGCTTATCAGATCCATCTCAGCACTTCCACTTCTAAAGACAAATGATTAAAAACACAAACGATAATACTCTCTATTCTGGACCCCCTAAGTACCATCAGGATTTGAAACAGATGCCAGAACCACAGAGCTTCCTTCCCAGCCTGGCTTGAGAAGCTTATCCCCCTTTTATTCTAGATTTAGAAAACCCACTAATACTTCTGTTTCCAGCGTGAGGACTGAATCGGCCACTTTACACCCAGTTGGTTGCAGGACTGGTAATATTTGCTCTATTTTATTCGGTAGGAAAGTAGGATCAACCATCACAATAGTGGTTGTCACACCAAAACTAGAGGTGACCCCTTACAGACCATATTCACACCAGGACAAGATGCACTGGTCTGGACAGACAAGAGACACTGCTGGAAGAGATGTGCAGTTGAGGGGAAGAAGGCTCTACAAGGATGTTCAGATGGAGTTGTCAACCCAAGGCAGACAAGCAGAAACATGTAGCCCAGGGGCAAAATCAAGATAGTAGAGCCGGTTCAAGGAAACTGGGTGAGAATGAAGGCAGTGCAGGTGGGTTACAATGACTGCTAGAAGAATCCAGGGTCAGACACATTCCAGACTATGCAGGAAGATGAGTCTAAGTAAGAGTGAGGACCAAGAGTCCTGTGGTTTCTGGAATTAGACACCTGGGGAGTTGTAGGAGTTGTAGCAAGTGATGGCCGTGTGCCAGGCATTGTGGCAGGTTCCTGGTGAACACATAGCTCACACTGTGATGCTCTGGGACACAGTGATTTATTCTAGTCTTACGGATAAAACCAAGAGGGGTTTGTAAGGAAGAAGGGCTTTCCCTGCATGCAAGGTCTGCTACTCTGCTTAGAGCTCTGGTGGGGACAGAAGTATCAAGTTATGTCAAAGAGCTTTAAATGGTTTCTGTGGTGTGTGTGTGTGTGTGTGTGTGTGTGTCTGTCTGTCTGTCTGTCTGTCTATATATGTGAGAGAAAAGGAGAAAAAGGGAGAGGTAGAAAGGGAAAGGAGAGAGAGAGAGGAGGCAGGGCTTGAAGTGATTAAGAGTAGAGAGAAGCCAGTCAAAATACTGCCCATAGCTTTTTGTTTACTGTGAACAATTTGGGGAGATAAATAGAGCAAGGGAATAGGGAGTAAATATAAAGTATATTATACAACCGTATAAAAGTGTCATAATGAAACAAATTACTTTATAGAATTAGTGGGCTAATAGAAGGATTTAAATAGTAATAAGTACAACTATGTGCAAAACAAGAAATATTTCTTCTTTTTCTAAAACCTGTGTCCAGGTCCCATCTCCTAGTTGTGATATGATTCTGCCAGACCATGGAGACTTTGATGACAGCTAGGAAGAGAGATGGTGTCTTTGTTCTTCCTGGACTAGATTTTATTTCTTCCAGGTCCAGAGCAAGTTAGTGATGGCGGCTTAGCTCCAGGAAGCCATGCCATGAGCTCCACAGCACCCTGCTCCTTTCTTAGCACAGAAGCTCTTAAGGGAGGAAGGGCAGCTCAGAATTCTGTTCAAAAGGAGAGGAGCCCAGCTTCACTTCTGCTTATGCAAATTCCCAGACCACATCTGGGGAATGAAACCTCCCACCCACACCCTCTGCTTAGTTAAATTATAGGGTCATCGTCCTGTCTCCTGATAAGAACCTGTTCACCTAGCATCTGACACTCCTGAAATGTTTCTCTGTGCTAAGGAGACGTTTTGGTACCCTCTAAACCTTTAGCCAATGACCTTTGCCCATCCTAGATATTCCTACTCGCCAGTGCCCCAAATTATATAAGCCTTGAGTCACCCCCAAGTAAAGATGATCTGCCAGCCTGCAGCTGGTGTGATCACCCACCATAGGTACCCACTGGGCTTCTGAAACGTCCCCCCCATAACCCCATCCCTTTTTCTCCTCTCAGCTCACATTGCTCTCAGCCTATGATTCCAAGGGCAAGAAGGGATCTCTCAGGTCATACTCAGGTCCTCTGCAGGGTAATTCAAGTCTTTTCATTGCTGGGGCATTGTTTTTTTTTCTAGCCTCAATCCACATTGCTTTTAAAATGAGGTCTTTCACTGGGACCTAGGGCTCATCCATTAAGCTGGTCTATTGACCAATGAACCCTGGGGATTCCTCCTATGTCCACCTCCCTAGGAGCCGATTACAAGTGCGCCATCATGCAAGTTTGGTTGTTATTGTTGTTGTTTCCCACGTGGGTGCTCCTCAGGCTTGTAAGGCAAACACACTATCAGCTGAGTCACCTACCCAGATTCCTCTAACTCTTTTTTAAATCTATTTTTTATTGGATAGTTTGTGTATTTACATTATCCCCTTTTCCAGCTCTCACCTTCCATCTACCTCCCCTGCTTCTATGAAGATGCTCCCCCTCCCACCCACCTCCTACCTTGACACCCTGGCATTCCCCTACACTGGGGAAATGAGCCTTCACAACACCAAGGGCTTCTTCTCCTATTGGTGGCAGACAAGGCCATCCTCTGCTACATATGTGGCTGGAGCCATGGGTTCTCCCTATGTGTACTCTTTGGTTGGTGGTTTAGTCCCTGGGAGCTTTGGGTGGGTCTGGTTGGTTGATAATGTTATTCTTCCTGTGAAGTTGCAAACCCCTTCAGCTCCTTCAGTTCGTTCTCTAACTCCTAGATTTCTCATCTGAAGGGGGGAAATAATCTTACCTTCTAGGTTTATTTCTCTTTTATTCTTTTTTTTTCTTCCTTTTTGAAACATATGAAACCATGTCCATGGATTGCCCTGTGAATAACTGAATACATCTGAAATTTTACCACATGCAGAGGTTTTATTTTTAATTTATGATGGGAATTCCTAATAGTAAGGGGGAGAGATCTGAATCCTGACCTCAGCTGGTGAGTTCTGGCTTCTCTGAACCTCCTTCCATATCACAGGTTCCAAAATTAAGCAAATGGCTCCTACCTAAAAGACTGGGAAGGTAGCCAAAGCAATCTGCAGCTTTCTGAAACTTATAGAAGCTGTTGAAAGAACAATACCAAATACCTGAGACAAAACCACAGGCAGGCCTGCAGCCAGGTAGCAAGGATCAAGATGAGGCCCGACTTTTCTTCTGTACAGCTGGGGTCAAAACACCCATTTTGGGAGACAGAAGATTCTGCTATCACATGGAGACATTTTCCCTCGACTGAAGGAAATCATATATGCCAAGCTCCTTACATTTTTAGGGTGTTATACATTATGTTATGTGGTCATGTCAAACACTGTGAAGAGGGGCGATACAGGAGAGGGGCCAGAGTCGAGTAGGGCTGTGCTAAACACATGTTTAGGAGGTCAGCACTGCTTTGGTGGTACCAAAGTAAAACACGGGATTTAGAACCCCCCCCCACCTTTTTTTTTCTTACTTGAAGCAGGGGAAAGAGCTAGAGAGTTTTCCATCCTTTAAATCCTTTGGCTTCACTCTGTCCAGGAATGACAACAAGGGTCTCTCATTCACTAAATAAAGCTTAAGGTTGAAATTTTTTGAAGTCTAGCACCATCATTCTATACTTGCCGAGCCCTGTGGGACCAAAGGTATTATTTCCCTTCTTCTACTCCAGAAATGCCACCAAGATAAAGAGGGTAAATCCTTGCCAAGGACATCTGGCTAGGCATTAGCAGAGGTGAGATTTAGTTCCTACTTTTAGAGTTTCAGTGTCTGCAGTGCTGGGTATGAAATGTGGGTCTTCATACACAGCAAGCCAGTGGCTTACCAAGGATCCATTCCCTGCCTCTTAGATATCAGCTTCTGTCTGCCTTTAACATTATCAGACTAGGTAGGTTCTAGTTCCCAGCATGTGGTCTTTGGCTCTCTAGACCACACTTCCTAGTCACTGGCATCACTGGAGTCATGCATGGGAGAATTTATGAAGTCACATGCCCTCTCTCCATGGATGTCACTTCCTCTGGCTGCCAAGGGAGCAGCATCCCTGAGGCAGAGAGAAGATTTACCAGCCATCAGCATCCCACCTTGAGTTAGCCACAGAGTTGGCAGGTGACTGGCTCCAGATCTCTCTAAATGTGTCAGCAAGAAAGTAAGTAGCAGAAAGAAACTTTTAAGCGCTGTGTTTGACAATGTGAGCTCTGGATCTGGGTTGTTCTGGAATTTATTCTACCTCAAGTGCCCAATTTCTTACCACACAGGAGCCTTTTTAAATCTGTTCACTCCATTGTAAGCTAGAGGGAAGTATGGGGCTACCCAAGGGGCTACTAGGAGCTTGACATCCCACTATGACATGGCTGCCACTCAGTGTGATGACTATGACTAATGTACCTGTATAGAGCCTTGAAGTGGACCCCAGAGCTTTGGGCTGTGCTTACAGTGTCCAGATGGACTTCAGCAGGATCACGCATTCCTCCCTTCTTTCTTGCCTTGCATTAGCCCCTGAGAACAGCCTCTGCCTTCTTTCACATCCTTACATTCATATCCTGTTGGTTTAAGACCTACATATTAGATAGACCCACTATCCCATATTCCAGTCCCTGCTGGGAGCCAGTTGGACCTAGGGTAACAGGAATGCTGGCAGCCTCCCCATTTCACAGATGGGCAAGCAGATGAGGCCCTTCTATTATGGGACAAGTTAATCAGTCTTGCGCATGCACAACACATATGCACACGTATGCGTGCTCACTCTTCTGGGATTTCTGCCACGCCCTGCCAGGATGATGTGTCCCCATCTGCCTCACAATACCACCATTCCCAGAACAGTGGGTGCAGGAGAAAGGAGGCTGTTTCTTCTGCCCCGCTCTTTTGTCACACTGATTTTATTTTTTTAATGCCTGACACAAAGCACCCCTTTGCAAGAAGGAGCAGAACCAGATCCAAATAGGGACATGACTATAACTCAAGCATATGGTTTATCCTTTCATCTTGCCCTCTGCAGTAGCCTGTGGCTCCCAGAGTCCTGGTTCCATCTTACACCAGTCTGGGCTCTAGAGGAAGGAAAACTGGATGCCTCCCACCAACAATTTCTATGACAGCTGAGCTGGAAGACCCCTGAAGTTACAATACCATCACCCCAGAGGTCTATACACAAAATACACCCACTGAAAAGTTCAAAGATCTGCTTTTAGGGAACTCTTGGGGTGAGAATTACACACTCTGCCTAATAATAAATGCTTTCCTTTCTGTTCTCAGTACTTAAAAAAAAACTTTAATTTTTTTGAAATAATTATAGACTCACAAGAAGTTGCAAAAATTAACAGAGTAGTCCCATATATTTATCACTCAGCTTCTTCATTTTACATGATGTGTTGCATTATCAAGAGTAGGAAATTGACATCAGCACAATGCACTTAACTGAACCAATACAATTAACTTGATTATAGACTTTGCTCAAATGTCATCCACTTGTGCCTGCGTGCGTGTCTGTCTCTCTCTCTCTCTGTGTGTGTGTGTGTATGTATGCACACGCATGCTCAAAGTTCCATAAAATTTTTATTAGATCTAAAATTTTTAAATTTTAATCTAAAAAAAATTGAGACCGTTTCAGATTTGTGTGCATCTGTAAGCAAAGTAAGACAGATCCTGTACTTCTTGTTTCCTCTTAGTAACATCTTCCAAGATTATACCGTGACCAAGACATCCCCGTGGGAAGCGCATAGCAGCAGCACTGCAAGGGAAGACATCGCATCCCTACAGGAGGTTCACACACCACCATTTTAAGGGATCCCTGCTTTCCTCTCGATAGCTCCACCCTTGACCCTCCTGTCCACCAACTAGGCATGCAGACGGATTCCTACCAGTCAATTCCCTATCTTGAAACAGTTTAAACTGCACTAGTTACCACGTCTGTTTTAGAACAATTTATCCTTATCTATAAAAACCTTTCTTGGGTTTTATTAGGAATTGTGTTAATTCCCCCCAAAAATGAAAAACTATACTAGTTGAATCTATCAATCTGTGAACATGGCTAAGTATCTCTATTCAGTAAGATGTTTGCTTTATTTAAAAAAAAAATGTCAGTTTTTAACGATCATAAATAATATTTTGTTTTTCATCTCACTGGGCAATTCTTTCAGTGCTGGTTGTATCGATGGGTCTTGGTTGGGGTGTGAAGCACCAAAGTTGATCTCAGGTTATGACTGTGAGTATGTTTTCAGAAAACATTACCTCGGGGAGGGACACCCTCCTTGAACGAGAGTAGCACCATCCCACAGTCTGAGAGCCTAGACAGAAGAAGAGTGGCAAAGTGGGGAGCCTGAACTGTCTTCCTTTCTATATCCTAGACCTCTAAGGTGAGGAAACTGCCACATGCTCCTGCCTCCCCAAGGGTCATGGTGTGCTGTATAACTACAGGCTCAGGACACAGACAAGTGGCTGTCTTGGTTTTGTTTCTTGTTGCTGTGATTAAAAAAACAATATCCTGACAAAAGCAAGGGCTTATTTGTTCTACACTTCTAGGCTCCAGACATCAATATGAGAAGGTTAAAGTAGGAGGAGCCTGAGGCATCTAGTCAGAGCATGTCACAGTCGAGAGTAGAGGGCAATGAACCAATGTGCACTTGCCTGTGCTTAGCTCCTTTCTTCTTTGTATTCACCCCAGAGCTAAGCCCTCCTTGTCCCTTTTAAGTCACCCCAAGGCCCAGCCCTTGAAATGATGCTGCCTACATTCAGGGTGGCTCTTACCACCTCAATTAACTCAGTTAAAAAAAATCCATCATGGGCGTGTCCACAGGCCAACCTAATCTAGCTTATTCCTCCTCGACATGGCCTCCCCAGGTGATTATACATTATATGAAGCCTATCACAGGGCTGAAACCTCTAGACCCATGAGCCCAGATGAATTCTTCCTCCTTTAGGCTATTCTCTCAGGTATTTTGTTAGAACATTACCAACTTCCACTAATACGCTAGTGTATAGGAACGAAATTGGTGCTGATGTTCCATCTTGGACTATTGCTAAACTCACTTCCCAATTCCCTGAGGTTGTTCTTAACTTCATGGGTGACAATCATACCATTTCAAATAGGTTCAGTTCTTCTTTTGTGCCCCTTCCTTTATGCTTTTTTTCTTGTCTGTTGCACTGGAGAGGGATTGCAGCACTGATTTTGCACAAAGGTGAAGGAAGGGACTAACTCTGCTTCCAGTCTTAAGCAGCGTCCAGCCATTCACTATAGCTGGACATAGTTACTTTGTGCATTCCTCTTTTTCCAACCTTTTATCCCTCGGCCAACCCTGTTTCTCCTGCTAACACTAGATAGGAGAGAAAGAAGGATAGAGGGGATAAGAGAAAGAGATAGAGATGTGTGGATCTTTCCTTCTTAGCCTGTAGTCTTTGTTATTTTGTGAGTTCTTCTTCTCCCACCTTTTAACCTCCCCCAACTCCAGTTTCACTCCCTATCACTAGATAGGAGAGAAATAAGGAGATAGATAGATAGATAGAGAGATAGATAGATAGATAGAGATAGAGAGAGAGAGAGAGAGAGAGAGAGAGAGAGTCCTAATTACTTTCTAATTTCTTTCTTGTTTCTTCTTTGAGCACAACTACTAACAGATCATAACTAGTCCCCCTTAATGACCACCACCTCCACCTACTAAGGCTCTAGCATTGGTATAACATCTGAAAAGTTCCCAGAATTTCAAATATCACACAACTGCAGAAACCATTTGCAGCTGGCAAAATCATGCTTCTGCTAGAGCACGAGGCAAATCATAGCCAATTGCTGTGGAAAGTCTGAAGCAGACCCATATCCCCACACTTGGGATTAAAATAAAAATATTCTTATAATATTTCTGTGTTTTTAAAGAAACCAAAATTCCAGAATTGTCATCACAATCAACAATTAAGCATGTAAGCTGTGAAGGTTTCGTATGGTGTTTTTTATCAAGGGGAGGAAACATCTCTATTTCTGCTTTCCTGAGAATTTTTTTGTATCATGAATAGGTTCTCAGATCTTTATTTTTAACAGTACAGCTTCATTGTGTCTATAGATAAAATTTCTCTGAACACATCCCCTGGAAGTGCACACTGCATTGAATAGTTTACATGGACCATGGCTCCACAAGGAAGCTGAGACTATAGTCATAGGAAAAACTGAGTTTCTTTCTGTGCAGGGATCCCATTGTATCCCATGCAAACCGGATTTCTGGGGCTGAGCTCTGGAGATTGCCCCATATAAGAGACACTCACATGGGGCCTGACTTGGAAAGGGGACCTTAGAAGGCTCTTGCAGGTTAGCAGCTCAGAATGTCTCCTATTTTGTTCCTTAATTATTTACACCACAGATAGTTACCAAATACTTCCCATATGGAGGGCTCCAATACACAGGGGTTGATTTACTGTAGCAATCGCCTGGCAAAGGCTTCATCTTTCAAAAGCCCAGGCAGGGCATCATAGTGGCTCTGGCTAGCATGATGTGGAAGGGATCGAATCTTGTTATAGCTTATTATGGTACTCTCTCTGCTCAGAGACTCAGTGGAACTCTTGATATCACATACTTGGAAGAGCTAGAAAGTCTCTTTGGCTTAACAATCAGAACTGCAGATGGCCACCACTAGATGGAGTCTCTCTCTTGGGCTTTTCTTGATTAGATTCATCCTGATAACACCCCACCTTCAGCTCATATGTATAATGGGAAGAAAGAATATTACAAAAAGCACCACCTTGTGATTTATAATCTTGAGTGTCCTTCCTGGCCACTACACAATGTGGTGATGGTGCTGGCTCCTCACACCGTCCCCTCTGCATGAAATCTGGGCTCCCTCACTCTGGGAGACAGGGCATGAACAATAGAGGTCAAATCCCAAAGGGTCTTTCCATGAAGCTAACTGGGACCATTCATAAGGCACCTTGATTAAAGCAAAACACCATGCGGTCCTGTAGCTCTGCAGCCAGCTGTGCATACTGCTCTAATTGGGCATTTTCAGACCATTAAGTAGGTTGATCATTGACAATTATCTTTGGCTTTAATTTGGCTCCTCCCTGCCTTTTCCTGGGCACTGGAATTGCCAAGAAAATTATATATTTATATATAGAGTCACAAATGCTCACATGCACATGTCGCATACAGACACATGGCTGGGTAGAGGTCATCAGAATAGGTATCTCACGACTCCTGCCCCTACTGCTCTGCTCCCCCGTCTTCACGGGGCAGACAACTTTATATTGAAAACCACGGTGGAACGAAGAGAAATTTGAGCTGTTCAGGATAACCAGGAAAGAACCCTGCCTGACTGCCTGGGCAAGTAGAAGGAGGCATAATATTGTTTTTGAGGTCGACTACAAAGTCTAGCCTTTTTGCTTTGCTTTATTTGTTTGTTTTGAAAAGGTGTTTCACTATATAGCCCAGGCTAGCCTGCAATTCTCTAATCTTCTGACCTAGCTTCGTGAGTGCTAGGATTGCATGCATCAGACCTGACATCTCTCATGTTCATTGTTCTGATCATTTTAATTTTGATATAGGTTCTCATGTAACCCAGGTTGGTCTTGAACTTATAGACGATAACCTTGAACTTTGGATCCCCCTGCCTCTACCTCCTGGGTATTAGGATTACAATCATATGCCACCCTACATAGTTTTATTTAACATGAGGGATCAAACACAGGACTTGGTTCATGCTAGGCCAGTAGTCTACAAATGGAGACCCAGCTGCCCACTGTACCTTTAAGAGAGGTCTCATTTTGTCTTGAAGGTGAAATGTTTCTCACAGGGTCTTGTGTCTAAACACTTGCTCCTCAAACTCTGTTTCTGTTTGGGAAGGTTGTGGAACCTTCTAGAGAAGAAATCTTGCCATAGGAGGTGAGTTACTGTATCCTTTCCTTCTTAAACTCTAAGCCAGCCAGCCAGCCAGACAGACAGACAAATGAACAAAACCTCCACTCACCATTAAGTTGATTTTTGTGAGGTGTTCAATCACAGAAATGAAAAAAAAGCAACTCATGCAAATCCCTCAGGTCACAAGTATAGAGGAAATTGTGGGTTGATGTTAAGGTGATTGGACAGTGGAGAGTTATTCTGGGGCAAGGCTAGGAAAAGGAGGAGAGAAAAAAAGATTCCAGGAGGAACGGAGATGGAGGCAGACATGTAGGTTTCTCTCAGAGAATCTCTAGCTTGATGAGGTTGTTATTATTATTTCTTAGGGTTTCTATGGGTCTTTTTATCTCACATAGAAGGGCAGATTGTATCTTTGTCCATTAGTTGTAAGCTTATTGTGTCGAGGGTTTCTAGATTGAGAATTTAATATATAAACCTGCTTGATAAGCTACCGGGCTTTGGAGTCATGTTTGTGCAGGGTGGTAGAGAAAAGGAACACTCTGTGGAGGTTGTATCCACCCGGGACAGAAGCAACAGGGTGGGCGGAGTGAACCACCGGGGAAGGGAACCTCATGGAGAGAGCGACTTGCAGACCGTGTGACAGAATCCATGTGCTCGGCTCCACACTGGAGTGGCTCCTGTGGAGTGAGGCCGTGGGGCCGACAGCTACAGAATCACTTTATAACACTTACTGCGACAGAACTGACCATCCACAGAGCATTTATGTGATAACAAGCAGCTGGATCCTTGACATACACCAGGCCTTTGAATCCTCTCAGCATCTGTTGGTCAGGGATTCCTTCTCCAATTCATAGGCCCGGAAAGAGGGACCAAGCACTGTCACAGTCATGGTAGGCAGTGACATGGCAGAGTTCTCTTCCAGGAAGGTTGCCCTTGTCCCACATAGAACACGAAATGCATCTGTGGGGAGCCCTCTTTTAGTAAATGTTCTCGAGGCCAGTCCTACCCACTGGTCCACACAGATGTCCCTAACCCAGCTGCCATTGCCTTGCCCTCACCTTCTTTCCCACCGTGCTTCACCTTCTGTGCAACAGACTGCAGAGTGCACCCACTTTCAGGGCAAAGAACACATGGCTTTTTTTTCTCTTAGCCTTCAACCTCTGCATCCCAAAGTTATTATTGCAGGGAATGCCCCTCACCCATGGCCCCATCCCATTCAGCAAGGAATCTGCCTTTTCAGTAGAACCTGTTTGTTCAGGCACTGTGCTTTTGTTATTTCTGTTTCTGGGATCTACAGTTCCAAGAAGCTCAAGATCTCTGAAAACCTGCTTCATGTAAACCACAGATGTGTGCATCCAGCCAACACTCCCAGGGCCCCCTGCTTGCTCCAGAGGCTGCCTCTGCTTCTGCTTTTCTCAGGCTCACTGCTATGGCTCAGCTCCCTCCTCTCATACCGCCTGGGTGTAGAGGGAGGCAGAGGTCATATCTCCTTTCCTCTTTCCTCTTCGCCTTCTTTCCACTTCCGACTAGCATCTCCTGATCCAGTCAGAAGGTAGTGTTTTCTCCTTTCCTGGCATAAGGTCATATTTGAGAACAATGAAATCTTTTCCTCATGCAAGCCTTTTTTTTGCAAGTAATCCGTAACGCACACACCTCTTATCTTCTCCCTGTTTCTGATCCCTATCAGGCTTGAGCGAGCTCTGTGCCTGCCACTGCTGAGATCGTTCGTGCTGCTGGGGATGCTTGTTTGTGCGAGCAAGAACTGAGTCGGAAGACTCCTCTCCTGAAACGCTTGAGTCCAAGCTCTTGGTGTGCTGGGATCTGAAAACAAAGCGCACACACCCTTCCCGACAAGGGAAAGGGGATCGTTGGGTGGGTGGTGGGGTGTGCTCTCACCGTACAGGCTCTGGCGTCAGGCAAAACTGGATTTGAATTAGTTATTCCACACTCATGAGCTTGCTAAGCCTGTTTAAGCCTTAGTTTTCCTATATGTCAATTGAGAATAGCACCAGCAACCTTATAGATGGGGCATGGAAATTATAATTATCTCTTACAAAGTGCTGGCAGGTGCCACACATACCCTGAACTCATCTGGTCATTTGAGCAAAGCTGCCGTCTCCGTACAAGTCCTGAGCTGCATACTGACAACTGATCCAAGAGAACCATCACAGATAAGATGGACAGCAAACGGCACCTGGGAAATGATTTTTTTTTTAAACCAGAAGGCATCAACCATTGGTTTGTGAAGGTCAGAGGTCAAGTGTCAAATATCCGGGTCATGGACATCAATTATATTAAGACATAAGGATGGTGTAGTTGTCAGTTTAATGTCCCCACTAACAGGAAGACTCACAAAGAGCTGGTTAGGGCTGGGTATGGGGGAACCAGAGAGGAGTCTGTTTCCAGTTTGCCTGGGGTGAAGGATGGTCGCTCCTGCAGTACTAACCTGAGGCTGCTCAAGGGCAGTTAGTTGGTAAGAGGCGGTCTGGAGATCAAGCCCAAGGGCCTCATGCAGGCACGGCAAGTGTTCCATCACCTGAACTATGTCTTCAGTGCCCCACTATGTTTGGATGTTGTTTTCTGAGAGAGACAGAACATCTCGAGCCCAGGCCTATGAATCCTGTAGATGGTTCTATCTTTTATGGCTTGTCTGTCTGTCTGTCTGGCACAGCCTCTTGCTGTCCAGGGTTGCCTTTAACACCTAATCCTGTCTCAGCATCCCAGATGTTGGGATGACAGTTGTGTTCCATTGGGCTCACCTAGAGCACTCTAAACCGGAAAGAGCCAAGATCTTGAACAAATGGAGGAGGAAAGTGAGGAGACATTGCTTCCAGCGTGTCATCCTGTCACCTCCGGAAGATGAGAAAAGGGACTGATTTAGGAGCCCAGGACTTGAGTTCCAGATCTGCCAGTGCATCTAGGTATAAAATTTGATGCAGCCGCTTCAGCTCTCAGAGCTTCCTTAGCCTCCTCAGTCACATCGGGGACACTTTCTCTGCCTCCATGTCTGAGTAATTAGGAGATAGTGACAGTAACTGTCTTCGGCAAACTAAGGTCTACAGTAGCAGTGATAGATTATGTCACTGTTGATTACACCTAACTTAAAAATCAAGGCTAAATAATAACAATGAAATTTCTGTCTTTTTTGAGTTGCTTTAGCCACCATTCCTATTTGAAAAATATTTATATTTATTTATTTATTTATTATATATGTATGAGTACACCGTTGCTGTCTTCAGATACACCAGAAGAGGGCATCAGATTCCATTACACATGGTTGTGAGCCACCATGTGGTTGCTGGGAATTTTAGAGGTCTCGGGACCTCTAAAGAGCAGTCAGTGCTCTTAACCACTAAGCCATCTCTCCAGCCCACCACCATCCCTACTTGTCTATATTTTTCTCTTCCTCTCCTTTCTGTTTTCTATAACGCCCTTTCTCCTATCTACCTATCCCCTTTCCCACAAATCCATGTAAAAATGTTTCACGCATTTAATTAATTCAGTGACCACTTACGCACCCAGAGTTCAGGAGGAGCTAAGCTGATTAGTTTACAAATGTTGACAATATCATGTGTCGGGCAAGGAGAGCCTGTTTCTTAAAACTGTTCGAATCTCCAAGCATTTACTTACTTAATGGGTTTGCAATGAAACTTCTGATTCCTTCAGCATATCATATTCAATCTGCCTCACCTATTTTGAACCTAATACAGAGCACTGAACTGGTCCTCGTGGAAGAACTCATTTCCAAGGGTTAATTTACGTCTTCAAAGACTGTTCTGCATCTGTGTGCAATTCATTCATCTATTCCAGGGTTTAAAAGTTTTAAGAAACGTTTAATGGCTGGATCGTGGGAAATAACCTCAAGAAACTCGAGAGGAAATGCTAATAAGACATCAGAAGGGAGATCAAGTAGATGCTGATGCGGGGGGGGGGGGGAGCATCTAACCCAGGGAGGATTGACAGAGCCCGGGTACCAGGGAACAATGAGAGCGAATGAAAGGAACGGTGGTGTGCAGCTGAACAAGTTCAAATAGTTCAGTAAGCCATAGTAATCAATAAGAGACCATAATGCCAGAAGAATACATCAATCACTACAGTGAGAGGGTGAAGAAATTCACTGGGTACACAACTTAACTCACAGAACCTGAAATGAATATGTCTGTGTTAGAAAGCCTTAACTAAGTCAGTCAGCTGCATGCCTAGACTCTAAGAAAATTTACTGAAACAAAGGATGCCCAGGAGGTACCTTGGTAATGAATGGGGCACCCATCAGTGGGCTCTCTACATGGAAAAGAATTAGAGTGTTAATTGTAGTGGTAAAGAAATGTAAAATTAATTGAATAAAATAGGCTGCACCATGGCTGATAATCACATCTTTATGCTAGCTGATGTCACAGTAGGTGCAAAATGTGTCTGCTACTTTCCTGATGCTTTTTCTCAAGTACTGTCAATATTGCCAAGGACACAGTTAACTGATGATTTTTGTCTACTGATTACATGCAGGCCCTCGGCCAACGCTTCCTACTGTTTAATATTTGTGTTCCCAGTTGTTTTTACTCTGAATGGGAAAGGGCTGTTCAGTATTTTCTAGGTTAACAAAAATCTGAACCACTTATTAACTTAAACAATTCACCTATGTCTCCATGGCTTTTCAGGAAGGGAGGGAGATTAGAAACTGGATTGACTGATGTAAAGTCTCATCACATTTTTCTTTTCTATGATTCTCACTATAGACCTCTCAATTCCTAGCCTGGTAGCTTAGTCCTTGAAAATCTTAGGTCCACTCTCTTCCTCATGATTTGTTTAATCAGTCTGCGCTAGTGGGCTTCCTGTGTTTTTGTTGTAAGTAGATCGAGACCCTCTGGAGGGCGGTGAAGTTGACTAAATGATAATCTTGATAACACTGAGAGGAACTGAACAGTTTGGGTACCAAAGCTCTGCTGATTAATTGCATGACATCTTGGTTCATAAGACATGTTCAGATTCCAGTGATGGTAAAATGTAAAATAAAGTGTGTTTGAAAAATCACATCGTATGCCAAGCACACGGGGTTACACTGCAGAGCACTTCCCCCACTATGTGGTTCATAGCCAGTAAAGTTTTAAAACTTCCAGTCTTTGTAATGGGATGGTGATAACTGTCCATATAGTAGTTGGAGCTGCCAACAGTGTCCGGCCTAGCCATCCAATTAATGTGCTCAGCAGCAGCCATCCCTAGCTTAGCTAAGGCTGCCAGGTGCCCTATGACCCAGACCCTGCACAGCCATGCTCCAAGGAGTTCATGGGTCTCTTACTTGTACCAGAGCCAAGCATTTAATGAAGGTACTTGGCATTTCAAGAGTATGACCCAGAGGTGTTCCTTTCTCAGGATCACATTAGACGGAGATAAGGTCCTGGCCAGACAGCATCACATAAATTAATTGAGGTGTTGGGAGGTAATCAAATGGGAATTGTTAGTCCCCAGGAGATACTCATGGGGCTAAGAATTGGGGACCACAGAAAAGAACTCAAAAAAGAAAGTTCAGGGCACTGTGTCAGAAATTCTGACTTCTGCTGGGGTGTAGAAGTGAGAGAAAAATGGTGATGATGTTGATGATGGGAAGTGAGGAGATAGTGATTTTTGAGCTTTGGGTTCTGATTTGACCATGGTATATATCCTTTATTGATCCATTCTGTTCATAGTGCACTCGTGAAGGTCAGGCACTGGGCTAAGCCTGCCGAAGGGCACAGTGTGTTTCAGAGAGCAATTGACTTCAGAAGTGACTCCGGTGGGTCAGACCTAGTTTTCCTACCTCTGCTTTGCTGTGGCTGCTCAGTCTGGCACTTGGAGCTGTCAGGTCCTAAACTACACCTGTCCAGGGCTGGGCATGTTCAGCCAGCTGCCTGGAGGAGCTTTGGCAGCTTTGGCATCAAGTCCTGAGTTTGCCTATGTGGGAATCAGGTGGACAGCCCTAACTGGTGAGGTCTCTTTTAGTTCCTTCAAAAACCCACACTGCAACATTAGTCTTCCAATTGAATTGGTGTGTGGTTTGTGTTCTAAATGCCAATCACATTCTGTTTGCCTTACTTGAGGATGCTGTGCCCTCCAGTAATGCCAAAGCTAAAGAGTATTTGGCTCTCTGCTGAAATACATATAGTCTTGTATTTTTAGCTAATGTTTTCCACAGTGCTCTGGGAGAGCCTGCTGCCTTTTACAGGGTAGATCATGTTTATCATCTACCGTCCCCTGCCTTTGTTAAAGTACAAGTGGTATTTGTTCATCTTGATCTTCAACTACCCTGTGACCAAGAGTCCTTCCTTGTTCTGTTCCAAAAGGACAACCAAGAAAAAGAGAAGTTTCAGAAACTTCAAAAATGTGCCTCAGTGTCCCTTTATTTCAGATAGATTCTGTTTAATTACCTTTATAAAGAGTGTCTACTTACAGTGATTTTTACTTTTGTTCATTCGGTAGGGACATTTGAAGGTGTAGGTGCACACACATGTGACATGTGCATAGGTCAGAGGACAACTTAGAGAAGCAGGCTCTTTCCTTCCACTGCATAGGTCCCAGGGATGGGAGTCAGGTATTCAGGTTTGACAGCAATCACCTTTACCCACGGAATCATGCTGCAAGCCCATGAAGGATTTCTGGGATAAAAGACCACGTCCTGCACTATTCTAGATAACCATGAAGGGTCTGAGGAGACAGTGCAGAGAACAAGGATCCTGGGGAGCTGGCTCAAACCCTGAGTCAGCCACAGCCCACTATGGAGCCTGAGGAATAATGTCAGTTTCCCTGGACTCATCTGTGTAGTCCCTAAAGTCCTGGTTAGTACTGATATGCAGGACAACACAGACAGGAGACAGTGTAGTTCAGGTGTGTGTGTGTGTGTGTGTGTGTGTGTGTGTGTGTGTGTGAAGAACAGAGTATTCTGTGCTGCATATGGCATGGAGACATTGTGTTGAATGCTGATGGGTTATTAGACAGAGGCCACTGTTCTCTGTCTTATCTGCTCCATCTGCTCCGCCTCTTTTCCCCTGCCTCTGTGTCCTGATCATATCTGAATGCTAAGATGGAGAACAGAAACCTCAGAAACCTGGCTGTCAAGTGGGGCTTCAGGTGAGGAGATTCTGTGAAGATAGAAAGAAACACTCCCCAGAGCCCAAGGAGAAAGTTGTCTCCATGGAGAAAGACTGAAGGCAGGGGACAGGGAGCAGGGGTCAGGGGTCAGAGGTCAGGGGGCACAATTATCCTTCCCTGTAGAGGAATCAGGCAGCCTGACCCTATCAGGCACTGGTTCAGCATCAGGTCAGACTACTCCATAGTCTTATGACTCTATATGGAGGTCTATGTTGTCTGCCATTCTTTTAGCTAGGGATTATACTTTGTAATTTTCTGCAATAGTGACTCAAGTGTAAATCTGACATACAACCAGCCTAGAGTATAACAAACCTCCATGTTACATGTGAGTCTACCTCCACAGAGTTATCAGTTTTCAGTACCTGAAGCCTGAATTTCCCAAACATTGAGGGAGCAGAGCTCAGTCTCAGCCACACAGAGGATCTGCTAGAAAGACTGACCTAACTCTCTGATACCGGAAGAGTATGCCTCTTCAGATATAATTAAAGTAGTTATGAGCTTACACTATGTACTTGGGAAGCCACTCAGTGGGGTCTGAAAACCTCTTGAAGTTAAGAATTGGGTAAGAATTCTTAAAAGTGCAGCTGCTGTGCCGGTGGGGTCTGAGTTGTCTCCTGGGCTTAGCTAGTCCTCCTGAGCTTCCCAGACCTTCTACATTCTCACAGGCCTTCTCAGCAGATGCCTAGATTTTTTGATGGCCCCTGGCAAGCTGAGCTTTGCTGAGCCCCATTGCCCCCACCCGCCTGCAAGTGAGGGAGGGCTGGATTCAGCTGCCGATGGGCAACAGCTCTCTCTCAGGTAGATCATAAGGAGCTCTGTGACTTCTAGGTTCAAGGAAACAGAATCTGGCAATCAAATGCTAATTAGGAAGGCTCCATTTCTTGATGGTGACATGCATAAGGTGGGTGTACTCAACTCAAAGAAAATAGCCTTAAAATCCAGGTCCATCCAAGTACTTTCTTATAAGACATCACCCCCATATAACTTTTCCCCCTAACCTTCACAACAGCCCCCTCATTTCCCCCACTCCTCTCTTCAATCCTCCCTTTCCTCCCTTCCATTTCCCTCTCATCCCTCCTTCCCTCTTTCCCCATCTTCTCCATCTCTCCTCTGTTTTTCCCTCTCTCCTTTGCCTTCTCTCCCTCCCTCCCTTCCACCTCTCTCTGCCTCTTTTTCTCTCCCACTCCTTCCTCTGTAACCAAGGCTCTTTGCCTGAGCCTTTCTTCTCCTTAACATCTTTATTATGTAGATCAAAACCTTGACAACTTCAGTATTCCCTCCACAGCACCCTTTAACTGCATTCTCTATCAGACACAGGCTGGAATCTGATCCAGCCAGCAACAATCCTCCTCCCACTAATGTGCAGGGCGGGAGATGAGCAATCACTGTCCCTGTTAGAGTCACTTCCATGTTACAATTTGTAGACGGTTCTTCATTTCTGCTGATGCAATTGCTTGAATGCTTGAAGGGCACTTTAAGGATAATCATTATCCATTGATTTCTGTTTTTATTTTTTCTTTTCTTTCTTTTTTTTTTTTTTTTTTTTTTTTTTTGGTCTGCAGCTTTTAATTCCTTCCAATTCCTTATTAGCTCAGCAGCTAAGTGCTGGCTTCTGGCTCTTATTTTTAACTGAGGGAAAAACTTCATTGTTTAAAGGGTTTCAAATTCGAGGTCCCTGGCTATTCTTAGTAGGGCAAGGTGAACATTCTCTTCCACCTTTTGGTGAGAAAAGTCACTTTTTGGCTAGGATTTAAGCTGAAAGTTAAGCCACCTTCTGGAAGAAACCTTGATACTACACATAGTATTTCCTGTGCCACACAGTTAATAGCCATCTTTTCCTTCCAAGAAGGCAGCTATTCAGGGCTTTTCCCCCTTGGATGGTTTCCTAGGGAGTGATAGAAAGGTTGTCTTCTCAGAGAGGGAAACTGCTGATGGAAAGTTACACTCAAAAGTGCAGGGCCAGCAGCAGAGCCTTTGCTTAGAGCAAGTTTTGGGAAAAAGCTAAAAGGTACAGGGACTACGGCATTCCGGGAAAGAACCCTGGAAGGGAAGGGTGTCCAAGAAGTTTTCTTCTTCCTAGGAGCCTTTAGTGCATGGAAGTATTTAGTCCATGGAGTTTGTAGCCAGAACATTGGGAAGTACCACTTGCTCCTATCCACCTTTGCTGGAAGGCAGTTTCCATGGCACCCACCTTGTGCTGCATCTCCTCTGTTCTGGGCTGGGCTGAACTGTGCTGATGAGGCCTGTGGTTGGAGTGGAGGGAGAGTAGGAGTCATTTTGAGTATGCCTTCTTTGAGGGTGTGGTACTGGCAATTTACCACCCCCAATTCCCTATCCCACTATGGCTCCTAGAGCACAATGTCCAGGGATGTCCCAATATTCTGTGCAGGATGCTGAAACTTCAATAAATGACAAATGGGAATGTGTGTTTTCACACTAGGTGTGCATGCACACTTGCATAGTAATAGCACACATGCCAAGCAGAACCCCTCTGTTTAAAAACCCTTATCATTCACCAGTCAGATCATTTTCAGGGATGTCAAAAACATTAAAAATAGGTGACTTTCTTTTCCAAATACTCTGCCCCTGAGCATCGTGTGCATCATGTTTTGATGTAGAAATGTGGGGCTCTCCAAGGCCCCTGGAACAGAAAGTGAAAAGTCCACTTTCCAGTTCAAATATTCATTGCAACAGGGGAACAAAGACAAGAAAACTATTTTCCCACCCACCCCAGCCAAGGCATACACATTGGGAGTGAACCCCCCTTCCTCCTTGCTAACATCTCCTTCCTGGTCTCTCCTCCCCACTTTCCAAATCCACCCTCGGTTGTACAGCAGCAGGCTGGGCTGGCTCACTAGGGTGGTAACCAGATAAGTCAAGGAGAACAGAATAGAAGGGGAAAGGGAAAGAGAGGCATGGGAGCTGCCGACTGCCTGTTCGAAAATGACATCTCAGATGACAGCTTATTGCTTTCAGAGGAGCAAGGGACAGGACAGACAGAGGGAAAGAAAGGTAAAGTGAACTAGTAGACACCTTCACACTGCAGCGAGGTGCTCAGAAGGATGTTCTCCCACAAGTCTTGACTCAGAGAGAGAAATTGATGGAAGAAGAGGGCCAGGCATCTCTCAAGTGTTCCACTGGTTTGCCAGCTCAGAAAACTGCCTGGGTGAGAAGGTTTAATCTTGAGGTGTGAGGTCAAATGGCTGTCACATGGCAGGGTAATGACAAGGAGCAGAAGAGGTTGCCTTTACTCCCACAGGCACCTCAGGCTGACCCAGAAAGATACATGACAATTTGGGATGGTAATCTTAATGAATGACCCTTCTTAAGTGTTCAAGCTAAGCATACCTTATAACCATTAGAAGAACAGTCAGAGATGCATGTTGTAATAGATACTTAATCTCAATGTTGGTTTTCTACCCCTCTTAAATCATTTAATTTCCAAATAAAAGACACAAAACCTTTATATTTATGATAATCCTTTAAATCACTAGGGTTAGGCAGATATTTGCCCTCTAAGCTATTAGTGTCTACTTTCCTATCAATAACACCAAATTAAAACTTGCTATGTTCCACATTATCAACCAACCAAACCCTCCAGAACTCCCATGGACTAAAACACCAACCATTAAGCACACATGAAGAGACCCATGGCTCCAGGTGCACATGTAACAGAGGACAGCATTGTGTGGCATCAATGGGAGAAGAGGCTTTTGGTCCAGTGAAGGCACATTCTCCCTGTGTAGGGGAATGCCAATGCACTGAGGTGGAGAGGGTGATTGGGAGAGGGCGCACCTTCATGGAAGCAAGTGGAGGGGGAAGGGGAATGGGAGTGTGGTAGGGGTGGGCAAAGGGGATAACATTTGGAATGTAAATACAGAGAATATCCAATAAAATAATTTTTAAAAACTTGCTGTGTTCTATCTGGGCTGCTCTTAACTTCTATTGGCCAGCTCTCATGGCCATGTTTTCATGACTCACCTACCTCATAGTGTCTCTCCTCTCTCCACCTGCTCTCCTTTCTGTGGACTCCTCTAACCCCAAGCCCAGGAACCAAAGCACCAACTACCACTCTTCTGCCCCGCTATAAGCTCTCAGAATCTTTATTCAACTAATAGTTTTAAACCAAGGAGCAAGGTCACATAGTGCCACTTGCTGTACCTTTAAATTCTCTGGTCCCTCGAGGCAATCAGGGCCAGTGTTTGGCATCACAATACATAGCAACAGACCATAACAGATGCATAAAGCGAGTCTGTGTCCCAAGACTCAGAAGACTGATGTAGGTTCATGAACACAAAGCCGGTCTGTGCTAAAAATAAAAAATGAATAAAAAATAAAAATAAAAATTCAAACAAGAAAACAAGAAACATCAAGATCCAGAATCCTGTAATCATTCCATGAGCCAATTAGCATGTGTGTGTTATGTGTGTATATGCATGTGTGAGTGTGGTATGCATGTATAATGTCTATGCACATGTGTGTGTTAGTGTGCCTGAGTTGGTCCAGAAGAGGGCATTGAAATGTCCTCTATTACTTCTCTTTTTTTTTTTTTTTTTTTTGAGGAAGGCTGGTAACCAGCAAGTCCCTGCAATCTTTCTGCCTCCTCCACTGCAAGTCACTAGAGTTACTTGTGCCCCTGGGACCACACCGGAAGTGTTACGTGGGTGATGTGATCCAGATTGAGGTCCTCACACTTGTGCAGTGATGGCAGTTATCGGATGACCATCTTCTCATTCTCCTATTACCGTTTTGTCATTGTGTTTGGCACACAGTTTCTCTGCATGCGGTGGCATTCAGAGTCTCTCTATCAGTATTCAGATATGCATACAATGATTTTTGCATTCATTCATACATATGCATTCGTTGTCAGTTTTTACAAAATTGTGATAATACACTGTTGTCCCAAAACTTGCCTGGTTCTCCAGACAACATTCGTGGGCCTCACTCTCTGGCAATTCATATAAAACGTCGCCAGTCATTGCCAAAGTTTCACAAGGCTACCTATGTGGGTGGGCTCCAAGGGAGCATCCAGCCATTTGCTGAACGATGTTTCTGTTTTTCTAAACTCTCTGGTGGCAGTGATCCTCATCCTCATGTGTACCTTGGAGTATCCCTTCTGTGACTCTTCTGCTAATGTCATGACAATGAGGCTCTTTCCTGAGGAGGACCTGCCAAGAAAGGGGGGCTGTGGATTCTGCTCCCTATTAACATGCAGGGCAAGCTCTTAGTCTGTGCCCGTGGAGCTGTCTTCATACAGAGACATACTAAAAATAATCCACCTGTCTCCTCATCACTCTGTTTATTAAACTGTCTTTCTTAAGGAGTCTCAGCATATCCAGCAGGGTTTAAAAATACACACTCCAACAATTCAGCTGCCGAGCAGATGAAATGGTGCCTCCCACTTCAGGATTTCATGCCTGCTGCTCTGGCACACCGAAGCTCTTCGTAAGCTGGTCCTGGGTGGATACCAGCCAGTTGGAAAACAGAGGGACCTGCTATCTTCCCTACCCACTCTGCCCGCAGCTGGGGAACATCAGTCGAGTTAGTTGTCTCACTTAATCTCCAGTTTCTGGTAACAAAGAGATGCCCAGTGTTAAATAAAAAAAATTTTTTCTTAAGATTTCATTTTGAGGTGTGTGTGTGTGTGTGTGTGTGTGTGTGTGTGTGTGTGTGTGTGTGTATGCATGTACATGCATACAGGTACCCTCAGATGAAGTAAAGGATGTTGAATTCCATGGAGCTGGAGTAACAGGTGTTACAAGAAGGGGTGCTATGGTAGAAACACAAGTCACCTGGAAAAGTGCACTTAACCACAGTCATCTCCCTAGCCTGTAAATAGTAAATTTAGAGCAATTAGCCTAGTGCATGAGCTGTAGTATTAAGTCTTAGATACATTACCACTATTGTTATTGACCTATACAAATACAAATGTTGTGTATAGTTCAGTTGAGCTGTGGTAGAGTCACTCTCATCTCTATAAATAGTGTCACTGACAGCCAGCTATTTGATTTAAGACATTAAGTGGGAAATGTAAAGCTAGACTTGGTTGACAAATATTTTTTATTTGTTTATAGTATTTATTTGTTTTTGCTGGTTATTGCATGCTTTATTATGTTCTAAATAACAGAAGCGTGCCACTTGGAAAATGTGAAATTTTACATTATTCTCTGTCCAAAACAACCACTGCAGAAAGCTGGCTGAGTTCTTTAAGTCCTGATTCCTGAGGTGTCTTTATCTGTGAGCCGACCATCTTTGAGTACCCCTTGCCCCTCCCTCCTGTTGTTGCGCACAGTGTCATCCTGGATTCTGCTCATGCAGATTGGTCAGCCTACCAGCACTCTCTACCCATGGCCATGGTGGGGAGGACATGGAAGAGCAGAGCGGAGCAATGCTGTATCCCAGCAGTCAGGAAGCAAAGAAGGGGCGTGCCACGGTCTTCCTCTCTGGAAATACTCTCACAGGTACACTCATAAGCATGCCTTACTGATCTCCATGGTGATTCTAAACCCAGCCAAGATGGCAACAAAAAACTAATTACCACACTCATTCAACAAACAATAGCATTATTTATTATACAAGGGTTCAAAGAGTGAGCGTAGCCTTTCAGTGACATAGAAACTTCCATACCAAACCTCAATTATTAAATTGTCATGTGTCACACCTACTAGACACTAGGACAGTGAACCCTAACTATGATGTTGTACAGTTAGGATATTAGGGACAACGATAAGAACAAGAACTAGTTCATCTATCATGCCTCAGATGTGTACATGCTACCTGAGTGCTCACACTTGATTTCCTTCAATTACCCTAAGGGGGTACTGATATTGTTCCCATTTGACAGATGAGAAGGCAGGCTGAGAGGAGAAAATGGCTTGTATCATGAAGTATCAGAACTCTACTTTGGAACCCAAACCCTGAAGTGTTGTAGTATATCATAGAGACTTGAGTAGCCTGGTCTTGATGGGGGCACCAGTATATTCAAGATCAAGTTAGATGGGTCTATAGGCCCATGCAAGTTGGGGTCCTTTCTCCTGGGAGGATGACTGACAAAGGGGCCAAGACGGGCTTCCTGTAGGCAGCACACACAGCTCGTTGCTGAATGCTGATATGGTTTCTGTAGATAAGAACAGTGTAGTATGGGAGCAGAGAGCAGTGTAAGCAGGGACCTTAAAAACCAGAGTCTGGCTGTTGGAGGATGGGCTGGTCAAGAGAAAAACTAGGGGGAGGAAACCACAGATATTATTAGTAGTGAGATCTCAATGTCTCACAGATGACAGGCAGCCACCAAATGACTCACAGATCAAAAAGATCACTGACCAGTTATAGAAGGTCTAACCAGCTCTGATATAAAGAAGAATGGATATGAAGGAGAAGGGGGCCATGAAGAGCTTGGGGCTGGAAAACCTAGGGAGACCTGGTCCCATAGGAATCTCAAAAAAGCAACTGCACCTTACCCACATGTCGATCTTGGCCCAGCATCCTTCCCCACTTTGCTAGTTGATACTATTTGTTAGAGACACACCTCCTCTGGGGTTCCTACCAATGGAACAGCTCTGAACCCTCCAGCCTTACCACTCATGAACTTTGCTCATGCTGCCCTTCCTGTAAAGATCTGCTGGAAAACACTGACTCTGCTACTCTAGGGTTTTGACTTGAGGCCACTAAGCATGCGCCCATTGCTTTCATGGGCTGAATTGACTCAGATTAAGTTCAAAATAGTGCATAGAGTCTTGACTATGGCAACCTCCTTGTAGCATATTTTTTAGCCTTCCAAATTCAAAATGAATATAGTCTTTCTTTCCCTATTTAACTACTAGGGAGTCATTAAGTCAAGAGGCCTTATTCTATAGCTATTTACTGTGTTAATACAAGTCTGCATGTGCTGCTTGGTCAACATTACTTCCTGGTAATTTTTACAGTTGTTTTATGGAAGCAGAGTAGTGCTCTGATTTCTTCACCCACCCCTGCTTCCCCTAACTGGGAGAGATGTGCATTGATGAGGTAGCAAACTAGAGTCTTGAATGAAAGTTGAGTCTATCTGACAGATCAGTCTTCTAATTTTCAGCATACTCAACCTCATGCAACAGCAGATTTGGGGGAGATTCTGGATCTTAACCAAATAAAAAGGTTGAAGAAAAGCTTCCAGAGATCAGGGAGGAAGTCAGAACTGGGGATTGAACTTCTCTCTGTCTTTGGAAGCTGGTTTATGAGATGAGCTAAAGTCCTGGGGGTGGGGACAAGGACCAGAAATAGCAGGCACATGATCAGTTCAGCCAGGTGTCTGTTGATGACACATACTTTATCTAGGTTCTCTGGGAATATATGGATGAGGGCTGATGCAGCTCTGAGAGGTTAACCCACACTCTCATCAGAGAGGACTTAGGGTGGCAGATGCCTTCAAACACTAACACTCTTTACATAGAGAAGGCATTCTGCCAGGCTGAGTGGCATCAGCTGTGTGGGATTTGATATTAAGCCAACTTGAGTCCAGACCCTGCCTGACCCTTGCTAGAAGTTGAAAGCTTGTGTTGATATGTACGTCTCCCTCTATTAAATGGAGGTAAAGTTGGATTAATCTCAAGAGGCTACAATAGGGATTAAGTCCAAGAAGAGGTGTTGACACTGTGCAAGGACAGGCTAGATGTTAACAGAAATGGTAATCACCATTGCCAGCCAAGATACAAGCACAGAAAGCCAGATGGATATGAATCTCACTCCCTGAGCAAATCAAAGGGATACATACAGGAACGGAAAGGTGGCTCAAACTAGGTCTGCAGAGCTGGGAGACCCCTGGGCCTTCAAGACCACATTCTTCAACCTAGGTTGGTATTCTTTTTATTCCTGGCCCACCGAGTTTGCCCCAGCATGGGACGCTTCCACCCAAGAACAAATTGGAGAGTAAGCCTAAGAGTTCACTAGGTGCTGGGAGCACAGCCGATGTGAGCCATTAAAGTCAGCTCAGCAGCCAGCGCTGAACAGCTTATCTCTGCTTCCCAGTGGAGCCAAATCAAATCTATGAAAATATTAGGTTTTTTTCTTTCTTTTTTTTTTTTTTTCCCTTTTTTAATCCAAGCCATGTTGAGTAAACCAGCTGCTGGCAGCTGACAGCTAATTGGCTTGTGTTTTTCTCTGTTGGAAAACATTGAACTCAACAGTGAGGTTCACCTTCCAGGACTGGGAGGTTTATCACCCGTCAGCTCTGCTGATCTATGCTCCACCACCACCCGGCCCACTAATTCTTCCTGGTGGGAAGAAGCTTTGCATCAGTGGGATGAGCAACAGCAGGCGAGAGGGCTACAATTTGGTCCTTCTACACAAACCACAGCCATGCTTCAGGCTCCTGTCTACCATGTGTTTATCAGAGAAACATTTACCGAGTGGCTGCTGTGAAGACAGAGGAACAGATCCTGCTCTTCTAATATTTAGGGATGTTAAAAACCAGAACATCTGTGTGATGATTCCTGTGCACTCATGCTGTAACTTCCAGGTGGTATTAGCTATTCCTTCCTGTGTTACTAAATTATTCCAAAAAAATTAGAAACTTAAATGGGCAATTTGTCTCATTTCTGTAGGCTTGCTTGTATGTGTGTATGCATGTGCACATGTGTGAGAGTACATACATGTGTGGATGTATGTATAGGAAGAACAGTATTTGTTAGCTCATGGTTTTCATGGAAGTTGCCTACCTAGGTGGCAGATTCTTTTTTTTTTTAAATCTATTTCTGTTTCCTTTTTTAAAAAACTTTATTTTAAAAAACAAAGATAAAAGAAAAAATTTTTAAACATTTTTGCATAAATGTATACAAATAGATTTTTGTCAGTGCTTGGCTTTTTTTATTTTTTTTAAGGTTTGATACTCTGCATTAAGGTCTTACTAGTTACAATGAGCAAAAAGTACATGTAAAACAGGATGTAACCCAGAATTAGTCAACGTTTTCTTGGTGTGTAAGGATTGAGCATAATGGGGTTTTTTTTTTTTGTTTGTTTGTTTTTGTTTTGTTTTCTTTTTTTCTTGAACTTCACAGTCTGTTAGTTGTTTCTGGGGCAGTCCGAGCCTCTGGGGTTAGCATCACACTATCAGTGACTGCATATTATGTCTGTTCTTTTGTGACTGTGTTATCTCACTCAGGATGATATTCTCTAGATGCAACCATTTTCTTAAGAATTTGGTTAAGTCGTTGTTTCTGATAGCTGAGTAGTACTCCATTGTGTAAATGTACCACAATTTTTGTATCCATTCATCTACTGAAGGACATCTGGGTTTTACTGTTGGTGGGGTTGTAAACTGATACAACCACTCTGTAAATCAGTCTGGCGATTCCTCAGAAAATTGGACATAGTACTACCTGAAGATCCAGCTATTCCACTTCTGGGCATATACCCCAGAGACAATATACAACAAAGATACATGCACCACAATGTTCATAGCAGCTCTATTTATAATAGCCAGAAGCTGGATAAGGTGGCAGGCAGATTCTATCATAAAGTGTTTCTTGAGCTTATAGTCAGGCTGGTAGCTAGAGAATTTGTTACTTGAAACCAGGAATTAGTACAAAGTTACTCTCACAGGTGGAGGATCTCGGGTTTTTGTTTGTGGTTGGTAAAAACCCAGGTTACTCTTCATGTCTCGCTCTTCACAAGCTGGCTGATTGTTTGTATATCGTGGAGTTAGGTTCCCCAAGATCAAAGCAATAAAGGTAGGGCAAATGCCAATAGACAGGGCTCTTTAGAAGCCGTGCTCAAGGCTGACTATATGCTTTTTCATGATAAGCTCTTTGAGGATAAGTTTTAGATTTAATCAATAGTGGATTGAACAGACTGAGGAATAGACAGATAGATGGACTGACAGAATGACCCCTTAGCTACAATTCCAAATCCTTTTCTTTATGGTAAAGTGTAAGGTTCAGAGCTTGGTTTTATATCATGAAGGTTATATAACCTTGAAGGGGCCACCAAGAATAAAATGGCCTAAAAAAAAAAAAAAAGAATAAAATGGCCTACTTGATTCTGAAGGTAAGCCTTGGGGATGGTACAAGATGTCAAACATTAAACAACTTAGAAATAAATCCAAGATTGCCATGACAGACGTTTTCAGTGTTTCTTCTCCAACAACATAGAAAAGTGCTGTGTGTACCTGACCCAGAATCATAGCATATCTGACCATCATTATAGAGAGACAAAGAAGAAGTATAACTTGTTGAAGTCCAAACCATCTGGAATTCATTGACCCAGCCATCTTCTCTGCTATGTCCGAGGAGCCATTGACTTCCGTCCATTCAGCAGATCCAATCACACTCCAGACACCAAATGTTCCCATAGGGCTTTATTTAGAACAGAGTATTCAATACTATTCTTCCTGACATGTTCCAGAATGCTTTGCTGCTTTCAAGTAAACCTGTCTATAAACCCACTCTTTCTCAGTCTAGGACTTTCTTAAGTGGATCTCTCCTTCCACTAAAACATCCCTGTGGATGCACCATAAACGCTGACATTTCTCCAGAGCAGGATGTTTTTGAAAAAATATTTTAGATGAATGCCAGGCCAGGCCTCACGAAATGTCATGGTGACTTTGCAAAGAGACCTGCCAGGAGCTACGATGAGTAAAAATAGCCACTGCTCTGTGCGGATGTGAAAAGAGTAAAGATCACAGAGAGAAGAGTTTGTTTGTTTTTTAAATAATTATTTCTAAGTGGTTCTGGGCCTGCAGAATGCATCAGACAAGCATGCAGGGAGACAGGCAGAAGTTCTGTGTCTTATGCCAAAGGGAGAAGGCAGAGAAAGGCAACAGATGGGAGAGAGGGGGATGGAGTCTCTGGTTCTAGCCCCAGCCAAATGTGTTACAAAGTCTGGAAAACCCCTCTTGGATAGCAAGCCTCAGTTTCTCCAGCTGGACTAGAATATGAGGAGGGAATAAATTCAGCCAGGAAACAGTATGGAAATGACTATATATAGGAAATAGGCAAGCGCGCGCGCGCGTGCGCACACACACACACACACACACACACACACACACACACACACACACACACACACACACACACACCAGTGCAGACAGAGAAGTGGGCAAAGAGAAGGTGAATTTTTATTCAAGGGGGAAATCAGCACCATGGATAGATCTAACTTTCAGCCATGGTTTGTCACTGGACTTTGCAGTCTTAAGATATCATTGAGGCAACTAGATAAGATCAGAGGGTTAACATCTGACATCTGGACTCATCCTCTAGGTGATCTCTTGCATGAATTGTAATCTCTGGGCTTACTGAGCTTCTGAGGCAGAAATTAGCTCCCCTCTTTCTATGAGGCTTTCTGCAGAAACGAAAGCTTGCCAAGCACCTGTCCTCTAGCATCAAATTAGCATATTAGTTTAAACACACACACATACACACCCACACCATTGGTGATTAGGAGCTCTAGAGGCTGTATTATCTCTCCACTCTCAGTTTGGGGAGGGAAAACCTTGATTCTCATAGAAGCCACTGTTGAGTTAAGCTACCTGTCCTTTGGAATTTGCTAATGGTAAGAATGATGGTGCCTTACAGATATTTGGCTCAAGTCCACAGCATGCTCAGCCTATGGAGCCAGACTCTGGAAGGGTAAAAGGAAACATTTATTCAACATTTGCATGTTCCAGGCCCTTACTAAATAACTTTAGACGTGTGGTTTAATTTAATTCTTAAGAGACAACTCTGAAGCAAGATTTGCCATTTCTCTCCTGCATAAGATTCTTTGATATATTTTCATTAATATTCTAGGTAGCATTCAAATTGGGCTCCAGTATGGCATTTTTGTACAGGCTTATCATTGTACTATGCCTACATTTGCTGTCCCTCTACCCTTTGTATGGAAGCTGTGCTTTGACAGTAAATTGAAGCAAGGTGTAGAGAAGGCGATTAATCACTCAGCAGATTTTTCTCTGAGGGAACAAAGCTTGATTCACTGGGGGCCAGTGAGAAACTTCCCCTGGGATCATGAAAAGGGTGAGGAAACACACACACACACACACACACACACACACAGAGAGAGAGAGAGAGAGAGAGAGAGAGAGAGAGAGAGAGAGAGAGAGAGAGAGAGAGAGAGAGAGATGCATGTTTCAACAAGCTCCAAACACTATACACACACACATAATATAACAAATATTTGATGGAAGGAGCAAAGCTCTAACCAACTATACATGTATACATATATACATACTTATATACATACATATGTTCAGTAGATAAAGCAAAGCTCTAACAAGCAAGATCCAGTGACTTTATTTTTTTCTTAGCATTTTTATACCACCTAAGACAACAATTCTCTATGGTAAAAAAATTTACCTCATAGCTACAAGTTGCATATTGTTTAAAAACAATCACCAGTAAAACATATTCTTCAAGAACAGAGTAAAAGCATTACACAAAAGAAAATTACAACAGGATTATTGATTATGTGCTTTTCTTTGCAAACTCATACCTAACTAAACATCTCCCATCTATCTTTCTCTCCACAACTTCATTGAAACCCAAGAGCAATACTTCCTGTGCCATTGATTAACAAAGCTTAAGCGAGCCAGTCTATAGTACCAAGTTTTTTTCCTATGCTTAGCTGACAATAATTTGCATTTACCAAGAAGTAGATAATTATTTATTTTACATCTTGTTTTTGAAGTCTTGTTCAGCTAAACTAGTTAATCATCTATTCCCTGCTTTTATGCTCAGATTTATTTACTCTTTATTCATAATCTTGCCTTTCATGATGTACACTGAAACATAGGGCAACATCACTAGATCACAAGATCTACTGACTTGGACACAGCCTAGAAAGAATGTTTTCTTTGAGCATCAACTTGTCCCAAGCCTATTTCAATCTTCCAAGTACAATGCTGTGCTTGTAACACATGAACGCTTACTGTACTACTTTTCTAACCTATTGTGGTCCTCACTATCCTACAAGGGAGGGGGCACATTTATTATATCCTTCTGGTAAAATAGCTTAACCCATATCCTTAGACTTTTCATCAACTACCCTTACTTCCTAAAATTATTTGAATCAAAATAGGAATTTTATAAAAATCATTTTAAACAGATAATATTTTATGAAAGTTCGTCTTCATATTGACTTGCAGGAAAATTTCCCAGTAGAAAGATGTCTCTCCCAGAAAGCTATCTCTCCCCATGCCCAATCACACACGCTGGAAACAGGAGGAATATAGCAATGACAAGCAGGAAGGAACAGGAGCAAGAAGAAATCCAGGGATGATCCTCAGGGCTGTGCCTCTCTCAGGTACATCCATCACAGCTATGCGAAATGGTGGGCTGTTTCCACCATTCAACAGAGCCACATTTTATATAGAGCTCCCAGACTCTTTCTCCCTCTCTCCCTCTTTCTCTTTTTGTGTCTCTCTGTCTCTGTCTCTCCCTCCCTCTCTTGTACATGTGTGCTGCATACACATATGCAAACATTAGCTTTTCCTGTAATTATTTCCATTGCGAACTCAGTCCTAAAACCTAATCTTGACAGAAGGTTCTCTGAGCTTTCTTTCCTTTGCCTTCACTGACCCATGTAAAGAATTTCTTTAAAGCCCAGCTCAGATGTTGGATGATTTCAAGAATGTCAGTAAGCCTTCAAACTCTTTCCTTTACTGTCCAATCACACACACACACACACACACACACACACACAAACACACACACACACACACACACACACACCACCTTCAACAAAAAGTAATTTTCTAACATTCATTGAACCTCAGATGCCTAGTGCTGTGTCAAGCACATAGTAGGACTTTGAGAAGCATATATAGGAAGGAAGGAGAAATGAAGAAAAGAAGAAAAGATGAATGGAAAAGAGAAAGGAAGGTGGGGAAGAACCATACTTCTGACATAATAGAATTTAAGGCAATGCAATTAGTGAGCATGACGCTGACAGCTAACATTTATTGAGATACTTGGCAGTCTGTGCTCTGTTCTGGGTGCTTAATGTGTATCATCTCATTTAATGCTTGCAATAACCCTGAGGTAAGTACTATTATCACCCCAATTAAGTAGATTAAATTTTTCTTTCAAAGCCACACAGCTAATTAAAAGATTTTTAGTAGAAGATTTAGAAGATAAATCCAGAAGATTTAGAAGGAATCTTCTAGTAGAACATCTAATTAGTGGAAGATTAGTAGAAAACAATTAAAAGTTTGAACCCTAGCAGTTTGGAAGCACAGCTTTCCAGGACCTGTATGTCTGTGCTGTTTAGACCACAGGAAAAGGGACAAGTACTCTGGTCCCAAGGTGCAGCTTTGCAAGGTCTTACCCACTTACCTTTGCACATCATATGCCAGCTGAGTTAGCTGGATCATCTTCTGCTTCCTCATCTAAACTGTGGTGTCAACCCTATCTACCTTAAATGGTTGTGAAAAGAATGACATATCTATCACAATGAGCTGCCAAGTATCAGCTTGAAGAGGGGTTCTGAGGAAGGGGTGTGTGGGAGCAGCAAAACAAAGTACTCAAAGTCAAATTGTGGGTCCAACTGAATGCCTATATTCTGCTCGAGACAACTTGCCAGATTGCTCTTTTGCTGTTCTGCTTGAGACAGCCTTTTTTTTTTTTTTTTTTTTTTTCTATTCTAAAAAGAACTGTCTGGATATCTCATCTTTTGTAGATCAAAAGCCCAGTCTTTTATTTACTTATCAATTCAGTCATCACTCCAGGTTCCCTTTTGATTATTCTATAAAAGAGACAGCAAGCAGAAACACAGGCAATAAGATAGCTGGGTAGGATCCTGTCCTGAAATTACCATTCCTATGACACCTACACCTGGACCTAAATTTCCTCTGTCCTAGACTGACCTTGAACTTAGGAATTTGCCTGATTTTGTGAGCATAAACAAAAAACTTAACTGGGTAGGATCTTGTCTTGCAATCACCACTCCCTAAATCTCTTTATATCCTTCCTTAGTATCTTTCTGACACGCTGGCTCCTAGAACAGCTGCCCATGTTCCTTTATATCTGTGAGGTTTCTTATACAATTAATATTGCATTCTTAATATATTTTTCATAGTTGATAAATTATATATTTTTGAACTCATGTTTTCAGCATTCTTTCCCACAGCCTTAAGGGCTATTCTGAAGGTCATAGCATTCTACCATTTTGCTAAGACATAGACAAACCCTCACCTCCTAAACTTGAACTTAGAATATTATAGAGTAATTAAACATGGCAGAGAGGACATTCCATGAGGCAGGAATATGAAAATATGAACATTATTATACAAAGAAACGTTACACCCACAGCAACCATCAACACTGATGAAGGCCCACTCTCTGCTGACTTTGTTCCAAAGACAGGAACCATATTATACCATTCCTTACACATGGCCAAAAAGGACTCAGCAATGAGTCAGACCACAATTTTCAAACATTTGTCCAGCACTGTTGCCTGACAACAGTGTCAACAGTGTCTTATATCTCTGATGCCTTTCCTGATTCCCATTCTATTCTGCAGAGGGGGGCTCTTCCCTCAGCATTTTCGGTGATATCCTCGTTTATGCATCTACATTGCAGGCTTTGGGGCTAGAGTTGGAGATTGAATGGACAAGTCTAGATTCTCATAGCCCTGTATCCTATCATTTATAGCTCATGCAACTATTACATGTAATGAACACATGAACAGATTCTGTTCTTCTTCTCTCCATATGTATACAAATATGTACATAATACAACATATATATGCACATATGTGTGTGTGTGTATGTTTGTGTGTGTATGTGTGTGTGAACATATGCAATATTGGTATAGTAGACAAGCTGGAGATGGAGGGGATGTTTCATTGTGGGAGGGGATGAAGGAAGTCTCTTAGCAGGCAGCATTTGATCTCAGCTCTCAGTGAGAAAAGGATCCAGGTAAGAGAGAAAAGTGAGTATAAAGTCCAAGGTAGGTAAGTGAGTGTGCCAAGCAAACAGCACACCCAGCTAGAAGAGAGGCCATGCAGGATCATAGAGTTCATGGAATGGGCATGGGTTTGACTTACAGGATAAACAAAAATGTGAAAATCAACCAAAGACACAATTTCAGAGGTTTTGCCTGTAGCTTATCAGGGCCTCCTAGTCTGAATGTGTTCAAATAGGTCTTCTTTGTAAACATGCCTTTTTCTACCTCATGAATGAGACACCTGCAGCTAAAACCATATTCTTTAAATGTCTGAATTATTTTACTGAGAGATGTGAAAATTAATTTTTCTAGCCACCCCAAATATCTAAGTTGATAATGTTATGTGCAGTTTTTAAAATAAAGATTGGCTTCATACAGACTGTTGCTAGAGTCCATTAGAGAGTCTACCAGCTTTAAAAACATGAAGAAAGAAAGAAAGAAAGAAAGAAAGAAAGAAAGAAAGAAAGAGAGAAAGAAAGAAAGAAAGAAAAATGTTACCCAAGACATCAACCTCTCCCCCCATAGTTATTGTAGACCAATGGAATTCTTGACAGTAAGTTGTGACATTACACAGAAATGTTCATTGCATGGTGTTCAAGTAAAAATATAAAAACAAAAAAACCACTGCTGATATTCAACTCTAGTTTCCTCAAACTGGTGTTGAGTGGGTGTAGAACAGCCTGCAAAACTGCTGAGCTCTGCAATAGAGGGTGAGCACGCAAGACAGAGAGGGCAGTTCTTCCTTATTCTCTGCTTGGATCCAACTGTACTCAGACTCCATCCAATGTCTCAAAGGCCTGTGTAGTCTTTCTCAGACACTACGAGTGTTACATTTTAAGGAGTGACTTCAAAGAATTCCATGGAAACTTTATAATTAGGGCATCCTGAATCATATGTATATGTCCTATCCAGTGCATGTTCTTTTAGTATCCAGGTTTTAAAGTATTTATAGGGGAAACCAAATTGGGGCAATAAAAATCACCTAACATTGGTGATGTTCCTAAGTAATCGATGTCCTAGACACTATCTCTACACTGTGGCTTTTTTTAGGATGCATTTGCTTTTGTATTATTAACTTTCATCTTGAAAGAGCACATTTTGTGTATCTTTTTCAGGAACTATCTGCTAGGTAGCGTGGTTTTCAGAGCCATTTATCACAGGAAGCTATCAGATGCAGCCTGGAGACATCCCTGGGTAGAGTACCATTGCACAGAGTCTTAGATTCAATCCCTCTGACTACATAAACTGGCCTTCTTTATAGAATCTGGAATCCTAGTACTCAGGAGGCAGAGGCAGAGATGTCAGAAGTTCAAGGTCACCCTCAGCTACAGAGTGGGTTTTTGGCCAGCCTGAGCCATATATAACTCCATAATGAAAGAAAAAAAAATTAAATTTAAACAAACCACAAAGACTACTGTGAATAAAGCTCCTGTTTGGGGGCCTAAATTCATTATCAGAAGTCTTGAGATGTTACAGAGTCTTCAAATGATTGAAAATATATTCTTGAATTTTCATTTTTAGCTTAAGGTTTAGTTAATAATAGGTGTGTATCGGTGCAGATGCCTACAGAGGCTGGAAGAGAGCATAGGAGCCACACAATATGGTGTTGGGAACAGAGTTTGGGTTCTTTGGGAGATCATCAAGTGCTCTCACCGGTGAGCTGCCCCTCCCGCCTGAGCTCTCTTGATGTCATAAGTATTAGCACATGGAGACACTCACAGCCTTCAGTTCTGTCTCCATCTCTCGGGGTTACCTTTCACCTATGAATAAAGCAGTAAATTCATGGGTGTCTCTCCCCAACCTTATTTACAAATCATTTCAAATTACTATCAACACAGCCAGTACAGGTCATGCACACACATGTTTTACACTGAAAATGTGCTTTTCAAATACATAAGAGGGTTGCTGTTCTTTTTCCCTTTCGGTACTTAAGAAAAGTGGTTCATCATATTTTGGAGTTTCATTTACATTAAAATAATCACCAAGTACAAGTTAAAGTGATTGAAAATATTACTAAGTTGAAACTCTCATTGTTGTTAAAATTACAATTGAAACTGAATGTTAAAAATGGAGATGTTTGTAAGACATTTGCCTGGTCTGTTTTCATTCTTGTATGTGACAAGCTTCTGATGCTACGTATTCTGCTCAGTCACTCCGTCCTGCTTTTTGAGTTTGCTGTACTGTACTGTCAGCTGCACTTCTTCCTGTGACAGAGAAAGGCATCTGTGGGGCCGTATATTCTATCTCAGCATTTGGTGAGATGTCTCCAAAGAAATATGCAGATGCCTCTCATTTTTCTCCTTGAAGGAGTGTCAAGTTCTGCTCTGAACATTGTGTGATCACAAGCATCACTCCCAAGTTGTAGGAGGCTGGGTTTATGCTATACCTCCCTAATCTTAGTGCCTTGCTAACCCTAATGGCTTTATACACTCATTGATATTCCAAAATACATCAGGCTTGAGGGATAACTTAGTGGAAGATGTTCTTGCCTTTGTAAGCATGAAGACCCAAGTTTGAGTCCTTATAGCTCATATTCAAAAGAAAAAAAGAAAAGCCAGCACAGTAGCATACATGTGTTCTTGTAATCCCGGCACAACTGTGGCAAATGGAAGGCACAAGACACAGGAAAATCCCTATGAGCTCAATGGCCAGCTTCCTGGACCAGGAAGCTGGATAACAAAGAATACACTGTCTCCAACAAGATGGATGGTGATGACAGACACCTGGAGTTGAACTCTGACCTCTACATATGTACTATGTGGCACCACCCCCTGACCCTCATATCATACATACACACAAATAAACAGATAAGAGAAAACATATTTTCTTTTAATTTAAAGGAAACATCTCAAAATATAGTTAATTTATTTAGAGACAAGTGTAAGGTTCATGCCTATGTCTTAAGGATATAAAACTGCATTTCCAATGATCGGTATCATTTTGAATAATTTGGGCTGATACCCTGCCAGACTTGTTTTTGTGTCATTGCTTCACCTGACAGTGTGGCCAGGATCCAACCCAGACAAATGGAAGGTAATGGCCACCCTGATCAAGAGTCAGTCACAGGGGACCCAGAGATGCCAAAGACCAGAGTCCTGTAAGGGGAGAGGGCCAGGCACACAGTGTCATTGGTCCTCTATTACATGGTTTGTGTTGGGGCTCATTAAGGAATGGGTCATGACTTGTTGGTGACGTCATTCATTTGAGCATCTAGAATGTGAAGAGGTAACAAAGAGAACAGGCGTGAATATTTACTAATTATCTGGTAAAGAGACAACAGCAAACTACATTTTAAAATCCCTACAATACAACAATAATACAATCTTATTTAAAACTGGACAAAGGACTTGAATAGATATTGCATCCAAATCAACTACCAATGGGCCCACAGCTCATGACAAAATGGTTAGCAGTCTCCTGGTAATGCAAGACACACCCACTTCTCATTAGGATGCCTATTATCGAAACATACAAACAGAACATCAACAACAGCAACATCATCAACAACAAAAATGGTACCAATTGTTGGTGAAGTTACAGAGAAGTTGGGGCACTCATGCATTGCTGGTGGGGATGTAAAATGGTGATGGTGTGGCCACTGTGAAAAAATGGTGCAGTATATCCTCAATGAACAAAACATAGCATGACCATAGTCCTGCAACTCCACTTTTGGATATGTACCTCAAATAACCCCAACCATCAGCTATCCATCTGATACATACATATCCACTCACATTCACAGAAGCATCAGCTATACTGTCTAAAAGATATACTCACCCTTGGACACTTGAACAGATAGACAATTGGTAAGCAGAGATGTATCCTAGAAGGCTGAACATCTGTCCTAATGATGCTGAAAATTGATACATTTAATGCTTTGTCTACAGCAGCAAATCTGGTCCAAATTAGCTAAATTGAAACTATGTCTGTGAGGAAAAATACTTCTTTGCTTTTTGTAAAGTTTGTGTTAAGGTGGGAGTGTTTGGTACATGGAAATGCTATAGTGGTAACAGACAGATACAGACTCTCATGCTCAACCACAGCCTGCTTTTAAATCATTTTAATGTCTGTAGTTGGGAAAGATGTTCAAAGTGTTTGGGAAATTGTTCAACATAAACATTTCATTACCTGGTTATTTCAAATTTCCCAGTAAGTTAGCATCTCTCCCACTTCTCTTTCGTTACTCTCCCTGAGTCACTCAGAAACTGAGGGTTTTTCTTTACCCTGCATCTGCCCTTCCTCTTTATTTATCTCCAGGTTTTTGTTTTGTTTTGTTTTTTTGTTGTTGTTCATTACCACCTCTCCCTGACATGCCCAGGTGTTAGGACCCAGTCATGCAGAGGTGATGGATGTACAACCAGTAACCGTTGTGACCACTAGTAGGAGACAGTGAGCAATTAACTAATTGGGTAGAAGGGCAGGCAAGATGGTATGAGGTCACACAGGGGGATAGTGCTTATGACGGCCAAGCTCATGACAGAGTTGGTATCTTTGAAGAAACACAAATAGCTCAGCACAGATGAAGCTTATTGATAAAGTAAATCATTGGCCAGGGTGAACTTGCAAAGCAGGAGGAGGTATATGAAGAGAGCAGCCATGGACGGTCCTTGGAAGGTCATTGCATTATGCTTGAGTCACTTGGGAGTCACAGAGGATAAAGAAATCAAGGCTCACAATTTTCACAGCACTTGTGGCAACATCCCGATATGAGGACATAAAGAAGATAAATATCATCTGGGGAGATGGGTCTGTGGGTAAAGCATTTGTCCTGCAACTAGGAGGATCTAAGCTCAAATTTCCAGAACCTAAATGAAGGCAAGGATAGTAGTGTGTGTGTGTGTGTGTGTGTGTGTGTGTGTGTGTGTGTGTGTGTGTGTGTGTGTAAGCCCAGTGCTTATAAGACATGACAGGAAACAGAACTAGGAGAATCCATGGAAGGTCATGGACCAGCCAGCATACACAGAGACAACTAAAAAGAGACCCCCCCATCTCAGAGGAGGTACAATCTGAAGAGTAGCACCCACAGTTGTTTCTTAAGCTTCATGTACTCTCTGTGGCAGGTATGTAGCCACATTTACAGTCGTGAACATGTGCACACACAGTAAACATGCAGACACTACACATATAAATCACGTGGGGCTGACAAACAATGATACTGATTTCAATGAAACCGTCTTCACTTCTGAGAATTGGATGCTCCCAGCCCTGGTCCTTGTGAATCCTTCAAATCAACTCATACTCTGCTGAATTCTTACTAATGCTGTACTCTTACCATGTGTGAGTTGGTGAAAAAACAAACACTAAACAAGCCTTTGTGAACTGCTGCCCACCTAGGCAGATGTAGCCATGGGATCTGTAGGTGGTGTCGCCATGAATTCCTGGGGGTGTGGGACATGCTGGGTTATCCAGAGCCAGCTGTGGGGCTGATGGTGATTGACAGTCTCTCTTGTGGGAAACATGAGGATACATTGTCTCCAAAAGAAACTCTACATAGAGGATAAAAATAGTGCTTCCCAGCTTCCGGTAGAAATCTGAGAGGGTTAGGATGTGCTTTTGTATCCTCTACTCTCACAAGAATCTGGAGAAGTAATCAAAACAAATCTTTTCTGTTCTCTTCTCTGGATGACAAATTAAACAGTTTCCTCGGCACGGTTTAAATCCTAAGCCCAGAGTGTTTCCTTATACAGCGTTATAGGGAACGTATGATATGTTCATGGACAGGACACTTAAGCCACTGTGAGTGATTCAGGTAGGAACATTTCTAACACAGGAAACCTGGACATCGCAAGCCAAAGTCTGAGGATAGAGGTCAAGGAGGCCTTGTAAAGTGAGTGAGTGAGTGAGTGAATGAATGAATGAATGAATAGAAAAAAGACCAGCACTATGTGAATGCTGCTGCCGAGTTCTGCTGCCAGCTTGAGATATTAAGATAGCACAGTGGCCTCTTCACACTTTGACACTAAACATGAGAAAAAAACCTTCACCAGATGGTTGATTTTAAAAACTAAACCCCATTCAGAACCATTCTCAGTTCACTCTTATTTCAAATGAATTTTTTTTTTTTTTTTTTTTTTTACAAACTGGAGCTTTGGGGCAGGGGAGGGAAGGACTGTAGTCCTTAAGGTGCCTTTCCTGTTGTCTCAGTGTATGAGAGTTTTCTCCTTTATTGCACTAATCTTACAGCTGCTCCTTGCCTCTGCCTTGTCTGCAACTTTAATGTGGTCACCCTATTTCCTCGACTAATTCTACAAAGTTCATAATTATCTTCTCTCCCTCCTTCCTTCTTTCCCTCTCTTTTCTTGCTCACTATAAAGATGGCCGAAAGTAGTAAGTAGCAACCATGCCACAGCCTGGATGTTACGAAATCTGCATTGCTCAACAACTTTACCCATTACTTTTCTATTCAGCTTCAGTCAGGTGTCCAGGATGTACATGGAATGTAGCCATACTCTCTTCCAGAGTAGAAATGATGGCTCATTAAGCTTTGTGTATCACATTCTGGGTATTCTCTTGGCACCAGTATGAACGTCCACATTCTTCCTTAGAACAACAGTTCCAAAAATCTACACAGGTTAATTACAGCAATAACTTCACTTGATCTTGACAAATGCCTAACAAAAGCAATGAGGGAGGAGGGTTTATTTTGGTTCGATGTTTCAAATGATACATCTCATCATGACATGAGGAAGATGTGATGATAGAAGTGGCTCTAACTGTGATGGCAGGAGCTTGAGGCAGATGATCACATAGTGTCTGCAGTGACAGATGAATTTCTGGTGTCTGGCTGGAACCCAAGGTCATGGGAAAGTGCTGTCTATTTTCAAGGTAAGTCCCTTCTTACTTAAATCTCTCTGGAAATGCCTTTAAAGATATCCCCAGAGGTAGCTCTTAGGCTCTTTTAAATCCTGTCATGCTGAAAATGAAAACTAATCATCACGTTCTAGAATGAAGTACTCAGGAGAGTTTTTCTTTGTCCCTATCCAGAAAAGACTAGCACAGCCTCAGTAATCCAGAACCAACTCCTTGTGATAGTTATTTTTAATTGTCAATTTGACACCACGTAGAATTATCTGGGAAGGAAGTCTCAGTGTGAAACTGTCTAGATTAGGCTAGCCTATAGACATGACTGTGAAAAGGGTTTTCTTAGGATGGTTAATTGAGGTGGAAAGACCCACCCTGAATATGGGCAGCCATATTTCATTGTCTGGACCCTGGACTGAACAAAAAGGGGAAAGTCAGTTGCCCTCTACACAAGGGAGATGAATTAATTCTAGGTTGGAGAGGTTTGTCCGTCTCCTTCCAAGTGATAAAGGATTTAGAAAAGCAGTAGCAGGTACCAGCCAAACCAAAACTGGAAAGGCTGGTACACAGAAGAGGGTGGAGTCCCCTCTAAAAACCACGAGAAGAAGCATTTTTCTGTGTGTTGGCCCCTGTATTTATTAGCACATCCTTTGTTCTGTCTTCTGGACTGTGACTGCTTATGATTAGCTGCTTTATGTTCCTTCTGCCTTGACTGCCTCATGATGAGGAAATGTAGCTAGAACCTCCCGTGGGCTCTCCTTCCTTCCTTCCAGCCCCTTGGAATTTCAACATTTCCCTTTAACCTGCCATCTCCAGTGTTCCTCAACTCTAATGGCCCTAGAAAGAGTGAAGAGAGAAAGCATTAACAACATTGGTGTGGCATCCACCTCTACAAAGAGAAACCCAGGATGAAACATTCCAACCCCATCCTGAACCTTTTGAAAGGGTAGGCCTTAAAATTTAGGGTATAGGTTCTGGTCTAGTGAAGGTCAAAGACATGAGCTCAAGTGGGGACTGCTCCCAAATTTTTGGAATACGCTTTGTGCCTAAGACCTAGCAGAATTCTGCAGCCTTCTGGCTCCTCTTCACTCCAGGGTGTCCCCTTCTGCAAGTTCTCATCCTTGAAAACCTAAAGTTGGGGCCCAGAAGACCAGTCCAGTTTATCCAGTGATATTTCCTTAGACAAGACACTTTATTTCTCTAAAACTCAATTTTCTTATTAGTGAGACAGCGTCCCCAGCAAGGTAAGCCACAGAGGACCTCTGACCACATGTCAGATAGAGTTAATAATCACAGTGGGTTCTGCTGTACCATGTTCTTTATATCTACAAAACTGCCTGTAAGATCATGTTATAATTGACTGATAGGTGATTCATTGCTTATAGATTATCCTGCTGGCCTTTGGAAATGTCATTGAGGTGTGCCAGAGCTAGAGAAGATTCCTGTCTTCTTTTCACACTGCCCCAAACTAATTCCCTCAAAGTTTCTGACTTATTATTTGCCAAATGTTTACATAAGCTTGCAATAGGTCAGATAGTCTTTACAAAGATCATTACAAGTCATTTCATCCCCATGACACCAGTGATAGTATCATTCCCATTCCACAGAAAAGGAAACTGAGATACAGAAAGTTCAAGTGACTAGCACAAGTCATAGTAGAACCAAGGAACTCTAGTACAAGTACCTAAGCTTAGAAACAAGCCTATACTGAGGCCATGGTCCTTCATGTAGTATCCTTTCTGTTTCAGATTTAGCTGGTACCTGCTATTGCTACCCTGCACCCATTCTCACTTGAAAAAAAAGAAAAAACATTTCCATTCATTCTCATTGCCATCTGACTATCTTTCCTGTCCCTCCCCACACCTAATCCTGATGCCCCCTCCCCCCATTCTTCTTCCTATCTTCTCTCCCACAGAGTTCCCTTCAATCATCTGCCTCTTACAAGTATTTCCCCCCTTCTAAATGAGATTCAAGTATCGTCACTTGGGCCTTCCTTCTTGTTTAGCTTTTTTTGGGGGGGTCTGTGAATTATAGCATGGATATCCTGTTTTTTATGGTTAATATCTGCTCATAAGTGAGTACATCCCATGCATGTCCTTTGGGTCTGGTTTATCTCACTCAAGTTGAAATTCTCAAGTTCCATCCATTTGCCTACAAAATGCACAATGTCTTTGTTTTTAATAGTTGAATAGTATTCCATTGTGTAAATGTACCATATTTTCTTTATCTATTCTTCAGTTGAGGGACATACAGTTTGTTTCTAGTTTCTAGGGATCACAAATAAAGCTGCTATGAGAATAGTTGAGTGAATGTCCTTGTGGGATGGTGGACCCTCTTTTGAGTGTATACTCTGGAGTAGTATAGCTGGGTCTTGAGGTAGAACTATTCTCATTTTTCTGAGAAACCACAAAATTAATTTCCAATCTGTAACTCGCAGGGTGGGAAGATGAGAGGCATCCTAAAGATGTGCCAGAGTCCTGAGATAGGGGAGACACCCAAAAATCAATAAGGGTGACCTTAGCTGTGCTTCACAGCATTAAGGATTTGGTACCTGAAGAGACCATTTCCCGTAGCCAGGCAGGAACCTCTGGAGTGATAGGGACACCCAACCCACCCACACAACTTTTAACCTCAAATTTTCTTGTTGACTGGAAATGCAGGGACAGGGGATGGAGCAGAGACTGAGGGAAAATAGCCAAGCAATGACCAGCCCAACTAAAGACCCATCCCATGAGCAAGAACCAATCTCTGACACTATTAATGATACTCTTTTATGCTTGGAGACAAAAGTCTGAAAGCTGTTCTCTGAGAGGCTCCACCCAGTAGCTGACTCAGATGGACACAAAGATCCATAGCTGAAGAGTGAATGGAGTTGGAACTCTTACGGAAGAGCTGGGGGGAAGGATTAAGGGCCTAGACGGGGATTGGAACTCCATAGAGAAACCAACAGAGTCAACTAACCTGGACCCTTGGGGCTTTCCGAGACTGAGCCACCAACCAAAGAGTATATACTGGCTGAACCTCTACCTCCCTTCCCCCCTCACATCTGTAGGAGATGTGCAACTTGGTCTTCGTGTGGGTTCCAGACAACTGGGGCAGGGGCTATTCCAAAAACTGTTGCCTGTCTGTGGGATGTGTTCTTCTAGCTGGGCTGCCTTGTCTGGCCTCAGTGGGAGAGAAAGCACCTAGCCCCACAAAGACTTGATGTGTCAGAATGGGGGGGGTATACCCAAGGTGGACTTCCACCCTCTTAAGGGAAAAGGGAAGGGGTAGGAAAAGGATTATAGGAAGGGTGATTGGGATGAGGACAGCAATCAGGATGTAAAGAGAATAAATAAAGATAATTATTTTTTTAAAGAAAGAAAGAAAAAGGCCACATCTTTCCAATCCAGAGCAGACTGGCCTGAGCTGAGAAGTCATATGACCAGATGTGTGCAGAGCACAGACTCCAGGCCAGACACGAGTGCTGCTGCAGTCACTGTGACAGTTGCTGCTAACAGAGTCTCTGAGGGGCCAAGACCTGCTAATGCATTTTGTCACTTTGAGGAGTCCCTCCAATTACACGAACTGGTCGAAGGCCACGGTTTAAAATGTGTTGTGGCTTACATTACTAATCTCTTTTGTAAACTCTGGTGGTACAGACTGGTGGAATGTCAGAGCTGAAGGATTTTAGAAAGCGGGGTCTGTGACTCGAAACGATTAGAACCCTGCCCGTAGACGGATGGGGACTCCGAGGATTATTTTCCCTAGTGGCAAGTTCTAGCTGTGCTGATTCAGCAAGACAAATTGGTCACAGCTTGATTTCATGCCATCCTCTTTTATGTAATTGATTATTACTGGATTTTGTCATTATTGGTTTTCTGAGAGAAAGTCTTGCTGTGTAGCCCAGGCTGACCTCAAGCCTACAATCCTCCTGCTTCAGTGTAGATATTACACCACACTTTTATTTTAAAGGTGTTCTCCTTGGTCCCTAAACATATAAAAGATAAAGGCTTACGGGAGTTTTTTGGTTGATTATTGTTAGATGTGCTTCCATCTGCTAATTGGTCTAACTATATATAAATTTTTTCTTCCTCATGTTTCTCCATTCCTAGGAGGTGTTTGTGTTCTTTCCAATGATAGAATCAAATGACTTTATCTTTTTAGCTAAGGAAACCCCATACAGGATTCTGGATCCCTTTTAAGTTAAAACTCTAAAGCTTCTCCATTTTTCAAGATTTATCATAGACATATCCTTGCTTGGCTTTAACTCAAGGTCCACAATTTGCCGTTTGTCTCCTAGAATGAATTTTTTCTCTCCAAAATGTCTACAGAGTCATATATTCTTGGGCCGGATGGAGAGAGCTTAATAGATTTTTTAAAAATGATGATACCCAGGTGTAAGGAAAGAACAGGGAGATAAGAATCCATGAGCACTGCAGGTGCAAATGCAAATTCTCACAGTCTCCGTGTCTGTGGGTATGTGTGCGTGTGTGTGTGTGTGCTGCTATTCGTGTTCTCCTGTGGATGTGTGCATGTGTGTGCTCATCCCTGTGGAGGCCAGTGGTGCATGTATGTCTTCCTTTATTGTTCCCCATTATACAGAAACAATATTTGACTCCATTTTTCTAGTTTGTAATTATGTTTTGGTATCTGGGCATGTGAAGTTTACCAGCTGGACTAAGAACAGAGTTTGAAGCCTGGTAATAAATGAAGAATTGAGTTACCTAAGTTGACATTCAGCAGGGGGATAATCTTGATTACTCAGTAGTTAGAGAAAGTACTGGTCTTGCAAAGGACCCAAGTTGGCTTCCATCTTACTTTTGATGAAAGGTCTCTCATGAACCTTAGACCTCACTGGCTGGCCTAGGTAGGCTGGGAATTTGAATTTAGATCTTTAAGTTTATATTGCAAGGACTTTACCAAATAGACCATGTCATAGCCCCATGTTGTCACAATGCTCATGAAAAAAAAATGTGGCAATGCATATTGAAAGCTTTGAAATTTAATGATATTATTAGATGTGAGATGCCACACAGTTTAATATACAAGATTGGCTGTTGTAATATTACTTAGAAAAATTATGTTTGGGGGAATCTTTAAATGTGCACAGAGGGGCTTTAGATAATTATGATATATCTACGTATGATAAAAACGTCTTTCATAATAGTGAATGTGCCTCTTACTGCTGACTAGCTCAATTCCCAAGTAACGCACATGAAATACACTAGGACCAGCTGCAGTGTATACTATCAGTATGCCCATTTTACAGAAGGTGATACTGAAGCCTGAAGAATAAGAATGATTTGTCAATAAGGCCAGGACAGCAAATGGTAAAGTTGTGGTGTATCCCCAAGATGGCTGGCTCAAGAATGCACACTATTAGCCACTTCTGGAAGACCACCTCGTGGTTCAGTAACAGTTTATGTATATGGTAAGGTGTGTGTGTGTGCGTGTATGAAGGCTCTTGGTGTCTAGGCACCAGCATTTGAACATCACGGGAGAGGACTGGCTCCATTTGAACTTTCTTCCTTATGCTTTTCTGTATTTTCTAAAACTCATTTAACTGTTTGGGTTTAATTGGGGGGAATTGTGGTACTTTGATTTTTCAGAGAAAATCTAAAAGGGAATGCCATCCTCTCTTACATCTAACATGGGAATCCATTTCTGTGGCACTTGCAGCAAGCAAGTATTTGGCTTGTGTTTGAACTGCTCCGTGAAGGAATCCATAGACTCGGCTGCACTGGGGTGGATTTGGTCTAAGAACACAGTGAAAGGTGGTGTAGGGGCTGTGTAAGGAATTTGGGTCATACATTCAGGAACGCTGTAGTGCCAAAGCAAAGCTGGATGGTTGGAGAAGTCTGGCACGCTTTATTGTTTTCTGTCTCATTTATTTCACAGCCTGCTGGCAAAATCATCTCAGAAACGTATTTTTAGTGGACGATGATCAGGACTCTCACTTAAAAAAAAAAAAAATCCCATCCTGAAAGGAAATACATGCCGTTCTTCAACTGCAGAACTGACTAAAAAAATAAAATGAAATAAAATAAAACCCATTGTGGGTTAAGGGGCAAAGCATCCTCCTTTACTGCTGGGGGATGGTGTTATGATGTTTTTACAAAGTTTATCAACATCAACGTATATTCCATTAAGCATAATGATCTCACAGCTAGGAACCTGCCCAATAAACGTAAGCATGAGGCTCTCCGGTACAGCCATTACAATATTCTTTTTAATGGAGTAAAGAAAATCTTGGAGGCAGAGTGTCCTTCAATAAGGCCACACTAAATAAATTAGAGAGCCACCATATGGGTGGAATACTCTGAAGGCATTAAGAGAGACCAGCGAGTGTGTGGGAAGATCTCAAGGTTGTTGTGTTGAAGAAGAAGACTCCAGATATATAACAGAATCTTAAAGAGGACAGCTCTGAATGGAGAGACACATCTGGATGTAAACATACTTTTTCCCCAAAAGAAAACCCAGGGACTCATTCCTGCACCATTGAAAAGAGCCAGGTCCGAGCAGAGGGATGGGGAAGTGAGGAAGGAGAGTTTTATTTTCATCTGTGTCTATTTTGTTCGACTGCTCTATTGCACGCTACTGTCATTTTTAAAGTAAAAGCAGGGGTTATCTAGGAAATTGCAGTCCAGTTCTTTATTGTTGTTGCTTGTCTGCCTCTCTACGCTAAAACAACATACTCCTTCACATACACACCACAGTTTCTGTCGGCGTAGTTTCTAAAATGTACAGGTGTTACTCCTCAAGGCTCTCAGGTGTCCGCCCTCCCTCCTTGACACCAGGCACACTTCCTGTCTGCACCTGCTTCTCCTGGGTCCTCCTTGTGGCTCCTAGAGCCTAAGAGAATAAACCTTTCCACTCCACAGAGTTGGCCCTATGACTACTATGACATGGCCACTTCCTGAGCTGATTACTCCACTCTTGCACAGGTTGACTTGACTCGCAAGGCTCTGTGACATGCCACAAAAAAAAGTGTTGTTTCAGATGGACACTGTCCTTTCACAGAAAGCCAGAGAATAAGAATATATAAAATGAACTTGGCTTGGCCCAAATTAACCTGTATCAAGTTAGCTAAACTTCAATCAGCATACCAGAGAACATGAACATGCAGCTTCATGTCACTTGATGATGGGCCCACGTCTCGAGAAATGCCGCATCAAGTGATGTTATCACTGTACAAAGCCAGGTGGCATCTCTCACACATACCTAGGCTGTGTAATACCACCTTCAAATCCGTGTGGCACATTACTGTACTCAATGGACAATTATGATCTGGTCATGTTTGATGCTTTACATAGACCTAAACATGTCAATTGTACAGAAAATACAGTAAAAAGGTTTTTAATAGTTTAATTTTAAAAAAATGGTGTATTTGTGGTATGTGTAGGAATGTATGTGTATATGTGTACAGGTCTGTGCACCACAAGTGCAATGCTTTTGGATGCCAGAAGAGGGAGCCAGATCACCTGAAACTGTAGCCACAGGAGATTGCACAGCACCATCTGGGAATCTAACCTGCGTCCTCTATAAGAACAGCAAGTGCTCTCAACCTCTCAGGCATTTCCCTAGCGTCCAGTAGCATTAATAGGTGCTTGTTCTGACTAGATCTGCTGGGCTTGATGGTGGTCCTGATAGCGTCAGTGAGTGAACCATGAAAATGTGAGTGTTGAGCAGGTATAGCCAGCTTTTAGGATGTGGAGACATCATTCACAGAGTTCTTGTTGAAGGACCATTGAAAGGCTTTTGCAAAAGGTTGAGCAAAACAAGCAAAACAAGCACATGAATAAATTCTCTCAATGCTTTGAGTTTCTGGCTTTCTGCTGGTTGTATGTGTCTGGTGGGGCATCACCGAGGACTCCCGTAGATTTCATAGCCCCTGCACACTGGAGCTACATCAAGCTTTCTCCAATAATGAATGTTCACTGTAACTCTTCTTACTTTATGAATGTTAACATTTTTAAACCCTTTTTTAATTTTTTGCTCTTGGAATAGTAACAGTTAAAACAGACACATTGTACAGGTGCATAAAATGCCTTTATGACATCCACATTATGTTTTCAAACTTATTATGTATTTATCTTCATCCTCCCTCCACCGCAAAATACAAATGAAGTTACATACATTGTGGCTCCTTGGCATTAGGCTCTCCAGCATCACAGCCTTCCTCTCCTACATCCCATTCCAATGGACAGTCTCACTGGGTCGGTCCCCTCCTGTGAGAGTGACCTGTCTTCTGGATCCTCCTTTCTTGAGCAAGTGTGTCTTTCTGTGATGAAGTGTATTCCTGATGCTTAGCTAGGGTCCCTCCCCTTCTGCACCACAGCCTGGCTTTAAGGGAAAATGTATCTTGACCCTCCCTCTCTCCAAATGAAGGGCTTCAGTATTGGATGCCATGTCCTCAGACTTTTAGACACACTTGTTGAGGTCTGTTAAAACCCTCCTGTAGAATTCCTTCAGGGCTCATCGTTCCTCCCTGCAGTTTTCTTTCCTCTGGCTCCTCGTTCAGCTATGCATTAGTCTGATAATGAGTAATTTTAAGCCCCATCAAAGAGGACGTGTGGAATGCATAAAGTCTGGGTCCTGGGACATTTGAAAACCACCCAGCATTCTAGAGTTCAGAGAGAGAAGGCGCAGTGCCCAAGGTCATGGAACATTGACAAGAGTTCAGGGTTCAGGGACCCAAGTTAAATACTTTGACTCAAGTAAACCGCTACCATTGAACTCTGAGTGGGTCAAACCACAGACAGACAGACAGACAGACAGATAGAAGATACACCAAAAATACGAAGTAAAGTAGGGGAAGAGGATGAACCTTGGCCTTCTCTCTATCTGAGGCACACCCGGAGATGTGTGGACGCTTATGTGTGTGAGACTCATGCTTCAGCAGACGCACCGACTCCATCTATCAGATGAGGGTGCAGGTGAGAGGAGCTCTGTGAGAGAAAGAAACCTGGTCAGCCAGGACGAGCCTGGCTCTATGAGTCCCCCTCCAATTCCTGTCTCTCTGCCCTTTCCATCTTCCCCTTGCATTTATTTTATCTTTTGTATTACATGTCCTGCAGATACTGGGGGAGGGGCTTCTCTGGAGAGATGAGTAACAGGCCCTGCAGCGTGAAGCTTATATTGCAGAAGGGACAGCAGATACAGCCAAACCTGAGAGATCCGTGATTGCCAGCTACCATAAAGCTAGAGGACACAAACAATAAGGCCACAGGAGGGGATTTTGGTAGAAATCGGGTTTAGAATGGGGGTACAGAAAGATTTGGGGGTAGAGCATTCAACCTGATACCTAAAGGATGAGAAAAAGTCAGAGGGGAGGGCTAGCAATTCGAAGGATCCCCTCCCCCCCGAGGGCTGAGGAATGGAGGGAGGCCAGAGTGAAAGGGGCTCAGAGGACAGGAGATAGCAGTGCAACTCTGGAGATTAGAGGGTCAGCAAGTGCCAGAGTAGCAGGGATTTGTGGTTTATCCCAAGTGTGTGTTGGGAAGCCAGGGAGTCATTGGATGTCTCTTAAGCCATGGATTGACATGATCCAGTTTTGCCTTGTAAAAAGATAAATTTGGCAGCTGTGAGTAAAATGGACCGGAGCAAACCAGAAAGGAGAGCTTTTGAAATCCCAAAGTGTTCAGCAGGAAAGGTGATGGTGGGTGAGCTGAAAGAGTACCCGAGGAGATGGAGAAAGGTGGAGAGAGCTGTGGCTTCTCTGTGGGATGGTGAGGGCTGTGGAGGGTCTGCACAATAGGCCCCACTCTCGGAAACTCCCTTACCCTGTGACCTCCTCATGAATTTGGGACACCTGTTGCGTTTGCAGGATTGCTGTGGTGGGCTAAAGTAAATGATATATTCTTGGTCTTTGGGTTGTTTCCTATGATTAATAGACATAAAAGGAACTCAAATTATTCAGAAGCAACTAGGCCTCTGGGTGAGAGCTCACAATATTGTCATATGGGTAACAGCAAATTTGTAATTTCAGTGAGGGTCTCTGTGACCTGTGTAAACCCACCCAACTCCTGGAGGCAAGAAGAACACAAGAGTTTAATTTTCTCATTAGGGGAACCTTAGAATAAATATCCTAGGTGCCACAGTCAGAGTTCTAGGACCCGATGCCTCAGCGGGTGCACCAACTCCATCTATCAAGGATGCCAGTGATTAGTGGAGCTCTGAGAGAAGGAGGTGGTGCTGGATCTCAGAGACAGCCTCTGCCCAGGCACCATCAGTCCTGACAGGAAGACACTGTTACCCAATTCATGGTGGCTGAGAGAAGTCGTACAGCTGGATTGAGTTCATCCAATTACAATGTACAGACCTTGTCTTGGGCATGTCTAAGCCTTGTGATTGAAAGATATTTAAAATACAAGAGTCTCTTCCATTACTCCCAAGACTTCTGATTGAGCCCAGAATGTAGGGCTCCACTGGTGTGTGTGTGTGTGTGTGTGTGTGTGTGTGTGTGTGTTTAGTACTGCACTGGGAAAAAGACTCAATTTGAAATCCAGATTTACCCTAGGAATAAATATGGGGAAAGAGACTCAACTCTAAATTCATACTTACACCTTGAACAGCTGAGTATTGGGACCCTACTTGACCTCTAAATCCTGCCCTAAATATGAAGCAATAATATGAATCTCTCTGCTTGTGAGAGGAGGAGGACAGAAAACCAAAAGAAAGCACAGGAGGAAACTATGTGCTCATGAGGCCATCTGTTTAGAGGGACCCATAATGGGCTTGCCACGCCAATCTTCTAGGGTTCTAGCAACTTCCTTCTCTTGGTTTGATTCTAAATTTCCCATCGCTTCCACCTATTGGTTCTACTTCTGCCACTTGAAGTCTTCGAGAAAGCCTTATGCCTTCTCCCTTAACAGCCCACTGGTAGAACATTCTATATAAAAGATACAACTCTGGACCTCCACAGGTTTCTTCTCTCTTTTGAAACCAGTTCAGTCCCTCCAAACATGTTTTTGGCCTCTCTTCCATCATTCCCCCTTGGAACACTCCCCCCTTGTCGATGTTCTAGCTGTGTTATCTAGCTGAGTCACAAGTCAACTGAGTTCATTCCAGTCAGAGTTCAATGGTGGATATCCCCATGCCCTCTTTGCTACAGTCTAGGATGGCATGTTGTGCATTAAAGCTACTTGGAACTTAAATTGATAGAAGGGAAGAGACAAATGACAAACTCATGTGCCCATTGCTTCCCCCAATGGGGAGATACAGACACCATTCTTCCAGCTATCATCACCTACAGAACGGAAGACAAAAAAGTGGAACCATTGCTCACATCCCCAAAGGCAGAGTAAGAGCCTCTCATCTGGTGTGTTCAGGATCCTCTGCAGAGCATGTTACTGACTTTGTGGCTCGGAAGCAAAGGGAGTGTGTGGAGGACAGACTTCTGCTGTGGCAGGCTGTAGGATAAGAAGCCAGCTCCAAACCCACTCCAGAGATGGCCCCCTAGTATTCTCTTTCCTTCCTGCCTTGTGCCCACAGGGGTTCCTCTTCCTTCTTATGTATTCAGCCTCCCAGGATGCACTTGGACAGAAAGCTCCCTAACATTATAAATCCATTCTCACCCACAGCATCTTTGTTCCACCTTGTCACTTGGCTCTATGGATCTGCCGCTTAAAACATGCTCAGAATGTCCTGTAGTCTAGGGTCCTGTGATCCTAATTAACACTCTCCCTGCTAGGAGATTCCTGCTAGGAGATTCCTGCTAGGAGATTCCTGCTAGGAGATTCTTTTTTTTTTTTTTTTTTTTTTTTTTTTTTTTTTTTTTTTTGCAGGATGCTTAGTCACCCCCAAAAGCACAACTGGGGACCCAGCGGGATTCCTTCTTGCTCACCCATAAAAGAAATCTGCTGCTTTGCTGAGGCATCTTTGCTGCTCTATGCCATCCATTATACTGAGGAGTGGGGGATGGAAATCAAGACTCTCTGAACAAGCCCAGGAGGCACTGTGAAGGCACTGGGGGCTGGACAGCGTGTGAGGTACATAGGGAGGCCTTCAGAACTTTCAGCCTCTCCTTTGAAGTATTCCCTCCACTCAGTAACACCCACCCCAGGTGTATCGAGCTCATCTTCTGGGTTAGAATGTGTTGGCTTAGTTCAATAAAAGCATACATTTGCTCATGCATTTATTTGCTCACTCACTCTTTCATTCGTTCATACATATTCCATACTCCCAGTGCCTCACCTGTGCCTGGCATCATGGTATACCCTAGGGACAATGAGAATCTCAGACACCATCCATACCTGAAACCTTCAGAGCCAGTGAGAGAAGCAGTAAGGACTGGTCCATACCTCTGTATGAAGCATAATTATAGAAACTGTTTCAAGTTGGAAACTGACTCCTTTATATTATTTATTTATTCACTTTAATCATGATCACTGCCCCTTCCTCCTCTCTTCCCAGTCCCACCCTCACAAATTCCTCTCCCCATTACTCCCAACCCTTCTCCTTCAAGAAGAGGAGCCTCCTTGGGTGTCACCCCACCCTGGGACATCTTGTTCCAGCAGGTCTAGGCACATCCTCTCCTACTGAGGCCCATCCAGGCATTCCAAGTAGTGGAGGTAGGGGATCCAGTGTCAGGCATCAGAGACTGAGATGGCTCATACTCCACTTGTTAGGGGATCCACATGAAGACCAAGCTGAACATTTGCTACAAATATGTAGGGGGTCTAGGTCCAGCTCCCCCATGTTTCCTAGTTGGTGGCCTAGGCTCTGTGAGCCCCCATGGTACCAGGTTATCTGACTCTGTGAATCTCCTGTGGTGTCCTTGACCCTCTGACTTGCTCACTTCTGTTCCCCACTCTTCCATAAGATTCTCCAGGATCTTGATGTTTAGCTGTGGGTCTCCATCTGTCTCCATCTGCTGCTGGATAGAGCCTCTCAGGAGACAGTTACGCTAGGTTTCTGTCTGAAAGCTTACCACAATGTCATTAATAGTGTCTAAGGTTGGCTCTCTCACATGGGATGGGTCTCAAGTTGGACCAGTCATTGGTTGGCTGGTCCTGATAGGGCATCTTTCAGGGAAGGGAGCTGTTGCTAAGCAAATATCTCTCTTCATCTAAGCATCTATCCAAAATGGCTGGCTGGAAGGACACATATAAGAATGCAGAATGTTGGGTGTTTTTTCAACAACCCCCCCAACTCTAAGCTTCAGCAATTTGAAGAGAAGGTTGGAACCAACCTGCCAGATGTGTGAGCTGGATTCTAAAGTGTTCAATAGACGTGAAATAAATTGGAAACTACTGCTCCTATTGTCCTCCTGGAGCGACTCGAGAGCTGGCTTTTATTCTTTCTTCAGCTGGCCAAGTCAGCTCCCGCTTTCAATCTGGCCCTTGGGTCCCCTGCCTGATGGCAAATATTTCTGCCCTGGAACAGCTCATTGGTGGGAGCCGAGAAGACTAATAACAAAGCCTGACAGTCTTTCATGGTTTTCCCTAAATGTTCCTTCTTGCACACACACAAAAAATGTTTAATAAAAATATGGATTACGGCAGAGCCAAGGAGCCAGAAATCAATGACAGTCTTGTGGCTCTTAATGTAATACCTTCCTGCCGGCCACTTACTCACAGGGGAGTGAACAGCTGAGTTCAGAACCCTATGGAGAAAGCAGAGCATCCTGGGAAAGGCTGGGGTGGGGGGTTGGATACATCTTAAGGTTGCCAGGGAAGCTATCTGGGCATAAAGAGAGACCTGAGACAAGGAATTCTGGGTTCTAGGCCTGGTGGGGAGTGGAAGATTTTTATGATTAGTGTTACTGTTGGCCTGCTCTTTGTTACTTCAGTGCCATTAAGTGTAAGGCCATTGTCCCTTATGGAAAGAAGTAATACACATTGTGGTCATCCATCTCGAAATTATTATGGTTAGTTATAAACATTTGTTTTCAGCGCATGGGATAATACCAGCTTAGTTGTACAAAACATGTTGATTAGGTGGGATCCCCTCTTCTGTTCATTAAAGCAGTCCCCAACCTTCTCCTCATTAAGCTTGTATTGCTTCCCACTGTCCATTGGTTGCCGAACACTCTGCAAGCAATAAAAGCTGCTGTCTTTAAAAGTTCTCTGTAATTCTGATTGTCTAGAAGTCACAGCAGAAACCTTGGCTTTTTCCCTTTCTTTGTTCTGGAGGTAGACCTCGGGCAGGGATTTCTCAACAAGCACCAGCCAATCCCAGAGATGTATAGCGCTGTCTCTCCTCAGCTCTCCCCTTGGCAGAGATGCACTTTTTTACATGCAGGCTGTAACCAGGGCTCACACAGCCATACTAACAGACACAGAAGGTAGCCATTGTCCAGAGCGAGGTAATAAATATGGATTAGATCTGTATAAGCAGCAAGATCAGTTGTAAGAACATGCTGCCAAATTAGTTTCCAGCTGTCGGCATTGGGTTTACGCTGTGGGTTCTGAATCTATTTGTGCTCTCACCCCCCCTCCCTGTGTGTGTGTGTGTGTGTGTGTGTGTGTGTGTGTGTGTGTGTGTGTGTGTGTGTGTGCTGGAGTTAAGAACAACCACTACCCCTAAGATTATAAGATAAGGGTTCTAGGCTGGGCACTGCTTCCAACTAGTTTCCTGGTTTTGGGAAAAAAATTATCATTCCCCCTTCAAGCCTCATTATCACATCTATGATATACATATGGTTTAGGGAGAACGTTCTCATACTGAAGCATCTATGAAAGCCTGACTCCAAAGGCCTTGGGTTGGACTTTGGTAAAGACAGCAAGTAGGCTGCACTGGGGGGGCAGGGGCTTCATCCCACCCTGAAGCATATTTAGCTTCTCCCTCTAGTAGGCCGTTTGGTACTCACCCTCTTGGATTTCTCAGGCTAATTTTGCCTGCAATCATCCCCTTTGCATCTGTGTACCTAAGGACCATCCATCACTCCATCAGTCAGACTTGGTTTTTAGTCTGAAAGCTCCTAGATTTTAGTGTATAATTCTATAATAATTTATATTATATAATTATATATTATATCAATTATATAATATTATATAATTATATATTATATCAATTATATAATATTATATACTTCTATAATAATTTCTATTATGTAATTATAGAAATTCTAGGATTTATATTACATTCTAATTTGTCACATTACGGTGTCACATATTGGCATGGCTGCTTATGAGGTCGATAGAAGTCAATAAGATGGTCTGGTTTGAAGACCTAAGAGTAGCAAGAGAGGGTAACGCTATCATGCCTTCTGGGGAGCTAAGCAAGGATCCCAAGCATGATTGTGCCTGCTTTTCACCTCTGTCTCCTCTTCCCTACCCTCTGTCTTTGGTAGTTAGACTTTCCATCACTGTGGTAAATACTAGAGAGAAACTGATTGAAGGAGGACAGATTTGGGCTCATGGTTTCGGAGGCTTCTGTCCACAGTCAGTTAATTGTATTGTCTCTGGGCCTGTAAGGACAACAGGAGTGTGAGAGCTGAATATCTCAAGACAGCAAGGAAGAGGGAGAAAGAAAGGAGAGAAGGGATGGGGAAGGAGGCTGGGGGGAAAGAATGGAGAAAAGATGGTAGGAGAGAAGAGAAGATAAGAAAAAAGTGGAAGAGAGGAGGGACAAGGGAAAGAAAGGGAGAGGAGAGGAGAGAAGAAAATCAAAGAGAGGAGATGATTGGACAGGAGGGGAAGAGAGGGGAAAGGAGGGGAGGAGAGAAGAGACAAGAGGGGATGTGAGGTAAGGCATGTCTTACCAGGGGCACCCCAGTGTCTCACGCCTTTCAACTAGGCAGGCACCATCTCCTACTTACTGCCATCTTTCAAGAGCTCTGCTAGATGGGACTAAGCCTGTGTGGGGGCAAATCCTTGCACCTCCTCTCTACAGAAAGCTCCTATGGGAGAGGCGCTTCACGAGAAGAACAGCTAGAGGTTTTGGACAGGCCATGTTGCTCTGCCTGGTTTACCACTAGCTTCCTTCTATCGCTATGGGCATTTCTGTCTTTGGCCACTTCCTTAGACATGGCCCTTAGCCTCCAGAATCTGGCTCCCCTCCAGACAGATGGAAGCTAGTGATTCAACAGGCTCATCTTCCTGACCATAGTACTACATTTCCTAGAAGCTCCTGTAATCAGGGAGGGTAGTGTGACCAATTTCTGGCTGAGAGATTTGATCTGGCTACAAAATCTATCCCTTATGGCCTCAATTCCCTGTCTTGGTTTGTTTGCTACCAGAAGATCTTTTACCAGCCAGGATTCCTGAACAAACAGTCTTCTAGTCCCTCTTCCATCTCTAATAAGGCCAGATGGAGCTTGTGTAATATGAGGTAATAATTTCTACTGGGTTAAATGACTGAGTTCATCTTTTATAGCAGTTAGCTTTGTACTTTAATGTGGAGCCTATGTAGAAAGGGCAGTGGGAAAATCAAAAATCCAATTCCAGATCCTTCTTATTGGGCACGATCCCACAGAGAACTAGGGTCCTCCTCTAGGTTCAGACATATGCCTGGCCCCTCCTCTGACCTTTCTCTATACTTCCTTTCTTTCCTTTTCCTTACTGTTTCTCCTAGAGTCCTCTCATCAGACCAGATTAGCCAGTTTTCAGGCAGAGGAGAGGAAGTGTCGCCTGTGATGACCTCCAGAGAGCACCTCTCCTCAAGGCTGCCATTGGCTGCCCACCCTGTAGATTCCCCTGCACCCATTCTGCCTTTGTGATAAGATCAGTCACCTTCTGTGCTCTGCTCAATCAGATGTGTCCTGGAGGCAGGGTCAAGCTCATCATCCTGGAAAGGGAGGACAGGAAAGTGGCTGTCAACTCCCTTCAGCTCCTAGATTCATGGGAAACCTCATACAAACACTCCCTCCATCTCCACCACCACCCACTGTTAATGCTGCCTCTTCACTGGCTCCAGGTGCACACTGACTGAGCCCCCTGTGGATATATGGTGTCCCTGTTGTCATGACAACCAGTCAGAGAGACTGATGGGCAAGTGGAACTTCATTCCTGCAGAGAGGGCAGAGAACAACAGGGCACATGGGGGAGGGGGCATTTAGAAGTGAAAAAATGCAGAGGCAGGGGGAAGGCTACCTTGGGCTTTCTATATACTGTGTTCTTAGTATCCCTCTCTGCAAAGCTAAGACTCTGGCCTTCTTCTCTGAGCACTTCAAGGATTCAAGAGTGGGCTCTGGGAAGAAAGCATTGAGGGGAAATGTAAGTGAGCGGCATTTAACAGATGTTGCCTGAATCCCCGGTCAGCCCTCACTGCTGGAGTGATTCCAGAATGTCAAAGGAATCCTATGCCCAGACAGAGGGACCAGCACTTGCAAAGGCACTAACATAGAAGACACCATGTTGTGAGCAATTAAGTGGGAAGTGGGAAGAAGAGAGACAGAGAGAGGTCTCCAGGCAGGAGGTGAAGGTCACAGAGGGTCTCAGATTTGGAGTGCCTCTGGAACAACTCTTTCTGAAGCAAGCTATGATCTGACTTAGCTATGAATTTCTGAGGTCCCTGTGCAGGGAGCAGAGGGCATCAAGGTGGGGAAAAATGGGATGCAGAGGTGCCAGAGAGGGATACTAAGGCTGAATGCATGCTAGCCAGAGCTCAAAGGGGGACCCCACCTAGAGAGAAGGAAAAGAACAGGATAGAAAAGAGATCTCAGCATCTCAAAAAGGTAGCAGAAACTGGGAAGGATGAATCTGAGTTGTCTTTGCTAGAAGTATATTAGAGAAGAGAAAGAAAACCATCCCATCGAGAAAATACCTCCAGAGCATAGTCAAGCTTTCTACATGGCTGTGGGCCTCCCAGGGACAGAATACCTATTTCTTCTTGTTGTGCCTTATTTATGATTCTGGGAAAAATGCTTGATTTTCAGCCACATTTGCAGCTTGTGATGCACATACCCAGCTGTGCAGCCTCAGGCACATGTATTCAGTTCTCCCAGAGGCACACTACTCTACACCTACTGGCTGTCACCCAGAGGTGTGAGTGCTTGTGCTCAGAGCTGCAAACTCCAGACCTTGTGGCTTGAAGAACCACAGTGACCCCATTAATCTGGGGAATGGGGAGCAGACATCACCCTCACACCTGCCCAGAGATAGGATAACCCCGCCTCTTAGCAGAGACACCTCATCAGTCTATTTGTGTTCTTCCCAGCTAGCTGTGGACCATGCATGCTTGGAGGAGGGGTGATTGATGGAGGATTAAGGACTCCACAATGATCCATCCTTTATGCCTTATTACCATTTTGTTCCCTATACCCCGAAGACACCTGTCCCTTGCGAGGAGAGCCACTCCACCTATGTATGGACTCAATTCCACTCACACCAATTTTGTTCACTCATGTTTTGAAATATTTTAAATGCTTCAAAAGCCAGTTTGTTCACTGTCTCGCTGACCTGTTCAATAAACAGGTCAGATGTCAAGGCTCCCATTATAAAGATAAAAATGTTATTTTGACTTTTTTTAACCTCTATGAAGCTACACAAGTAAGATAAGTTATTATTGTGGGCCCATCAGCTCTAATATTCTGTGCCTATAAGGTGTATACACATACACACACAGATACACACACACGGATACACAGGTACAGTTCATAGTGGATTTTAAGCAAAATGCAAATGATTTCCATAGAAACAGCCCTTCAAGCCCTACTAGGTATGTCTTAGCCTTTCAGACAAAGTACTGGGAAGGACTGGATTGGACAATACTCAAAGTCATTGACATTAAGTTCTCCAAATTCTGTCATTTTCTCCTTTCTTAGGCTGGAGGCCCTGAGAGCTCCCATAGTTCCACATTGCTATTCATTCAATCCTGAGATTCTAGGACCCTTAGCAGCCGTTTGGGCATGCAGGAAGAGATAGGAGGTGCAAAGTCTGTCAGCCTGCTGAAGAAAAAAAAAAAAAAAAAGAGGAAATGGGTGGACACCACGTGGGAAACTGTCTGTTTCCTGACCTTGGGTCCTTTCCTTTGAAATCCTCTTCTGTCACTAGACCATTGCATATTCATACATTGTTCTTGCCTGAGAGGCACACCTTAAAAAATGTCACCCTCCTATTGAAGACCTTGCAGGTCTGACTGCTAATGGCACAGACTGAATGCTCAGTACAGAGAGCTGGAGGTAACACATACATACACACACACACACACACACACACACACACACACACACACACATTTTTTTTTTTCAGTCATGGTCTCAGAACTCAGAAGGTGAGAGCAGAACTGGAGATTACAAGGTTAAGTCTTCCTTGATGTAAGACACTAAGAAAGGCTCATCAAGCTACGACAATACCACGGCAACAACTTAGATCAATACACAATCAGGATAAAACCCCACATGGGCAGACCCAGACTGTAAAATCCGACTAATAATCATTTCTCTTTTCTTGTGGCTTGTGAAGGCATCTGTTAAAATAAAAGTGGTCCTGGTGGACAACTGGCCCATGGATCACCGAGGCTTCTCCATTTAAACCCTTAAGTGTAGCTTCATTACTTTAAGGTGTTTGAAGCTATGCCATAGCATCCCAAGGCCAGAAGGACATAGAATAGATGCACCCAAAGAGAGGAAACGCTGTGGATAAGGGGAGTTTGTAAACTACTCCATGCATTTTGGTTCTTGAGGAAGAAGACGGGGAAGAGATAATTCAAAGAAAACAAAACAAAGGTTCCAAGCAGTGTGGGACTGGACAGAGCCAGGAGACCAGGCTCTGAAAGGCTCATTTCTTTTATCCTCTGTGTGATCTTCTGAAACTTCTCTCTGGTCTTCTCTCTGCACCTGGGATTTCCTCACCCACATGAAGCAGAAAGAAACACAGCTTTCTGTTTCTTGTTCCAGCCAGGGGCAGGACCATTTATCCCCATGGCTACTAGAACCATAGCAACAAAGGTGTCATTTCTATTCACACAGAACTTTCTTGATTGCTAAGCTTGCTTATATTCATTGTCCCGCCTGGTTCTCATGGAAAAGACAAAGCCTTGTTTTCAGAAGGGAGGGACCACTCCACTGAGCAGGGATATGAGCTCCGTTCAGGGCATGAGAATCTTCCCACATGTTCGGGTTTGGTCCCAAGTTAGAAGTTGAAATATATGAGCTAGTGTAGCTTGGGGCTTCTGAGCAAAGGTCTTAGACCTTGCAGTGGATGATGAAACCTCTCTGACCTGCAGACAACAAAGGAGCATGTCCCAAGTGGTTTCCAAAAAACAAAGTGTGTTTGCTGGGTTGATGGGAAGGAGTAGAATCTGTGGCCAATCTTGCCATTGAAGCCCTAGTGGTGTCTCTCTGCAAGTTTCATTGCAGCTGGAATTACATTATCTGTCACTGGCTGCAGAAGTCCAGCTGTGTCCAAGACTAAGACTGGACGTTTTCAGAGCTTATCTTTGAGCTCATATAGACCTTGCTTATGTTCCTTTCAACTGTATTTCCTTATCTGTCACATGGGTTGGCCCTAGAGGAAATTGTGTACCCCATGAGGATGATCTACATCTATGAAGGTTTCCAAGAGCATTAACCCTTCTGCTCACACAAAAGATAACTAACTCATGACCATGTGTTCCATATTGATATGGAGGAGAAAAAAGAGGAGGAAGGAGGGATGCAGTGGAGGAGGCAGATAGAAAATCAGCCTGGAAAAAGAGCTACTGTCCAGCTCTTTAATACCCGCTGCCTGGGGTCTAGGAGTGTACTAATTGTCTGGGGTCAGGAAAGGGGACCTTTGAATTTCTTATATCATACCCACAGGGTGATAATGGAGGTCCAGGGCTGAATAAATACAAATTAAGAAGGAAGGGCATGCAGGGTGGGTGGGAGTGGATCATCAAAAAGAATGGAAAGCCAATCTCTGCACTCACATCCCCACCTGCTCTTCTCCCTCCTGTGTTATTTCAGAATTACTGTTTTCTTTGTGCAGTTTCCAGAAACTAAAAGGCACCTGTGCATGTAAACGAATCCCCTCTTTAGTCCTCCACCATCTATTACATTTTCCCTGAAAATTTAAAAAAAAAAAATGTTTCCTAACTGAATCCGGACCTGCACTCCACAAACAGAATAAATCATGTTACCAGGTTATTTTGTGCCTCTGTGTTTGTGATTAGGTGAAGACAGGAGAGGAGAGGGATAAAGAAGTTCTCCCCCCACGCACACCCCAAATTAAAACACATAGACATTCTAAGGGACTCAAGGTTGACTAAAGTAGGGAGAAACTCAGAGCTCAAGATTTGGTGCTTGGGTCTAAATTTAGAACCTATTTGTAGACAAGTTGGAGGGAGTTCAGAGAAAACCACCAAAACAATTAGAGAAATGCAATTTAATTGGCCCAACTTGGCTAAGCAACTGCTGAGCAGGGAGCCTTACAGAGTCTGGAGCCAGAGGGAAGACATAAGCAGCAGGAGGTGGGGGCAATGGCTTAGCTGTAGCACAAGGGAGCCTGAAACATAAATTGATCTCAGAGAAGATGGGACACAACTCAAGCCAGACCTGCCCCCCCCCAGAACAGGAGCCCCTTGGGCTTGTAAGAATACATAGTTAGGCCTCTCCATGGGCCATTACTCCTCAAGTGTTACCGATAACAATACAGTCTTATTTAATATAATATTTACAACCACCCTGCAAGCTAGGTGTGCTTATTCTGATTTATTTTTGCAGGTAAAGAAATGAAGGCTTGGGAATGCTAAAGAACCTGCCCACTCTCTGTCTCTCTTGAAAAATAAAAATTTTGACTTTGGAACCGGTTGGTTTCAGAGTTTCAGAGTCTCTTTTCTACGAGGTCTCACCTCCTGGTAGTTGTGGAAGGAAAGAACACACACACTCACATGCATATGCACACACACACACCCACGGGCACATAGGAGAGGGATGCTTGGGGGGAGGGAGAGGGAGGGGAGAGAAGAGAGAGAGAGAGAAGAGGAATAGAAACCAGCCATGAGCACTTGGACTGGGGGTGGGGGGGAGGAGCAGGAGCAAGAGGACAGAGCAAGAGCAGATCAAGAAAGAGGGAGGGGCAAGCAGCCCCTTTTATAGTAAGTCAGGCTGTTGCCAGGTAACTGTGAGGTGAAGCCCAGCCTAAATGCTAACACCTTTCCTGTGAGCTCTGATCCTGTGCTCTGTCTTGAGACAGAGCTGGGCTTCCATCCTCAGCCCTCCTGTGCTGGGTCCAAAGTTTGACTAACCTCTGCATTTTCTCTGGACCCCATGACCCTCTGACGCTCCAGCTGTGGCATAGCTAGAAGAGAATTAACTATAGGTCAGAAAGACCTGGTTTTACAGTGTGTGTGTGTGTGTGTGTGTGTGTGTGTGTATTCAGGTCAGAGAACAACTTGTTGAGGAGTTGATGCTCTCCTGCCACCATGTGGATTTCTTGGATTAAACCAAAATCACCCAACTTCGTGGCAGATGGCCTTTACCATCTGAGCCATCTCACCGGCTTTCAGTTTTACTTTTCCTAAAGCAAAGATGTGGCTTCCATCAAGGTACTTAATTTCCGTGAATCTGATCTTAGTCGCTTAGACACGGTGAAGTCTGCCATACAAGGCTGTTGTGGAAACCAGTAGGATGGAGACCAAGTCCGGTGAACTTTGTAAAATTCAGGGTGCTCTGCTGAAGAGAACATCCTCAGGAACAGTGCCTTAGGTTGTACTTTAACTCAGTACAGATGAAACTGTACATCTCTGAGTTTCTCTCATTTCAGGCTTCTACCTGACTCAACCATTCCCAACGCCACCGGTGTGTTTGTTGTAGGAGTGGATCTGAAGGGCGAGGGGACTGGCTGGCGAGCGCAACAGTGAGGACCAGTCTGCCTCTGGGATCAAAACAAACCACAGAGCACGGTGTTCTGTGTCTGAATATGATACAGAGCTAGCAGGATGCACACGTGACTGGAAAACTGGAACTCGGAATCCAGAGGCACAGGAAACAAGTCCTACAAATGGTTTTGGCAAAAGCAATTAAGATTCAGAAACATGTCTGCCAGGTGGAATGGGACCTTCCCATCCATGCAGAGCCCAGGCACAGGGTACTAGACTTGACTTCGTGAGAGTGAGAATGCGAACAAATATTAACAAGCAGAGGGCTCCTGCCACAGATGGACACTTGTGTGACACGTGGAAAGTTCTGGACCCAACCTCCAGCTCAGGGGAGAAAATCAAAAATGGAAACATCAGGTGTCTACAGCACCTAGAGAGGCTTTGAAATCCCCTTAATCTGGGCATGAGATCAGAGGCCACTGTGGCTGTAGCCAGGGATTTAACTGATGAAGCAGGCAGTTCTAAGAATAATGGAGATCATGGACACAGGCATGCAGAGAGCAGGGAAGAGGGTTTGACTTCAAACTTCCTGGGTTCTTTCTGCCTGACTGGGTTGACCCTTGCCCACGTGCTTTCTGCTCTATACGCAGATTAAACAAGAGCCAATACTTACCTGGTGTCTGAATGTGGCTTGTCACTTTACAAGGCCAGTCTTCTGCTCTTCAAAGCAATGGAGTTTGACCACCAGCGTTTCACTGAGTCAGAGGTCAACAACTGAGTACGAAACCAGCTTGCTAGTTCTGGGAGGGGGGTGTCCCACCCCTTAGCCAATGAATTCTACAGCATTTTCAAAACCTCCTCAAGTGAAGTTTCTGGGGCTCCTCACAAAAACCACAGAAAACTCATGCTGAGCTAGCTGGTCTTTACAAATAACTCAGAAAAAACAAACAAAAACAAAACAAACAAAAAAAAAAAAAACAAAACAAAAACCATGGTCATGCCACCCAGGAAACAGAAAGACAATCAAGTGCCCAGCAGTGAGCGGGCATCCAGCTCTCGAATGCAGTTCTTGCATGAGTCAAAGTCATTGAAAAGAGGAAAATTCATCTCTCTGCCAGCTGTTCACTGACATCACAACTGTGCGGGCACACACAATTGCTGCATCTGTAGTTGGGGTTTGGATATTGTAAAAAGAGTCTCTCCACCGACCTCTGGGGATTTTTGCATATACAGGCTTCACAATGTAAGCAACCATGCTTGACTTTTGTGGTTCATAGAGAGATGCCTTCTGGACTCTTGAGAAGGGTACGGTTCACTTTGCAAATCAAAACAGATGTGCGCTGCAATTTAGGTGGAAGGGGACTGTGAATCCCTGTGGGCTCTTGCATGAGTCTCTAGGTACTCATGATCCACACAGTATGAAACTTCTCCTCTCGCCTCCAAGGAAACTGGAGAAGAATGAAATGGGAAGAGGAGACTGTATTTGACTCAGAAGACTCAGGTGCTCATAGTAAAAGGATCAAAGACCTTGTATTTTCTCCTCTGCCTTCTTAGGTCTTTGACGTTAAAGTTTACCATCTGTCCCATGAAAATGCTTTGCAAGCCTTTTCTATTTTGTTCTGTGCTACCCTCCTCCTGCCCTATGACTATGGGTCTCACCACCCCACCCCACCCCCAGTCAAGTCCACTGGGATGGCAGTTCCATGAGGTGAAGAGTCTTGGTCTTACATGCTAGTCTTCATGCTCAGGACAGTGCCTGACACCCAGCGTGGCTCATTGAGCATGTGGGGGTCTCTGTCTGGCTGCTGGAATGAGGCAATAGGAAGCATTGAGTTACCCCCAATCTTCATTTTTCTTCAGGTGTGGGGATGCAGTGGGACAAGCTGGAGTGGACCTTGAGGTGGACACTCTTATGTGAGGGGTTTCCATGGGGTCTGATCTCAGACAAACCACATAACCATGGTGGGGGGGAAAGCAGGATGCAGCTTGATAATACACTTAGCAAATCTAGGGTCTTGTAGCAGCTTGATCCTGGGACTTTGAATATCCATAGATAGAACTGTGGAGTTTGCCCCACTTTGAGACAAAGAGACTAGGTTTTTCTATCCCCATATCTATAATCCCCACAGCATTGCTCCAGTGAACTGACTCCTGTTGAGACTCCAGAGAGCAATTCTCAGCAGACAGACACAATTCTGAACTGCAGAACCCAAGTCAGAAAGAAAGGCTGGGTGGGACAGAGATTGTCTCCTCCAGACTGTATGTGGTTCACATTCAAACCAATCTTTGGGTATATCTAGAGCAAGGCATCAGACAAGGATAAAAGCCAATATACTTTTGTTTGGCCAAAAAGCAACTAAGGTGAAGGAGTCCTGACTACTGGAGATGAATCCGCCTAAGTGGTCTTTGTTGTATAGTTCAGTCAGATCTGAACTATTTCACCTCCCTGAAGTTGGGTGCAACTTCATCCTCTCTCTCTCTTCCTCTCCCCTTCCTTCCCCCTCTCCCTCCTCCCTCTTCTCATCAAAAGAAACAAAAAACTGTAAGACAAAAATAAGCCCCCCCCCCAAATCTCACAAAGTTTACTGTGGACTTTGATTTGCCTGTGCCAGCTGGTATCCATTGCAAACAGCTTCTTGTTTAGGGGCGGAACCCCATGCCTGCTTCCTCCCTTGGTGCAGTGCTGAGGCCCCATCTAGTTTGAATGTTTGCAGGTCCCATGCATGCTCTCCCAGTCTCTGCAAGCTTCATATGTACATCAATCCAATCGTGTCCTTGGAGTCATTCACCATCTCTGGCCCTTACCTGACCTCTTCCACACAGACCCCTGAGCCTTGAGGGGTTTGATAAAGACACCCTATTTTGGGCTGAGTATTCCAGTGTCTCTCACTATCTGCACACTGCCCAGTTGTGGGTCTCTGTGCTAGTTTCTATCTACTGAAAAGTGAGCTTCTCTGACAGGGCTGAGTAAAGCTCCTTTCTATGCACATAGCACTATGTCATTAGGAATCATTTATTGTTGTATTCTTTTAACTGAACAATATTAGTAGCATGTTTTCCTGAGGCCCATGACCTGACCTCTCCAGGTTCTTGGTCACTTTAGCAGTGTATGAGTTTCATCTGGTAGAGTGAGCCTTAAATCCAACCAAAAATGGTAAGTTGGAGCATTTTACAGTTACTATCAATGTCTCTCAACTCTTTATCATAACAGCAAGCTGATCTTCAGAAAAATCTAAGTCAGGAACCAAGGCAACGAGTTTTGCTTGGATCTATGTGCTTGAAGTAGGTTCTGTGGTCTGAGTTCAGGAGGGAATAGCCTAGTACAGAGGATCAGAGAGGCAATCGTCCAAAATCCAGAAATGGAAAAAAGGTAGTAATGTGTTCCTCTGTTCTTATTTCTATCAGAGCGAAGAGAGTGCGCGAGCGAGAGCGAGGCTGTCTCAAGTGTGAAGAAACAGAATGTGTTTCATTCATACACTTTGACAAACAAATCCTCTTCCTCTGCCCTAGAAGTAATGTATCCACTCTTGGAGCCCAGAGGAGGTCTGTACTCATTTGCAGAAGTCTCTCCCCCACCAATGATTGGTTTAACAGTGAGCACATGACCCAGCTCCAGCCAATAAACAAAAGAAGAGCCCATCGGGCTCATTTGGGGCGCGGGGGGGGGGGGGTAGAGAATTTTCGTCCATAATAAGAGGAAAGCCCAATTTAGTTCTTACTCAGTTAAACTCCTCTCTCATTAGATCCCAGATTAACAAGGGCATAACTCTATAGCTGGGGCAACATCTTGGTACACAGAACAAGGTAGAGCGACCAGACCCTGAGTCCTCAAGGACAGAGTCTTGCTTTTATTCATATGTATTAAAATGTCGTTATTAGGCTTTCGGTTTAAATCAAAGGTCAACAAGACTTTTCTTTAGAGAATGAGATAGCGAACATCTTCAGCTCCACAATCCCTGCGATCTACTGCTGTTGTACCATGAAAATCCTCCACAGACGGCAGGCGAGTAGAGCACTATCCACTCCAAGGTCAGCAAGCCAGTCTGGTTGAAGACATAACACATTCATTTCCGAACTATTCATTTAAGAATTTCCTCTGTGGTAGCCACAGTCTAGGTAAAGAGTAAAAGAGATAAAAACAGATCAGATCTGCCCTGTAAAGATTAGACACTGTTTGAGGAGGCATGGAAGACCCAAATGAATAAATAAAGAAGATAATTACAGATTGTATTAGATGCTGGATGGAGGCACACAGATGAGACGGAGGCCTCTGAGGCTGCCCAGAGCAGTGGGCAGGGAAAGACTGTGTGGCTGTGTTAGTGAGGGAAAGCATTGTGAGCAAGCAGGGATATGTGGACGCCTCTGCTTAAAGAGACAGGGACAGAGGCAGGAAGTGACAGGAATGGAGAGTTCAGAGACACCACAGCAGGAATCCCTCTTGAGCAAGGGAGAGAGACAGACAGGGGATGGGTTACAGGGGATGCAGAAAGCCCAGATTTTTATGCCAGGAGTCACGCAGTGCTCTGCAGAGTGGAGGGGGGACAGTAATGATATATGCATTGAAATCATCAGTGTGTCTGTCACGTGGACTATGGGGGAGGGGAATTAAGCAGAGGTTACATGACACATGGCCGGGTTCATGACATTTTTACAGATCACGGGGCCAAGGATGGAGCTACCTCAGCAGCAATTCAGCCAGGTTATGGTTCCAACTGTTTCTTTGAAAATGGAAGACATAGACAGAGGAAGGAAACCAAGAACAAGGAAGGAGACCAAGGCAGGGTAGGTGAGCTTCCATTTGGAGATAGTCACAAAGCTACAATCCCATATGCTCCAGAAAGAGGTTGCCTGGCACCTTGATCCAAGAGCTCAATCTTTTTCATCTCATCTTTTATCTGGTGCCTTTGATTCTGCTGTCTCAACAGGGGCCTGTGGGGTCCCGTTGGCAGGTCAGTAGATGTAAGATGGGAAAGCATGCACCTAACCACTCTGCTATCCTGCCCCCTTGTTATCCAACCTTACATAGCACCAGCAACAATATAAATGGATGGAATAGAGTGGGAGGAAGATCCTTGGATTGAATGTATAACCCTCACTTTGTTACACAAAGGATTTGAGATCAGAAATGTATGCAGCAAGACAGGAAGATAAGAATTAAATATATCAAGACCAAAAAAAGTCTATGCAAATCAGATAAAAGATCAAGACTAGAGGGCAGAAGAGGAAAAACTGCATGTGATTACATCCTTCCTGGTTGTATTGCAAAGAAGAAGAAGAAGGAGAAGGAGAAGGAGGAGAAGGAGAAGGAGAAGGAGAAGGAGAAGAAGAAGAAGAAGAAGAAGAAGAAGAAGAAGAAGAAGAAGAAGAAGAAGAAGAAGAAGAAGAAGAAGAAGAAGAAGAAGAAGGAAAAGAAGAAGAAGAAGAAGAAGAAGAAGAAGAAGAAGAAGAAGAAGAAGAAGAAGAAGAAGAAGAAGAAGAAGAAGAAGAAAGAAAAAGAAGATTGAAAGCCCCAAGTGTTCAACAGTTCCTCTTGTCTTAATCACTTTCCCTCTACCATTGCACAGCCTCCTATATTGAAAAAATTTGCCCCTTTGGGGCCATCCATTGGGAACCCCAGTCACTGTAGAAGTGCCACTGTCTCCACATACCTTTTTGGTGAAGCAGTACTCGGATGGGTCAGGAAAGATGCGGCTGGTCTTCACAAAGTCCTACCTGTTGCTCTGTTTTGATCTTAGTTTAACCAAATGATTTCCCAGTCAGATCTGAACTATTTCGCATGAATAAAGGTCCAAATGCTAATGAGCAAGGTAAGTAGGGCCAAGAGCTAAAGAGACTGAGGAGGCCAGCTAAGACTCTGGGGACAGATCTGCTGAGATGGATCAGGACCCCTGTGAAGCCAAGGGTACAACAATAGGAACCAGTCAGTGATCTGCCAGGCTCTTCCCTCCATCTCAGACTGAGTGCCCATGGACTAGTGGACAGTCAAGCCCCTGTTCCAGCCATTTAATTCAACCGTCTCTTTTCTCTGCCCTCCACAGCAGAGTGAAGTTGGCTAGGTGTGGCCTCTGGGCTGGAAGGAGACTGTGGTCCTCGAAGCAGAGTCAGAAATACCCATGACAGCTTTGACAGATTTAAAACTCCTTTCCATGAGATCTTTCTTATTTTTATCATGCTCCAGCCACTTTCTCTGACCGTATCTCCCTTCTTTCTTCACCTTCAGCCATTCTCCATCTGACAGCATGCTCTTATACCCTGTCTCTCAACTTTATATAAATATGTTTTGGAAATCAAGTGTCCCCCAAGGATTTCTGTGTTGGAGTCTTGGTCCTCGGCTAACAGAACCAATCACTGAAAGCCATTTGGATTATAACCCATCAGCCAATCCACTGATGAACTTCTAGCCTGACAGCATCAGAGGGGGGGTAAGTGGGCAGTTGGAGGTAATAGGTCATTGGAGGCATACCTTTGAAAAACACTACTTCCTGTCTCTGTGGCTGCTTCTTATCTATATGGAGTGAAAAGTTTTGCCACACTCCACCCTCTTTACTGTGACAAGTAGGCTCACTTCAGGCCCATAGCAATGGAACCTACCAGTTATGATCCGATACCTATGAAACTATGAGCCAAAGAAACATTTCCTCCATTTAAGCTGGTCTGTCGGTATTTGTCACCATAATGAAAAAATATAACACACTGTCTTTGTGAGGCCACACTGACTCCACAGTAATGAACACAGGAGGGGCCACTCTGTATCTGCAGGGATTACCACCTCTCTGTCCACGTTTACCCCTGTAGCTAGACCTGCCAGTCTTTGATGGTCACAGAACTCTGTTGGCTTTTTGTCAGCTACCAACTCTGACTGCCAGGTCCAAGGACAACATCTTCTGTACCTGTGCCGGGTCTCGGCTCCCTCCCTCGAAGCTGCTGCGGGAGGAGGAGACAAGGTACCACCACGGGACACAGTGTGGGGTTCTAAAGTTATCAGAAGTGAACCCTCCAAGTTTCTCTGGAATTAGCCGCAGGTAAACTGAAAACCTCCCCCATCCTTAGTCCATGCCACAAGAGAATTGGACTTGGGACATAAGAACCAGCTTCCTTTTTCAGCTCTTCTTGGCACAGTCTAAAACCTTTGACAACACACAACTCTGCCTGCAAATGTAGGCATACAGTCCAGTCCCCCACTGCTTCTCGGGGTATTTTTAAGGGTCACGGCAGATAATGGATGTAAAAGTACCTAGCAGACACTAAAGCACTGGACAGATATAGAGGGGCTTTATTATCCAGTGTTTATGACCCCGAGTCCACAGTAATAGCAATTTCTATTAATCAAATAAATGGAAAAATAAATTGGTTTTATGGTAACTGATTCCCAGACCTTTCCAACAGTTCAGGACTGGGGCAGAGGAAAGGGAACAATCAAAGTGTTTATGGCTCTGGCTGGGGCAAACCCAAGTAGGAGCTTGTCTGTCTGAAGTTTCCAGAAATGTAGCCAAGACACATAGTAATAGAAATAGAGAGGGTTTATTAAGAGAGAAAGGACAACTGGTGCAGTGGAGTGGGCCGGTGAACTGAGAGGGGTGTGTGCTAAACAGCACGGGGCCAGGGGGCCCTTTTTAACTCATTCTTGCTGCACCCAACTCACCTAATTCATGTCCTTGAGCATGCTCTAACATCCAGAGCCCAGTCACTAAAGGATGCCCAGTTCCCTGCCAATTGGCTTCTTTCATGTGTTAATCCTGACACAGTTCTTACCCTATTCTCTCATGGCAGGGGCAGAAGTTCAAACTCAGTTTGACCTACAGACAGCAGAGAACTCTCTGGAGGAGCTTTTGTGAGTAGGGAGGCAGGTGGAGAAACATCCACAGAGAAGCTGTGGTTATGTAATGCCGTCTAGTCAATGGTGAGAAACAGGTCTGGTGCTGCCGACAAGGATTTGGGCAAGGCAAGGGCCAAATCATGAATAATCTGTGGACCAGGGACCGTCTGTGCCACAGATCATCTGTCCCCGTATAATTGCGAATGGGCGGCATGCGGTTCTGCTTTATGAGTTTGTGGAACGAGGCACTGTGAGGCCAATAAAGACAGATAACTGTGGCAACGGTAAAATGAAGCGCAGCCCTTCTAGCTCAGCTAATCAATGGGAACATCAGAAAGGTGGCTTTGTCTTAGGCCAGGCCTCTGGTGGAATACAGCTCCACAGCCAGCCTTTGTGGAAGCCACGATTGTCCCTCTATGTTTTCCACCTGGGTGACAGGTGAGAGCCAGCCTGTTCCCAACATTGTTAATGCCATTTGCTTGAGATTCCACTTTGAAAAGCTAGCGGTGTGGAGAGCCAGGGGGATTTGTTTCCATTAAAATAATAGAGCCAGTTGCTGCTCAGCAAAGTATAAGCCTGAAAATTAAAGAATGATCCCAAAGTCCATCTCTTCATTTTTCAAAATACATTGATTTATTTTGCATGTATCAGTATTTTGCCTGCGTGTAGGTGTGTGTGCTAGTGTGTGTCTGCTGCCCATGGAAGTCAGAAGAAGGCTGCAGAGTCCCTGGAACGGGAGATATAGACGGTTGTGAGCTTCCATGTGGATGCTGGGAAGCGAACCTGGGTCCTCTACAAGAACAACAGACTTTTAACTGCTATCCCGACTTCAGCTCTGCCTTCTCTTTCCTTTATGGAGGACAAACGCAAAGCTTGGGATGAGGAAATGAGCTGGGAGACCGGCCGGTCAGGGGCACTGCTGAAGAAACACCGATTAGAAGAAAAGCCTTTGGACTCTCTCTGTGACATAGTAGCCTGCGCACTTGGAGTGTGCCTCAGACAAGCCCCTGTTCTTAATGCTTGGTGCCCATCCATCCCATCACCTAAGTTCCATGACAACCATATAAAGTGACGACTATCATTACCTTTCGTCTTAGTTTTCTTTCTGTTGCTGTGATAAACACCATGACCCAGAGCAACTCGGGAGAGGAAAGAGTTTATTTGACTTACAAGTTATAGTCTGTCACTGAGGGAATCCAGGGCGGGAGCTCCAGCAGGAACCCCGAGGCAGGAATTGAGGCAGAGACCATGAAGGCATGCTGCTATATGGCTCACTCCCTTGTCTTACTTGGCTTGCTTTCATATGCAACCTAGAATGACACCCCCCACACTAGAGACTGACCTGGTGCCCCCTGCCCAGTGGGTTTGGGTCCTCCATACTAGTTAATTATCAAGAATCCCACCTCCACTCCCTGACCCCACTTCGCACCCCCTGACATATAGACCAGTCTAATGGACAGTTCCTCAATGAAGGTTTTCTCTTGCCAGGTGACTCTTGTTTGTATCAAGTTGACAAAAACTAACCAGAATATTGATGTTGCAGATGGGGAGGCCAGGGAGCAGAGGGATAAGCAGTTTGCCAGAGATCCCAAAGCTAGCCTAGGCTTAGGCTCCACCCGCCATGTTCTTAAGCACTCATTTTTGAAGATATACTGCCTCTCCGCTGTGTGTCTTGGCAAGTGAAACCCCCTGCAAACTCACTGATTCATACACTGACTCTATCTTGTTTCCTTGTGCCTTGAAAATGCAGTTATTGATTTGTTCACGTCTAAGTGTTTATTGAGCATCTACTACATGTTAGATTTTGAAATCTCTAAAAGCAGTTTCTACACTCAATCTAATAGCTCTCTCTCTCTCTCTCTCTCTCTCTCTCTCTCTCTCTCTCTCTCTCTCTCTCTCTCTCAGTGCTGAGTTCTATCTTACAGACTCTAACGGTTCTTGTGACTGTTTTTTTTTCTTCTTCTCTTTTCTTCTTTCTTTATTTACAGGCACTCTCGGAGTTTGGAAGGTTACAATCCAAGCAGCCTTGACCAGGCTCTTTGTTTACCGTCTCCCAATGCAGGCAAGGAATGGTGGTATATTCCTGTAATCCCAGCACTTGCAAAGCTAAGGTTGGAGGCTTGTAAATTAGTAGCTAATCTGGGCCACAAAGTGAACTCTCAGTCCATCTGAAATTCATAGACGTTCGTGCGTGTTGGGGGAGGGGAGCATTTTAGTCTCCCATGCCAAGGTCAAGATATGAGGAAGACTTGGCTCCACCCTGGAGGGCTGGAAGAGAAACTTACAGGTCCTCTACATCAATTCCCTGCATCTTGAACAGAAGTTCCTTTGGCTCATTCAAGCAGCTTCTCTAGGGGGCCTGCACCTCTTGGCTCACTGCCTCTCCATCTTCACTGCCTTTGGGCTTTGAAACCCTTCCTTCACCTGTAGTCTTCCTCTCTGCCTTTATGGTCACCCGAGCTCACACAGAGCATACCATGTGAAAATCTACGGCATCTCCTTATTTTAAGGCCACTAGATTGAAAACTTGGATCAGACTACAAAGGTCCCCTTTTCAGGGAATGTAGCATATTGGCAGGCAAGCCATCTTCAACCACAGCATCCTTACCTGGTTGTGGGGACCACCTTGGAGATTGTTACAGGATAGAGTGACTTACATTTCTCTCAGGGTCTGCTGACATCCCAGCAGCGCAGTTATGGAGACAAAGATAAAGAGTGGGGAACTTTTTGTCAGGATTGTAGGGGATCCCTTCTCATGCTCATTGAGAATGTCACACAACACCACACCCCCAACTCTAGGACTGTACCATAGGGTGGTAAACACAGCAGCTGCTTTATAGAATTCCAACAGGCACTGAGAACTCAGGCTGTATGCAAAAGGATATCAATTCAGGCAGGATCCTGCCTAGGGATGGAGAGCAGCAGCAGGTAGCCTCTGAGATTGGTAGAAGCAGTGGGAAGGAGCAAGGAGAAAATAGAACAGGGCTGGGCAGGGCTGATCACTCCTATGGAGGCTTTTCTTTAAGTCTGGAGGTTAGACTATCTGGACAGGACCACGAGGACTGATACAGGAATGAACGGGTCTGGGGACTGGCCCTTCAGCATGGTTTCCCTTGAGGTACCTAGATTTCCCACAGAGCAAAGTCATACTGAACTTAGGGCAGCTCCCTGAGATATCAATTCAGTGATGAAGCAGCAGCACCTCCCAGTGGGAGACACTGTCCCCTACTTGAAAGGCAGTCTTTTCTCCTGTGCCTCCTGATGGTCCCCCTCACCTCTCTTCTCCAGATCTCCACTAGTAGGACCCAAATGGCCTCTGACTAGGAAATGTTCCTGGCTCCTTAGGGAACATGGTGACCCAGGATCTGCCCTTCAACCTCAAGCCAAACAGGGTTCATGACCTATTCTGGAAGACTCAGGCTCCTAACTCAAGCATAGCTTGGATTCCCTCCTCATCAGCACCCCCGGGAGATGCCTCAGGGAGTTGTACAAAAAACACAGCAGCAATGAACAAACAGCCAGCATCTGTCACTGTCTGCAGCCCTATCTTCTGATGTGGTCATCCTGGCCAGGGGAATATTGGAGAAAAGACAGTAGGAAGAAGGTAAACAAAGAGGCATACGTCCTACAGAATGCTGCTAGTGAGTTGGTTGCTGTCCTGGGTCTGTGGAGGGTGTCTGTTTCTTTTCCAGGACACCACTATTGGAAGTGGTGTGATCATTGCTCAGTTCTGTTATACTGAAGACACGAACAGTGCTTCTGGGCAAGGCGTGCAGTGAACACCCCACCTTATTAGGACACCTTAGCACCAGCACCAGGAACCCAACCTATTTCTCTTCTCACCAGGTTCTCAATGAGGGGCGTACCACCCTCACTTACCCCTATTTCCCTATTGGAAAAATTAAGGTACCACAAGCCCAAGGAGGTCATTCAAACCATCCCAGCTTGTGAGAAGAAGAACAGGATTGGAAGCTAGGCAGTCTATCTCCGTGACCACTTCAGGGCAGGCTGCCCCACAATGCTCCGCTCCTTGTTCTTGTTAATAAGGAATGGGGAGGGGAAGATGTACACTTCATTCAAGAGGGAAGACAGCACCTGCTACATGCTAGCCAGTGCTAAACTTAGGGCTGGAACTGGGGTCCCTCTGAAGCAGCAGTTCTCAACCTGTGGGTCACGATCCCCTCACATACCAGATATTTATGATTTATAACAGTAGCAAAATTACATGTACCAAGTAGCAACAAATAATTTTTTTCTGCTGGGGTCAGCACAACAGGAGGAACAAGGTCCCGGCATTAGGAAGGTCAAGAACCACTGCTCCTAAGCCTCCACTCTTCACTTGGCTGTATCATGCCTGAGGCACATGTGTTAGGGAAGAGAAGACATGATTCTGTCAGAGCCCTTCCTGCACTAGAGTCTAGGGCAGGACAAGAGCCTGGTTACTGAGGGTTACAGGGATCATACCGAGTGGACACATCTACATGGGCTTCTTGGAGGAAGCAAGGGACATGGGGTGAGCATGCGAAGGGAAGGAGGGGAGTGTGCACCTACTCCAGTGCTTTGCTTCTCACTAGGAATCCTGTCCAGTTGTTGTCTTAAAAATCCTTGCATTGGATTGTTATAAATAAATGATGGGCTCTGTTTCCAAATTAGTGTTTGTTTCCATGTGTTAACGGCTAATTGCTGGCACGCTCGGCAGGCAGCCCAGCTCTGAGTGTGCAGAGCCATCAGCCATGGTGGCTCTGGATCCCTCGGCATGCATGTTTAAAGAGCCCCTTGGCTCTCTGCCCTCCTCTTTGAAGAGGCCCTGCTCACTCATGGTATTCCCCCTTCCCCATGAGTCCACTGAGTTCATAGCAGCCTTGCAACTCACTTTTATCCCAGATTTCAGGGGAAGCAAAGGGAGAGGTGAGCACAGGCAAAGCATAGAGCTCTCTCAGACCTCGATTCTGGGAAGCATATAGCTAAAATCTACATTTGCAGAGATGCTTCAGATAGCATTGCCCAGCAGCCAAGGGCTGGCTACAGATGAGGGCAAAGATGTGCAATTCGCTTGGGAGGGAAGCCAACCATAGGTGAGACACAACATCCTGCAAACTAATGAAAAACCACAGAGAACCTGCCTCTATTTCTACTAAGAAAGGTTGCTTCCTGCAAAATGCTTCCTTGGTACATGCCTCCTGAAGATGACAAAATGGTCTGTCTTTACATCATAGTCTACATTTCATGATGCTCCCCAAACCCAAACTAATGATTTACTTGTGGCTTTATAGCGATATTCTGTAGAGCTTTCCATGTGTATGGAGCATTTGCCATTGATTTTCTTATTTAAACCTTTCAGAGAACCTTGGAGTGAGATGCGCACACTTGAATCTAGTCCCTTGGACCCAGCCTGCTCCTGGACCCCATGCTCACCCATCTCTCTCCTTCAGATTCCAAGAAGGGACCACACTGTTTCTGACAGAAAACTGTCTGCTTCTCATCTGGGGAGCACTGTGACCCTTGAACCCAGAACTAAGCAGGAATCATGAAAAATGAGGCAGAAGATATGGGGTGATCATTTTGCTCGTTGATAGTGACAGAGTCAATCACATGGCTCTGTTGGTGGAATTGACTAGAAAATGTGAGGTAGTTATGTCTAGCCTCTTTGTCCTCATCTGGGAAGCAGACTGCTTGAAGAACATGGCCTTGTCAGATAGCTAGTTAGGGAGAGAGCCAGGGCTCAAACCTAATCTCCTGTGCCAGATTCTTTCCACTTAACTGAGGCAGCCAGGCAGACCCGACTTTCTAACACACATTCACTGCCTATTTCTGAGTGCCCTTGGACAAATGACCAACATCTCCACTCATCTGTCAAATGACCTGCAGCAAAGATAGAGACAGGAACCAATATGTCACTTCAGACATAGCAAATCATTGTTCTTTCTCCCTCTTTCCAAATAAGGCTATGGAGACACAGGAGAACACAGCTATCCGGGAATGGATAACTTTACTCTCAGGCTATTTGGCAATTCCTGCAGACATATTGTTTTTGGCTTGACATAGCCAGGGGTGTTGAGGATTTGCTGTCAGCACCTTGTAAGTAGAAAGAGGTTCTAAAATCGAGGGAAAGTATCCTCAGTTCAAAGTATCAATAGAGTCTCATTTCAGAAGCCCTGGTATAAATCAATAAGAAAAAGATCAATAATTCAATAGAAAAATCAAAAAAAGATGGGCAAAGATGAGATACAGAAGTAAAAGCAGAAACTGTCCATGAAGATGAAATATGATCCTCAGTAGCCATCAGAGGTTATGCAAACCAAAGCAAGAAAAGGCATTATCTCCTACCGTCAAATGGATAGGGATTTCTAAATCTCATGTGTTGCTAGTTCCAAAGCATTGGAAACTTTTGCTAGCAGATACAATCCCTGTGAATATCAATGTGGTGATGTCCAATTTAACCACAGCTGTGAATAGCCAAAAGGAATGAGTCTTACCTGGAATAGTCCGATTTAACTGGAAAGAGAGACAGACAGACAGACAGACAGACAGACAGAGAAACAGAGACAGACAGAGACAGACATAGAAACAGAGACAGACAGACAGAGAAACAGAGACAGACAGAGACAGACATAGAAACAGAGACAGACAGACAGACAGAAACAGACAGACAGAGAAACAGAGACAGAAAGACAGAAAGACAGAAACAGACAGACAGAGACAGATGCAAGCCAAAAAATCAAAGGGTGAATTTTAGAAGGACTGCTTAGAAACAACCTAAAAACCCATCCAAAATGGAGCAGATGGCTTAACGATTAAACAAGCAGAAAGTGTCAACATGGTTACACATCAAAACCTTGATGCTGAAGTGGGAAAAACGTATAATAAACCCTGTAGATAGCATGTGCACTTACGCAGACTTCAGCCACTCCATAGTCAGATTCTAGATCTCATAGACACATGGTTGTGACATCCCTGGTTACAAGAAGACTGAATTCATCAGGAAGCACAGGCAATGTGGGCAGCTGAAGGCAGAAGTGAAGAGTATGTGATTATTTTCTAAGATAGTGGCTGTGTGATCCCAGCCAGACCAGACACAAATAGTACTCAGACACAAGACCAGACAAGAGTAGAGTCTAGTACCATGGACAAATCCTTCCCAGCGTGGTGTACTATTAGGTCCTCAGCACTGGTTCTGTTCACCCATCCTAGCTCACCTCCAAAGTTCAGGAGCTGATTTTAGATGAGAAATATAGGTAACCCTTGGGGTCTGAGTGCAGTTCTGAATATGGGGTCATCACATGGATCTGAAGCCAGAAGTTCATGACCCTCAGTTTAGGAACCCCATTTTATTATAGCCAGAAGCAGTGGTGTGCTGAGGGCACTTACCCACTTCTCTCTGGGTAAAACCTATGGGTGTGGCTAATAATCCTAAGGTAGATCAGCTGCTGTCCAAATATGGTCTGTAATAGGACCCATTGCTCAGGCAATTGCTGTGGGCTTCACTGCTAATTCCTGGGATCTTGGCAACAGGCCTGGAATGTGTGAGCAGGATCCACAGAGGTTGCTGCTCCCAGGTTTGTTTATAAAGCTTGGGTCCATTTCTTAGGTTGATTGTGTAGGTCTTCTCGGAAACCTTCTAGGCACTGAGCCAAGAGAGACAAGTAGTCCTGTGCAAGTTCCTGGTGAGGAGGATGTAGTATAGAAAAGTAGCAAGGAGCCTCCAGCCAAGATCCTGCTTACATTTGTGGACATCCCACCGCATCATCTTTTGGTACTCACTGTGAGCTGAACATATTGCTTAGTGTGGCCAGAGGGCTGGGGTGACGTAGAGCAACGATTATTTGGCCTTAGAGAAAGAACTGAGTAATCCACCTCCATGCCAGAGAAAGAACAGAAAGCTCTATTACATGATGCCTCCTGTAATAATAATCAGCAATAGCATCCTGGTGCCTCCCATAACCAGAAATTTAGGCCTATGGGCTGGAGAGATGACTCAGTGCTTAAGAGCACTGACTGCTCTTCCAGAGGTCCTGAGTTCAAATCCCAGCAACCACATGGTGGCTCACAAACTATCTGTGATGAGATCTGATACCCTCTTCTGAAGTGTCTGTGGACAGGTACAGTGTACTCATATACATAAATAAATAGATAAATCTTTTTAAAAGAAAGGAAAGAAATTTAGGCCTAATGTCTCCCACAACCAGAAGCTACAGCTCAATGTTTCACTTAACCAGAAATACCACACCAAACGCTTCTCATAACCAGAAACACCACCACCCCAATGCTTCACATAGCTGAAAACATCACCCTAATGCCTCTCATAACCAGGACTACTACCCTAGTTCCTCCTAGAACAAGGAGCACCACCTTAATGCCACCGGTACCAGGAGAACTACACTTCTGTCCATTTAAACAAAAGCTGGAAAGTCCTAGAAACCTCTCAATGAAATATCACCACTAGGGCAGAGGTTTTATCCTTTTTAGAAAAAATATTCATCTAGAAAACATAGAAGTGGCTTGAGTGAACTTAGTCTAAGGAATTTGATTGAACTAGACAATGTCCTCTTGTCCTTTCCAGCTGTTCAAGTTTTCTCTTGCCAAAGAAATTATGCATTCTCAGGGATGAGAACCCTTTTGGGACACATAAGAGGTAACCTTAGAAACAATAACCAAATGGACATGAAGAGGTTCTTTACAACCTTCATGCTCTTCACACTGCTTGGTAGACGTATGACTTATACTCAGAGAAAAGAGGATGAAGAACCCCATCTATCAGAAGAGAATGAAAAAGCATGTCAAAGGCGCTTAAGGTCTGATCACAGCCTTTAAGATGATTTTATTCACTTGAAATCTCTCTTGAATACCTACTGTGTGCCTCTGGATGTTACTGACTTGCTGATGAACAATACAATTTCCCTTTGTGGAACACATGGTGGTGCACAATGCACAGAGAGATATAATAAGTCCTAAGAGGCAGGTTCTAAATATAATCACCAATATGCGATAGGAAGATGTGAAGAGGCTGGATAGCTGGTGCCCTCACAGAGTATATTTTATAGTCTGTAAGGCATATAATATAGTCTGAGGTCAGAGGCCAGAGCCCAGAATATCAGAATTTAGGTTAATCTGGGGCATGCAATTCCCAGGGATCATCAGTCTGGTGGTGGGAATAGAGTAGATGAGGCAGTTGGACTGAAAATTGGCCCCAGTAGTTTTGAATTCTTTCCAGTAAATTCTAAAATCATCTTTTCCATCCCTTAAATTCAGGATGGTCTTGTGACTTGCTTTGACAAAATGGAACAGAAGTGGGCTGTGTTCTGTAGCTGAAGCTTTGTGAGGCCATTGGAAGCTCTATTTTCACACTCCTGAAACTTTGAAATGACTACACCCGAGAAAAACTCAGTTTGACCTCCTTGAGGTCCAGCAGTCCTTCAGTGAGCTCCAGGCTTACAGAAACACTCTGTCTTTAAAAATAAGATGGACAAACATAAAGGTAGATACCTGACATTGACGTCTGGTCATGCATGTGTACCCATACTTCACACACTAATAAATACAATTACATATAAAGATATGGAAGAATTAATGTATGTGCTTATGAGTGAAATGCATGGATGGATGGATGGATGGATGGATGGATGGATGGATGGATGGATGAACATGTAGCAATAAAAACACACAGATATATGCTTTAAAGATAAAGTGAGTCAATTAACAAATAGGTGAATGAATGCATTCATAGACAGATGCATGGATGGATGGATGAATGAATGAATGAATATATGACAGGAGGAAGTGCTGAGGAAGTCCATTAAGTCTGCTGGTAAGCATCTCTGACATATCCATCCATCATTGCCGCTGCCCTCCTGGCCCACTCTCTGTGGGCTCAGCCCATTAGTCCAGGATTTCAAGCTTACCTGAATGCTTATGAAATGGTACAGAAGATTTAATCCTGAATGTAAAGCAGGCTCCTGCTCACAGCCCAGGATGCAACTCCCTAGCAGCTCTCCCAGGAAATCACAGACACGTGCACATCCTGGGAAGCTAATCATTGTTCCACGAGATGAAGGCTGCAAAATGCACCCCATTTCTATGCACCTCACAGGCCCACCTCTAGGATTGACGAAGAGGGCCCATTTTGACTTATTGTCTCACATAATGTCTCACTAGCATAGTGCCAGGCTCACAGTAGACACCAGTGAAAGTTTGTTGAACTGAACTGAAAATTTCCACAGCTCCCTGCTCTGTGTAACTGACAGTCTCACCAGTATCCTATCGAATTTCATGGACCTTCTTGTTATAAAGACTGGGTGAGTTGAATAGTCTACATCCTGACCTTCAAGGAGAGATATAAATCAAACCTCATCAGCTCTCAGGGAAATAAATTTTATGAAATGAGCCTGCCATCTGCCTTTTATGCTATAAATCAAACTCCTATTGGCTCATTTATGCCTACAGGCTGAGATCCATATTCCTTAGCGAAATATGCATTCCCCAGCATATGACCTCAAGCTAAAAAAAAAAAAAAAAAAAAAAAGCCATATGGCCCTTCAATCATTGATTGCTAACTGTGTGAGAATAAATCAATCAGGTACTGGGATTCTGAGATTCACTTCAAGAAAAATATTATCTATTGTGCAGGCAGATGGTTACATGTGTAATGCATATTTTATGGCTATCTATAGCCCAGAAAGGCAGCACATTCACCAAGCCTTGTGTAACACAGGGTACAGAGATGAGCAATTAACTTTGCCTGAGGGTCAGGGATAGTATGATTTCACTTAAGATGGCTCTGGAAGGTTCACTTGGAGTTGTCCAAGTCAATGAGAAGAACAAGGACACTTTAGGTGAAGAAAGAGTCTCAGTTAAGATGCTTGATTGCAAGTTATGGAAGTTAGAAGGGCATTTAGTATCGAGAGACCTGCCACATCAATTCAGAGGTTGGTCCTGCAAGTCTGATATGAGATTATCAAAAAATGCTTTGTAAGCTCCAAAGTGCAAGGCAAAGGTGAGGGCTTATTATCAAGGGGGCTTGGTAGCTCGGTAGTGATTGATTAGCCTATCTGGTACAACCCCATGGGATCAAAATATAACATCACCATAGAAGAGGCTCCTGAATGGAACACTTAACACAATGAGTGATAAGCTCAGGGCTCTCCTGGTACACATCTGGTTTAACCCAAGACAGATGCTGGAGGAGATGAGCAACAGGGAGAGCAAACTGACCCGTGACTAAAGCGCAATGTCTACAACCACTCTAAGAGTCACCAAAAACGAAAACAGAATGGCTTGGTGAGAACCAAGTAAGTCACCAAAGAAGAGATGTCCGGGTTTTATTTTCATTGTCCAGAAATAATAGACTCAAATCATTAATCACTGGTAGGCTAAGCAGCCTGTATGTATGGTCTCTTGGTAAGTAGAAAGGAGACAGGTGAACAAATGCATTGGCTCCTCCTCTCAAGGAGACTGACCTGTGGCAGAGTCGCTGTGTGGCTCACATAGCTAAGCCCAAACTTAGCTATCCAGAAGGATACTCACTTCTCTACTTCTCTCTGTCTTAGTAAGTGGTGCTTCCATTTGCCAAATTACTCAGCATCCAAGTCTGCACTTCTCCTTTCCCCCAATCTTACTCCTCCTCCTCCTCTTCCTTCTCACAGCACGTCTATCAACAGTGCTACTTGCACTAGAAATGCCCAGCTCTGCCACTCCCCATCCCTCAGCAGAGACTGCTCTCACTAGAATGTTTGCACTCTTGTCTTCCAACATACGACAGCCAGCTAGATCTTTTTAAGATGCTTCCATCCTGCACAAAGCAAACCCAAGTTCTCTGCAGTGGCTCACCAAGCCCATTGGACCCCATCTTGTCTTAGCCCCTGACATTGCTATAGCCATTGTCTGACCTTCCTCTGGGCTACATCACTGCACCTGCCACATGTCCTTTCTTCTCCATCACCCTTGCTCCCACCATGGGGCTCTGACTTCACCTTTTCCTCTGCTAGACATGCTCTTCTCCAGACGTTTACAAGGCCACTCTACAGCACGTTCATATCTCTGCCTAGAGACACCTTCCTAGATGACACTGAGTTAGTCACCACTGCCACCATCCCACCACAAGCATTTCATCCTTATCCTGAATGATTTCCCTAGTAATATTGTAGGCATAAGTGTAGCAGACACAAGTCTAATTTTAAAATCAATGCACAAAGGAGAGACACCAGAGAAAGAATAAGCAAACTTGCCTCAAAGAACAGTGGAGCAGTTGGGGTTCCTGCTGGGATGTGGATGTGAACTCACAGAATTGATAAAGATCTAGGGCAGCCGAGGCAGAAGGTATAGTGTAAAGCACGGTAGAGAGAAACGACAGAAGGTGGCATGTGAGGGAATAGGAGGTGGGTCAGTTAGAGGAGGGCAACGAGAGCAGGAGCAGGCAGATCACAAGGGTCTGGTCCAGTGAAGAAGCAGTGGTATCTGCAAGAATTCATCTCCTATTGGCGTGACGAATGGGATCCTGGGGACAGAGGTCCCTGAGCTAAGGGCTGAAAGTTTTAGGGTGGCTCTGGGAAGTTCACAAATCTTCCTTTCTTCTGAGCTGTGAAGTAGGCTCGGGGCCAGCATGATGTGCCTGGTGCATCCCATTGCAGGCCTGTTTATGCCTGCTCCTCACGTGGCTGCTCATAACTGCTCTGCATCCTCGGTTCATATTTCTCACAGGGAAAGTTGTGTTTTGGCTGATTCATCTTTCACCTGTCAAGAATGGCCGTGCTTTACAAACAGCTGGCAGCACAGATGTTTCTTTCTGGGGGGGACTGTGTTTCTGTCTGGTTCAGTCAGCAGCTGGCTGATAAGAAAGGAGTTCCCAGCATGGATTCTGGACAGGGTGGTTCCTTTAAGGGAGGCTATGTTAATGAACCTTTAGAATTGCTATGACCAGGTGTCTGGCAGAGGTAACTTAAGGGAGGAGGGGTTTACTTTAGCTCTCTGTTTGAGGGTATATGGCCCCTCATGGCAGCTTAGTCTGTGGCAGCAGGAATTTGTGGCTTGCTTACTTATTGGAGGATTGAGAAGCAGGGAGACTTAGACCAGACCAGAGATGAATTCTGACTCTCAGAGGTGTTCTGGGTAACTTACTAGGCACCATCTCCTAAAGGTCTCACAGCACCCTAAAACAGTGACACCAGCTGGAAACAAGTATTCCAGCATAGGAGCCCTTGAGAGACATTTTACAATCTAATCCTAACAGAGACAAAAGAATCATCTATATCCAGGGCTGCTAAGCCCACACTATACATATGACAACCCAAAGAATCCCAAAATTTAAAAAAGCAGCCAGTTGTCTCCTTCTTCTATGTGTTTATCCTAGGTGGGACAAAGCCCTCACAGACTCCACACTAAGGCCCTCCTTTCGGACAATCCTCCTGTCAACAGGTGGCAGGTCTGGTGGCAGATGAAGGCACAAGATCCTGAGATATGAGGGAGGAAGGTCTGTCTTTAGTGCTGGGCTTCTAGGAGTATGTTATCATACAGTTTTAAGTTTGCTCAGAGAGAAAAAATAAGGACATGCAGTGCTGGAAGAACAGACCCACCCAGAGTGTCCATTGCATCCCAGGGACCATTTCTGAAAACACCACAGATCGAGACACAAAGAAAGACACAGTGCAAGAGGATCAGATAAAGTGTGTGGGGAAAATTTCTGTTTCCAAATCTCAGCTCAGCGATTGATTAGATACTAGAGCCTCTCAAAAATCTCAAGCTGCTCCTGAGCAATGGGAGTTTGGGTCTCTGCTGTCACTTCCTCAACACACAAACAAAACAAGAGTGAAACAGGTTCACAGCCCAAGGCACATTCTGGCTCTGGATATTAGTATTTTTCTAGAGAGAGAGAGAGGTTCCAGCACACAGTCAGGATAAAGTCTCAGGCTCAGGTTAGCTTGATTGCTTCTCAAAGTGAAAATGACAGTCATTGCCTTTGGACACCATCTCCATGGACATTAATGTCTTTAGCAGCTCTTAGAAATTTCTATTTGCCAGAAGACACCACACAATAATGTTAATTAACTCAGGGGGGGGCAAAGGCAGAGTTTTATACTTTGTCTTGCCATGAACTGACTTGGGCCCGTGTTATGCTTTTTTTTTTTTTTTTTTTTTTTTTTTTTTCTAATCTCTAGGATTGAGACTCTGTACCCTTAAATCTCTATCCAGGAGCAGCTGCAGCAGCCAGCTTCCCCTAACTTGGACATTTGTCTTTCAATTCTAAAGCTTTCTTCAGAAATCTTGCTTAATTGGATAGCTGACTTGGAGGCAGAAGTGCAGCCTTTAAAATGAGAGGAAAAAAAGACAGTCAGAGATGAGGCAGCTACCTGCATGTCTCAGGGCAGTGCGCCTTTTATCAGGTTCGGCTCGACTCAATGTGGCAAAGAGGCACATGCGCTAGTTTTGGCTTCTTCAGAGAGAGGCTGGCAGCAGCCTTCCCCCAGGTAAGTCATAACCTTCTGCAGGGATCTAGAGGTTCCAGCATTAGGCTCATATCTCCAACTGATACTTTATCTGCTAATCTCTTAAAGGAAATTACAGTACCAGAGTTAGGGCTCCATGTCAGCTGTCACTTATGAGACCTGGCTCTCCGAACACTGACAACAGAACAAAGCTCTGGGCTCCTGCTTTGTTCAGAGCATCAGAACTAAGACAGTGGTCCAGAGATCAGGAGCCTGAGTCCCATGCCCTGCCCACATCCTTTACTCTACCCAGTTTCTACCCAATCAGCGAGTCCCTGTGTTACCAATCAACACAGCTTTTCCTAACACCAGCTCCTTGTTAACCAGCAGAGATCGTGGGAAGGTCCTCATATAAGCTGCCAAAGAGGCAGGTGGGGTATAGAGGCCTAAATCAGCTTCTCATTAAATATAAAAAACATATATAGGCATCCTAAATAATTAGAGTCAAGTGGGAAGAGGAACTTCACTTGAGAAAATGCCTCCATTGGGTTGACTATAGGGAAGTCTGTAGGGCATTTTCTTGATTGCTAATTGATAGATAAGAGCCCAGCACACTGGGGGCAGTGCATCCCCTAGACACTCTTGGTCCAAGGTGCTATGAGAAAGCAGGTTAAACAAATTACCATGAGGAGCAATCCAGCAAGCAGCCCTTCCCATGAGGCCACTGCATCAGCTCCTGCCCTCAAGTTCCTACCCTGCTTGAGTTGCTGCCCTGGTTTCCCCTCAATGGTGGATTGTGATTGGGCAGTATATACACAGGAAACCCTTTACTTTCCTTTGTTCAGTCTCTACCACAGTGATGGAAAGCAAACAAAGATGATGTAAACTAGGGCCTTTCTTCTGTCATACCCCGCGTCCTCGGCTTCTCCATATCCCAAGTGGTAGGGCTGGGAGAGTGTCTCTTAGATGTTTCTAGTTTGTTTTCTGTGGTGGTTTGGATGAGAAATATTCTCCTTAGGCTTGGATATTTGGAGGGTTGTTCCCCATCTCATGAGGCTGGTTGGGTAGTACCGGTCTTGCTGGAGTGAGTATGTTGCTAGGGAAGACTCTGAGATTATATAGCTCTCTTCCTACTTTTTGTTCTTTCTGCTTCATGCACATGGTTGAGATGTAATCTCTCAGCTTCCTGTTCCTGCTGCCATGCCTCCCTATGATGGTCTCTTATCTGGAACCATAAGTCAAAATACACTTTCTTCCCCAAATCGCTTTTTTTTTTATCACAGCAACAGAAAGGTAACTAATGTGGCCCCTCATAGGTTCTGTGGCTGGGAGCGGAGGCTGCAGGTCCAGACCCAAGCTTCCACACTGAGAAGCTACTTCTGTAGACTTTGATTTTGTTTTTCCCACCAGAATGAGGGAGAAGCCTGTCTACATCCTCAGGCTCCTGGACCAGTTGCAGTAGACAGGTACATTAAGTTCTGACTCAGGACACAAGCTGAGGAGATGTCGCTTTTCTTCTCGCATGTTAACTGTAACGTCACTCCCATAAAAGAATAAGAACAAATCAGATCTAGGAGTGCAGGAGAGAATGGAAAGGGTATTTGGTCCAAGTAGATTAGAGAACATTTCTTAAAAGAAACGCTGAAGGAAGTTTTGGAGGATGATTCTTACTGCCTTCAGAGTGATAATGTCCACTGTCTGTCTCCTGTGAATTGAAGCATTACCCTGAGGAGGCGGGGGGGGGGGGGACCAGAGAAACCAGAAAACACCATTTTGTGGCACTCAGCAATCCTCCACAACACTGGGCTTTTATAACCTTTCTATTCCTTCCTCCAGGGTGACATCTTTGGAGAAGTGTGACAGAGATGTCCCTTTGGAGGCTGAGGACACAGCTCCATTTTCTCCATATTATGACCTGTCACAAGACTCTGTGCAGATTGCCATCTTATGAAGAAAGACACTTCTGTGGTGAAAGTTGAGAGTGGCAGTAATCTATAGATAAACTCTCAGACAAACAATAAAAAATCAAAACAACCCAACCAAACAACAACAAACAAAGAGAAGATGGTGAGTTGGTGAGTGAGCAATTCCCAAGATCTGACTCTCCAGAGCCCACCTGATATTTTAAGATCTCACGAGAGGAATATTTACACGCACAGCCTTGGGTAGACCAATGTCAATAACTGAACCAAGGCATGCAGCTATTTTTAAAATGTTTTGTACTTCTGGGAAGAGCTCCAAAGGGACATTGGTCATTGATTGCTAGGAAACCAGCCGGTCCCACTGGGATTTCTGTTCCCTGTTACATTTGCATGTTTTCTTCAGGTTCCTACTTTCTTCTCTATGCAGATGTCAAGACTCAGTGGTTTGCATTTCAACCCAAGTCCCCTGTGTCTTCCTGAATAACTACACTGGCACTCACAATAAGCAAAGGCAGGAGGTTCTACAAACCATAGCAGTCCAGATGATGCAGACAGTGGAAAGGTCCCTGGGCTTCTGCTTTCTGTTTCTGTTTACTCTTTCATTTCTGCTATTGACCCTCACGGAAAATTTTTCATCTTGCCGAAGACCCTTAGCAAATGAGAAATGGCATTGCCTTTTCACAAGTGAGAGGGGATTTTATAAATGATGCATTGTACAGAAAGAAACACTGCCTAGAAAGTGTTTTCTAGAGCTAGAGATTCTGGGTCAGACCAAAGCCTCTCTTAAATTGATCTTTAAAATGCAAGTGAATAAAGCCAGGCACACAGGGCTGGATGTGATGGGTGTAGACTTAGAACTCCAGGGTAAAGACAGAGATTTCTATCGACTATGATACATATGTGCAAATAAATGCACCGTAATGACAGTAGGCATGGGTGGAGACATAAAAAGTTCTTAAGAGTCATGGGAAAGACTAGCATTGCTATCTCAACAATTCCCATGACCATTCGGCTAGTCAGTAGCAAGGTGTTGAATGTCACATGACCCAGGAAGCCTGTAGGCCTGATCTCTGACATTGTTAACTTCTCAGAAGTGTGCACATCATATCTATAGAATACCATAGCAGAAACACCACAGCAGGACGGTGTTGTCATCGGAATTCTACTGTGTATTCATTGCGATGCTAGACAGATGTTTAGCTTATGAGCTTTGGCTTCCTCAGTGTTATGATGGGAATAATAAAACCTGTCTCACTGTATGACTTGGTCCTTCTTCTGACCTCCTCATTACACCTGTTTCTTCACTTACCTTGAGCATGTTTGCCAGAGGATGGATGAAACGACTTGCTGGAGAACTCTTATCTCATTCCTTCTAGAAGAGGTTCATGACATTCTTTCCACAGCATGCACTCCACACATGCATGTATGTTCTTTTGAGACACCATCTCCCACTGACCCTGAAGCTCATCAGTTTGGCTAGACTGCCTAGTAAGCAAGTTCCAAGACTCCTCCTCTACCCACCTCTCAGTTCTGGGGATGCAGGTGTCTGCTAATGCGTCCCACTTTTTACTTACGTTTTAGGGTGGGGGTCAGGTTCTCCTGCTCTCACAGCAAGCACTTTACCTACCAAGCCATCTCTCCAATCCCTTGAACATTTTTTGGAACACATTGTCACAATAGATTGTTCTCAAAACCCTGTTTTCTCTTATTCAAATAAAACAGATGCGAATTTTCTTTATTGGAAATTTCCTGGCATGTTTATTTAATCAGCTCATGAGCGCTTCAGGTCCTTATTCAGTTGTAGAGTAACAGTCCCCTTAGTCACTTCCTCTGCTGGTTGGGAACTAGCTTGGTCTCCAAGGTGATGTTCCTCACACTGATCTTGGAGGACGTCAACATCACATGGCTGGCATGCCTGCTATCGATCAGTTTTCTTGCAGAGCCTCTGTGACAAACTGGTTTGAAGTGTTATTTTTAGCAAATTGATGACCCTTCTCCCTGTACACATGTCCATTTGTCTGTCTGTGACACAGCTAATCCCATCCAAGAAAGCTTTCTCTACCTTGCCCAGACAGCTCCATCCATCTAAAGAGCTTCATGGTGAGCAAATGGTCTAAAGTCCTTGGTAATTAGGAGGAAAAGGTAAGTCGGAGCCATGGTTTTTCAACTGTGGTATTTTGAGCCTTTGAATCATTTGTAGTCAGCATCCCGAAGTGAAACTGTCTTGAATAATTCATTCTTCCAGGTGTTGTCTTAGGCTCCCTTGCCCCTGCTTATGCTGTTTACTCTGTCAAAGCTGCCATTCTTCATTCATTTATTTACCCAGGAATATTCCTTCCATATTTATCTGAAGGCAGGTACCATACTGAATGCAAGGAACTCTGTAACAGGTAAAATTAAATAATGTCTCTTAAGTATTATCTTAAGAACAATGAATGCCCCTTTAGTCAGGCAATGGATATGGTCAAATGATTAGATGGAGATCATTCTGGCTGCCAAGACGAGACTGATGGTGGAGGTGGAAATGTGGAGATTCCTGCTTCTGACCATTTATAAGAGAGTCTGATATGACATAGCCACATGGTACAGATAAAGGACTCAAAACCTCACAGATACAGAAGCAAAGTGCTTCATGCCAGGTTGATGGCCAACATAAAGTTAATATTATCAGGAGATAGATATAGAGAGAGATAGATGAGAGACAGAGAAAAGGGGAATACATGTCATGAAGTAAGGTCTCCTGTTTTGTAGTTCCTTTTCTCCATCCGTGGACCATTTTCTGGATGATAGAGTCCAAATGCAACCTGGCTCTCCCATGGACTGAAAGCAATAAGAATCTGATCTGGGGAATTTTAGAAGTCACATCTCAGGGACAGGTTGTTAAAGGAAAGATTATGACAAATATTTTTCCATATGTCTGTGTGGCAGGAAGGATGGGTGGCCCTCATGGGACAAGAGTACACATAACTTACTACGAGGGACTACTTTGAGGTAGGAGTTAGAGACAGTCGAGAACAGCAGTGCCAGCATTTACTGGAGCTCTGGTGCAGTCAGAGTTTTACAGACCTTGCTAACAACCTGGCATGCCTTAGGAGTAACGATCATGTCCTAGAGTAAGGGACAGAAAAGTACACCTATTGGTCCAGCCCCCAATGTTGATTAAAAAGAAAATAAAGACCATCCCTACCCATTCATTAGTGGAGCTGGGAACTCACTACTAAAATCATAGTTTTCACAAACCTAACATATTTACTATCTTGCTGCGTGCAAGCACAGACTCAGCAAAGATCTTTCCTTCCAGCCAGTAATGAAAACCTCCTATTGCTGTGCATCAGCTCTGCCAAATCTGAGTGCTTGGTGTGGTCACAGGATTGTGGGCTATTTTAGTCAGTGCTGCTTCATTAAAGATTGAAATTTTTCTGAAACTGCCAGGAGAGGGCTCTGCTTAATCTTCTGTTCTTAAGCATATTTAAAGTTTGCCTACATAATGATACGCCCATTGGCATCTAGGTAGCAGTCAGACAAAATACAGAGAAGAAATTTACTTCAACATCATTTCCAGCCTTCCCTTCTTCTCATCTGTTTGTGAATGGAGAGACTGTCCTTTGGCACCCTGTTAGTGCCCTTGGCCTCCTAAAGATCTTCAGCTCATTGTGAAATTTGCTTAAAATGCCCACACCCTACTGATGCTGAAGATCAAACAGCCCAGGGTCCATGGGTATCAGGCAGCTACCCTACCACTAGGTGTTATCATTAGCCACTCTTTTAAATTTCTATTTTGAGACAGTTATCTAGGCTGGCCTTGACATCACCCAGGCTAGCCTTGAATCCTCCTGCCTCCATTTTCTGAGTAGTTAAAATCACAGGCTTGTGCTGACATACCTGGCCTAGACTTTCTTGGGATCCTCTCTCCCTAAGTCTTTATAACCCTAAAGGAGGTTGGTGTGTTAAAGGCAGTAGCACCAGGAGGTACCCTTTGACCTCTGGTCACCGGAACATGATCTTTACTCTGTGTTATTGAGTACATCTGCTCAATGTGAGTCCTGGTAAACCAGGGCTGAACCCTTCATGGTAGGCACAGGCATCCGTCATCCAAATAGGTAAATTGGTGTCTTTGCTAAGAAGTGTTTGGTTCCATGATCACATACCTTTTCCTGCTTGCCTTCATGCCTGAAATCTTAGAGTCCTTATAAGCATCTCTCAAAAAGGTCAGTTGGGAGTCCAGAATCTTCCTCATTATCTTGGTAGACTTTGACAGCTGACAACCTTCTGGACTTCCTGCCTCTCTTGCTGATGCACACAACTCAGGTCTATTAACCAACCCCACCCCCACCAGCCCCAGCAGAAATTCAGTCCTGACAGTACCATTTGGACCAATGCTTTCATAAGCTTTGTAAATATTCTAAGAGTCTGAGTAGCCTTGTCCTGTACATATTGTCTTTTTATTTCTTCCCACCATGTTCACTGCCTCTTTTTCCCCTTTATTCTCTCTCCACCCAGAGTACAAAGAAAATTTTCACCTGCCTTCAAAGAGCACTTTTTCATATACATACGCCCTAGGCAGTCTTGTACCTGTGCTCTTAAAAGTCTCTTTTGAAAGGGAGTGTTTGTTTGGAATGGAGCACGAAAGTGAGGTTATTTGATATGGAATAGTCCAAACAATGCCAAATGGCCACCCTTTCACGGACTATTTCAAACATGCATTCCCCTTCCTAAGAAACAGCCTCCATTCTTAACAGGAAGTCTGGCATAGCTGTCCATATAAACATATATATTCTTTCATTTTATCAGAATGTATACCACCTCTTCCAACCTGGAGAAGAATTTTCCACCTTACAAACCTATCCATCTAAAATCAGACCTAAAAAATGAATAGAATCCTCTCAACTTGGGAAGAGTCCCAGGTATGGTTTGACTTGTTGAAGCCCGTTGCTGTCTACCCATTTTTTTTTTTTCAATTTCAAATCCGTTCAGATGGAGACCCGGGATCAGCTTGACATAGACTCAGACTATACCCAACTCACCTAAATAACACTGATCAAACTAAAGCCACTGAGTGGTTCTGGAAAACTCTCTGCTTTGAATGAAAACACCAGCCTGCACTTTAAGATGTGTTTTTTTATCTCACTGGATCTTTACAGGGCCACCCCATGCCATTCTCCCTATGACTGCCTGTCAGCACTGTCACACAATTTACCTATTACTAGGAACTTCCTGACCTTCTACTTGTTCAAACTGTGTCTAGAAAGATTTCTATTGCAGATAAAGAGATGACTCCCAGTCCCTCTCATGGGCCGAGGTGGCTTCTTTTTTGAGTCCTCTTACTCTACAAGAGTTTGTCACTCACTTCCCAACTTGTATGAGTGAGAGAGGAAAGTATACCTTTTACCTCTTAGCCAGAGTTTCTTTATCACTACAAAAGGGAGGCTGTCAACAATAACCTATCTCCCGTTTGCAGTTGAGAGAATTGATTGAGTCCAAGAGGTTGTGTGGAAAGAATGCAGTGATGATCAGCTGGTATCAAGGGTGCTTTCTTCCTGAGGAATCCCCTCATGGGTCTGCAGAGGACAAGAGGCAGGAACAATGTTCCCTAACAGCCTCTGTAAGTCTTACACAACAGGTTACTTTCCATGTGTCACTGTGATTTCTGCCATCTTGGAGCCTCTCAAGTTTCTGAGACTTGAGAAGCTGATCGATGTTCTGATAATGAACCTAATAACCAATACAAATTTAATGATTTAATAATAGTTATTATAACTTCATATTGGTTTATCATTATTATTAACACTCAAGAGCACATGTTTTTGTGAGTGTACATCTTTGTGCAGGTGTATGTGGAGGCTAGAAGTCAGTATTGAGTGAGTTTCTTGGGGAAATGTCAACCTTATTTTTTGTTTGGGTTTTTCTTCTGGGGTTTTTTTTTTTTTTTGGTGGTGTTTTTGTGGTTTTTTTTTTTTTTTTTTTTTTTTTTTTTTGTTGTTGTTGTTGTTCATTTGTTTTGTTTTGTTTCTGAGACTGAATCTCTCACTGACCCAATGCTCCCTAAGTTAATGAATCTGGCTTCCTAGTAAGTTCTGAGGCTCTATCTGTCTCTGCTTCCCCATTGCTGCAATTACAAGTATGTGTCAGGATGCCTGGCTGTTTTCATGCTGAATGGAGGGATCAAACTTAGATGCTCACATTTGTGGGGCAAGCATTAACCTGACCCAGCTATCTCCTCAGCTCTACTATGTTCTATTATTTTAATGCCCACAACTGCTCACTCAGCCACCACTAGCTTATGACCCCACCACCAGCCCCTGACCCTCTAAACAGTAGTGCTACTGTCTCTAGAGATAACCCTTTATATTTGATTCATATGCAACAGTTACCCCTCCCATGAACCTAATCCCACCCCATGAGCCTAATTTCACTGTGGGGTTTCCAGAGATCCCATAATACTTTTCTCTTGAACAATCTTATTTTATAAACAAATGGTCTAAAAAAATCAGGTTGTTCCTACTGCCCATATCTCTTATAGAGACATTGTTCAGGGACTCAAGATGCAGTATTGGGAAGGAAAAGGAAACTCCAAATCTCTGTTCCAGCTCCAGGGCACCCTGAGGAAGGGCATCCAGCTCCACAGTCAAGAGTCCTGCTCTTACTAACAGAACATCTCACTTGAGATGCTAGTAGTGCCCCCCACACCCAGCTTCTACTTCACCCAGAACTCACTCAGTAATGTTGGCAAATTCACTCTCCTAAAGATTACACACTACTGTCTAAATCCCACTTGTAGCAGCCTTCTGAAGGAGGGTCCTACCCTTCCTCTTACAGTATGGGAAATCATAGGTCAGCTAAGTAAGTGCGTAGCACACGAAGCTCGGGCTGTCGGTCATACAGTGTGTCCCTTCCCAGGTCATACTTTTAGGAAAGAAAACCAGTGCAGAATTTGGAGTATGTGAGAGACTTCCTGTGTCACTAAGGGGGAGATAGTGGTCATTACTTTGATGCCTTTCCTATCCTCAGCAACCTTCTGGTCTATCCTAAGTTCCCCTTTCCAGCAGACAAGTCCTCCACCCCAGCCTGGCAGGAGGCAAATCTTCCCAATACTCTGTAATAATAGGCTTTGGAAACTGGGTTACAAGGAAAACCATCTCTCATTTCCTCTGGTAAGTGAAAAGCTATTCAGCAAAGGCCCTTTCTTTTTCTGGGCCCCTCCAGGTTTGTTAACTCTCTGAAAACACTGCTTATAAAATAGCACTTGAAGCAGGCAGTGCAGGCAGCCAGGAAGCAATGGAGGATAGGATTTTAATACGGTCCACGCTGTGAGGCAATCCCAGCCGTCTGCAGAGTCTTGTTCTAAGGCCCTCAATTATCTGGTCTCTCAATCTTCCTCAATCGACAGCAGCACATCTCATTCCTCAGATCGGCCCCGGGCTCTTCCATGATAACCTTCATTTTCTGGGCACAGTTGGGTGGCAGCAGGATTCTTGTGATGGGAGAGGGTGGAAGAACAGAGAACAATGGCTGTCTCTCCCTGGCTAAAGTGAGGGAGACATTGGCTCTGACATTTCAGATCAACAGCCTGCAAGAGGCACATAAGTCTCTAGGGAGAGGAGAGGATGCTAGGAGGAGGAGCCCCACAATCTAATCATTCCCCCAGGAGAAGAGCACTTTCTGGGATAGAGGATCATGCTGTGCCTATATGATTAGGAAGTGGTCTTGGGGCCTGGAGAAGAGAGCTGATAAGTAATTGATTTCACAGTTGACTTCAGGGTTAACTTAACAAGGTAGCAGTTTCCTCTCTTGGAGGATTTCTGCCTCTGACAGTGTGTTTCTTCTTCCATGACTCAGCTGGTGCTGAGGGGCTCCTAACCTCAGTGGGACCTTTGGCTCTAGTTTCCACCAGCCCTCCCTGCAAGAGCTGCCACAAATCTTTCCGGAATGTACACTCAATCATAATATTCTCCCGTTCAAATACTTCCCCGGGCTAATAACTTACTTATAAAGTTAGGCCATGGACAGACCTGTCCTATGGCACCTAACTGAATGTTAACTGCAATTATTTTGTGCAACATCTTTGCAAGTACATTTTTTCTTACTTTCTTGCCATTCAAGTTTTCTTCACTGGATTTAGGATAAATATAGTTACCATCATCAAGAAAATAATTGAAGGCATTATTTCTGCCCAAGTTGAAATGCAAATTCCTTAGCTTTGGATTAAATACACACAGGCTCGAATCTATCTTTTAACACATGTTTTGCTGTAATTTACAGCAAAGACTGCATGTGCACACAACACATTTAATCTGTCTTTCAATTCTCTCCTTTCACCTTAGTTCCCTGGCTAGTCTGTTTGTGAGAGATTCAGAGGCTTCTGGTAGGCTATCTCCTGGCTGAGACTTGTCCCCTTCCTAACCACTAAGCACCAACACTCTGTTGACCTGATGTCTATGATAGCATTGTTTGCTTGTCGAATTCCTGGCTAGCCACTGAAGCCCATTTCAAACGTGCCAAGAAACTCCAACCTCTTTCCTGAGCAGTTTTTGTGTCCTCCACTTGGGTTCCTAGCTCTTGCTCTTTATCACTCCCTCCAGATGATGAGAGATACACTTAGCCGTTCTCTAGACAGAAAGCACAGGGCACAAAGCCTGCACCATCTAAGCTATTGGCTCAGGGACTCTGCTGGTCAGCTAGTGCACCATCAAATTTTATCAGCATTGCTGCTTGTTTTAGAGCGGAAACAGCAGTCCCACTGTGTATGTTGGCCGTGATGTCTCTGGATGTTACAGAGGTATTCACCATGCTCAGTGACACGCATGTTGGCTCCTCTTCCCCTGACGTCCTTTGCCTGTCACATGAAGTCCCACAGGTCCCAGTAGCAACCACAGGGTTGACTATGGCATTTGGTGGGGCTACAGATGTGAACAGAAATGATATAGTAAAACGATGTGTTTACTTCAGGACAGTGGTCCTCCATCCTTCCAGGGTTTAGACTCTTTCAAAAAAAAAAAAAAAAAAAAAAAAACCATCCCATCTGTAATTTACACACAGAGACAAAGGCATGCAGGTAATGAGATGAAGTTCTGAACTCAGGTAACTGGAGAGCTCATCCGGAATAATTCAGCAGCCCTCTCTGACATCTCTGAAGTCTGAATTTCCATTTTGCTGGAGTGAATTTCGGCACCAAGACAGAAAGCTAGTAACAGAGCCAAGGAAGCACCCAACCCAAGGCAGGGTTACAAACCTGCTGGATCAGGTTTCTCAGTGTCCCAGTAGAGGAAGATGATTCACACAGGGCAGGGAAGTGGCCTATACAAGTCACTGAGACATGGAAAAACTGACCAGAGGCCAGATGGGAGAGAAGCAAAGCATGATGGGAGAGAATGGCCTCTTCCTTTGGGAAAACAGAGATAGAACTTCTATGTCATCACCACCTGTGGCATTTCCTAGGTGTCCCTACAGAAGGAGCACAGAATGTTAGCCTCAGAACTCAGGAAAATGCTGTCACAGTACCAAGTTGCTGGAGTCTTCAAACAGAGAAGCCTTGATCAAAACCCGCCAGTCATGCCTCTCCGCCTCGCTCCAGACTTTGCAGAGTCAAGGAAGGGTTTTTGTTTCACTACAACCCCAGTGAAGCAGGTTGATGGAGCAGGTGGCCAAGGCTGAGGAGAGAAGTTCAGTCTTCAAAGAGGTGAACCCTGGAGGTGCCCCAAGTGTCTACTGAGGCTCTACTGGTATTGTGGGAACTGTGGGCCCGAATAGACTCCAGTCCTCAAAATTTTTCTGAAAGAGCAATGTGTGTTTCTGCTGAGTGTAAGCAGGGAGTACCACGCAGAGGCCAGGCTGACTCTTCTGCAGCCTCCGGGTCTCTTGTGCATCTCAGAAAGATTGAGAAGTTTATAAGCAGTGCAGCTGCAAGATTCTCAGAGATCTTGCTCCAACCTCATGCTGATCCACTGAGTCAGCAAGCGTTTGCTGAATGCCTCCCGATACCGCCCACTCTTCTAGGATCCGGGGCTGCATTATCCGGGGCACAGACCCAGTTCCAACTCTCACGGCGTTGACTGTGAAGTAAACAAATGAATTGTGGAATTCCGGAGAGAATCCCACAGTGTTGCACCCAAAACTGAAAGGAAACACTGTGATTTAATGGGGGACAAGAACACCAGATTAGGTGGTCGGGCGAGGGATTTGAAACTCATCTGGGCTGAGATGTAAAGGATGAATCCCATATGGAAATCCAGGGGAAAGATTCCAGGTGTAAGAGGAAAGATGTGCGAAGACACTCTGGTGGTTATGCACTTGATTTGTCCTGCAAAGGGACCCTGGGCATGATGGAAACAGAATGAGCCAGGAAGGAAATCTCAGAAAGCTGGTCCAGGGCACAGAGCATGACTATCCAAATAGTGGAGGTGTGGCATCTAGAGGTTGGCAAGGGCAGATATGAGGAGCTTTCCATGAAATAAACAGAGGAAATGAAGAGCAAAGCAAGAGGCTCCCAGGCCCCACTCACTGTCTCCCACCCAGGCCTTTAGTCTGTGCCTCCCATGACCATCTCCCTTTATCTGGACACCCAGCAATGTATGGCCTCTCACCGCCACCTCCCTTTCTCTGCATACCCAGTGGAGCCACTTCCCTAGCTTGCTCTTAGTGACTTTCAGTCCAGGTTTCTAGACTTGTAGAGTAAAGAGCTCCATCCTCGATTTTAATTAAACACCTAGCTGAGGGCTCAGAGATTAGGCTGTGGTGTAGAACAATGGTCCCCTGAGCACATCTTTAGCCCTTAAAGGAAAACGAAACATGATAATTAGTAGCCTATTAATGTGCATTTCAACAAACTGTATTTTAATTATTCTGTCGTAGGTTGTCTGCCTGTGAAATATTCCATGCTAATTAAATCCTCTTCATAATCCAACGAAAGGGCCTTTTTCTCCTTGATATGGCTGGGAGAGGACAGCGATGGTCGACTTATTGCTCGTGTAATTTGAGTTAATGGCATGAATTCTGCTTTGAGCTTTCCAATGCTTATTGAACCAGTGATCCCCTGATGCTTCCTGGACATCCCTTACATATAATTATTACACAATGGCCCTGTTATATCCGAGATACCACGTTCTAACAAGATAAGGCCTAGAGAACATTGCTGGAAGTACTTGACCTGTGTCTTATGCATGCCTGTGATTGGTGATATGGCCCAGAGATATGTATGCAGTCCCTTTCAGCTGTCAGTGACCCTTTGAAACTTGGCTTAACATCTTCTTTCTGCTCCAACACTGTGGCTTCAATTTTAGATTTTGGCAGAGGGGCAGTCAAATGGAAGACTATGAGAGAAGACAAGGCTTTGAGACAAATCAGATCTAGCATTCCTTTCCCGTATGCAAAGAGCCTCGGGCCCTCAGACAGGAGAAGCATGAGCCGAAGATGACCATGGCAACAACCAAGAATGATGAATCAGATGAAGGGGCTGAGCAGCCTCAGCCAAGAAGAGGCCACAGATTGCAGTGCCACATATAGGGGATGGAGGGAGGCAGCTCCAGGCTACTGCATGATGGCATGGCTTTCTAAGGTGAGCAATAGGGAGGAGGACATTTTGGATGGGAGGAGGATTTTCCATCTGTGTGTAGTGTGCTCCAGTGATCCCATACTAGAAAAACATGAGGGATTCCAGTGCTAGGTCCAAATCACAGGGGAGAGGAAGCACAACTTTGAGCATAATCCTCAGCCCAATGAGGATGTGGCTAGCATTTCAAATGATTGACTTGCTACAATATACAGTAACTCATCAGACTATATCGATTCTCAAGACTTTATGTCTTGATTTAATTGGGTCATTTGGGTATACTTGATTGGCAGAGCTGCTCTGATCCCTGCCCATGATCATTAAGCGTCTTGATTGTTTTCATGGTGAAGCTCTACCATATCATGGGACAGTATTTCCTTCCTAAAAGGTGGTCCCCATAATACCAACAGAGCTGAAGTCATCCTGGAACTTCTTAGAAGCATACATGCTTGGGTCTCTCCCTAGGACCTCCGGATTGGAAACACTGTGGGCAGGGCCTAACAAATGTGTTTAAAATGAGCTTTCTTGGTGGTTGCGATACTTGTTCAGGAAAAGCCCCTAGCCAAGGGCCAGTTTGTCATCTGCATTCAGTCATCAAAAAAAAAAAAAGAATTCATGGAGAGCATTTGCAGATGAAGCAACCTGGTCTTAGTGTGGCACTCCTCACTTCTACCAGAAACATTGCTATCCTGAGAGCAAAACACTTGGCCATTGTCTGCTTCCAGAACCACTGAGGAGGAGCCCCATGCTGGCAGGCTACTTCAGGGTTTTTCATGTGTCATATAAGAAACTGGGTAAATGAAACAGCGGTTTCCTCAAGACCCTTCTCTTTAAGAAGGCATTCTATGTTGGTTTTGTGCATTTAAGAAACACAGCTCATCTCTCCTCCCAAGGCTCAAGGATGGCTGTAGAGTATAAGAGCTATAGAGGTGGATGATCATGGGGAGCCAGTGTCTACTGCGAACAGTAGGGCAGGCAGCTGCACATGTGAACTTACAACTGTGTCAGCATGCCCAAGACCTGTGCAAGCCCCAGCCAAAGACCAAGTTTCTGCATGGAGTTGGGCAATACATCATATCCTTATCAATGGAACCATTGACGACTATTACCCAATGGGAGAGAAATGGACAGTTTTCTCTAAGAGCATAGTCCCTCGTATATCCATTGTGTCTCACTGGGTAACCACATATTTAAGGATATTTGAGCAGCAACATTTGGTCATGATGGGGTAAAGAGTTGTTGTGTAGGGAAGGGGATATGGATATGGGAGGAGGTGGTGAGGATAGAATGCTTTTTAATTACATTTTTTAAAGAAATCCAAATAAGAGAGATTATATTGTGTGCCCAGCATCACTGAGGTGAGAAATGACAGACCCACAGTAGGCCTTGGGTCTATTTTATGATGCCTTGATACTTCTTAAGTGCTGACCCAAAGTTAGGCAGTCAAAGTCAATTACCAAAACAGGCCTGGGCTAGTCCCATCATGGGATACTTAACACTCTAGACTTTGAAATAGGCCTGGGTTGCCCTCCAATCTTCATTTTACAGCAAATGACAGTATGGTCAGAGGCCTGAGAAGGCACTGAGAAAGCATGAAGAAGGAAGGAAAAAAGGAAGGAAGGAAGGAAGGAAGGAAGGAAGGACACACACACACAAAGCTTCAGTGGGATCAGTGATTAAGAAAAAGTAAGACAGATGTATGTATCTATGTGTATGTAACTATAAGTGTGTATTTTTGGTATGCATCTATGCATTATGTACATATATATGCATATTAAGCTATTACAAGCTATTTAGAAAGAAGAGAAAACTGCTCATAAATGCACCTTTTATATAACCAAAATGAACTCTAATAGCAGGACCAAAGACAAAGACTTCTTGACAAAGAAGCAGATTCCCAGAATAGAAAAACCCCAAGGGGTGTGTGTTGTGTGTCCCCAAAGTCCGATGGGAGGACACCAGCAGTTGGATGCTCCCGAAGGGGAAGTGATGAACGACAGCAGAGTGATGCGCAAGACCCAGAAGACAGAAATCAGGACCAGGCTAAGGGATGTGCACGTTATTCTTCTATAATGGGGACGCAGGAGGAAGGCTGGAGGAGGAGAGTGACAGGCACAGATTTGTGGAGTAGAAAGATTTCTCTGAGGGTAATGAATAGGACTGACTAGAAAAGAAATATCCACAAGGCAAGAGATAAGTTGAGAAGATATTTGCAATTGCTTCTCAGAGAGAGAGAAAATGGGCATTGAACGAGAGTGATAGAAATGCTTAAGAAAGGAAGAAGCATTGTGACTGGAGGAGGCTGGGGAAGGAGGAGGTGCCCAAGACCATGGGAATGCATTTCTGGCCATGTTTGTGAATTGGGAACCTTAAAGAAACAGAGCACAGAAGAAACCAGCACTTGTGGAGCATAATGTGTCGTGGCTCATCAATTTTAAGATGCATCATGCTTTTGCACTGTAACAACCCCAGATCAGGTTGTGATGATGTCTTTCCATCAAAGTCATGAGACACTCGACCTGGTATGCACATGTACAGACCTGGTACCTCATGTTCTGCTGTTCATATTGCATTTGGGTAATATGTATTTCTTACATATAGAACCAACATCGGCTAAAGGCTGGAGCTATGGTTTACTCCAAAGCAAGACAAATGACACATCTTAAAGTCACAGAGGCAGGTGTGACTGATTCTTCTACTGAGCAGGGATATCTTTAACGCTTCAAACATCAATTGGCAAGACACCCTCTTTCCTGAATTTCAACCAAAGCTGTTTAATTTCTGACATGCACAATCCGTCTGAATAAAGGGAGGTCAATGTGAGCGAGGTAAACTGAGGAACTGCTCAGCCTTGAGGTTTGCTTCAAAGAAAATCCGGGAGATAGTAACAGAACATACATTTTAAAACATGGTCTCAGTATAATGGGAATGGTACAGTCAGTGAACCTCTTGCTGTGCAAAAAAGGAGACCTGAGTTTGATTCCCTAGAACCCAGGTTTCAATAATAGAGACAGATGTGTTTGGCTCATGCTTGTAATTCCCATACTGGGCAAGCAAAGACAGACCCCTGGGGCTCAGTGAACAGACTGACTAGTTTTACATGGCATATCCCAAAGGAAGAAGAGACTGTGCCTCAAAGAAGGTAGATAGTACCTGAAGAACAACACCTGAGGCTGTTCTCTAGTTTACATGTGTGTGCACACACACATGTATGCAGACACACACATACACACACACACACACACACACACACACACTGCTGCCTCAACAGGTTGCTTGCACACAAGGAGATGATGTGCGGAAGTAACAGGTACCCTGAATACATGGAACACACAGAGATGGCATCTCAGATTTCACGGGGCTTGGCGCTCATTATTCTCCCCCTCCCTCTCAGAGTGGCTCAGGATAAGGTAGATGTCAGGCCTAACATTTTCAACACGCAACCAAAACAAAACAAAAATTCAGACAGTGCTGATGAGAATTCAAAAAAAAATGCAAAACGCTTTGTAAATGGATTTGTTGGGTTCTTTGTGATGTTAAACATGCGTACTCCAAAGCCATACACAGACATTCTGTCATGAATATTTACTCAGAAGCCCTAGGGAGATGAAATACATACTCATGTGAAAGACTGGTCACAGGTGTTTGTGGCCTCTGTCTCTAATTGCCACAACCTGGAAACATTCTGGTAAGTGGAACAAGTCAGATATTAAAGATGACAAGACACCGTCCATATGGCATTCTCATAGAGACAGTGGTTCTCAACCTGTGGGTCAGGACTTCCACAGTGATCTAATGTCAGCCATCCTGCATATAAGATGTTTACATAAAGATTTATAACAGTAGCAAAATTACAGTGATGAAGCTAGCAACAAAATAATTTTATGGTTGGGAGTCACCATGAGGTCAACATGAGGAACCTGTATCAAGGGTAGCAGCATTAGGAAGGTTGAAACCACTGCTGTAAGAGGCGAAGCTACAAGAACAGAAATCCCCAGGGTTGGAAGTGCAGCTGGAAGAAAGACTGACCACAATGTGTTGTGACATGGTCAGGATTAGCAAAACATCCTACCGTTTCGTTGTATGGTGGTTACACATATGTGTACATTTGTCAAAACTCATTGAGCTATTCACTTAAATAACATGAACTTGGTGCAGGAGAGGTGGCTTAGCAGGCAAATTGCTTGCCATGTAAATATGAGAACTTTCAGAGTAAGTCCCAGAGCTCATGGAAAAAGATCCCTGTATTCTCAACAGAGGTAGGAAGATTTCCATAGCTCTCTGGCCAGCTAGTCAAGTCAAATCAGTACTTTCTAAGATAACTCAGAAGAGTGCAGCTCCCAAAATAAGACAGAGAGAAATTCAGCAAGATGCCTGAAGTCAACCTCTGGCTTCCACATGTGCACACAGACAAACATGCACACACATACACACACACACACTCACACACACACAAATACACACACATACAAATACACACACACACATACACACACACACTCACACACACACACAAATACACAGACACATACACACACCTTATTGTAAGTTATACCTGGGTGATGCTGATTCTTTTAAAATGTAGCTGAAAGATTGAAGCAGGCCTGGATTCGAACCCCTCCTCTTCCTCCCAGTAGTTGTGTGCTATGGGCACTTCTCTTAACTTCCTTAACTGGATCCCAAGTTCCTCAAATGTGGATGGAGATACCAAGTCCACAAAATAGAGAAAACCAAGAGAAAAGAAAGATGTATGCAAAGTACTCAGAGAGCTGGACAGGAAATGAACACTTGGATGAATGTGGGATTCCAGGGAACCGCAGGACCTTTCATTACCGAGAGAGTAATCAGTTGTTGGGATGACAGAATTGTATAGACCAATCAATTGTTTGTGGCTGAGACCATCGTTCTAATCAAAACCGTGTTGAAAAGAGGCTCCAGGGAGATGCAGCCGGAGCCATTTGCAGCCTGTGCATCCTGCCTTCACTCCGCTGCTCACACGATCCATCTCACAGAAGCAGCTTTCTGGAAGTGGAGAGGACGCTGAGCAGGGTCTCTGAGATACCCGGGCGGCTGAGCGCAGACCCTGGCACACAGACAGAAGATTGATTTGAAGTGACTTTTGCTTTCCACTTGTTCTCAAATCCATACACAGGGCAAAAATAAATGGAGGAGTTAGTGCACCGCAGGGAGTGGTTAGGTGCCTTATGTGAATTGGCCTGATGTAGTCTTTGTGAGGAGTCCTCTGAGGCCCTGAATTCAGATCTCAGTACATACAACCTGGACTAGACAGTGTGCATCCGTACCTCAGTGCTGGCAGAGAGAAGGGCAGACAGTTGGGTCCCTGGGGCTTACTGGCCAGTCAGTCAGTCTAGCAGAATCATTGAGCTCAAACTTCAGTAGGAGACTAAATTAAATAAGGTATACAGTGCCCGAGGAAGACACCTGATGTTGATCTCTGGCCTCCATACAAGTGTGCATGAGTGTACATACACACACACATACACACACACACACACATACACACTTAGACTCATTCACATGCACACATATATGTGCTCATTCACACACATACATGCACACATGTGTACACACATATTTACACAAAAATTAGGGACACGGCTGGAAAAGCCTCTTCTGGAACAAACTTGTGTCAATAAGAGAGAAATTGCTGGAGAGAGACCCTACTTGGCCAAATCTCACATCCTAGATGCAGACAATTAAACTTTACAACTTCTAACAAGGTTGGGGTTGCCTAGGCCTCATTTCAAGTGTTAAACTTGTCAACTTGTTGTTAGCAAAACCAATACAACGACTTCCACATTAAGGACTCACATTTATACGCCAATTATCCCCTCCCCAAGAAAAAGTAAGAAACACCACAGTCAGACCTATTCTGTAAACCATGTATTGTAAGATTCAGGAGTCAGGAGCGAACACAGGGTAGGACTTGGGTTTAAAGGGGATGATACAGACACTTCTTCTAAGAAGTCAAGGCTGTGTATGAAGTCATGCAAATGGGTGTGTGTGCTCTGTAATGATAACGGGCAAAATGTGAAGAGCACAGATGAAGAGGTGACCGTGCTCAGCTTCAGCAGTCGCCGAGCTTGGTGTGACCTGGTGATAAACATTTCTTCAGCATGCCTTGTGACAGACATCCAAGGGAGTGACAAGACTTGGCCTCTGGCCTCAGGGATGCACCCTACAATAGGAACACACTTGACCCTAGTCTCATCCCAACCTCACCCCAGGAATATGTCTTTGGGAGACTGTATGACTCTGTGAGGACCTTAGTGAGGGCCCTCATGGTGGGGGACATGAAGATGTTCTCCCCAATCCTTTAATAGATTCTGATGTCTTCCCCATGGGTTTAGCAGCTAGCCTCTCTGCCCCTTGTCACCCTCCCCTTGAATCTTGAGCCACCTTCAAGTCTGAAACAGTGCCATTCTAGGTTGAGGTGTGTCCTCCGAAAAGAAGGCAGGGCTTCTGAACAAAGAGAGTTCTGTGCAAAGGGGCTGTGTTGAAAAGACATGGGAGGACAAGAAACACTTGGGGATGCCAGAAGAAGCAGTCATAAGAGGAACCAACCCAACCAATACCTTGATTGGGACTCTAAGCACTTAGAATCATGACAACAGGGATTGAAGGCAGTCAGTATGAGGCATTTAAAAAAATTATTCTATGTAGTCCTTGGCCCTCCTTTCTAGTCACAGCCTCAGTAGACTGCTCCACCTGAGCGCACATTTGATCCCTTCAGAGAAAGTCCTTTTCCTTATCACTCCCTGTGGCATTTCATAAGTGCCATGCTGTGTAGTATAACTCCCTGCAACATGCCAGTATCTCTGGCCGGGCCCTGAGATGCAAGGCAGGCCTGACCCTTGGCACTATTAGAACCCTTGACCTATCTGCTAGCCTAAGTTTGTGCCAGTTTCCTGTGAAAAGCAAGCAGCAGAGCAGTTGTAAATATGCTTCAAAGGCCATGAAGCCTCCGGCTCATGGGCTGGGCTTTTAGCCTTTGTGTCTGTACTACACGTATTACGTACACAGTAGATCTGGCATTGTAGCATTCTTGTGAGGCACTGCTTGTTCAAATTGTCTGGTTTTGTTGTTTGTTTGCTTGCTTGTTTGTTTTGAAATCCTCTTATGTACTCCAGGCTAGACTCAACTGACCCTCTTGCCTCTACCTCCCCAGTACTGGGATTGAAAACATGTGCTACCATGCCCGGTTTTCTCCAGATTTTCTTGGAAAATAGAAAAGATTTTCTCCTGGAGCTGTTCTACTATTGCTCTTGGATTCTCCAGCCTCCACTTTGGAAGCCAGCCCAAGAGCCCCAAATGGGGCTCAGAAGTGAGCTATTTCCGTGGAAGGCACTGGAACCATGCTAAGGAAAAAGAATCAGGCACTAATGGCTAGGAGCTGTCTTTCCTGGCCCCAGGGAAAGTCCAGGACTTTCCATCTGTCTGTCCACTTTGAAACTTGACCTCTTTGCAAGCAAGGAGCAACTAGGGCCCATTAAAATGCAAGGCACCTGCTGGGTCTGAGCCAAAATCTGCTCATGAAAAATTAACTTTTTTTTTTTTTTTTTTTGTGTATCAGAGACCTCATTGCCAGATGACTGCAGCAAGTGTATGTGACAGTGACCAATGGTCCCCTACTCTCAGATTCTTCCCGCAAGGCTCAACAGAGACAGCAGAAGTCTCTCTCTCTCTCTCTCTCTCTCTCTCTCTCTCTCTCTCTCTCTCTCTCAGTGCCTAACTGCCTGCTCTCAACTGCAAGAAGATACAATACTCTTTTTTTGTATTCACCCATAACCTGGTTTGGTGGCTTTGGAGTTCAGTGACAAAATGGGTCTAGATGTGCTTTCAAAGCCAAATATATATATATTTATATATTTGTATATAACTCTACCCACCCCTCTCAAGATCCCCACTCATGCCCCCCTCTAAGGGAGGAGCATAAATCTTCCTCCTATAAGAATTCTGACCCAAGTCTTGGTTGGGTAGCTACTGTATGAACAGACAAAGGATATTGTACTTTGAAGTAGGAGGTGGCTCCTTTAGGAAGGGGCTGTTGAGGCATGATAGAGAGAAGATAAACAGAGACAGTTCAGGCCTGTGAGTCACAAGGACTGGGTTTTTCTCCAGGCGCAGGCTGTGTTACCTTGATGAGTCACCCCATCTCTCTACCTTTTCTTCTTCCTTCTGTAAGACTCAAAAAAAGTGTTCTGGATAACTAACTAATTGGGAATTCCATTTTGGACACCATAGCTAATGAGGGTAATCCTTGGTTCCTTCCAAGGGCCATGTCTGCGCAGAGGTTTGTATGTCTCTCCTGGCCTCCTCTCATTATCCAACACAGCTCTGCCTGCTGGGTCATGCAGTGAGACCTACACACCCGTGATTTTCATCACTAACAACCTTTTAGATTCAACACCTGCAGTGTCTCACTCTGAAATCCAAGCAAAGAATGTCGAACAATAAAGGAAGTGATCATTTGCAGGCAGTGAGGCCGACAGGGCAAGGAAATTGGCAGCTGTTCAGCATTTGTTCAACAGTTGCTGCATGCATGCATGGCACTGGAGGCTTTGGTACATCTACCCTTTGATGCTTGCTCCAGCTGTAGAAAAATAGCCTTCATCCTCCTCCCAGAAAAGGAGTACATTGGTCCAGAGATGTTAAGGAACTTACCCAAAGTCATATAGCTGGCCAGTTGTGGATGGGGACTGTCTCTCTCCCTGTCCATGACAGTCTAACAAGGGTGCCTTAGGCAAATCTTGCTCTGCTCCTATTAAACTTCTAGGAACATCTTGATTCTGCCCTTTGTTACAGGATATTCATTTGGTATCAAGTTTGAACGTATCTTCCCTTCAATTTCTAAGAACTTTCTGTAATGTTTGTGCTCTGCCCTGTATTTCCAGCTTTATTCTTTGGGCACAGTTGGCACTTGTATTGTCTAGCTGACATACCAGTCCTGGAACTTTAGCCTGTACTGTGACCTAGCACCTGCTGCCCAGATTTGGCTATCTTGGGAAATAACAGACTAGGACTGGGTATGTGTTTGTCCACTTATCAGATGTATACTGGACATCTGCTGCTGAGGTCAAGCAACGGTATATCCACAGAGAAAACAGTAAGCTAAGAAACGTGTAATTTATCGATAGGTTTAGTCTAACCAAATTGGCAGGCACCACTTGTAAAGACAGAAATGAGTGCATAGCATAACTTCACCAGGGAGACAGGGTTGGCAGTCCTGTTAGCTGGAGGAGGGCGTCTGTGAAGAGGGGATACTTTAGCAGAGATGGAGATAGTATGAAGCAGAGAGGCATGGGATGGTGATAGAGATGAGCATCCTGAGTTGAGGGATCTGACAGATGTGGAAGACGAGGTGAAGTGATAGGGGGTGGAGTCAAGAAAGAAGGGGGCTTCTTACACTATGTGAACTACAGGAAGACATTGGAGTTTTACACTAAGAGCAAACGAAAGCCATGGAGAACTTGGAGTGAGTGAATGATAGGGTCTTACACATAAAATAAGATCATCATGGTTACTCTGAGGGACATTAAGGCAAGAGCAGAAAATTCACATAACCGCTTCCCAAGGAACCATCCCTACATTCTTGACATCAAAGGGTGGGATGCCTGTGGCTTTGACTTGGATGTGGCTGGTAGTGGCAGAAATGGTGGTGGTGGTGATGGAAAGTGAAGTATATCAAGTGGGTGTTTGGGGCATGTAACAACAGCTATATGGGAATGTGTGGACCATGGCTTGTTAGCTAGAATGTGGTAACTCCTATGGTACAACTTCCCTTTCTACAGGTTGCCTGAGGCTCCCACCACGAGGTCAACTGGTTTTTGGTATTCCCGACAATTTGGAGAAGGCCCTGAACAGTTGCCATGAGTCATTTCCAGCACACACTGAATTTAGATTTAAGGAACACTCTTCAGAAGGTGTTGAAAGTTAGGACTTAAGGAACAAAGTAAAGATAAAGTTTAGAAAGACTGCCAAGCTAATGGCATTTACTGTGATGGGAAGGCTGGAGACACTAGCCACTTCTGGATGGGTTTCAAAGTTATAGATGCTGAGCCAATCCACTCCCCAGGCTTAAGAAGAAGACTATGCACCATCACCTTTTTAGCCTGGGTTTGGAAGTTGAGAGAAAATTTTCTGCAACCTGCACAAATCTAAACAATCTCTGAGCTGCTCCATGGTATACTAGCCAAGAATATGTCTATCTGAAAAAAAAATTCTTTTTTTCATTAGTCAGGGAAATGTCAGCTGTTGAAACAAACAAGTCCTGGGATCTCAATGACTTGATCTCACCCGATGTCTATCAAAAAGTGTCTGTCATTGATAAGTGTCATGCGAGGAGACTATCAAAGAGGTACAACTCTGTAATGGTTATTATTCTTATTGTTGTGACCAAAAAAAGGAAAGAAAAATAACTTTAAAAGGGAGAGCTCACTTGGCGTCCAGTTTGAGGACACAGTTCATGCTGGCAAGGAAGGCAAGTGTCAGGAGTGTCCCATGCATCTACGATTAGGAAACATATGAATACTTTCTCCCTTTTCTCCATCCCACAACCTCAGAGCACAGACTGGTGCCTCCTTCTTCAGTTAAACCCCTGGAAACACCATCTCAGACACAGCAATAGTCATGTCCACTAAGTGATTCTAAATCCCATCCAGATGACAACCAAGATTAACCATCACAGACTCTGATCTCAATGGTTATGCTGGGCTCCAGACTGATGTGCACACTGTCAACACGTGGCTTCTTAAGTCAGTCTAGGGATTAATGACTGGTGCCCGGAGGGCAGAGACGGTGGGAAAAAGATAAACTAGCTTCAGAGTCATTTCTACTAAGTGGAGTTTTTATTCTCAATCTATCCATTGTAAGTACTGGTCAGTATGGACACACTGATTCAGAAAGATCTGAAATCAGCAACACATGTTTCTTAGAAATAGCTTTATTCTTTAAAGGCGAACGTTAATGCCTGCTGGACAGCCATTCATCTCTGACTCAGTGTAGGATGATGACTATGCCTTGAACAAGTGGTTTACAGAGTCTCAGTTTCTTCTGAACCAAGTGAGAATAATATTAATACTTCATGGTATTCCTATATTCCAAAGGAAGGGAAAGAAAGGAATGGGAAGAGAAGGGAAGGGAAGGGAAGGGAAGGGAAAGAAAGGGAAGAGAAGAGAAGGGAAGGGAAGGGGGCTTTGAAAGTACTTGGTTTGGTGTGCTTAACACATTTGAACTAGGAGTAGTACTTTGATTCCCACCCCAGCACCCATTATTTTCCAGACAAGTCTATTTTCTATCGACATTTTGTTCCATTTCTCAGCCTTAAGTTTTCATCTAGAATCCTTAGAGAATGGGGTCTGATCTAAAAAAGCACCTTGAGACATCTGTATGCCTTGAGGAGGGCCTTCACTTCATAGCACAGTTTTTGGAGCCAGGAGACCTTCATTCTAGACCTAGATCATAGTAACATATTAGATCTTTGGGCAAAGTCAATGGGATTATCCAAGGTCTTTTATTCTCCTTTGTCAAGGAGAAATCATAACGAAGGCTTGTTGGAGAGTGAGTTAGATGCCCAGTGCAGAGGCACCTCAACAGTAAGCTTGCCACATGGGAATATCATTTGCCTTGCCAGCATCCAGCTGTTGGGGGATGAGATGACTTGTTTTGCTGAAAAACAGATCTGTTGGGCAATCAGCACACACGCCACTGCCTTGAGAGCAGAGGGCTCTCGTCAGCAAGAAGTCGAAGCCGTTCGTTTTCTAAGACTTCTCCCCCCATCCTGATGCTGCATACTCAAGGTTGTCCAGGGTCTGGAGCAATCAGAAATGATTTGTGTCAAAGAGCACATTACAAGAATCATTTGTCGCTTCTGGTTCGTGTTTGAACTTGAAGAATGATGCTGGGGAGTGATCTGAAGCCACAGTGTACCGTGCAGCTAGGATGCAAGGCAAATCATTATGTTAACCTTCTGGGAAGTTATGCTTTGGGTTCAGTTTTGACAGCATGTATTTCAGGCCTCACGGTGGGGATGGATGGGGAGTCATAATGAGAATACTTTGTATTTGAATGATTATCTTCCCTCAAAAAAACAAAAAACTAAAAGCATTGGTTTTTGTAATACAGAGAAGCTTGGAATATCCCCTCAGGGAGTTTCTGACTAGCCCCCAATTCCACAGAGAATAATCCTGGTGGAGGTAAGTTTTGCAACCCAATGACAACTCAAGCTGATTTTTTTAAGGGTGAGAAAGTATCTCATCATAAGAGGCTTTGACTCCAGTATTAACCTGGGAATTCTGTGCTCCTGGTTTTAGGCTCAGTTTCTTTTCCATCTGGCTGTGGGATCCCAGCAAGGCACATTGTGTCTCTGCCCTTCCATCTGCACTCCTTAAAGAAGGCATCTGCCATATTTCACAAGGGCTGCAATGCCAGTCATGGGATGGTCTTTTTCCTCTCTATTTAGCAGTAAGGAACATTGAAATCCAGAGATTCTGAGAAAATCTGGAGGGAGGCTTTTGGTGGGAATCTGGTGGCATGGGTGTGTTTTTGCTTAAGAGAAGGAGAAAGAACATTCTAAACAGGGAGAATGGCAGGGCTGATGTCCAGGAGCAAAGCTAGGCTCTGTCAGAAAGACTTGGTCATGGCTACATGACAGATGGAAGGGGAACGAAAGAGGAACAATATACTGAAAGGCAGTTTGGAACAAGATCAGGAAGAACATGAAGTGTCAAGCTCGGGGGCTGTGTTAGTTAGGGTTTCCATTGCTGTAAAGAGACGCCGTTACTAAGGCAACTCTTATGAAGAAAAACATTTTATTGGTGTTGGCTTACAGTTTCAGAGATTACTTCATTATCATGGTGGGAAGCATGGCAACATCCAGGCATACATGGTGCAGGAGGAGCAGAGAGTTCTGTATCTTGATGTGCAGACAGCCAAGAGGAGACTGGCATTCCATAGCACAGAGCACTAGCATAGGAGACCTCTGCAGTCCTTCCAACAAGACCACACCTTCCTTAGTAAGGCCACAGTCCTAACAGGGCCACTCCCTATACCCAAGCATTGAAACACATGAATCTATGGGAACCAAACCTACCTAAACCACACCACAAGGGCATAGTATCTTCATGCTGATGGTGATATTTCTTCTTGAGGTTTAAACCATAGGTTTTTTGTTGTTGTTGTTGTTGTTTCTGACAACAGGGTTGCTGCTAAACATACAAATGGCAAAAATTCAGATACCAAGTGATACAAGCAAAAAGGTTCTCCATTGGCTTGATGGAGATGGATAGAGGCAAAACTGTAGGTAAAACCAGAGTAATCCAGGGGAAAGTCAGTGAAAGTCAGGGGACCTACTTCAAAAACATAGAAGAGACTACTAGCTGTCAGTGTGCTTTCCCACCCATGACACTCACACCCGTGAGCTTCATGCTCTTATTTTGGTTTGGTTTTCGTTTTAGAAATAGCATATTTTTCCCTTCCCTTTTCTTATTCAATTGCTCAGATGTCCAAAGAGCCAGAGGATAAGAGAATATCTGGGGCCACATTTCCAAGATCCACCACCGGATTCATAGCTGACTCACTTCTGACAAGGCCCCATTCCAGGAGAGGAGGGTAGGCCAGGAGCCAGGCACACAGCACCTCCTACAATTTGATTTAGTAATTATTATGTCATTATTAGCTTAATATCATCTAGTAGAAGATTATAAATTCCACATGGAGTGAGCATGTGGGTCATATTTTCACTGCAACACTCAGGGTAGAGATCAGTGGTGGCATTATGGTAGATGTGGGAGATGAATGGGCTGCACAGAAGAGGCTGGAGGTGCGGCTCCACATCAAAGTATTTCCATAGCATTTATGGTGCCCAGGTTCCGTTCCTGGTGCCACAGAGAATTAAATGCACACAAAAGAAACAATTAAAGGAATTATTATTAGTAGTAGTAGTACATGTAGAGACATATACATATAATCCCAACATTTTAGAAGTTAAGGTGGGAGAATCATGAGTTCAAGATAAGCCTGAGTTACATGTCAAGACTGTGTTTTAAAATAGGCAAGCAAAATTTTCTAGCTCAACTGCCTAGGTATTGTGTGATGTTATGCGAGATTTTAAAAAAATACATTCTCAAAGGGCTCTAGTAAGTTTCAAACCAGTCTACACTACACACTAAAGCATTGTGTATGTGTGTGTGTGTATGTGTGTGTATGTGTGTGTATGTGTGTGTGTGTGTGTGTGTGTGTGTGTATGAGAGAGACAGGGAGAGAGAGAGAGAGGGAGGGAGGGAGGGAGGGAGGGAGAGAGTTTCACTTGGTTTTATGGGATAGGCTGATTGGGTATCATGTACTAACTTGGAGAATGTGGAGTCCCCAGCTCAGTAGACTCCATCCCATGCCCTGGTTATGCACAGGCTGTGTGTTGGCTCAGGCTGTCTTCTTGGCAGCCAACAACATTCAAAGACCCATTCCCCCTTTAGCAGGAAGAGAGTGGAGAGAAACAACAGTAGCTGATAAACACACACACACACACACACACACACACACACACACAAACCTGAATGTATCCTGTCTGATCATATGCTTGCTTTTACACATCCCTCTACTGAGCATCCTGTCCATCGTTGAATCTCTCTCCATCACGTGGCCCAGAAACCTTAGGGCCAGTGAATGAAGGACAGACTCTCCGTACCTTATGCTCCTTCTCATCTGTAGACTGTCAGGGAAATGTATCCCCTCTTTGAGCACTGGAGACTCGGTGCTTATCAACACTTCAGATTACAGGCAAAAGCTGGAGTTGGGAGACATCAGAGGCTGGCAGTGGAACATGCCTTTGGACACCATAGCCAGACTAGGGGGCATATGGATGCGTGCACAAGCTGCCATGTATGCAGAGGCAGCATCTTACTCTGGCTTCCCTGTGATTTGCACAACATTGGTTAGTGATTTCAGGAACAGAACCATAACCCTCAGGCATCTGGACAAGCCAGTTGTCAGCCATTTATTTGATGGTAAGAGCCGAGGCCTCACCAAGTTCAAATGCCTGTTAAGCAAAGGGAGTTCCAGGTGATACATGCCTCAATTCTCCATGTGTTTCTGCCAAGGGACCGGCCTGCTCTAGATCCTGTGGTTATGCTGGCTCAGCATCTCAGATTTGGGGACCCTCTAGCTTGTGCCCCTGTCTAGTTAATTGCCCCAATACCACCTGAAACAACACCTCTTCCTTCTCAGTGGGACTCGATCCTCATGAATGTCCCACCACCTGTGTTCCAAGCTGATCTGGAATCTTTGTCACAAAGGTCCAGGATGTCAGGGTACAAACAATCTTTCAAAGGTCAAGGCAGCAAGATACCAACAGTCATGATTCAAATTCTGCCAAATTCTTGCTGGGTGACTTGGGCTTGGATTATTTAACACATTTGGGCTTCGGGTTTTAGATACAATATAGAAGTCAGTTTGGGGTTTGGATGAAGCTCTGTAGTATGTAGTGTAGCAGCCTTCTATAGTATAAAATGCATGCAAAGCTCTAAGAAACACTCCAGAACTGCAAACACTAGAAAACTCAGAAAGTTCCAACCCAGTGAAATCAAGTTAAATTGAATAATGTTCTGAACATCTTGAAATATCTACTCACAGAGTGACCGCGTCCATCAGTCGAAAAATCTGACCTCTGGAAAAAGCCCAAGAGGCTCTGGCTACCTGAAAGGCAGGTCCTGGTGCCCTGAGGAAGCTGGTCCTCCTCGACCTACTGAGAACCATGGTTTCTCTATGTTTAGTTTTTCATTTTCTCCCTTTCTCCCACTCCCTCCTACACAAGTCCCCTCCTCCTCACTCTTCCCCTTAATAACAAGAGCCGAAGCATAGTCCTGGTAGCCCTGATGGCCCCACTGAGAACCCACTCCTGGTGAAGGTGACCCTTAAACTCACCCATGTTCTTACCAATAAAGAGATCTCATTAAAAGGGCTGGCACTGTCCATGAGCAGCTTCACAGTGACCTACAAATTAAGAGGGCATGGCTGCCATCTGCCCAGCCTCCCTCTCCCCCGCCCTAGGGCCTAGCAACAGAAGGGTGTTGACCCTTTTATTACCCTAATCAGAAGATGCTACGAATGAAAAAAGTCGAGAAACAGTATCAAGGTTGGTTTTATTATTTTTTTTCTAGACGCTCACAGCCTAATTAGGTCTACAAAGCACTTAGCTTTATGTGTGGAAATTAGTCAGACACTGGAATATTCTGTGATATATTAGTTACTTTAAACTCACAGGCACTGAAAAGAGCCCCGTCTTCTTCTTTATAGTGGAGGGAATTTCTCCAAGAGCCAAGAAATAGTAGCCAGGGGCCCAGAAGCCCCAGGTGTGTGGCCTCTTGGCCTCAGTGTTTACCAGATAAGGAAACCTTTGTGGCATCTAGTTATTTTATACAAATTTCCTGATCTGATGTTGTACTTGTTCAGGAGGTGAACTCAATGAGGACCGAGCAGTAAGGCAGACAGATACAATAACACCCTTCTGAACTGGAAGAGCGACTGAGCAGAGCCAGGAGGTGAAGGCAGGAGTCTCTTTAACTGACCACTCATGTAGGGACTTAGACCTAAATACTTCTTTGATGGATATGATTTCATCTTCATTCAGAAAAAGAAGCCTCCCCTGAGAAGCTACTGTGTGTCCGAGCGGACACACACTGCATAGGGCAAGACTGAGTGTCAAGGAAACGAAGAACAAACCCAGCAGCGTGGCACCTGTCTGTAGTCCCAATGCTTGGGAAGGTGAGACACAAGGATGACAAGACAAAGCCTGAGCTATACACAGTGAGTAGCTTCAGCTCCACCAGTACTGAGCAATGATAACTTGTCTTGCAAATACATGAGTAACAGTTGAGAAGACAGGGTAATTGGTTAAGATGATGGTTGTGAAAAACATGGGGACCTGAGCTGCAGTACCCTGGACCCATGCTGAAAAGCTGGGCATGGTGGCTCATGTTCATAATCCCAGTTCCAGGGAGGAAGCGATGGATAGCCAGCCAGCCTATCCTACCTGCAAGTTCCATTCCAGTGAGAAATGCTGTCTCAAGAAAACAATGGACATGATACATGACGACTGACACCTGAGGTTGATCTTGACATCCACAGAGATGGGTACACATGTACACATGAACCTGCACATATATGCACACTCACAGCCAAATAAATAAGCACACAAATATAAATAAAATATAAATATATAAACATAAATAATATAGACAAATAATAAATATATAATATAAATAAATGAGAAGTTTTGTACCATTGTCCCTTACTGCTTATGTGAAACTGTGTGGAATCTCCATGCAGACACCAAGTGTCCTCACATACACTTGCACATATACCCGGTGTCCCTTGTATAAAACCAGATGTGGGTCATATCTGAAGATGAGGCAGGTTCCATCCCATCCTTGGGCAGCAGCCCTAGGCACTTTTGAAATACTTCATAATGTTTTAAAACTGTGGACACAGGAGCTTTAAAAACCTTTTGTCTTTCAGTTCTTAGAGAATCCTTAGAGATTCTGATTGGGTTGGCCTAGGGTGGATCCCCAGCTCTATGCATCTCTGGATCTTAAAAGCCTCTCATATGTCTCCCTTGAAATGTTAGAGTTGAAACAACTGTCATGTTTTGTTCAGTCTTCTCTAAACTAAACCTTGAAAGTTGAACCCAACTTCAAGATGCCTCTCAACCCCTCCAAACTGTCCCCTCCCCCCCTAACTGCTTGATTCAGTCCCAAAGCCTAACTAACGTCTTTGGTCAAGGTTCTCTGCTTGATTCTTCCCCCTTGGTGGTCCCCAGGTTGCTGAGTTTCCCTGCTGTTCCAACAGTTTAGACTCATTGATTCAACTCCTGCCTGTCACCTTGTCCCTGCAATCCCCTAAGAGACAGGTGGAGACTTCCTCAGGGTTATCGATTCCCAGGGAACTCACGAGGTGGCAGTTCCTTTCTTAATTAAGACCTTCAGGACCAGCTACAAGAATCGGACCAATTAGCTAGCTCTCAGAAGATCCAGTGAGGAAGCCAAAGGAAGCAATTTCACACAGTGACTTCTGATAGTCAAAAGGGCTGCCACCTAGCCAGCTGGACATGAGTTTGAGCAAGGCCTTTTCTTTTTTCTCTTCCCTCCCCTCTTTTCTTCTTCTCTTTGAGTTGGGTGCATAATGGTACATTTTAAAGGCTGTCTCCACCCAAGCTTTGTTCTCTCTCTGGTCAATCCTTTTCAGCTTTGCCATTGTCTGTCATTGGAGGTGAGACAACAGAAGATAATAAGAGTCTTCCATCCAGACTTCTTTTTACTTCCACCCTCTAGGGAAATTATGTTGAACATCTTTTTTATTGGCTTATTTATAAATGTAGGAAATGAATTGCCCAAAGGTTTGTGTTAGAGAGACTCAGATGCTCTCGGGGCTGCTGACACTCTGCCCCCAAAAGGAGGATTTCAGGGGCCTGGTGGGGTGTTAATTAAATGGACTGGCTTCTTTTTCCCATGGGAAGCCTAGGTGATGGCTTCAGCTTTGTCTTGATTTAAAAGAGCAACAACGCATCAAGCCCCACAGCTGCTTCCTGCTTCTCCTGGCTCATAAGTTGGTGGGGAGGAATCGCCATGCATGTGACACACACTCATATGCACACATTTATAAACACAGTCGACCAGCAGCGCTGGGCTATAATCGCCTTTGCTACTGTCTAGTGGAAACTCAACAAAGAGCTCACTAGCTCTTGCATCTTCTCACTTTGTGTGCCTCATCTAATTGCTTGTCTGTCACCTTCTTCAGCTCAGGAGTTACAGGACCCTTTAAGTACTTTGACTCAGGCATTGTGGGTAGTCAGTGCCTGGAACATGTGGGAACATTCATGAATGTGGTAGTCATCTTACTGGGCAGAAACACCCATGCGTCCCTGAGAACCATAAACCATCTCTTTCTTCTGGCCAATGATAGCCAGAAATCTGGAGAGGGACCAAAAGTCAGGAGTCTCCTGTGTCCTCACTGATGGTCTACTAAATTTAATGCATATGCAAATATGAATAAAATAAACATATAAATCTAACTCTGCCGAATGTGAACGTACAGATACAAGGCACAAATACACATGTGCAGTATTCTTGAAACAAACCTTGATAAAGACTCAGGGAATATCACCCCAATCTCTGATGCCCTTCACACACAGGAGTGTTCCCCATTGCTGCCATATAGGTTGGGTCTCTACCTGGCACTCAAAGTACTTCAAGATGGCAAACCAACCCAAAGTTAAATTTGAATAAGAGTTATTTTGCTCCTGGATGCTTCTGACTATCCAGTTAGGAGTCTAAAAGCTTCATTTATGCCATAGTTCTTGGAGGGATTAGAGCCCCTGAGTTCTGGCCATCGTCCAAGATTCAAGTGAGAACTCTCTTTCTCTCCTTGGTCCTGTAGCTTAGACAGCCAGCCCAATGTCCAGTGCCTTCTTCCTGGAGTAGTATCTGTTGCAAAGTTTGTCTCTTCTTCCTCCCCAAGTGAGGTTCCCTTATACATCCTCAGGATGATACCCTAGAAGAAGGTAAGATTAGGGGTTGTTCAGCCCTTCTACACAGGAAGTAATGTGGGTCCCCATCAGCAGTAGACAGCACAGCATCACCCCAAGGGTGAATTACAGCCTTCTAGCTCAAGAGCAGATCATTTGTCCCCACTGTTCATGAGCTCCACAGATGAAGGCTCTAGATGAAATCTGTGTTGTGAACATTGGGGCTGACCTCTGTAGAGCATCTCAGATCTGCAGGGGAGAATCTGAGGCTTTATAGTGAGGGAGCTGGCTGACCAAATCACAGACCTCAGACTTGCCAGCTTATGGACACTGGGCCATCCAAGGCTCAGAGCACGGCCAGAAAAGATTCAATAGCATCTCACTCTTCCTATTGGGCCATAGACATAACAGACTTGTACCTGACCAGAGAACAGTCCAGCTCCTGTGTATGCTGATACCTAGTTGGTGTGAAGCACAACTCAGAGTGCTGAAAAAACCTGTGGAAGGAAAGCTGGGAGAATCTGGGTCAGTCACTTAATGACCTGAACTGAAGGATAGGGCGGGCCATAGAGCACTGTATTCTCTTTACAGGCCCAGTGAAGACAGAGAGAGAGTACAGAGCAAGTGAGAAGTATCTATTGAGCATTATTAACTTGCTCATGTCTGCAGAACTTGAGCGATTGGGGAGGGGGGTTCAAACCTTGCTTCCCTGCAAGGATAAAAAAAATCCATCTGGGAAATCTGAGCCCTTCGGCAGTTAGAACCAGGTTGTTTATCTACCTACCACTGCTGTCACTAGCCAGAACTAGTGACAGAGTCATTGTCACTTGAATTGAGTACATGGTTCTTGTGCTCCTAGGACTCACTAGTTAGGGCTATGTGTCTTAAGCATTTTACTCATTAAATGAATCACAAAATCAAAGTCTTCTGTGACATGTGAGAGACTTGGATTCGTATCATCTATAAAGTGTATGAAGCTTTGACCTAAACAACAAGACACCCACTGGGGGATAGACAACTCGAAGACAGATGCTTAAGGTTTCAGGGGCTCAGGTACAGAAGCAAACTGATGGCTGGTGAGATCTGGGAAGACATCTGGGAAAGGGTGGAGATTGCAGTTGGGCTCTGAAGGATAGATAGGAGTCCTGGACCATCATTAACCATCATACATAATGAATAATTCATCAATAAAGTGCAAATAAAACGAAAAGTCATTAGTTTGTATAGACAATAAAAGGGCAACTTAAAAAAATTGACCTGCGTGTGAGCTGGTTCATCAGTCCCCAAAAGGCTGTGACTTCTATACTCAGTGGCCACAGGGAAGGATGTAGGGAGAGGAAGATGGAGGGGGTGTGAGAGAAAGAAAAATTAAGAACTCAAGATCCTGAGCTTGAAGCACACTAGAACCAAAAAATTCTCCACCAGTGTGGTTGCTCTGTCCTCCGTGGCACAGGTTTTGGCAAACAATGGGTTCTTTTCATCATAGAGCTGGATGCTATACATGGCTACAGAATAGAAGCTGCAGACACTTCCACAGCATGTGTCAGGAAACCTGACACCTCCCAACAGCAACACAATTAATTCCACCAGCCACAAGCTTGAGGTACAAAGTCTTTCTCAGGTCTTCAAGCCTCCCCAGGAACTTTTTCATGGCCTCCCTAAGGGGTCCTATTCAAGGAGGGTGGTGCCTGAGGCTGGAACTCAGCCTGGTCCAACAGGTACCACACACTCTCCTTAGATGCCCGTTATTGAGGCCGCAAAGGGTGAAATGCTGCTGGGAGAGAGAATTGTAGGAATAAGGCCACAGAGACAAGACAGATGTTGAGACATGGGGCAGGCAGACGAAATAAGTTGATACTGTCTGTGCTGTGAAAGCCACCTCCACCGTCGAGAGCCATCTAGGAGCTTTCTGTGCTCGGCAATGTCCCTCACCGTCACCCCCAGGAGAAGCGCCATTCACACTTGCAGCTGGAAGTCCTTGTGACTAAGACAGAAGAAGCTCTTGGGAGGCAGGTGACTAGGTAGGGGATGGGAAGACTGAAACCTAGGGCTGTATTCATGTTAGCCATTAGAGCAGTTGCCTGGTGCTCCAAAATGAGTAACACATGTGCTTTCCTCTAAATGCCCTTTCTCTGGAGCCTGCCTGCTAGCTCTTTTTCATGTTGTCCTGAACACACATCGGAATATGGCAAAATACCACTGATCTTGTGTTACAAAAATTCTCAATTCCATCATCCCCTTGTGGAGAGAATTCATTCTGTCATCTCCAATCAAACAGACCAAACTTCTACTCCTGGCTCACAATGTGCTGGCACATGACCTTGGGCAAGTTCTGACATTTCTCTAAAGCACCGAGCACTCTTTCGAGACAGGGAGAATAATGCTCCCCCTGCGGGGTAACAGGAGGAATCACCGTATCACAGGTGTCTCTATAAAGAACCCAAGGACCGTGTTTCAATGCATTAGGAAGAGAGGGTGGAGTTGGTGGAGGAAGGACTAAGCAAGAGTGACCAGAAGTGCAAAGATTGAGCCCCTGGAGGCACTAGGAAATCCGAGCAATGCCTGATGCATCTGAGCCCACAGCTACTGCAGAAGGAGAGAGGTGTGAGTTTGACAAGAGTTGTCAAAGATTAAGGAGGAGCCATGGGAGGATTTTGCCAATGGAGACAAGTGTGGCGACACGCATCTTTAATCCCAGCACTCTGGAGGCAGAGGCATAGGCAGGTGAATCTCAGGGGTCTTGGCCAGCCTGATCTACGGAACATGTTCCAGGACAGCTAGGGTCATATAGCGAAATCTTGACCCCAAAAACAAAATAAAGCAGAAGTCTCTGGGCTCCAGGCTCATCTGGACATTTAAATCAAGGAGTTGATGAGTTTCCTGATTCCTTTCTGATGGGTGGGATTGGTAAATACAGAATTTTTCAAGACAGTGGGATTGTCTTAGGGTTTTACTGCTGTGAACAGACACCATGACCAAGGCAACTCTTATAAGGACAACATTTAACTGGGGCTGGCTTACAGGGACAGAGGTTCTGTCCATTATCATCAAGGTGGGAACATGGCAGCATCCAGGCAGGCATGGTACAGAAGCTGACCTGAAGAAGGAAAAGACTGGCTACTGTGTGGTTAGGATGAGGGTCTTATTGCCCACTCCCACCATGACACACTTCCTTCAACAAGGCCACACCTACTCCAACAAGGCCACACCTCCTAATAATGCCATTTCCTGGGCCAAGCATATCAAAACACCACAAGGATCTTCTTCATTTTGTAAGCCAATGGGAGCCTGGAGACCAAATAATAATGTTGCCATTAGCTGTAGGCAAAAGGGATGAGTCCCTGGATGAGTGTGAAAAGAGAGCACACACCCACTTGACAGACTTCACACAGTGGGGCTGAGTGACTCTGAGATTGCTTAACGTGAATAGGCTTAACTTCCTGTTTGTGCTTTTGCATAGAAGGGGTCATGCACGTGCCAAGGGTCAAGTACGCACTAGACTGCTTCAGCTCTCCAAGCAGCCTACCCCAGAAGGTCAATCACAGTCACTTCACAAGTTAAAAAACAAAACAAACAGTATTTCAAAAATTTTTAAATCTCAGAAGCAGCAAATTCAGAGCTGATGTTGCCCCCTAAGCTGGCTTCAGAACTCCAGTTCTTTAAAGGGAGAAAGTATGTGCAAGGAAAAGACTCAGGTCCAAAGATGGAGGACTCGGGTACTTCCTGATGCTTTCTTATAGGTCATCCCCTATGCTGCCTGGTGTGAGTCTTCCCTGTGATCTCTCATGTTAAGTTGGAAAGGCAGAAACTCCTCTGGCTTTGGCCCAGAGCAGGTCCGGGGATGTGGGTCTGGGAAGAGGCTGCCAGCATTTAGGATCTTAGCCTCAATCCTCAGTGGCTGCTTTCATGTCACTTGGCTGGTCCTTGGTGTGAGCATCTACCGGGGATGGACTTTTTCCCTAGGTTTGCTGATGAAGACTTTACCATTTCATTCAACAACTTGTTTAATGAACCAATGACAACGAAGTCTAGCTTAATCAACCAATAAGTTTATTGGGTTACTCACATGCAATTTCTCTCTGGATGCAACTCCTAAAAGACAGAGATTTCTGCTCTCTTGGAATCCCAAAGCAAGAATGCAGATGGGGCCCTGGGACACATTCATTGTGAAGTAGGTAAGAATTTACACTTTAGAGCCAAGAGCCAACTCTCTGGGGAGAGGAATCAGCTGGAAAATGGACTCACTGCTGTCCTCTGGTGGCTAATCACACAACTGTTCCTCTGGAAAGATGGATGGGCTTCTCTTGGAAGCTGGACACTGGGTTGCATGCTGATAAAGGAGCCTGCCCAGGTAACCAGGGGACAGGAGTCACATCCAGAGAAGATTCACAGTATGTTGAACTTAAAGTTACAAAATGCCCGTCTGGTCAGGACTCTAGATGAACTCAATATTTTCTCACCCCTTCTCCATCTTGCTATCCCATATCCTATTCTAGTTAGGGCTGTGTTTCTCTTAATGAAAAAGCTCTAATTCATAAGCACAATACAATTCCCCCATGGCCACAGTGCACTTATTAATGAATGACCTTCCCCTAAATCCAAACAGCCAGAGACGGAAGGAAAGCCACATAACCCACTGGTGTGAAGGTGCACTCTGTAGCCAGACTCCTAATCAAACCCTGGGTGGTGACCACCACAACAAAGGAAAATAATTGACATGAGACTGTTTACTCCCTTTGTCTGCCTGTTTCCTGGGCTGTGCTGAACAATAATGAAAACTGTTTCCTATGCAAAGCATGGAGCTGTTCTGTGCTCGCCTGGTGTGTTTTCAGACGCCTTGATTAATTGTGGTCCAGAATGTCACAATGACCAAGGGCCAGGCTTTGCTCTTGGGGCAGTTGGAGTTTTGCTCACTCTGGGTCACCAGGACCTGGGTCAGTAGGACTGAGTTGAGGTCAAATTTGACAGATGGTATAGAAAGAAGTCCTCAGACACAAAGACCCGATCAGGTGAGATTTCTCAAGTGGGCGATCAGACTCCCATCTTCCCTCCTTAAGGAAAAGACTAAATCCAGATCTTTCTAAGCCACTGGGCTGTGGCAGACACACACACACACACTCACAATGCTGATGCCAAAGCTCTTCTTTCCTCCACACCAGTAAACTGAGCCCTGCTGAACTCAGATCCAGGCTCTGCCCAGATGGATAGAACATGGCTGGAGAGCTGTGCTGTTACAAAGCCTTCCGTTGGTTTGAGGTGTCCACCGAAACCGCACATATAGAAGCAATAACAGATCAAGTGTGAGAACGTAAAACAAAACAGTCCACAGGCTCAGGAGTCCCCAGCTGTGCTTACAGGGGTGCTCAGAAAAAAAAAAAACAAAATTGACCTCACTGTCAGGGACACCATTCAAATAGAGAAGTCAAAAGCAAGACTCTGGGACCTCCTTGCATGAACTCAAGTTCTGAACTGTGTGACCTTAGAAAAAATACTTTGCCTCTCTGTGCTTTGGCTTCTTGCACTGTAAATATGATAATTAAAAAGTTATCATCTCACAAGGCCACTGCAGATATTACATTAGGTCTGTGTGCAAAGGCATTCAAGAAAAGCAATGAGAGCCAAGATGATTTTGTGTGTAAAAGTACTTGCTGTACAAGTGCAAAGATCAGAGGTCAAATCCCCAAAATCCACATAAAAGCTGGATATGTTGTGTGACCATCTGTAATCCAAGTGTCCCCATGGGGAGATTGGAGGCAGAGACAGGAGAATCACCAGAAGCTATCCTGAACAAAGAGTCTCCGTCTCAAACAAGAGAGAAGGCAGGAACCAACACCCAAGGTTGTCCCCTGATCACCCCAGGAACAATGTAACACACACGCTCCCATATTCACACATGCTCCCATATTCACACACTCGGATACAGACATGAATGAATGTGCACACACAAAATAACAGTACAAATACATGTTATCTTTATGTATGGACATGCACAAAAACAGTGGCAAAAACATAGCAAGCAAGTTGAAGGTCGTGGTGCACAGCTGTAACCTATACAAGAACAGTGATAAGAACACAGTAAGCAAGTTGGGGCTCCTGTGCACACCTGTGCACTCCTGAGGGTGAGGTAGGCGAATCAAGAGTTCAAGGCCAGATGGAGCTACACAATGTAGGGGAGCTGTCTCTCCTCTACAGCCACTATCTGGAAAGGAGACAGCAAACGTCCACTGCATGTTAGCTATTTCACAGTGTAATAAAGTTGTAACATTGTATCCACGTCCTAACTACGAGATTTCATCTGGACAATGAACTTGCCAATGTTTTTAAATATCCTAAAATGTTCATTCAACCAACTCTTTAGAGATGGGAAGACTAAGGACTCAGGAAATGAACAAGTGCTTAGATGGATGGTAGACAAAAACAGAAATGTAGCAATCTCCATTTCTCACTGAGCTCTATGGTCATAGACACCACCACTACCCCAACCCCCGCCCCCAGACACACCCCTCTGACTCTCTCAGACAGTCACCTGTGTTAGTAACAGGGTTCTCTTCTCCCTGTTTTAAGACTCAGAGGCAGATACAGGGGTTGAGCCTCCACCCATCAGTCTCTTCCCCTTCAGAGCCAGCATAACCAGCATTTCCCCATCTCTCTTCCATCCCTACCTCACATACACAGCCATAAAATCAAGTTCACATTTTAGAGGTGCCTGAAGGATCTGATTAGCTGCAAGGTGTCTGTAAGTTTCCACAGAGAAGTCAAGTGTGATTGAGGATGACTAGCCGAGGTATCATTTTATTAGCCCTTCTCAACGCATCAAAAAGATGTCAGAGTGAAACCCACCTCTCACTCTGAGCCTTGTGTCAGTCAGTAAAGAGGATGTGATCACAAGGGCCTAGCTGAGGGAACAAAGCCTCCCCCCTGGGTTCCCAGGCCAGCCCGGGGCAAGCCTCCTGTGACTCCTCCTTCTGTGGCTTCCACTCCTACTGCACTGGTTAGCCTCTCAGCCCACAGAGAAAAAGATGTTGCATATTTAGCAAGACAGTGTCCTTGGGCTTGGTGGTTCTGCCCTTGCTTTTGAGCTTGATCCCTAAGAAGTAGATTATCTTGCCCCAGCCAAGGTTGCAAAGCCCACAACCTACACCCCCCTCCCATGGCCATCTCGGCTGCAACCCCACAACAGGAGAGACCTGAGCTTGAATCACTGAGCTGAGCTCCCCAGGTTGCCGACCTGCTGAACTCATGCAGTAATAGATGTTTATTATTTCAAGCTGCTTAGTTGCAGGGTGATTGATCGAGCAGCAGAGATGACTAATATACAGGACGAAGGTGTAAGGACAGTGCCCAGAAGCAGGGGGAAACTGTCTAGGAGGAAGGAGGGCTCCATTTATACACAGGGAAGCTGAAAAGAAGAGATGTGATGGATGTCCTCAGATCCATTGGCCTCATGAGCTCTGATGTGAGAAGTCTTTGTCAGAGAGAGTCTGGATCTGGCCTCAGGGCAACCAACCCACTGTCTAGCAAGAGAGCTGAGCAACAGGAAATCAAATCCAGTTTAATAAGGAGGACGCTCAGCACCTAGAGCAGTCCAGGAAGGGGGCCAAGTGTGGTGACCTCTGGTCGGTTTGTGTGCATGCAGTTCTAAATGCTGGAGAGGATGGGAATCAAACTGTGTCTCTCATGCACCAGCCCACTCCTGATTTAGTCAGTCATCCCCAGCACCAGACACAGGTTGGATTTACCTGGAGGTGTTGTCTAACAGTCCCAATGTGTAGGTTCCACTCTTAACCGACAAAATCAGAGTCTTGAGGCCTGGATAGTAACATCTTCAAAACTCTTCTGGAAGATCGTAATGTATAGTCAGCTTGAGAATCACAATTATAACAGGAAAAACAAAGACAGCAATACACACACACACACACACACACACACACACACACGCACGCACGCACCTACCCTGTTGATAATAACTTTGACTATTTCTAGTTGCATAATGCAGTTAGGTAGAGAAGAGGGGAGAGCCCATCTCAGCATAGCTCAGACTCCCACCGCACCCTGCAGGGATTCTTCACTATGGATGCCAAGGGCAGAGGACAGCACTATTTGAGCCTCAGTATTGGCATTTGATTGCTGGGCTGTGCCTAGTAAAGGAGGCTATGGGCATCTTGGATTACTTAGGGTCTCGTTCCGGGGCCTCCAAAACAACCTGCAGCTGCCGTGAGATGATTTAACTATCCCTGGTGAGGCTTGGGCAGATGGGTCTGTTCTGGGTGTCTGACAGAAGAGACTAAGTTCAAGAAATCCCTTTCTCTCCCACACTGTCCCCAATCCAATGCTGTGGAAACAGCTATGTGGTAATTCCTCAGTCCTGTGTGCCCCTTCTACAAAATGTTACCGAGGCTGCCAAAGTTCTTTAATTTCTTCATGGCTGGGCATACAGCCAGGGACACAGTAGCAAAGAAAACATGACCCCCAAGGCTGTGGTGTTGGGGACTGCCACTCGGCTTGCAAAGAAACCAGGAAAGATGGAAGAAAGGCGTGAGGACCTGCTGCAGAGAAATTGCTGGTGAGACTGTGGAGTGAGCCGTTTTCCTCGAGCTGCATAGTCAGGGAGCCTCGGGGCTCAGAATCAGTGACCCAGACAGCCTGAAAAGCTGCAGGTCAGAGAGCAGGAGGTGAGGTAGGCTTGCAAGGACCACGTGACCTTTCTTGGCTTTAAACTCCCAGTTCCCGGCAGCACAGTCATAAAACTCCTTAAATGACCTATTACAATGCTCCATGATCCTGGTCCAAAAGAAAAGTTCATAATTCTTAGCCATTAGGAAAATGCCCTGGAAAGATCAATAGGGCAGCACAAATATCCAAGGGGGTGGGTGGCTCAGAAATGCTCGGCAATGAAGAGTTCCCTTGCCTCACCAGCTCCGTGTCTAAAAGCATCCTTTTCCTCTGGAGGCCCTTCCCTGCTCTTGCCTGTAAGGCCTCCCATACATCTCATTGCCTAGTAATGAACCCAATGAGGGAGAGGATGGTTGGGAGAGAGAGAGAGAGACACAGGAAGACAGGGCAAGTTGGCTTTATTCTCTCCATTGATTTTTAAATCCAATTTGATTTGGCCAGTGCTGTGACATGCACAACAAAGTCCCTTGGGACTCAGGCCCAAGTTCCTTTATCTGCAAATTCTTTGCAAGAAGCGTTGGAGAGCAGGGTCAAAGTCGACAGGAGTTTGCAGCTGAAGTCAAGAGCCCAGAAGCCAATGACAACTGTATTTGTGTCTAGTCCCCAGCTGTGTGACTTGGGGAGATTGCTAACAGCTTATATCCAGTTCCTGCTCCTACCAATGGGACTGGCATATATGTATGGGGCAAATAAGATTCCATGTGTCAAGCACCCAGTAGCCTGTCTGTTACCATGGGTGACCAGTTTTACTTGTTATTTGATATCAAGGTTTGTTTCCTCCTACATTTGTTCTGGGCCCTAAGGTATCACCTGGAAAGGGATCTGGCAAGGGCATAGGCCATGCCTGTCCCCATCTCTCCTGAAGAAGAGAGTGTTGGTTTCAGACACTCTCATAAGGAAGGGACCCAGGTCATAGCGAGCAGAATGCCTGCTCAGTTGAAGATACCCTGGGACTCTGCTCAACAATTTACTCTTCCCCCTACAGCTCCAAAACTATGAAAAGAGGATGGAAATGCCCAGCTTAGCTGGTGTCAGGGAATGTTAGCACTTCTTTATCTTACTGTGTTTGAGTGTGTGCATGTTCACATGTGTACAGTGTGTGCTCAAGCCAAAGGTTATCCTTGGGTCTTGTTTCAATCACCATTCACCTTTGTGTTTGTGTCTCCACTTTTGTTTTTGAGGCAAGGCTGTTGCTGGCACCTGGGTGGCACTGACTAGTGTATATTGACAGCTGAGGCAGCTCCCAGGATGCTCTCGTTCCCACCTTTCCCGCTCGAGATTAGAAACATATACCACCATGCCCTGCTTCTTATGTGGGTTCTAGAAACTGAGCTCAGGTCCTTGGGCTTGCAGGTCAGGCACCTTACCGATGGAGCAATCTCCCGGGACCCAGAAGTTGTTCTGTAAATACCCGTCTTCTCCTTGGAGCTTCTTCATTCTGTCTCCAGGCAGCAATATTGATAGTTATTTCGCCTCGGAAATAAGGCAGCAGGGATGTAAATCTTAACTACTTTGGAATTAAGAAAGGACTTTTCCTAAATAACCCTTCACTCAAAGAAACAAAAAATAGTTCACCCGTTACCCAGAAAAATTTCCAAAACAAAGATATCACAGGTGGAAGCCTGGGGGACCAGCTAATGCTGTTCAAGGACAGAGAATGTGTGTTAAGGCATTCCGAAGTGGTCATACCCCCAGATGCTTCTGGAGAAGGTGATACAGATGAGTAGAATGTGCTGTGTAACCATGGCAGCGCGGGCGCTAGCTGCCCATCTACCAGGTTCCAACATGCAATTCTAGGTGAATGGATGCTTACAGTCACTGAGCCTACTCCATTTTCAAGCGTTTTGGGGATTAAAAAAAAAAACCTGTACTCAAAATCTTTCAGCTGTTGAATATTTCTCCTTTTAAAAGAGGCAGAGAATAACTAGAAAAGTTAATCTGAGAAGCTGTAGAAGATGGCTAAGTAGTTAAGAGTGCTTGTCACTCTTACAAAAGGTCAGAGTTTGGTTCTCAGCACCTACACTGGGCAGCTCACGATCACCTGTAACTCCAGCTCCATAGGAGTTTTTTTCTGGTGTCTGTGGCATTTGTGAGTGCATGCATGTGAGTGAATGCACACGCACACACACACACACACACACAGAGAGAGAGAGAGAGAGAGAGAGAGAGAGAGAGAGAGAGAGAGAGAGAGAGAGAGATCTTAAAAAGAAAGAAAAACAAGTCTGTCAGGACACAAATTTCTACCAGTCAATTTTTGTCCATGGCTCATCAGAAAGGGATCTCTGCTATAGCCCAATCCACCTGATATATAAATGGAGAAACAAAAACAAACAAACAAACAAACAAACAACAAAAACCCCACACACCTCAGAGTTCAGAGATACAGCTGACAACCGAGGACACATAGAAAGTTAGTGACAGAGTTCAGGCTATGTCTCCCTGACCATCGTTCTCCTTATCTTGCTATAATCCTACCACCCCCGAGATGCCCATTCGAAGAAAAAGGACATGAACTTTTCCTATAACCTGACTGCAAGAATACCTGCTATTCAGTTACACTTCCCCAGGCTCCTCATTTTATACAGAAGGAGCATGAAGCCTAGGAAATGAAACAAGATATTCATTTCCCTTATGCAATGGCAAGGCTGGGGCAGGTTCCATGCCCCCACCCCCAGGCCATCCCTGTCCTCCCCAGGTCTTTAAGCATGTGAAGAGCTCCCAGGGTGAGGGCTATATCCAGCTTTCTGTGGATTGCTGAAATACTCTGCCTGTAAGCACGTCTGACAATCTGTGCTGCCGACCCAATCAGGTCCCCTGGGTACATCACCTTAACTCTTCTCTCTGTGGGGGGCTGACTCTGCAGCCTGCCAGGGCACTTACCCTCTCTGATGAATGATAAACATGTCTGCAGCAGGCACAGAGCCCATCAGCTGGTTCTGATTTGTCTGCTAATTGGACCTGGGGCTAGACTGGCATGATGCTGTCTGTCTGTTGGTAGTAAGTTAGCAAAGCAGGTGAGAGGGAAGAATTCTGAGACTGGAGTCCTGGAGACCAGGTGTGGGTCCTGATGCTTATGAACCTGCTGACCTTGGGAAGAAGTTGCTCATCTTCTCTAGGCATCCCTTACTTACCTGTACAATGGGTATCATGCAACCTGCCTTATAGACGGATACTACCAGAGTCCAAGCTAGAATGAAGATTTGAACCTATGACAAATGAAACATGATGTTCTCATTTAACATTTTTATAAGGCCCTTGTGGTGGACAAGTTGAAGCCCAAAAGGACACAGCACTAGCCACCCTCCTTTTACATGATCATTTTCTACCCTCTTGATGGAATCAGCTGCCTTTTATGGACCTCTTTCTCTGAGCTGAGCATTGAGGAAGGAAGGCTCAGGAGCCTCAAAAGACAGACCCAAAAACTTTTCTCCTAGTGTGAGAGCAGAGGTGTCAATCAACTATAGAAATAGATGTGTTCCCATTGTCCTCTCATGCCACACACCTGCACCAGGAGGGCTCTGAACCTCCCAGACTGTACCCCAAGGGCAGGCAAGCCTTCTTTCCTCCCTTGTCTAGGTTTCCAGTGGCCAGTTGCCATTGTCAGTCCTGAGATGCTTGTCACACCACATACCTGCCACACAGTGTCAAGCAGGTTACAATCGTTAGTGTACTTCATCATCTGCTATTGCATATGACATTAACCATCTCAGACCCTAGGGGCACCTTGCCAGAAAGGGCTCTTTCTTCATTTCTCTTTCCATCCCTGGGCTACCACGCACCAGCACACAGGGGCAAGACTGCTCTGCAAATGAAGGAGAAAGAGGCATGGGCATAGGAAGAGAGAAAGAGAGAGAAGAAAATGAGGAAAGAGAAGATGAAAGAAGAGAAGGGAGGAAGAGAAGATGGAGGAAGGCAGGAAAGGCAGGGGTAGGAAGAGGAGTGACGAAGGAGAAGAAGACAGGCTTAGGGAGGAAAGTGAGGAGAAATCTATTTCTGAGTGCATTCATTCAGTAAATGGTGTAATGAATGGTCATCAAATGATGTTTTTCTCCTTTAGGGACCAGTCTTGACCGTGGCTTGCTTTTGTATAATCTTGGACCGACCCCCCCCCCAAAAAAAAGGCCTTTACATTTATTTTCAAAGGCTACAAAAGGAAGACAAGGGAATATATAAAATATGAAAGAGACTATGAATTTAAAACATTTATTATCTGTGTTCTTGATAGAAATATTTGTTGAACTGCCTAGCACAAAAGGAGGAAGATTCCAAAAGGAATTGAGACTCAAAAACAGGGAAGTATCCACCTTGTGCAAACCCAAAAGAAGAGAGTGGCCCTTCCAAGAATGTAGATAGAGCATCAGGGTAACTTCTTATCTGTTGTTGGCAAGGGTAGGTTGCTCACCTCAGTCTCAGCACAGGACTCATGGAGCCTCACTTCCAGTGGAGTGCAAACACTCACAAAGCATCTGATGGGGTTAAGTGGAGATGCTACCCACCTGTAGGGTCCAGAAGCAGCATGGCTAAAGCAGCCAGTTTTACAGACTAGCACAGGCACTGAGGTAAGGATGGAAATGCAGTGACTCCTGCCTCCCGAGAAAAAGTCAAGAGTTCCAACTTCTTGGTCTCTTGGTCTCGGTGAAGATGACAGGACATGTACTCAATTGTCTGGCCATTAAGTGGTCTCCAACTCTAACTTGATAAAACGTTTCTTAGATATTTTATTTTTACATGCATGTGTGTCTGGATCTAAGTGTTTATGCACCTGACTGTACTGTCCAGAGACCAGCAGAGGGCACTGGATTTCCCCAGAACAGTAGTTACAGGTGGCTTTCAACTACTTGATGTGCTGGAGACTAAACCTGGGCCCTCTGCAAGAACAATAAACACATTTAACCACTGAGCCTCTAAAATTCTTTAGTGATTCTTTAAAGGGATTCCTCCAAGAAGCCTCATGATCTGCTTAGCTGGTGTTTTGAGCATGTGTTTTCTCTGTAAACAGTCACCATAACCAAGCTCATGTTATCTGAGTATCTGCTACATGCGAAGCAATGGGTGAGGTGTTTTTCTGTATCTACATTATCTCAGAGATAAAAATCAATACCCCCATTTTATACCTGAGAAAATTGAGGGCTGGAGAAATCAATGAGCAGCTGACTACCAAATGGCAGAGACAACACCTGGTAAATTGGCCCCAGAGCCTTTTTAATTTTTGTACGGCTCAATTCTAGTGCACAATTTTGTGCACACACACATGTGCATATACAATTAGTGTTGACTAAGAGGATTCATATGCATTGATTGATTGATATCTGGGTCATGTTTTAGAAGCAGTTTCTGTTGTTCTTTGTCTGTGTCTCTGTGTGTCATTTTCTCCCTCTCTTTGTGTCTCTACCTGTCTCTCTGTCTCTCTCTGTCTGTGTCTCTGTCTCTCTGTGTGTCTCTGCTGTGTGTCATTCTCTCTCTCTCTCTCTCTCTCTATCTATCTATCTCTCTCCCTCCCTCCCTCCCTCCCTCCCTCCCTCCCTCCTTCCCTCCCTCCCTCCCTCCCTCCATATCTCCTTCCCTCCCACTCCCTTGCTCTCTCTCATGCACACACTACTGACTTAGTTCTTTGTCCAGCCTCTCCTCTACCCTGTATCTATACACTTGATAATCTGGCCTAACTCCAGAATTCATGTTTATTTCCAGTTCATTGAGAACATGTTTAGCACTCATTTCATAAAGAAATAATTGAGGCAGGGAGTGCCTTTTCTATGATGCTCAAAGTCTAGTAAAGGGGTAAACAAATATTCAATATAAAAGAAAATTCAAGCCCGTAATCCATTGGCTATCATGGCTACTATTCTCAGGATTGGGCAGCCGCAGATCTAGATGTTGCTCTGCAGGAGTTTTTTTCTTAGCCCAGACTAGGCCATCTAAAGTAACAAGAGTTTACAGATGAGGGACAGCAGATTGTACAATCCTCCACAGAGACAGGATATAGGAAAGCTGAGTGATCTGCCTGGATGGAGCTTCAGCAGATTCAAGGAGGAAGCAGAAGCCAGATCCCTGAGCTACCTTTGGGATACACAGAGAGATGGATAATTTGTAGAAAGAACAATGAACACAAAAGGGTTTAAGTAGGAAGTGATGCAGCCAGACTAGAAAGTGAACAGCCCTGGGCATCCTATGGATCTGGATTAAGTATGCAAGGGATCTGTCAGCTTACGTTGGAGGAAAAAACCCAGGAAGGTATGGAAAGTTTTGTTGTAAGGTGGTTGGTGGAACCAATGTCTTGGTGTCTTATTGTGTGAGACAGAGGAAGGAGGAAGGAATCTTTCTTAGAAATCCCCAAGACCTCAACTATATTTTTTTAGAGAGCTGGTCACTGCCTTTGCCTTCTCAGTCTCTAACTGGGATCTATTCCCAACGCCTGAACCCACTAAAATATCAGCATTATACCTATGCAGGCCCACTACAGGCATGCCCTACCTCCACATCAAACTGACTCTCCAATCTGTCAACGTCTATTAAAAGTCCTGTATTAACAGTCCTGGGGCTGTGGCTTCCTCTAGATCCTCCCCAAACAGAAACTAACTGCAGCAGCACCCACCCACCCCAGCTCTGACACAGCTAACTCCACCCTCCGCCCCCAAGTCCCCACACAAAGCTGGTGAAGAAGGCTAATATGGTAGATTCCAGCTCTTGTGACAGCTAGGAACAATGGACCTGAACCAACAAGATGAAATTTAGCAGAGATAAATGTCAAGTTCTACACAGTGAGCCGAGAAATCAATCACAGGGACAGGATGAGGAGAGCTGATTTGCAGTAATGATAAGGAAACATCTAGGGGGAGTGGCAGAGGAGCTGGACAGGAGCCCAGCTGTCACTAGGAGCAAGAGGCAATGGCTGCAGTCAAAATAGCACTAATAAAGTTCAAGGCCGCATCAACAGCAGTGTCCAGAGTCTGGTTAGGACTGTTTAGATCCCAGCTAAAAGGTACGGCTTCCCTTACCATTTATAGTATAAAGAGAGAGCTGGAGGGTGGGAGTGGAGCTCTGAGCATGTATACACAAAAGCCTGGACCAATAGACTAGCCTAGCATCCATAGACCAGTATGCCCAGGAGAGCAGAAATGGGTGACTATTGCTATGAGGAAGCAATTCTGAAAACGTAGAGAGGAATGCAGAGGAGCTGGCAGAGCCCAGTGCTCAGCTAATGCAAGTGCCCACTGTTATTTTTCTGGTTTCCTTGGTTGCCTGGCACATCAGGGATCACCCCAAGGCTGAAGGTCTGCCAGTGGAAGGCACAAAATGTCCTCCCTAGTTCTATTAGTTCTGTCATTGCCCCCTTTCCGGTGATGAAGACAGGGGAAGGAATGAGGTCACAGGGCTGTCGTCTACATCTCTTTAATGTCATCTTTTTTTTTAATCTCAAGTTCTTTGAGCTCAGCTGTCAGTGTAGTGAGTGAGTCTGCTGTGAAGTCTGTCCTTAACGTGTATCCTCATCCTGGAGTGTGGAGTCTTTAGGGATCAAGCCTTAATGTTTAACAGAAAAAAAAACTGAAACTTAGGAAAGGCTTGTGGCTTTCTCAAAGGCACAGACCATGTCGGTAGCTAAGCAGGGATCAGAACTGAGATCAGTCAGATGCCCTATCTGACATGTGTCCTGGTGACTTTCATCTTCAGCCAGCTGCTCACTTCTTCTGGGGACAGTGATGGAGAAATCAGAAAACAGGGAGGAGAGGGAAAAGGAGGAGGAGAAAAAAGAAGAGAGGGAAGGGGGTAAAGGGAAGAGGAAGAAAAGGAGGGGGAAGAGGATAAAAGGAAAGAGAAGAAGTAAAAAGAGAAAGAGGAGGTGGAGAAGGAAGGCAAGGAGTGAAAATGGAGGAGAAGGAGGGGTAGGAGGAGAAGGAGGAGGAGGAGAAGGAGGGTGAGGAGGAGAAGCAAGAGGAGGAGAAGGAAGGGAGGAGGAGAAGGAGGAGGAGGCAGTGTCAGGCAGTGGTTGCAGCATCTGTAGGAAGGTGACAGAACACACAGGCAGCCACTGGTTATTCATGACCAGGAGACTACACTCAAGGCATCTGCTAGCATCTGCTAGCCACAAAGTTGTTGTTGACTCAGTGAAGTGAGCCAATTTCTTAGGTAATTTCCCTGGAGGACCCTGAATCCTGGATGGTCTCTGACCCACCCATCCACTGCTGCCAGAAGAAGAATGATGTGGGATAGGCTGATTCCTCTGCTGGAGGCAGGCTCTGCTGATTTGATGGCTAACAGCTTCAGCTGCCGCCTCAGGTCAGAAATATAGCCAAGCCTTGCCTTTAGTGGTCCCAGTTCTCATCACAATTTAAAATTTCAATTTTATTATCATCACCACCACCATTTTTTTCTGACCTGGCCCCTTTATGACCATTTCTGTGCCCACAGTCTTTCTTGAGTCTTTCAATTACTTTATGAGGGGACCACTGGAAACTGAGACCTAGAAAGGCCGTGGGACTTAGAAGGCTTCAGCTCTAGCTGACTCATGTGAGTTTATTGGCAGCGCTTCTCCAGGAAAGCTACATCTCTTGTGCGTGCCTTCCTTGGGTCATAAAGGACGTACACAGCAATATTGCAATTTTCCACTTTTATAATTTTAGGGTGAGAGACTTCACTTTAGATTTATGAAATAACAAGGAAGAATGATGTGTGAAGCCCAGAACCCCAGCAGGCAAGAAGCCAATCTGGAGTTGCTCTACTTGGATGGCCCAAAAACGGAGAAGCCTCAGGAGGAAATACGTACAAAACCTATTCTACAAAAGGAGAACATCTGGACCCTAAAATGGGTTGATTTCAGGGGTGTGGCTGGTGTTATAATGTGGAGTCCTGAGTGTTTAGAATTTTGTCGCTAGAGTCTGCTGGAAACCTGGAGGGCCAGGTAATTGTTCTTGCCTTCTTCATAGAGTGGGGAAGCCAGATGTGGTTTCAGGCAAGTCACTTTCTTTTTCTGGTATCAGTTTCTTTGTGTGTAAAAAAAGAAATCAAAGTAAGGTAGGGGGCCAGGAAAGCTGGTCCTGGAAGCTACTCTCCAGCACTGATAATTTCTAATTCGTTTTTCTGTTTTCTGATGCCTCTGCGTTCCGAAGCTGGGGCAGCAGAATGAAGTAGATGAAGAACAGCACTGTGCTAGCAAGACTCCAGGACAAGGAGCACTGAAGCCTCTGGGACACTTCTCGATGTAGGAAATTGTTTTTTATTACTCAACATCATGTGCCATTAACAACACACTCATTGCCCAGATATCGAGAGTGGCTTGTAGTTCAACCTAGATGAACCCTACTGGGATTGTAAGGTTCAGGAATTGCCCTGGGGATTCTGGTGCCAAGAGTGGTTCATGAAGGGGCTCTGTTGGAGTCAGACCCAAGAGCTTCTTCCATGTAGAAAACTGGATTACCGAAAAGATACCAGTAAACAACTGAAACAGAGCCACTGTGAGAATGTCAGAGGGGTGGGAGTGGAGCTTTGAGCATGTACACACAAAAGCCTGGACCAACAGACTAGCATAGCATGCCTACTGACTCCTGGATGTGAGGTCTCTTAGACACAGGGAGGAAAATAAATATGAAGAAAACGTGTCCCTTTCCACTAAAAACTAGACTGTTTCTTAAGTTAAATTTTAAGGAAGACCCGTTCTTCGGGTGCTCTGTGACAGGTATTTTATCATTAGATATGTCCCAGAAATGTTACCCACCTTCTTCCCACCTCTCAGAAAGACCCCACCACCCACCACCATCAATATTCTGATGTTCTTGTAAACCTTCTAACTGATTAGTTCATAAATACCTACTTTTATTTAACCATGAAACTCTTCTCTGACCATTTTTAAAAGTCTTGTTTCTATTGTTTTCAAAGGTGTGTGTTTGTGTGTGTGTGTGTGTGTGTGTGTGTGTGTGCGCGCGTGTGTGAGGGGGGGTGGGGGGAGAGCAGGTACCTTCCAAGGCCAGTGGCATCAGATCCCCTCTCCCCTCCCCACCCCACCCCTGCTGGAGTTACAGGCTGTTGTGAGCCACTTAACAAGAATGTGAGAGCTGAACTTAGGTTCCTTGGGAAAAGCAAGGAGAGCTTTCACCATTGAGCCATCTCTCCAGACACTAGTTCTTTCAGCCAGGTCTCCTGCCTCAGAAAGATGGTGAAACCTATGGATCACTGGAAAGAGGCCAATCAAAATTCTTCTTTTAGACATTCTGAACAAGCCCTAGATTCTTAATTAGGGTCTGAAGGCATGATGCCTCCCAAAGTTGGTACCTTCCATGGGAGGAGAGGGCTGTCATGTCAGTTTGGCAGGACATCAGTCTGCTGTCATAGAAGGAAGAAGACAACTTCTCAGTAGCATACATTTCTACTACCTTCCTCAGGACTCCAGCGCTGCTGTGATCCTCATGGCTCTCTTGTGTTTTCACATGTCGCCTTGGGCCTCGTCAAGGAAATCTTTTTCTCTTTCCTTCTTTTAAAAATTAAACCACCCAAGTCAAAACTGTTTCTGTCACAAATTAAGTAAAAACGGTCTCTAACTTGGAGTGAATTTGCTTGCTCACGGTGTTGCTTTCATTGCCTAGAAGAAGCATCAGTGTACTGATACAGAACAAAGAAAATGGAGCGGATGTGTGCTGTGGCTGTGGTGTGATGTTTACATGGGAGGAAGCTTTGGACAAGGCACCAGACCATGCATGTATGGCTTGTTAGTCTATGCCGTGGTTCCAATCTAGAGCTTCCCTTAAAGGCTGAGTGTTCAAAAGCTCAATCTCCAGTTTGTTGCTAGAGGAAGACAGTGGAAACCCATGAGAGCCAGGGTCTGGAGGGGCCGTTGAGGCATAGCCTTGAAGGGGAATACCATTTACAGTGAACAACCTCAGCTATCAGCTGTTTCTGCTGTAATGTGCAACCTTCCACAGACCTGAAGCAATGCGGTCAATGATCATACACCAAAGTCTCCAAAACTGTACAACAAAACCTTCCCTCATGTTGAAGTTATGCTGTTGTGTTGCTGTTACATGATCCACATGGCCTCTCTCTCTTTCTTCTTCTCTCTGTCTCTCTCTGCTTCTCTCTGTCTCTCTCTGCCTCTCTCTATGTCTCTCTGCCTCTCTCTATGTCTTGCATATATGGCTCTTGAAGTCCTCATGGCCTGTTACTTAGTTACTTCAGAGTCAAAACATTTGTCTCCCTGTAGAGCACCCATTCTCTGGAGCAGAGAGCTTAGCAGAGGCCAGTAGAGAGGGATGATCAGGGCCACATGAGATAAATGATTGCAAATATATCACTTAGTCTCATCTGAAAAGTGGGGTGATTTGGTTCCCCCAAAGACTTTTTTGATATTTTGAGATCAGAGGCATGCATTTTCCCTTTCTTGATGTGTGTCCTCTGGTCTATACAACTGTCCTTATACACCTATCCTTGGCCATAAATGCCAACTGTGTCACAGAAGGCTAGCTTATCTTGCTCCTTGGGTTCAGAGACTGGGAGGCTCCTGTTGGGAAGAAGAACCTATGTTTTTTTCTGTAGTGGTTTTCTGCATCTAAATATAAGACTGAGAGCAAGTGACTTAATCCATCCATTTATCTGAAAAATGGAGCTGAACATCCTTTTCTGGGTTCTTCTTGGAGGCTGTGCGACATGTGGTTTTAAAGGTGGCTCACAGGCCATGTAAAGCAGACACTTTCCACCCTCTTTTCTTCACTCTCAGCCCCGAAGCCAGACAGACTTCTCAGAAGAGAAGTTGAGAGTATTTCAGAGAAGTGCCAAGCTTCCTGAGAGCTTCCAGCTACTTCAGGACACTAATGAATCTGGGGACGTCTGTTTGCACTGACTTTACTAGGGCTGTCCTTGGAGGTCCTTCAAACTGCCCCTCCGGGGCCCTTCCTCTGACCTCCTATTCTTATAAAATGAGAAAAAGAAGTTTCATCCAGAAAATTGCTTGCTATTTATATGCCCCAAGGTGACCTCTACACGAAATAAGATAAAAGGGACAGCTGGTTGGAAACAGCCCTTTGGGCTCGTCCTCCTGATGCCCATCTGTGGTCCACAGGATGAGGACCTTTTTGATTCTTCTCCAAGAATCAGAGGAAGGCAGTGCTTTAGGGCAGGCTGAGGGTGGGGGATGTTTTCTTTATTCATCCACTCGTTCAACATGTATTTATGAGGTGTTTGTGTAAGGCAGGCAGAATGCCAAGTGTTGGAGATATAATGACCTAGGGACATATAAGTGGATGCAAAGCCTCCAGTCTCCTAGAAGAAACATCTTTAGAATCCACTGTAACGATACCCTTACCTTCCCCCTTCCTTTCCTACATGGGCTGGCAGCTGTTTAGAAGGTGAGCACATTTGAATTATTAAGGGATGTTTGGAAATTGCTAGTTTTCATGCCTCTGATCTGTAACATGCCTTATAGATGGTGCCCTGCTACCTCCCTGGAAGGGTGAGACTTCAAGTACACCATGCTTCTTAGTTCACTGAGCAGGGTAGACAGCAGTATGAGTAGAGCTCTGATTTCAGGAAGTACAAGCCACAGTGGATAGAGAAGATAAGCCCCACAGCCCGACTCTCTGCAGAAATGGACCTTGAATGCAACGCACTGCAGTCTAAGCAGTCCTTCTTTTTTTCTTTCCTGGATTCCAGCTGCAGCTTTCTACCCTTTCACCTCTCCCTGTTGTTGGGTCTCCATAATGGTGCCGGTGAGTTCCTTGCAAAGTCAATTGGATGGGTTTACTTCCTGGCACATAGCTGCATGTACCTTAACTGATGGGAAAGATCAACACTTTCACATGACCTAACTCTGTGGTGCTGTTCTCTCTCTCTCTCTCTCTCTCTCTCTCTCTCTCTCTCTCTCTCTCTCTCTCTCTCTCTCTCTCTCTCTCTCCTGTTCTTTGTCCTCAAACACTGACTTTCAACTTCCTAAATAACCTTTTTGCCCAAACCCCTGACAACCCAACAAATCCACCTCACTCAACCTGAAAATTCTCCTCAGTTTCTATTACTTTCGTGGGTGTAATTTTTTTCTCTGGTCCCTAAGTCTGGTCAATAATTCAGTGGGATAGCCCACTGCCTTTCTTGGATCCCAGCATATCACCATGGCCTATGCAGGAATAAATTCTTAGGTTCCACGTTGGCTGCCATCATACCATTATGCATTTGAGTTCAGGGACGAAGATGTATTAAGTCATGGAGCCTGTGAACACTCTGTGCATATTTACTGAAGGAACTGAAGAGGGATGGAGCTGCCATGATCTTTGATCCCTGGAAGCAGGAACGTGTGATCAATGTAAAGTCTCAGAGCATTATAATCCCACCTGTGATGAGGTGATAGACTTAGGTGAAAGACTGGAAAAGATAAAGTTGAAGAGTGAAAATCCTAGATTTGGAGTTTTGTTGTTTCTGGCTTTCTCTTTCAAATAAAAATAATGGTATAGTTTAGTAATGGCAATAGGACAGGGCTCCTCTGACCAGAACCTGGATCTAGGGTGTGCATGCTATATATCTTTCAGATCAAGGCTAAGCAGGGCAGCAGGCTGGGGTTATCCACCTAGTATCTATAAGAGTCTTTGGCAAAGATGCTAAAATGAGAGGGAGCCAAGCTAGGCACACAATGCATAAAACTCAAGGACATACACACTTTCAGGTGCAGACTTTGCAGTTGGACAACTCAAACTTGGTAGGTCTCTTCATTGATTTTGGCCTTGGACACTTTCCTTCCTTACCCAACATGTACACAGACCAAAGCCCCAATCCAGAAGCCTTTATTTTATTCAGTGTTGATCTCCAGGTATTCTGATGCCCAGGCGGGCTTGATGACCACTAAGCTATAACACTTCTGAGAGGATGAGAGTGCAGAGTGAGTCTAGGTGCCAAGCAGATCAAGTCCTGCATCAGGCATTAATATTCCCTGCTGGTGACTGGTGATATCTAGATACATGACATCATCCCTTGTCTGTCTCCATGTCTGGTTTGTAGAGCCATAATAATATGAGTTAACCATAAAGATGCTAGGAAGAAGAGTTCTGTTCAAAGAAGACTGGATGCAGAGAAGTGGGCAGAATGGGTGGTCTGAGCCATTGTATTTCCATCTGTATAAGTCTGGGGACAGCCCTGACTGAGCATCTTTAAGGCCCTCTCACATTGCTTCTAACTTGATGGGACCTGTGACCTATTATTCCAACCCAGTGGCCTCCCAGATATCAGCACAATGTACATGCCAGTTGTTGGATGTCACCTAGCTCCAGGATTTGGTGAATGGCATTACCTGCTATTCTTTGTTCACTTGCTGTGACCCTGGCCCCAGGTAAACCCCAGTACACTTCATTTTGCTGAATCATCACAATATCTGTGTAAAAATGTCTTGTAATGCTCCTTTCACAATAGAGTAAAATCACACACACACACACACACACACACACACACACAAATAAAAAAGAAAGAAAGAAGAGTTGACATAGTCTGTAAGCTTGCATGATCATCACACAACTCCCAACATGGTTCTTTGTCTCCATGACAACATGCAGAACATGAAGAAGGAGTCAGTGGTTTACAGTTTCCTATCAGAAGTCATTGTTTCTCTAGGGATGAAAGGGAAATTAAGCATGAGGACAAGGCCAAGACCTTCCTATTGATCCCAGACAGGGCAAATACTCAGAGGTCAGAGTTGCCATTTCTTGGGTCTCCAAGGCCACTGGCTTAGTCTCTGATATCCAGTGCAGGCTAGAAAAAGGAAGAGTGTCTAGGAAGTGAGGAGCGCTGGGGGAGGAATCAGAGAGCTAGTTTCCCCAGTTCTCTGTGTCCTGGCCTGCCTATGGGATCTAGACATGTTTTTTTTTCTCTCTAGACTTTCAGCATTCTTCCACACCACAAGAGCAGGTGGCAAATAGGTAGGTCATAGGAGCACCTCACCTGTGTGAAGTCTGACAGTTCCTTCAGTGGGAGAGCGAGTGGGTGAAGCAGAGCTAAGTATTCTAGTCAGACAGTTAATGCCAGTCCTGGAGCTATTGGTCCCCCTGGGCTCTAAAAGCTCTGAATACAGCTGTCCTGGAAAATAGTTCCCTAGCTAAGGCTCCACCCACAGTAGAGGATGATGGAAGACAATGGCATCCTAGGGGAGGGTGGCAGGATCCTGACAAAGCAGATGCAGCTGTGCCACAGGCCCCTCACAGACAGAGACTAAAAAGAGAAGTTTTGTCAGAGCACCAGTTCCAGTCAGGCTCGAGGGATGGTATCCTGAGCTGACAGCTAAAAGACTTCCTAAATAAAAAAAGAGAGAGGAGGAAACAGGGAGAAGGGAGGATGGAGACATGAGAAAATAAGGAAGCTGTGGGAGGGAAGGGCAACCAAAGCCAGGCTGAAAAAACACAAGACAGGGTGTGAAAAAAAAAAAAGAAGAATCTATCAAAGAAAAGGAAAGCTAAGAGGGTTAGGAAGTACCAGCAGTGCAGGCCAAGTGTTTGCAACACAAGCCTAAGGATCTGAATTCCAATCCACAGAAGTTATTAAATGCCAGAGCTCTTCTGTAATGCCAGCACTCCTGCAGAGAGCTGGGAACTGGGTCTGTAATGCCAGCACTCCTGAGTGGTTAAGCTCATGGGACAGATAAAGCCTTGGATAGTAAGCCCAGCCTTGAGCAAACACCCTGGGCTGGCAGAAACCAGATTCCTTTTAGTTTTCTCTGCTTGGTGACTACATATTTCCCCAAATGCTCTCCTGTGTTCTGGTGCCTCCAAAGTCTGTTTCAAGAAGGCAGCAATAAATTAGTAGCTTGGTTTGTGTTCCTGTACTTGTTCCTCTGGAAAACAATGTCAATTACAGTACTGACATTCAAACACCTGAGCTGCCTGTGACTAGGGACCACTGCCACTCTGACTCACTTCCACCCAGGTCAAGAGCATCCATGCCAGGGAGCTAGGCAGCTCTGCCCCATCCTACAAACCAACAACCCCTCCCGAAAGAGAGCAAAGGAACCACGTGAGGTACCCTGACAATAGGCCCATGTCTACCTACCAGAACCTCTATTAAATGCAAGTCCAAGCCCTAGACCCAACCCCCACCTGTGACCCCCAAAAACACTTCTCCAGAAAGGACCGATGGAGGTCCATCGCAGCCGGGAAAGCAGCTATGCTTGTACTTGAGTCGTGGTCGAACTGCCTTGCTCTGTGCTCAGTTGTCTCATCCGTCAAATGGAGCAAGAGTGGCGTTCTCCATGGGAATGACTGCTATGACAATGAAGCTCTCAGAGTCAGCTACACAATTCACACTTCCTAACTCCTATCCACTGTCAGTTCCGCAACGTCTGGAAGGCCCTTTTATGGGGGACAGGGAGGGTATATGATTTGTGTGTGTGTGTTTGTGTGTGCATGAGTGTGCGTGTATGTACATGTCCATTTGTGTATAGAGGTGAAAGGGCAACCTTGGTTGCTGGTCCTCACCTTCCACTTAGTATGAGACAAAGGTCTCTGTTCAGTGCTGTGTACACCAGGCTAACTGTGCTGCAACCTCCTAGGAATCCTTCCATCTGTCTGTCAACTCTCTTTAGGAGCACTGGAGTTACAGCCTTATACTGCCACACAGTCTCTGCAGGAGTTCTGGAGATCTGAACTTAGAGCCACACACTCTCTTCAGCCCAGGAAGGCCCTCTTATTCAAGAGACCTAAGACTAATGACACATGCAAACTGGCTGAAGAAACTGGAGATATCGGAACTGCAAGGAGAAGATTACTGGGATGCTGGATCTTATTCCTTAAGTATCCAAAAAGCTGCTACAAAAATGCAGATCAAACTGGCCTCAGCCTTTTCCTGGAAGGCAAACTTAGGGCCAACAGGAGATTAAAAGGTCTGAGACATAAGCTCCTCCTGAGGGAAGCATTTCAAACTAACAAATGTCTATACTCAGGCTCATGGGCCTCATGCCCCTTTGGGAGAACAGGGAGACTGAAGCAGAGAAACTGGGTGTGAATGCTGGGCATTTCTCCTGCCTACTCTAACTTCCCAGAGAACTGTCCATCAGCTAGTGGGAGCATTGAGACCTTTGGAGCAGCACTCCAAGCTTGGACTCCCAGAAAAATTTGGCTTCTTGCAGGGCCCAAATAACTATGTCAATGAAAGTAATTGCCTATGTTCCTAATGCCACAATTAAAGAAACTCATTGGCAAGCAGTGTTCAGCAAGAATCCATTTTTAGAGTTTTTCCTTTTTTTATTAGCTGCTTGCCTATAGAAATAGTCTACTCATGCAGTAAATCAGAAGCCAGTGTGTAGAGTTTCTGAGGAGCCAGAGGAGAAAGAATGAATGGAAATGGATTACAGAGAGGGTTAACAGTGGGGCCTGGGGCAGAGAGACATATATTCTTTTGACAAGTGGCCCTTAGGCCTGGATGCACAAGGGAGAAGTTTTGACATGGATGGTTCTGTCATTCATTATCTGTGCGCTTGCTCCAGCCCAAACCCATCCATGATCTCACTGAGGCATCTATTCTGGATGCTTGGCTCCTCAGACAGGGTAGGAGTTGCAAATGGTAGGTGCATGGGAGGCACGGGGCTTAAAAGCACAGGGCAGAGTGGAGCCGGCCGAGGATAGGAGGGATGGACGGGCAGAGGAGGACTGGAGGTCAGGTGGCTAGGCCAGCAGTGAAGGACAACTTCCAGAGAACTAACCAGAGAGGGCTCCTGGAACAAAGCTTCCAGAAGACCACTGCCCCCAGCAGAGCTGTCAGTCAATTAAGAGTCAGAAATTCAGTTCCTGAAACCGGACCTGGGTAAGAAATCTCAACAAGAACAGAGGGTTCTGGGGGAACTTACAAGTTGACTTGATTCAAGATTCCACATGGGAATTTCCCCTAAGAAAATAATTCAGCTCAGAAATCTTCCTTATAGAGTTTGGAGGCCAACAAATGAATCTGTCAGGTGGGAAACACTGAGTTAGAAATCACAAGCCACCCTGTGGAGTGTAATATAACCATTAATTATTATGACCAGAAAGACTATATAATAACCGTGGAATACTTTACCAATGTTTTTAATCAAGGGCTAGCTTTTTTTTTCTTAAAAAGGCTACATAATTGTAGTTTGGGCTTTATAAGGTAAGTGATACAATTTGTCAGTGTGAAGGTAGCCACAGACTGGATATGCATGACTGGGTAAGCATGTGTTCCTGTGAAGTTTTATTTACAAATCGAGTGGAATCCTTTAATAGTGGTGACTGCCAGTTAGACATGGACAGGAAGGGTGACGATCTGTGAGCAAATCACTTGATGAGCAAATTCTCATGCCCAAGGGTCAGGCAGGGTCAGCTGAGACAGGTTTTTCAAAGCCTCCTATCTCAGAACTGTCAGTCTGTTAGGAGCATGGGTTCTCCCCTTGGAAGCAGGAAGAGTAGACTGCTAAGCAGTGTGGGGAGCAATAGTCAGGGGAACCAGTAAATCATGTAGAGCAGGGGGCGGTGAGGGGAAATCTGGGTCATTCCATGTGGAGGAGTCACCTAGGCTAATCACCATAAAGCACCTTAGGGAGCAACCTTAGAAGCCGCCTCAGATCCAAGGAGACTCCACATCATCAAAACAGCTGTGCAGTGACACCATTTGGGAAGCAGACTATCATTAAGAATGAGAAAAGAAGGGTGTAGGACATACAACATTCCGTTTGAAGAGGGCTGACTGCCCAGGACTCTCTCTTACTGTCAGTAGGTAAGATCTAAGTTCAGTGGGAGGTAGAAATGGGTTTTAGGATATGATGGAATTATGAAAAAATTCTTCACAGAAGACTCTTCTTCGAAACACCAAAGAAAAAAGAAAGAAAGAAAGAAAGAAAGAAAGAAAGAAAGAAAGAAAGAAAGAAAGAAAGAAAGAAAGAAAAAATGTTAAGATGGTCAGCTTTATATTATGGTTGATTTTTGGTTTTGTTTTGTTTTTTTGCTACACTGAGAAATAAAATAAATATCCACTATATGTAGCCAAGGAGTCCAAGTACTCCAAACAACACAGGTGAAAGTTTGCAAACAAACTGCATGAGAATGAAATATATTTCTGCACACGGAAGAGAAGAATCTCTTATTAGAGCCGATAGCGGTGACCCTGCTGAGAACAACAATAAAAAGATATTTACATTGGGCTTTGCAAGATGTTTTGATGGCTCAAGTAAACCAAAAGAGATGAAATGATCTTCGGGTGACTAAGAAACAGTGTGAGGAAAGTGCTCAAGTCCACAATAACAACAGTCTCTATGGGATAGGAGCAGGGGCAGAAAGACACTACCGGAAGAGGCAAGCTAGGGAGGTGGGTAACTGAGTTGGGTGACTGAGTGTTTATTGTTGTTCTGTCTCTCATCTTGAAAACTGAACCTAAACTTTCTCTCAGCTATTCCTCCACTGACTGCTCTGAGTTACCAACAAGGAGGCCAAAGTTTAGAGATGCTGAATGACTTATATCACATTGCAAGGCTCCTGAGTGGGAAAACCATAACTGGAGGTCAGCCCCCTGACTCCTAAGCCAGTATGACCCTGAACAGATTGTTAAATTACTCTGATCAATATCCGTTTCAGGTCCCCTGGCTCCAGCCTGATCACTTTGCTGAGATACATCAGGAAATGGTAATGGAGATGCTATGAGTAGAGGACTTGGAAAGACCAGTAGAGGGCCTTGAACTTGACCTAATCGGTCAAAATAAACCACCGCAGGTGTCTTCTCCACGCTAGGGCAAAATTAATTCTGCTTTGCCTGGAGCCCTCATTAGGAGGTGGCTTTTGAAGGGAGCCTTGGGGGATCACAAAATCTCCCAGGAAGAAGAAAAGAACCTCTTTCTTTGGGAAGGGATGGGTTCAGAAATATGACCTTCTGCAGGCAACTCTCCATCACAGACCAGGCCTGGACTAGGGCTTGGGTGGACTCCTCTGTACCCTCACCTGCTCCGGGGAGTAAGCTCAGTACATCTTAGCATGCTATGCTATGGGTTTCCTTCTCACCTCAGAGAAAGGTGACAGGGCCCGACTGGGGGAAATGGGCCTCGTGAGAAGAGAATAGAAGAGAGGCAGGTGGTCCTCTCTGCTTCATGGTCACAGTTCAACTTGACTCCCAGGTCAGCCATGGAGCCCTTTAGGCTATCTGGATCTCATTAGCCTCTATGTCACATACTGGGACCTCTCTACAAGGCTGGATTTTTATGAGATATAAACTGTCATCTTAGAATAGTGCTTCTGAACCTATGGGTCATGATCCCTCTGGAAATCACATATCAGATATCCAACATATCAGATGTTTACATTAGAGTTCATAACAGCAGCAAAATTATGGTTATGAAGCAGCAACAAAAATAATTTTATGGCTGGGAGTGACCACAACAAGGGCATCAATAGGTATTAAGAATTAGTGTTAGGGAGGTTGAGAACCACTGACCTAGAGGGTATAGACAGCTATACCACCTACCACCACCACAATTCCTGTCACTTCAAATGAAATGCCAGACAAGATGGATGAAACCTGTTCAACAAAACATGGAATATTGAACTTTGGAGTCCAAGGCATATAAATGACTTGTTCATGTCTTCCTTTACCCATCTCCCATGGAGCGCAGACCACATGAGGGGCATTAGTTAGGTTTTAGAAAATACAATGAGAAAAGGTACCTCCATAACAGAAGGCCATAAAATCCAGCATTAGACTGCCTGGGGCTAAAGCTTTCTCTCCCACCACGTCTGTGTGGCCTTGCACAGGTTACTTGATTTCTCTGTACTTGCCCATCATTTTGTTAAAATGGGAATCATGCAAATAGCCACAACCTGATTCCTACCAGCAAAGCCCTTCAAATCTGCCTGGCAAGTGTGAGCAATGGTTAGGTATCGCCTGTATGACATCTAGGGATTTCTGGATCAGGGTGAGGGACAGAGTGGATGAGAGAGATTCAGGGGAGCTTGGCGTTAAAGGGAACTGCAGCAAGTCTGTAAGGGTTTGTCCAGCACAAGAACATCTTGGTAGTAGGGAGCCACAGACTACCACAAAGTTATACCATGCAACAAACCTCACACAAGAGATTGATTGGGAAGAAACTCAGAATGGTGGCTTCCCTTGACAGGGAACAGAGACAGCAGTGGGCAGGGTGGAGTATCTGTCTCAGTCAGGGTTTCTATTCCTGCACACACATCATGACCAAGAAGCAAGTTGGGGAGGAAAGGTTTTATTCAGCTTACAGTTCCACATTGCTGTTCATCACCAAAGGAAGTCAGGACTGGAACTCAAACAGGTCAGGAAGCAGGAGCTGATGCAGAGGCCATGGAGGGATGTTACTTACTGGCTTGCTTCTCCTGATTTACTCAGCTTGCTTTTTATAGAACCCAGGACTAGCAACCCACAGATGGCCCCATTCACAATGGGCTGGGCCCTCCCTCTTTGGTCACTAATTGAGAAAATGCCTTACAACTGGATCTCATGGAGGTATTTCCTCAAGGGAGGTTTCTTTCTCTGTGATAACTCCAGCTTGTGTCAAGTTGACACAAAACCAGCCAGAACAGAGGGGAAGTCCATTTATAGGCTCTTTGTGATGCATACACAGTGAGCTAGTGGGAAAGTACAATACAGCTGGACGGGTTGCTTGGTGGTAAACTCTGAAACATTGGCCCCTAAAGCTGAGTCACTGGGGCAGGAATTTCTGAGTCTCCCAGCTCAAGTGTAAGTCATGAGCAGGATATTTTCCCCCTGGCCTGTTACCCTACAAAGTTAAGAAAAGAGAGGCAAGAAAGGGGCTCTGGGATGGCAGGTGAGCCATCCTATAGAAGGGTAGCAGCAAAGGAACAGGAAGATGTTGTGGGGAGACATGTCTATTCACCCCAAATAAGAGACCTGTGTCAGACCTAAGTACAGAGACCACCAAAGACCAGCATATTGAACCATGAGTTTTATTGGAGTTACTTACAGAAATGTGGGTCAGGGGTTATTTATAGGAGCAGAAGCAGCTCAAAGCCAGCTGCACCACCAAAGGCCACCACAACATGGGTGACAGATAACAAAAGATACCTGCAGGCATCTCAACAGGTTGGAGAGTGTCCTTTCCATGTGACTCTGGCCTACACCTCTAGCAGGCAGCCAGTCTGATGTCAGAGTCATCCCAGCTTGATTTCTCTGGGAGTTTAGCTTGTCCGATCTGTTTCGGGAACTTTCTGAAGCTGTTTGAGCTGTTTACCTTCCTGCTTAAAGAGCTTTCTTGTAGGAACTGTTACAGAACAGGGAAGGCACACATCTGGGCACTTTCGGATGTAGCTTTCGGGACAGAGCTTAACCTTGGAAGGCTGGACCTCAAAGGACTATTAGACATGAGTCAACACAAAAGCCTTCTATGCTCCACTGTGGATCAAGCATTTTACATTAAATGCTTCATCTAAACTTCTCAAAATGATCTCAGGTTCCCATTGCTTCTCATTTGTCTTCCAGAAAGCATCAGAAGCAAATTACTCAAAGTGATTACCCTTGAGATGCATCAGAAACTGGACCCTCACCTCAGCGAGCGCTGAGAATTAGCTCTTAAGAGAGATGCACTGACCCAAAGGAAAGATGTGTGCAAATACGTCATGATTTATTGGTTTGATGCCACTCGTGTTTAGGTACTGGGAGAATATTGAATAATATGGAACATACTAATCATATGCATTACTCAAGAGACAAAACGTTACAGTTCAGCAAGCCCAGTGCCTTTGGCCACTGCCCTCTCTTTCTCCCTTCTCATCCCTAGCATGGATGTGTCACTCTTAGATTCCAGTCCTGCTTCTAAATAGTAATTGCTTTGACACTAAGTGACTATTCCCAAGTGTATTTTTTTCCATGCTGTGACAGCATATCTGACAAAAGCAACTTTAGGGAAGAAACGCTAATTTGGGCTAAGAATTTAAGGTCTTTGTGATGAAGAAGTCATGACAGTGAACATGGCTCTTGTGGTTGCCAAAGCTTGAGGAAACCATTCACGTTGTGTCCAGTGTCATGAAGCAAAGAGAGATGATTCCAGAGCATAGCTTATTCTCGGATTTCTATCCACTGTGGGTGCTCAGCACATAGGACGGTGCCATCCAGATTCAGGGTAGAGTAAATCTTTCCAGAAACACTGTCAACAGATGCATGGAGATGTATGCTTTCACGGTGACTCTAAATCCTGCTGAAGTGACGATGAAGATTAAGTACCATGATAATGTCACCCATCTGCTTCATAAATCAGGACCTTCCTTAGGTCCTTTGTCCACTCAAAGCCAGTTAGGGTTGGATGAACTAACATATGCTCAGGGGCTGACAGTCTTAACCTTTAAGACAATTGGATCTCAGCCTTATATGACTTGTTTGAGCAGAGATATAATGTACATGTAAAATATCTTCAGGCTCAATGACTTGGTCCAAGAACAAATTGTACAGCATTGCGTCAATTTTTTATTGTGATAAGTAGATCTAGTGCTGATGGTATTTAGATGTGTTAGACTGACCAAAACACAGCACCAGTAATGATGACTTAACCTTCATCACCTCTTTCCTGTGTGGCTACCAGAAAAAATGGTTCTGTGACCTGTGCAGTGTATCTGTTGGTCAATTATGATGCAGTGTCATTTCTGTGAGGATAGCACCAGTCTGCTCCAAAGAAGTGTCTCTAAAGGGGGACATCTAACAAAATGTGGCTTTCGGAGAAGACTGTCTTTCTGCATGCCTTGAATGGGTCCAAATAATCTATTACTTCTTTTGCTTATAGATAAAATCAGTCTTGCTATATTAGTTTCTTATTGGTGCTGTAAAAGGTTACCATAAACTTAATGACTTACAACAACACAGATTCATCCTCTTATATAGCTCTGGTGGTCATGGACTGGAAATCAGGTTCATTAAGCTAATGTCAAGATGGTGGTAGGGCTGGCTCTTCCTGGCATCATGAGGAGGAAATATACTTCCTTGCCTTTATTGGCCTTTAATTATTGGATTCTACCATCTGGTTGGATTCCTTGGTTTCTGGTTTTGACCCATTTAGGTTTCTCATCTCTTCCTTTCCCCTCATGTCTGCATCCTCTTTATGACCTCCTGCCCTGCCCCATACACACACCAGAGAGAGGGAGAAATATCTCTATTGTGATTATAATACCTTTCTATTCATGACACTTTCAACCTCTTCCTTGTCCTACAAAGTATTCGAACAAGTTATGGGGGTTAAGATGTGAATATCTTTGGACTCTAGTCCACTACACCTGTTTATTTCATGGCATCTTTTAATTTCTAGGTTCTAAGGTGAAGCATGAATAGTAACTGAATCATATCATATGACTTGGAGCCTTGAAACCAGAAATGAACCAATTATTTAGCCTACCTCCTGACTCCAACATCATAAAATTCTATGTTCACAAGCCTTATGCAAATGAGACAAGAGGTTCAGCTCTAGTGAGCTCCACTAGCTAGGAAGACCCGGTGATGGGCAGATGCCCCACCTTTCTTGGTGGTGCTTTACTCACTGTGTCACGGGAGGTTGTTCTGCTCTTCTTTGTAAACACAGCAATATTCTGTTATCTTTCCAAGGAGGACAAAGCTCACTGTCACAGACCACCTTCAGGGTATGGTCTTGAAGCTTCTTTGGAGCAGTCCAGATGTGTGGCTGCACCAGGGGACCCATCAGGACAGGACAGGAGCAAAATTGCAATCAAAAAGCAGCAACGGTACGCTTAAAACAGATGGTGGGCTTGACGGAGCCTGTGCTGAGGTTCGCACCATACCAGGGCAGGTGATGCCAGCTTTATTAATAAGGATCCAAAGAAAGTAGATTGTTCTGGAAGTAGCAGGATGATGGGGCAGGTCCCTGTGGTGTAGGGATGCAGGAGGCCCCACGCAGCAGCAGTAGTTTTACTTCCTGACGGGTCTTTCTTCAGCCTGCAGACTCCCTGCCTGTTCCTGCCTCTCAGCCATATCTCCATGCTCTCCTTCCTCATTCATCTCTGTCCTTCTGAGTCACTTAGTTTTAGTCATGTTGGCAGATGATCCACCATTCTCTGTGGAAGTGGAGTCATAGAAAGAAAAAGACTTCATCCTGAAGAGGTGATGTTGCTGGGGTGTATCCCCACTGTCTGTTTATTCAAGATGTTCACCAGATACAATCAGAGTAAGTATGTCATGGGGAGGTAGCCAAGCCATTCTCCCTGAGGGTTGTGGGTCTTGAAACTGGGAATTACCCAAGGTTGAGTAGTAGAAAAATGAGTCTTGCTCTCCAGGTTGATTGTGACATGGTGAGGGAGTGTGGAAACAGAATGCAGGTAAGGACACACTTGACCTTAAGTGCTAGGTCCAGTGGCTTCACTCAGTGTAACTGTGGGAAAGTCATTGAAACTCTAACCCTCATACTCTTTGTCTCTGAAATGGAGCTAACTGTAGATAGTCTTACCTGAAGGCCGCCGAGATGATCAGGGAGAATGAGCAAGAATTCTGTTTGCCTGCTGAAAAAAATGCCTGTCAAACAGCTGAGCTATTGACACAAATTCACCCAACATAAGGTCAAACCTGGGACAACAGAATATGTGAAGAGTTTGGGGTTGACTTAGGGTAATGATCCCAAAACAAAATGAGATGCTAGAAGCAATAATCATAGTCTGGCAGTAAGAGACTAAAGGTATTTGAGCAGAGATGTGCATGGTGTGAATGCCACATGTGGGGTGCTGGAAGAACTAAAGAAACCCCTCCATGTGCTTTCAAAGTAAGGGAGACGAGACAGAGGTGAGGGCACTAGGTCAAGGGGTTTCGTTCTGATCGTGTTTTGTTTTAGTTGGTGGAAACCTTGAGTGGATTCAAGTGTCCATGCAGTCAATCAATAGAGAGGCAGAGGTTGAAGGCAGAGAAGGGAAAAAAAATCGTTGAACAGATATTTCTCATCTACCTGTAATGTGCTCAGTACTGTTTTAGGAACTAGAAATTCAGCAAAGGACGAAGATTTGTGGACTCCCTTCTGGTGAATGGATAATCGATGGAGTAGCCTTCTTACAGAGAGGAGAGACATTATTAGAATTCATAACACAGGTCGACAAGGAGACAGAGGGAGAGAACACACACACACACACACACACACACACACACATGCACAGAGAGATTTGTAGATGCTGGGCCAGGCCACCAAGTGAGCATCTGTCTGATGGTTCATTTTTACTAAGTGGTAGGAAATGAGGTCATCTGTTGAGACACAAGTGGGAGCATATGAAGGGGCATTTAGAGGAGGGTTGCAAAGATAAGAAATAAACTACTATGAGAAATAAGAATGCATGAGAAAAGGAGATGATTGAGGTCTCCCCTGACAGGCCATAGATTAGGCTTATTGGGCTTTAGTCACCCTTTTCATGTCTTATCTTAGTAACCCCCAGGGGAGGATAGAATGGACTCTGCTCATGCAAAGCTCATGCAGAACAGACTAAGCCAAGACAGAGGAAACCATGAGTAAGGAAGGGCTGGGGTCTAATGATGGTCTAATAGTGAAGTCAAAGTTAAAGAGGTGAAAAATTTAAAACCTATAACAAGGATCAGCAGTCAACGGTCTGGAAGAGGTCAGAGAGCAAAGTTGGAATGAGAAGCAGTGTGGTGGTTTGAGGGATAATGGCCCCTGTAGGTTCACAAAATTACACTTGGTCCCTAGCAGATTAGGAAGCACAGCATGATTGAAGGAGGTGAGCTTCTAGGGATACCAATCCCAGTGTGCTCCCCCTCTCCTGCCTTTGGATCAAGATGAGAGCTCTCAGCTGCAGTTCCAGCTACTTGTCACCATGCCTTCAGTCTGTCACTGTAGACGCCAACACTCTGGAACCATAATCCCAATTAAACTCTCTTATAAATTGCTGTGGTCATGATGTCCCATCACATCATTATAAAAGCAAGGAAGACAAGCAGTGATGGACCAAAGGGCAGGGAGGGGTATCTCAGGAGGGGAGGGCTGTGAGCATTGGAGGTTGTAAGGAGAGCCTTTTGTGGTGATTGACAAAGCCAAAATGTGGTCTTGAGAGTAGAGGCCATGGTGAGACTGAGAGATGGTTTTGGACTTGATGGCCTTCAGGAAGATGCTTGAGTCGATATGAATCAGATATTTAAATTCGCTTCTGGTATATCCAGGTGGCTTTTGAAAAAGACTAAGAGAAGGAAAGAAAGAGAAGAGGGGGAAGACAAAAGTAGAGAGAGGAAGGAAGAGGAAAGGACGAGAGGAAAGGCAGGAGAGCAGACCAGTGGCCAGTCCTTTCTCTCACTGTTAGGGAGCATCCAGCTCTCTATTCCAAGATGGCATAGCAAGCACCCAGCCTCTCTCTCTAATGCTAACACTTGCTTCCTGGTTTCTATCCTATGATGTTTCACATTATCTAGGTTTTTTTCAGCTCCTGTTCACATGGATGCCTCCCCTGGTCTCCACTTTTGTCCCTTAGGTCGACTCTACACCACTCTTTTCACATACAGCTCCTTCCATCCTTCAGTCCCCATAGTAACTGTCACCTCTTCTGAGAGGACTTAGCCAAACCCCATCTGAATAGCATTCCCTCCCCTCCCCATTGCTATCCATGCTTTGCACCACCACAGAGCTCCACAAGGTAGGAGCAGTAGCATTTTGTTATACTTTTCCTCAGCTCCCAGTGAAGTGCCTGGCACAAAATGGCATCTGGTGAATATTTGTGGAAGGGTTTACAATGGTTTAGAAAAATAAGACGTGCCTCCAAGGATAGATATTTATCTTCAGCTTGGATGACTTCATGATCTGGAAGTAGCTCAGAGACTAAAGAGAGTTTGGAGCTGAGTCGTGAGATGTCTAGAGCATGAAAGCAAGATACTGTCAGTGCAAAAAAAAAAAAAAATGGAGAGAAATTGTCTCCATTATTAAACATGGGATAGCAAAGGGCATCCTGTGATGAGGCCAATGCTGTAGAGACAGTGACCAGGAACTAAGAGTTTGTAATTTTAAAGATTGGAAGGAAGACCCACAGGGAGGGGCTGGGCTGAGGCGTAGAAGCATAGGGTCCTATGAGCATCAAAGGTGAGGAGAGAAGACCCTGCTCTTGAGAGGATCTGACATATCATAGTCCCAAGGAACATTGTCTAGGCCAAAGGGCTTCAACCGCATGGTGTTTGTGAACATAGAAAGTGTCTGGTCCCTAAGAACATCAAAGGATCCAGGTGCAGAGGAACTTCTCACCAAGTGTTCTCTCCAGTCCAAGATCACAGCAGATAAACTGAGCTAACCACTTTCAACTTTAAGACAAAAAATACCTTTCTAATCAAACCCAAATCAGGGCAGGCAAATCTAGTCCCAGAGACTAGAGCCCACAGGGCCAGAAAACCAAATTTAGAACATGCTTCTAAGTAAAGCCTTAGTAAAGACTTAATCCCTTCCCTTAAGTCTTCTTCGTCTCTTCTCCTTAAGAAATATTAAAAAATAAAAATAAATAACAGATCAAAATATGGTCTTAAAATCTAGTCAGTGGCTGTGAGCTCATCACACATTTCCTAACAGTGTAGGTTGAAGTGAAAACTCCCTGAAGGCATGCCATGTCCTCTGAAAGGCAAACTGAATTTAAAATGGTCTTTCTAGGGAAATGTCCAAGCAGTGGATCTGGGGGAGAGGGGGTTTGGAGGAGGGGGAAATTGGAGAGTTTGGTCAGGATGTATTGTATGGAAGAGGAAAGAAAAAGGAAACAAGAAAAATCTAAAGGAAAAAATTAAAATATAGACATCATTATCTTCCATAAATACAATCTCACTAGAGCAGAGATGTCCACTAATCCCAACAAGTGCCATTTGGGGGTGTTTTTAATAAAGAGCAGTAACTCTGCCCTTGGGAGGGGTGGGAGATGCTCTTTTTAGAAAAAAAAAAAAGTTTGCCAATGATTGAGAATGCCTTTCAGAAAGAGTTTTACCTTGACCAGTTAGTTCACTATTGGTATAGTCACCAATTTCTCAACTCCCTGTAAACCCAGACCACCCTTGTCTTCTCTCTGAACCTGTTTTCCTATGAGAAATGAAAGTGGTAAGACTTTCAAGTGTTCCAAGGACTCTTCTGGGTCTTGGGCTTCTCTGGCCTCCCGTAAAATGGCTCCCCTGGAAAGATCCAGCCTTTGAAACAGCTGATCTTGTTAGATTTCACTCCTTCTACTGGAGTTGGGATAGAAATAGCAGGTAAGACAGCCAACTCTCTGATTCCCTGGGGTGCTTTCCAACTGTTACCACTGACTTGCCCGGTGGGATGTCAATGCATCAATAATATGTATGAATATCTTCGCCCTCAGAAGTGGGACAGGCCTTAGTGTTACTGCTGAGAACTGAGAATTCTAACATGGGTATGATGCTGTACTCAAGTGACATATAGGGATAAAAACTGAACCTGGCGACTGGAGAGATAACTCAGTGGTTAAGGGTACATACTGTTCTTGTAGAATACCCCACTATGATTTCTAGCACCTACATGAGATGGCTTACAACTACCTGTAATTCCAGATCCAAATAACTTTAAGCCCTATGGGCTGATGGGTCTCACAAGAAAATGTGAATAGCTTTTGTCTAGTAGTGGTCCTCGATCTGAGGAGGATTGCAAGTCAAACAGCATTCATATCCGCTTGGAGTTCAAATGACCCCATTCACAGGTACCGCACATCAGATGTTTACATCACAAATCATAGCAGTAACAAAATTACAGTCCTAAAATAGCAACAAGAATAATTTATAACCTCTTCTGTATTAAAGGGTCATGGCATCAGGAAGGTTGAGAAACACTGGAAGAAAATCAGTGAGTTCATGCCAGCCATTCAGCCAGCGCCCAGCTGGGCACTCTGTATATTTTTAGAATTCCAGAGTGGGGAAATGTCCATGAATGCCCAGACCAAAGCACCTCAGCTTTCCCTTAAGGATATCTCTCCTCTGTTGATATTGTCTATCAGAGGAAGAGATATTGCCCACCTTGGCCTGTTTGTATTACTGACTCTCTACTTTCATTTGCTAATAAGCCACCTTGTCCCTCTGGGTCCACAGACATCTGGTCAAAGGATCTGATTAGTGAAGAAAACCTTCAGAATTTAAATCACAGAGAGGTTGGGAGCCCGACCTCTGCCTGGCTTTCTAGGCCATGATCAGGTCTCCCTGCCACACATGGAGACATCAGTCTTGACTTGCTTCATACCATCTTAGATGGCTTGCTCTGTGACTCACCTCTGTGCCCTTCTCTGCTGTAATGAGCCTCCATGTGCTTTTCCTGGCTGTGTGTACTCATTCCTAAGACACAGTTTCGCTTCTACCAGGAGCCTTCCTGACCAGTTGGGATGCCTGGACTAGTTCACATACTGGTCTATCTCTTCAATCCAGGTAGGATAAACTTGAGTAAAAGTACATGGTCATGTTTGTCTGCATACCCAGGGTCTAGTATTCAATTGAGGGAGGGAGAAAGGAAGGAAGGAAGGAAAGAAGGAAGGAAGGAAAGAAGGAAAGAAGGAAAGAAGGAAAGAAGGAAGGAATGAAGAAAGGAAGGAAGAAAGAAAAGAAGGAAGAAAGAAAAGAAGGAAGAAAGAAAAGAAGGAAGGAAGGAAGGAAGGAAGGAATGAGATCCTTCCTCTATATCCACCACTTTTTAGATCAGATGGTTATGTTCAGGATGATGGTGTGACCACAGACATTAATATTCAGTCTGCAGACGGTCAAGGTTGGAAGAAACTTGAGAGACATTTTATCTCCATGCCTGCAATTTAAGCAGACTGGCACTATGGTCCAAGGAGGGGAGTGTGTTTCTGTGAATCCTCTATCAAGGCATGGGTGGGACACCAGAGTTGTGGGGGCTGACATCGCCTCTCTGTTCAGTCTCCCAACACATTTGCATTGCCCTGAAATTTGGAGAGCTAAAACTTTGAAAGATAACGCTTCAGAAGGAACACTCGGTTGTTCCTGGGAGGGGTGTGAAGGGACACATCAGTTTGGAAAGCAACTTGCCAATGTTTTACTGTACATAAATACACAGCACACACCGTGGGGCCCAGCAATTCTCAGTACAGCCATGTATCATGCCTCGTGGGGGATATGTTCAGAGGCATGCATCACTGGGGAATTTGTCATTGTGTGACTTTTACACAGACCTAGATGGCATGGTCTGCTACACACCTAGTCTGTGGGATCCTGCCTAGAGACCCAGGCTACAGTGCAGGTGACTGTGCCTACAAGGATCACAGGGACCTGCCACACGGGTGTTTGTGTCTCTTACCATATCCCAACTTACAAAGGCTACAGACAAACAATATGGTATAAAAGGTTAAAATTAAGAAGTACACTTTATAGGGCACTTCCCAAGAACCGAGTTTGCAGGCCCGAATGTTCCCCTGACTTAGTCACTGAGTGAGTTGTAAAAGAATATGAAGGCCTTGCCCACCCCCACCCCCTACCCTCCCTCAAGCATACTACTATAGACTTTGTAAACACTGTACTTAAGCTGCACTGAATGTATTCAGGTTCTTTTCCTTTCTTCAATAATAAATGAATTCTGCTTACTGGAACCATTCTTAACTCGCTGGTTTTCGTTTCCAAAGCTTCTGTTCTTGTAACACTCTGCTCACAACACGTGCCGCGCAGACACATACTCCTCTATCTCTTTATCCTGGAAGGTTTCCTCCGCTGGCTTTTGCCTTTGTTGGTCATATTTTAAAGTTGGCGTCAAAGACAGAAACCATAAAGACACTGCAATGGTGATGGCGTCACTGGGCAATAGGAATCTTTTCTCTTTGTTGTTATCGTATGGGACCATTGTCATATATGTGGTTCATCCTTGTCCGAATTGGCATTTTGCAATGTATAAACCCACCTATACACACGGTTTCGCAGAAGGTGTTTTATTTGAGCTCAAAGACCTTCTATCACTGCACCGTTGGCAATAGCAGATGCCTGAGGACTTGAGATGATCCTCGATGGGGATGTATACGTAAGTTGTGATATCATTATGCAATGAGCGGTGTAAGACTCAACAACTAGAAGCTCCAACTGCTCAGGAAGCTGAAGTAGGGGAATCACTGAGTTCAGGGGTTAAACACAAGCTTGACCACACAGTGGGCTCTCAGAGACTGAGACACCAACCAGGTTCAGATACACAGACTGAACTTAGAACCCCCACACATACAGACACAAACACACACACAAACACACACACAAACACACACACACACATGCAGCAGATGTGCACTCAGTCTTCATGTGGGTCCCCCAACAACTGCGTCAGGAGCTATCCCTAAAGCTGTTGCCTGTCTGTGGCTCTCATCCCCCTAGCTAGGTTGTTTGGTCTGGCCTCAGTGGGAAAGGATGCGCCTAGCTCTGCAATAATTTGATGTGCCAGGGTTGGGGGATAATCACAGGGACCTCTACCCTCTCAGAGGAGAAGGGAGAGAGGACAATGGAGGAGGGACTGTTAGGGGGGCGGACTGAGAAGGAGGCAGCAATCAGGATGTAAAGTGAATGAATAAAATAATAAGTAAACGAAACAGATAAAGAAATTAGAGAGTAAAATAACTGAAGTAAACATGTCAGCACAGGCAGGGCTAAGAAGCATAATTTTGGTTATAATTGTGATGGTGACATCCTCTCAGAACTTCTGGAGCTGGCAATGGAAACTGTCATCCCAGTATGTTGTACCTTAGGCCCTCTGGTCAGGTTCTTAGTAAACTGGTCCTGTAGAAGGAGCAGAAGGATCTGGGCCATGAACCAAAGCAAGTCAAAGATGCTCTGGGCTTAGGTGATGTTTATTAAGGGACCCACACATCTCTTTACTTAGTGAACAAAGACTGAATAACAACCTCTGCAGATCTTCCCTGTCTTTGAGGAGGAGTGTCTATATAACTCTGGAAGTTCAACAAATAGCCTAGTGGTGCTAAGCACAGAAAATGGCTCAAAATTATGAGGAAATTGGTAATGCTGAGGGCTAGTGAGACATCCCAGCAGGTAAGAGTGTTTTCTGTACCACAGTGAAAACCTGAGTTGAATTCCAGAACTCATGTAAAAACTCTGTGTGTGGTATCTTTAATCCTGGCACCAGGTTGAGGCAGAGTCAAGAAATCTAGCTGGGACTTGCGGACCAACATCTTAACTCCAGGGTCAGTGAGAGACTCTGTCTCAAAGGAATAAGGCCGGCAGACATAGAGCAGAGTATCTCTGTTTTGACCTCTATGCACAGGCACAACCCCATCCCCATGTACACACACATAGAATCAACAATGTTTATGAACACTGATGGAGACCATTCAAGAGTAAACATCCACACAAACAGGAACCTCTAGAATAAAGGTGCAAAGGCTAGACCAGCAGCAGCCATTTCTGTCCCAATTTCTCTGATCAAGTTACATCCCCACCAATACAATAAGGATTTCAGCAGTCAAGTGTTCTTACACCCAGAAGGTGAGGAGTTACAGTGAGCATCCGTAGTTATGGTAACAACCAGTCTTATGGAATATTGGGAAAGACTACTCTTTTGATGTGAAAAGCAGGCCACGAATCATTTCTTGACTCTCATAATTACAAAGAAGCCCAATAAGGTTTTCCAAGACTGAGTCCAACCAAAATAGACAAAAGAACAAAATACCCACATAATTCTGAGGGCAGGAAAACAAGCTAAAAATAGGATATTCAGTTAATGGTTAATTATATACATTTTAAAGCAAAGCTATTGGGCAAAAGTGTAAAAACACAGAGGTGTAAGAACACTCATTAACTCCAGAGTAGTGCTATACAGAGAGGAAGAAGTGTAGCAGATGTCCCTATTATAATTACAGTACTGTTTTTGTTTTTGTTTTTTTAAGATGTGAACAAAGTACAGAAAAAATAAGTAAGTAAATCAAGTGTGAGTACGTGGGAGTCTGACTTCTATCTCCTGTGCTTTTCTTAATGTTTAAGTGTGTTCTTTCTTCTTAAGATAAGCTAAGTGTTGTCCAGATGAAAAGGAACAGAGAAAGAGTCTCAGCGGTGAAAATGGACAGGTTCAAGGCTACACTTCAGAACTGGCAGGAGAGAAAAGGACAGAGAAGATGGGAAGTGAAGCCCCCTAGAGGCAGGGAGGTCAATGACACGTCTAAGAATGAACTGCAGAGCAGACCTCTCCTCACCTAAGTTCCCAGTGCCCTCTCTCCTTATCCCTAACTTTGCTTGAGTCACAATTAGCTGTCTATGTGTTTGCTGGAATCTAGGCTCTGCGGACCCACTTTCTGCACCCCACCTTGCCTTCTGCTCTGGCTGGACTATACAGACAAAGCAACCCAAAGGGCCTTGAGCTTCTGGTCAGGCAGGGATTATCCAAGAGAGTCACAGAGTCAGGATCCCCCTCCCCAAGCCCCCATGTGAGCACCTTTGGAGCAGGCAGCTGTGACCCTTGACAGAAGGTGACTACCCTCCTCCAAGTGGTTTGCTGTGCACTACCTCCCGTGCGGGACTCCTCAGTCAGTCCTTTCCTCGGCCCCGGGAGTAGGGACAGCAGTGCTGATGCTTCGGCTGTCTCTATCGAAAACACCATCTTGAAGCACCTCAAGCTGCGTGTCCCTCAGACACTCGGGGTCCACTGATACTGTCTCTGGGAAGCATCTGACAGACCCCAGGACAGGGCAAAGGCCTGATTAGTCTCTGACTTCAGGTAGCTGCCTAAGGCTGTGGTCCATCCACGGGTGACCAAGACACAACTAATAGGGGGATTGGTGAATAAAGATGGGTACCTTCTTGAGTCTGGTACAGGGGCATATACGAGTCTTAGGTAATCCTGAAAGAAAACCTAGAGAAAGGAACACTATGCTGGGAGAAAGGAATGATTCTGGAAACATTTCTAGAACGTTAGATGCTCTGCAAAGGCAGGAGCAGAATGCTTACTTGCTTTCTTTGTGCTGTATCTCAAACACTACAAAGTGCTCATGATACAGGTGGAAACCACAGGTGCCAGGATGGTCTACAACTTATGGCAAACATATGTCAAACTTAGGATAAACCTGGTGTTTATTTTATGTCTTCTTGACCTGGGCAGATCTGAGCTACATCCCATATCAACCTATGTGTCCTTCATTAAATATCCAGAGGCCCTGTTGGCGTTTGTTTTCTGCCTGCCGCAACCCCTGATGGTCCCCACCCCAGCAGCTGGCGTGTCTGGGCTATGTGCGGGAGGGAGTACCTGGCTTCCCATCTCCATCCATTCTGTCCCTGACATCTCAATCATAAATGTCACCAGCGTTGTTTTATTGGGCTGAGCTGAGGAGATGTTTATTCTCCTGGTGCCTTTCAAACTGATTAGGTGGATTTAGTCCTAGGATGAAAGCTCCTGAAGCCAGCATCCTGGCCTGAGAAATAACCACACATATGGCTATTACACCACAGACTCTCACGCTAGCTCATGCTCCAGGGTCCCCCTGCTAGAATCACATTTTTTTCTGCCCAAGAAATTAGTTTCTTGTTCTCTGTGATCTGATGAAAGTCAGCAGGAGCCAGGGTGAGCAGTCAGCATGAAGGTACTTACTGGTTATTGGATGCCCATAGCCAGCGATTGAGTTTCTAGCTGGCCCGTGTCACCTTCAGGCTATGACTCTTCAGAGACAGGCCTAGCCTTCCCATTTCACAGTTGAGAAAACTGAGTTCAGAAAAGTTTTCTACATGAAGCCAGTGTTACACAGCTGTAAAGCCATAGTTAGAAGACTCAGAATTCTAGATTCCGAACCTCCAGCTCAACTCACCCCTTTTATTAAACATAGATGCTTTTCTCATCCAATATCATCTGAATTCTGTTCCCGTTCCCTCTGCTCTTCCCAGTTCCTCCCTGCCTCCTCTCCCATCCAGACCCACCCCCTTTCTGTCTCTCATTAGAAAAGAACAGGCTTCTAGGAGCTAGCAACAAAACGTAACAAAATATAATGAGAGGAAATGAGAACCCTCATATCAAATTTGGACCAAACAGTCCCACAGTGAAATAAAAAGAGCCCCAAGAGATGCGCAAGAATCAGAGACCCGCTGCTTCACACATTCAGGAGCCCCATAAAAGTACTAACTGAGAACTACAGTATATAGGTGGAGGACCTGGTGCAGACCCGGGCAGGCCCTGTGACGGCTGCTCCAGTCTCTGAATTCAGATGAACGGTGATCACCACCACTCTGCCTTACAAAATATCGTGTCCGTTGTCAATACGACTGGGCTGCAAGCGGCTTGGGAAGGAAAAGGTTTATTAAATTATATGGGTTAGATTAATTACATCATCAAATGAAGCCCAGGCAGGCAAGAACTTAAGGCGGGGACTGAAGCACAGACCATAAAAGAATGTGACTCATATTTCTGTCTGTCTGTTAGTTTTTATTCTCCATAACTTGCTCAGCTTTCTTTCTTAATCAACCCAGGACTACCTACCTATGGGCACCCCTGACTCTGGAATCTCCAACATCAATCATTACTCAAAACGATGCCCCACAGACACGTCCACAGACCAGTCTGATGGGGCTCTCTGAGAATGGTATGGCTGTGTGCATCCTCAGCCAGTGACCCAGGAGCGGTCCGTGGACAGAGGATCAAATCCAATTTATCACTTCATCTGCAGCATCTCATCCAAGGCTTTTCTTAGCACAAAAGACTTGATTTGGAAGGGGGAAATGAGAAAAAGTTAAAAATGGCTGTGCTATTTCATTGAAACCCTCATGAATGTTGCTTCTAAGAAAGCAAGCTGGTGAGGCAAAAGGTCGGAGGGAGAAGAGGCAGGGGTTGGAGAATTCGGAGAACCTGTAATACAAGGCCCAAAAGCTGAGGTCCTGAAATGCGGGTGTCCTCTGTCAAATGTTCAAATGGCCAAATCTCATGATGAAACAGCCAGTACGACTCTCCCACCCAAGTAATTTTTCCAAGCCCCTCCCCACCCCACAACCATTCATGAATCACTCCTGTGGACAATGCTTTCTTCAGAAACGAAGGTTATCAGAAACTGTCCAAGGACAAATATGACCCAAAGTCCTTGTACAAACCTTCCCAGAGTGAGTACTGGAGAGAAGCCATGCAAAGCACTGGGTCACCTGTCCGGAGTGACCATGCCACCTTTCTTTACAAGAGACAAAAAAGAAAAAAGAAAAGAAAAAGAAAGAAAGAAAAGAAAAGAATATTTTTCTTTGAAATCTCTGAGCCAGGGGCAGATGCTCCAGTTCAGAGGAGCTCAAGACCAGATGTGGAAACTGGAATATAACTAAGACACAGGTACCAGTGGGAACCTAAATCCAGTGGAGACAAGTACAGTGGCCTCATGTGGGCTCTGTGACACTCTCCTCAGAGTCTTTCCTTTACCTAAGCAGGCAGGTAGTTTCAAGATGAATTATGAGTTATTCATGGTTAAGAATAGAATAGCATTCTCATTTGTTTTTAAAAAGTGTGTATATATGTGTGTGTGTGATGTTTGTGGATCTCTGTGTGTATGTGTACATCATATGTATATATGTGCACATACACATGGATATTATAGGTCAACATCAATTGTAGTTCCCAAAGAGTTGTATACTTGCTTTTGAGACAGGGCCTGTTGCTGGGACCTGGGCTCACCAATTAGGTTAGGTTAGCAGACCAACAAGTGCCAGGGAACCCCCTGTCTCTACTTTGCCAAGACTGGGATTATATGTGAGCATATCCACTCCCTTCACCCTTTAAATCTGGGTTCTTAAGATCAAACTCAGGTTTCCATGTTGGAAGGCAATCACTTGGCCAACAACTATCTCTCCAACCTCAAAAACATTTGTTCCAATCTCTCTTGCCTCCAAAAGCATTTTCTAATTAAAGATACCTTCCAACTGTACATCTCACTATCCCAGGAGTTGGCGTTCAGTTTGGTGCTGCTACTAGGAATGTGACCGCATCAGCAGAGTCATAGTAAAGACATGTTAGAAACACAGAATCACAAGCCTCCCCCAGGAATCTGCATTTAAGTAGAGCCTACACTGAAGCCTGAGAGAGATTTTAAAAGCTATGCCGATTCTTCAGAATAGCTGTTCAACAGAATAAACCAGGGAAGGGGGTCACTGTGCAAACTTTGCCAGTCCCTTGAAGTCATCGGCAAATCATCCAGGTATCTCCGTGATGTTTTAGCCAAATGGGTTATCACTTAGGCTCAGTCCTCTGGAGCCATATCCATTGGTCTAAGATGCGAACACAGTCAATGGTTTCCTGGCCAGGATCTGTTATTATTTCGCAATTATAATTTTATGCTACACAGTTCAGGTGCCAGCTGCCCTATGAGTTCCTTCCCAGCCTTTCCCTTCTAGAAGAATCATTCCTGGCTCTGAGCCCCTGTGGTGGCTCTGTGTTTATGTGTTTTGCCATAAACTTGCCACTGCTTTGGATTCTCTTGGTAAAACATCAGCTACCTACCTTGGCCTCCACAGCCCCGGCCATTTTTGTTTCCTTAGAGTCCTTGGCATGGTGCCCAGCCCACGGCAGGTACCCATTATTTCTTGAGCTCCTTCAAATATTGAGAAGCTCAAACTTACCAGTCTCTGTTCTTAAACCATGTGTAACTGCCCACTTTCTTTCTCTCTGGGGATGAAATATGAGCTTCTTTCTATGCTTTTAAATAAAACATCACATCAGATTCTTTGCCTTACCTTGAAGAGCAGCTATAACTCTCACTAAGATGTCCAGTGATAGTATGAGCCTCAGCAAGTTGGAGTACAGGATTCATTTGAAATCTAGAGTTCACAACCATGACTCCATACCATGCCACCCATGGGAAATGACCTTATGTCTTCTGATTCCTCTCCTGCCTCCAGACAAGCCAATGAGGGATGACATGGGTTTTCTGCTTCAATTCCTGACAGTCTCTTGTGTTTCTCTTCTTGTTGCTCTGGGGTCAATGAAAGTTCAGAAGGTAGGCATGAAATGAACCCCATTTATTTCAAGGTACAAGTGAGCTAAGGAGCCTCAGGGATAAAAGGGCTAAAGGAAAATCCATGACAATTGTTCCAGGTCCAAATGGGCCTTGCCCTTTGATTGGTCTAGCTCCCTACCTTGAACCACAGCTTGCCAGGTCTGGAACCCCACATCACTCTGTCCACACCAGTCTATGCCACTGTGGGTTGGTCTCTGTTCTTTCCACTGGAGTCTAGATCTAAAACACTGGGTATCTGCAAGGTATCTGTCTTCACCAAGAAGGCCATGCCATTAGCCTGTGCCCACTCTTCAGGCCTTCCTGTCCTAGCAATGCCAAGAAGCACTCTGCAGTTTTCACAACCCTTTGAACACTGAGACTTACTGTTGGGTACAGGTTATTTTTCTGACCTACCCTGGCCTCCTTCCTTTATTCTGTCATTCGTCAGCCCAGCACATTCTTGCACCATTCTCAGAGCCACATTTCTAGAAAGTTCTCTCACCTGCTGTTAGACACACCACAAGAAGTCAAGTGCCACTTGAGGATTTGCAATGAGAAAACAGCAGAAAGTCAACTCTGTATGCTTGTACTCCCAACATTCGGGAAGCTGAGACAGGGGGATTGCAAGTTTCAAGCCCTCTGGAGTCTCACATAATGAGACTCTTATCTCAAAAACAAAACCAGAAGAAAAAAAAAGATCAATTCAAGTTTGGGCAAGGGAAATGGCATGGTCAGTAAGGTACTTCACCTTGCAAGCACATGGAACTAAGTTTGATCCTCAGAGTCCATGTAAAAATTTGGAGCAATACCAGGCACTGGTGGTGCAGGCCTTTAACCCCAGCACTTGGGAGGCAGAAGCAGATGGATCTCTGTGAGTTTCAGGACTGCCAGGACATACACACTTATGAACATGTAAATCTATGATTATACCCACATACAGAAAAAAAAATGTTACACTTTTAAAACTCTTCACTTTCTGTATCTTTCTTGAAAAAAAACAAGATAGATAAATAGATAGATAGATAGATAGATAGATAGATAGATAGATAGATAGATAGATAGTCAGATAGATAGGTAGAGGAGAGCAAGTAGAAAGGAAAGGATAGGTGAAGCCCTGAAACTCGATGACCAGATGATCTAGCCTTTTCAGTGAGCTCCAGGCCAATGAGTGATATACTCTAAAAAATTCAAGTTAGACAGTTCCTTAGGAATGATGCCCAAAGTTGTTCTCTGGCATCCTCATGCATGCACATACATGTATATATGCATCAATGTGCATATCTATATCTACACAAATATGTAAATCTATGTCTATATTCCATACACACAAATGTTGCACTTTTACAACTCCTCACTTTCTGTATCTGTTTAACTGAGAATTATATAGAGTCATATATATGTGTATACAGACAACTCATTTTACAAAATAGTTGTGAGGATTAAAACAGATTAGCATGTAGAATAGTTAACATTATGGTTATAAATACTCAGCATAGAATAACTATATTTAACAATTGTTCTGAAGCAGTGAGACAATCAATGATTCTGTTAATAAACTTCGTTGTAGAAATATATAATATAGTTAATGGGTTTGAAAATCAGAACAAAAAGAAAGTGTTTTATGCATAAAGGAGCTCATTTTGTTTCACCTGGAAGATTAATCCACCTAGAATCCTCATTCTGGAGAAAATTAGGTGTTTTGCAAACTAGAGTGCCAAGTGGTGGGGAACATGGAGTCTGTCATGTCAAACACACACCACCATCATCCCCGCTGTGCCTGTGTAGTGGTTGTGGATTTGTTCATTTATCCTGGGAGGGAATGGAACAGGGATTGATTTCTTCTGCCTCTCTCTGAACAGCCTCTTCATCCCTAAAAAAGGTTTCAGTGAACTTTGGAGACATCAAATAAGGAAGATCTACTTGGTAAGTGTGGAGGGAGGCAGGCTGACGAAGGAGACCTGCCTGAATCTTCCATTTACTCTCTGAGGACATTAAACCTTAAAGATAGCTCATGATCTCACCTTTAACAATTTCTAGGAAAATAAATTTTATCTTATCTACTTTGTCTTGCCTCATTGGTGATTTTCTAGGAATTTACTCTACTTTCAACATTCTCTCAAAACTAAGATCCAGTTCATGAGCACAGTGCACGGCTGGTAGAAGTCTCCCATCTCAAGATCCTGTGCATTAAGATCTGACATTAAGGCTGACTATAGTTTCTGTGACTTGGTTATTTTCTTAGGCCAAGGTACTTTCCCAGGTCTGCTCCTTCTGCTCTTTAACACTCAAATCTAACAGCAATCAAGTATAGGCTAATGTAGAACCATTCGCCCAACCCACATAATTTGGGGATAGAGAGGGGAAGCAGGAATCAGACATTTTCTGTGTGGCCTGTGTTCTTTTTTGTTCCCTCTCTGGATTTGTGAGTTATCATATTTCAAGGGAATGAGGGCAGATCTTTTTAACTCTGGAATTTATAAATTGACTTATCTTCAAAGCCCACTCTGGCAGATCCCACATTTTTTCATTTGGCAACTGTCCCTGAAGAGACTTCAGAGCATACTATAAAAGCCTCAGGACAATCTTTCTGTTGAACAATTAGAAAATTCAGTATTTAGAGGAAGTTCTGGAAACTGACTGCTGTATCGTGGCTTTTACAGTCCCTGACACTCCTAAGAAAACCAGCCAGGAGACTGGACACCATCGTGAAAAATGGCCCACATATTTTCTCAACCTCCTGCTTCTTCCACTTATCCAAGATTTGTCAGCTCCTTAAGAAGCCCAAAGCTCCAAGCTTGGCATAAAGAATTAGGCAATTTCCTATCTTTGTCCTGGTGTCCCCAAGCCATAGACACTATTTTAATGGAATTCCATTGTATCTCCAAATTCAAATGGACTCGAAAGCAAACAAAACATTTAAAGGGAGAAGTTTTTCCAAAGCAGGAGGGGGGGGCAGAGTCTTGTCAGGACTTGAGAATAGTGCAAAGTCCTGAATCAGGAGAGTCAATGAATAAAGGGTTTACCAGCACTATCTCCAAATGCTTAGGAGATGAAGAGTTAGCTGTCTGAGGGTCTAGTTCTAAGTAATTCTTCCAGTTTGTGAGTTAAGTTCCAGGCACTTGCTCACTAATGATATAAAAACATTAAATGAAGGGAGGAAGCAGAGAAGAGAAGGAGAGAGGAAGAAATAGAAAAGAGAGAGAGGAAAGGGAAGAAGGAGGAGTGAGGTAGGAGAGAGAAAGAGGTAAGGGAGGGAGGGAGGAAAGAAGGGAGGAGAGGGGCGAGAGGGAAAGGAGATGAAAAAGAGAAAGGGAGAAGGGGGAAGGAGGAATGGAGTAGGGAGGGGAAAAGAAATGAGGAGGGAAAAATGGAGGAGGGAGGAATGGAGGAGGGATGGGAGGAGAAATAGAGGAGGGAGGGGAGGAAGAATAGAGGAGGAAAGAATGGAGGAGGAAGGGAAGGAGGAATGGAGGAGGGAGAAATAGAGGAGGGAGGAGCGGGGAGGAAAGGCATAGAGTGAATAGAGCCATCTGGTCATCTTGTAGTCTGGAACATAGGATGGGTGTCTTTTAACAGAAATTCCTCTTTCTGATGACCTCACCCTACATCAGTAATAAGTAACCCCTGCCCCCAATTAGTTTTAAATGCTACATAAAATTCAAATCCAGGGGCTGGTGACAGGCTCCCTGTATTATAGCTGGAACAGCATTTCACGGAAAATACCAGAAGCCCCTGAGAAAGTCAACTCAAGAGACCTATCTATCACAGTCTGAAGGCTACAGAGAGGGAACCCTTGTCTTTCTGCATGCAAAGCAGGCTTCCAAGTCAGGACGATGGAGACTGTGAGAATCAGCAGCTCCAAGTGACAGGACAGCAGGCAAGTGCTCGACAGTGACAAGCAGAGGTAACAAGCCTGAGACCTTCAGTATGTGAGTCACATGCTTTTCAGAAAGGTCTATGACAGGTGGGTAGGTCAACCATGCTGTCAGCTGATTCCTGCATCTTACAAACTTCCCCCAAAGCCCCTATGTGCCAAGCACTGTTAAGATAGTATCTCACCCTCCAGGAGACAGAGACACATTCTCAAGCTGTGTCAGTACAATGTGGGTAATTGGATCACAGACCATGCATCAGGGTTGAACGTCATAGAGATGGATAGGCTGTAGTTCCTGGACAAGTGGGGCTTTTGGACAAAGGTCATAGGAAAGGAAGTGTCTAAGAATGTCCTTTAGGTCCTTCGGAAAATCATCAAAGGATCCTTTGGGGTTCTTTTTCTTTTGTCCTTTTGTTTCATAAAGGCCAGAGCAGGTCTTATCGAATGAAATATCCCATGAGGCTGTTAAGTCAGCCGGCCCTGCCCTGTTGCTGTCCTTCTGTGGATTCTGGCGTAAGAAAGCTGATACCGTCTTGTCATTCCTTCTCTGGCGACAGACATGTGAGAAATATTGGAGAAGAGGAAAGGTTTCTCTTTGTCCTTGGCACTTTTTCCTTTGATAATATTTCATCCAAAAAGAAATTTTGGATCTGGTCTTGGTCACATGAGTTGGAAGGAGCCGCTGAGGATGATACAGCAGCTGAGGAAAGAAAGCTCATGATAAATTCTGGCAGTTACACAGCTCTGACTCTACTGCTGGCCTCAAAGTACCTTGGGGGAGTAGGAGTGGGGGAGGCAATAGGTCAGTGAGTTAGAACTGGAACAGGTGGGTAGATCCTGGAGCAAGAGAGCTCAAAGTAATACCATGGAGTGGGTCATGACACGGTCATGGACATGAACTAACTGTAGCCTCATTTAGGAATTGGTGTGGATTTGGTGTGGTTGGAGAAACTCCAGAACCATAAGCAGGAAGACATATTTACATCATTGGAGCAGGAACAGGCCCAACAAGAAAAGGATGGGAGGAAGCGAGCCAAGGCAGGTGTGATGCAATGCCATAGGCTATGGAAAGCAACCCTCTGTGGACCATCCATCCTATCTGAAGACCACCCCCCACGTCCAAGCAGCCTTCAGAGTAGAGACTTGACAGAAGGACCAGGAAGAAGAGGCTCACACATGACAGGAACACTCAGTACGGTTCAAAGCTCTCATCAGAGTCTGAAGATGATCACCAAATACACAGAGATTCACTGAAAGGAAGGGACATTTCAGTATCGCATTTTCTTGTACAGAGTTGTGTAGTATGCTCCCTCCAAACTGAAGCATTTGCCCAGGGTGAAAAATGAGGATCACCAGCCTTAGGTGGCAAACATGGGGTAAATAGAAGGTCACATGTCCTAGAGGAGGAGAAACTTGGAAGATTCTTGAGGGCCCTTACTAACAGCATCAAAGGGAGTAGTAAACAATCCCTGCAGTACAGACTCAGAGCAGCTGAACTGCAGAAAGATGTCTGGGTTTCAGAGTTACTTAGGATCTTCCTAGGGAAAACCAAGGCTGCACCTTTAGGAGCCATCTCCCCCAGCTGGGGTGGGCTTTCTGGATACAGGTACTTTTGAATTATCCCTGCTTCTTGTGAGTGAGCCCTTACTCATACTCCTGTTTGTAACTCACTGGGACACCTAATCAGTCATTGGTACAATCATTAGTTTGATCTGTGGTGGGCTCCCTTTCTGGGTAGACTCGTGTGTGTGTGTGTGTGTGTGTGTGTGTGTGTGTGTTCTCATGAACAGCTGCCTCACAAAAGATGAGCTCAGGAGTGTGCTGTTGTCATGTAAAGACACAGACAGGAAAAGGTATTCACAATAGACTGTGGTAGTAGGGGGCAGGTGGGCAGTCCTGCCCCACAGTCTTACCCAAGCATCTCCGGTTCTCCCCTTGTCTCACAGTTCCATTGAGTCTTAGGTCCTGTCTTGTTTAACATTGTGATGGACACGGTGGCCAAAAACCGGCTGGGAGAGGAAGAGCTTTGTTTCAGTCTACACCTTGCAATCTGTCAGGAGAGGAAGGCAGAAGAGAAATCTGGATGCAGGAGCCAGGGGCATGGAGGGATGCTGCTTACTATCTTGTTCCTGCTAGTTGTTAAGCTCGAGTTTTAGAAAACACAGGACCACCTGTGAAGCCATAGCACTGCCCAAAGTGAGCTGATCAGTGATGAAGAAAATGCCCCACAGCCTTGACTAGAGTTAAGGAGGCCTTCTCGTGGGTGAGATTCCCTCTCCTTATGACCCCAGCTTGTATTAAACTGGCAAAAAGGTAACCAGGATACATTGGCTCTGGCTCTGACCCACACTATCTGAGCTCGGGCACCTTTGTTTTCTCTTCATCCCAACCCAAGGAGAGAGGGCACAAAGGAGTAGAGGCAAGGCCTGTTCATCAAGGATGCCATTACGACACTGCGTACATCTGTTTTCTTCATATACTACTTAGACTAGAATTTTGTTTGCCGGCTACGCCCAGATGGAAGGTCTCAGTGTGCACAGCTAAAACCTGGTTGACTTTATTTAGAGGGAAGAAAAAGAACTCAGAAAATGGGAAGTGATTATGTGGCTCTGCCACTGTGACTCACAGCGGCTGATCCCTGAAGTCACCTCTACTTAAAAAAAGCCTCTTCTAGCTTCTAAGTATGGCCTCTCTTCTGCGTTCTTATAACACTCATGATTAACTCTGTTAAGCTTACCCGAACACACAGAAATATTCTGTTTATCGTCTCTCTTCCACTAAAGTATAAAATCTGAGGTATCAGAGATGCATCTTTATCTTTGGATCCTCAAATGCTAGATAGTGTGTCTCAACCTGATTCATCAGGAAGTTTTATTAGATAAATCACAAGTGGATGGATCAATACATCACTCAGCAGATAGCTGGATGTCTGAGGAGTTTCTGGTGTGGTTTGTGACAGTAACTCCTCTGACGTATACTCGTGTGTGTGTGTGTGTGTGTGTGTGTGTGTGTGTGTGTGTGTGTGTGTTTATTCATATGGCTAAGACACTAGCTGGTTGATGCAGAAAGTACACATGGGATGCCTGAATATGTGCTAGCAGGGAAGAGCATTCCTTTATTGTGTCGAACAGTTGAGCAATAGCTTCTGTGGGATGAAAAGCCTGGGTGGTAGTCATCACCTTAGAAGTTATGGACAGCTGGTCCACCACTTGTCAACATGTGCCTGTTCGAGTTTCTCTCTGAGTGACCCTGATTGCACCGGGCAGCAGCCATCTCAGATCATTTTTTTCATTGTCATGTGAAGTGGCAGGTGAGCGCAAGGAGAGCCTGGGTGGCCAAAAAAAGGAAGTCCGCTGAGTTTATCAAAGTATGGGAAGACAGACTGAACACGGGACTGGGGAGTTGGGGAAAGGGTCATTTCTGTGGTTAAAATTGTGCCAGGAGGATAGGCGTTGGCGTGGGTAGAGAAATTCTGGATAGGACATCATTACCTAACTCCATTTCCTGACCCTAGAACTACACGGAACTAGTTTACTTTAGTCAGACAAGAATTGAAAACTTGTATCAAGACCCGAGGGAATGTTAAGTGTTTATTTCCAGGAAATTTAGTCTCCAGTCCAATCTGGTCTAATATAACCACTGAGTGCTTCTGCTGGCTGTGAACCTTGCATTGGGGACTATTCTGGAATAGCAGGTGCTGAACAGCAGGTGGACGTGGTTGGTTATAACTTAATATAGTGCTATGGAGCCGTGTCTCAGACACCAAAGTGCCAGACTTACAGGAGGATCCAAGATGATTTAAGAACGAAACTGACTATTAGAGAGATAGAATTGAGAACAGCTGAGACTGCTCTAGGCCATGAGATTTACTAGGTGGTTGATAGTTCCCTCTGGGAACAGTCACAGGCTTTGCTTCTGGAAATTGCAGTGACAGGACACTAGAATTGTAAGGGACACGAGGATAATGGTGTCAGATTAAACCCAGGCTCAGCCACCAACTGTTCTCTGACCTTGGGAGACTCGTCTTTATATACCTCTGTTTCCCCAAATGGACTAAAGGGCAGTGTGCATCTCACTGGGTTATGTGAGAGCATGAACAAGCCAGAAAACGCAAGTGAATGTCTGGCACATTTACTCCGTAAACCTTGGTTCTCATAGAATCTGTAACTGTGGAGCAGAAAGAAACAGAGTTCACTGAGAGCAGATGAAACGGCCCTTTAGCTTTGGCTTTCACACTTCTGTGCCTGATAGGATTACCTATTCCAATATGACTCTGTGCCATTTAGAGGAAAACCACCGAATTGGCTTACACTGCTGCAAACTCCAGAAGGGGTTCTATTCACCTGCGTCTTTTCCTAGAGAGTAAGGCTGTTGTCAGGACCTACGGTGGTTCATCATCACTGTCAGCTTGGTGAGACACAGAATCACCATAGAGACATGTTCTGAGGGTGTAAATGTGAGAGTGTTTCCAGAAAGGCTGAATTGAGGAAAGAGAAGCCATTTTGAGCACGGAAGGCCCTACGTTGTTGACTGGAGTTCCGGACTTAATAAAAAGAAGAAAGGAAGCCACGTTAAATACTAGCTTATCCGTCTCTGTCTCTACCTCTACCTTTACATCTATACATCTATCATCTACAAATCTCTCTTGTATATAGCTGCAATGTGACCAGCTTTCTAATGATCCCATTGCCACAGCTTCTCTATCTCAATGGTCTGCACCCTCAAACTAGGAGCCAAATGAACCGTTCCTTCCTTATACTGTTTTCCTCAGGTATTTTGCCACAGCAATGAGCAAAGCAGTTAACACAGAACCCAGCCATGATCCCTCCCTGATTTCTGTCCTCCTTTGAATGTCAATACCATCCCCCCTCACAATGGTACAAGAGGCCATCAGCAACTCCCACCTCTTGGACAAGGAATCCGATGCCATGATTCATCCCTAAATGGTCCATCACCCCCAACCCCAATGGACAACCTCATATCATTTACCCAAATTATGCCACATACCCAGTGATAGGACATACAGCTCAGCCCATCCACAGAGTTAAGACTGGATAATTACCCAAGACTGCTTCTAGGAAGAGGTGGGCCCTTGAACCAAATGTGAGCATTTAAGACAGAATAGGGAAGGAAACATGAGTGGTCAGCAAGTGTGTTTGGTGGTTTGAATAGGTATGGCCCTCATAGATGTATGAGTGCTTGCTTGGCCCAGGAAGTGGCAATATTAGGAGGTGTGGCTTTACTGGAGGAAGTATGTCATTGGAAGCCAGCTTTGAGGTCGTACAGGCTCAACTGATGTTCAGTATGACACTACACGATCTCCTTTTGCTACTTTCACATTAAGATGTAGAACTCTCAGCTCCTTCTCCAGCACCATCTCTGCCTGGATGCAGCCAAGCAACTTACTATGATAATAATGGATTAAACTCTGAGACTGTAAGTCAGCCTCAAATTAAATGTTTTTCTTTATAAGAGTTGCCTTGGCCCCAGTGTCTTCTCACAGCAATAAAGCCCGAACTAAGACACTAAGGAAAGGGACACTATGGTTTGCAATTTAGTAAACTCTCAAACACACATATGTGAATAAAATCATGAATTATGATGAAATTTTTGGACTTATTTATTTATTGCATGTTTGTGTGTGTGTGTGTGTGTGTTGCATGTGTGTATATACATGTTCACATGTGTGGACTTGTGTACTCACATACATGCATATGTGAAGAGGTTCCAAGTTGACTTTGAACATCTTTATCCATAGCTCCCCCTTTATCTATTGAGACAGGATCTTACTGAATCTGGGGCCAGTCTAGCAGCCATCTTGCCCTGGGGAGTCCCTTCTGCTTCTGCTGAGGGCTAGGATTCTGAGCTGTGGCTACATTGGCCTGACTTTGAAACAGTTTCCAGGATCCAAATTACAAGCCTTATGATTGTGTGACAAGCACTTTATCCACTGAGCCATCTCCCCAGCCTAATCTGAGATTTAGTTTAACCACATTACAGCCCCCAGAAGGTTTGTTGGGTCTTGAAGAATCTAACTATAAGCTAAGGACTACATGAGCTTGGTGCCACCTAACATATTTATCTCCCTAAAGAGAGCCATTCACCAAACAATGTCATTTCCCAGCAACCAGATCACATGGTAGCCCCAGCTTAAGCTGAGAGAGCAAAGAACACGATCTAGAGGGACTCAGCTGGCGATCAGTTGCCTCTGTGACTGGCAGGCACAGGGACCTTCTTCCAGGGGCACAGTCAGCTTGTGACTCTTTCCTGTGCTGATAAAGAGGCACTCGAGCCTCCACCAAACAGCTTATTATGTAGAAATATGGATTCAGTGGGGCTCAGTTCCTGCAAGGAGGGATATTGCTGGAGCCAGTCTCCTTTTATCTCTTTGCCTCATTGCTTTCTGTTTCTTGCCCCCTTTCCCTCGTTGAGCCTCTCATTATGCAGAGCCATTCACATTTCCCTTTCGAAGATAAAGCTAAGACAAAGAAAGGAAACATATTTAGCGCTAATGATGGGCACAGTTTCATTTTTCTGTGTGAATCTATTGCTGTTTAATGAGCTAAATATCCATGAGATGGATTAGACACACTGATCCAGCTTGTGTCTCATTGGAGATGGCTTTTTAGTGGTGAAATCGGCCTCAGGAAGAGATGCAAGAGGAACTGCCTCACCAACACAGCAGATAGTAATGGAGGGCAGAGAGGCTGGGGCATGGACAGGTAGCAGGCAATGAGTTGCTAGCTGTCCACCCCCTCAAGCAACTAAGCAGGCAACAGACTTAGTACTGCAAAAACATGGAATGATCAAAATACTTGAGTGAGGTAGGCCCAAGGATGCTAGAAAACTCCCACACAGACAAAAGCCAAGACAATGTGAACACTGAACATGAAGGGCTGTTTAAGATAACCAATTTAAAAATGCCAGTTATCTATGCTGGCACCATGGAAGCTCTCCAAGGATAGGACCAACCCACTTGGGACAGTATCATTGGTCTCAGGAAAGAGCCAAGTAGACAGAATCTTCAAGTATGCCCAATTTAGTCTCATTGTTCACTTTTGGGGAATGGAAATGAGTTATTTCTTACATATCTTTACCAAAGAGGCCATTTTCAAAAGCAATATCTTCTCCTGGGAGGGACCACAGCTTTTATTCAACATTCTATTCATGGATCTTGAAGCTCAGATAGAAAAGACCTGTAGCCAATCTGTAATTGAATCCTGACCAAAAGCTGACTGTTTACTGGAGCTTGCTGTGTGCCAGGAACTGTTCTAAATGCTCAAACACACTAAGATATTCCAGATTCCTTCAATATTATTTTGAGACAGGGTCTCTCATTGGCCTGAAACTCCATCTCCCCAGGTCCCGATTTAAGAATTCTGACAATTCCATGTGTGGGGAGCATTACCTGAGGCTCAGAGAAGTTAACTTGCACTGCCAAAATCTCACAGCAAGGAAGAGATAGGCAGGAGACAAGCTGCGGAGCCCAGTTTGTGACCCACCAGTAAGACCAGATTCCCTGGTTCCTGACCAAATATGGCTGCAGAGACTCTAAAAGTCAAAGCAGAAAGTGTGCCCTTTTATTCTGTTCAATCTAGAAAACATTTCTAAAACTATTGAGGTGAAGCTAGTTCCACATGGCCTCTATGCCCTCATGCTGTAATAGAACTAAATTTGGGGAGACCCCAAGAGACTCCTCTCTCAACTCTGAGGCTCTCACCAAGAACCTCTCTCCGACACCACCACTGTCCTGTTCTCCAGTGATACCAAGGGCATCTGTATTCTCTTTGCATTCTCCAAGCTATTCTTTTCAGCCGGAACTCACCCCTCCTTTGCATGAGTTAAGCCCCCAACTGTCTTTTAAAACCGAGCCACAGATAAAGAGATGTCTCAAAGGTAAAGAGCAATGTCTGCCCTTCCAGGGGTCTGTGTTTGAGTCTCAGCACCCACGTGGAGGCTCACAGTCATCTGAAACTCCAGTTCCAGGGGAATGTTTGCCTGCTTCTGGACTCTGTGAGCTTCAGGTGGGCATGTGGTACATAGGCATAACACACAGACAAAAATGCCAACCCATAAAATACCAACTTTTTTGGGGGAAAAAAAGCCTAAAGAGGCCTCAGAAGTAAAGTCTTCAATGATCACCCAGTTCCGTATCAAGATGAGTCCTCCTTTCCCCCATGGCTTGGTCCCTCTGCACAGCATTTATCTTTCATTTACCCTCGAAGTCATCAGAGATGGAAGGGCAGTTCCCTGCAGTGGTCAGATACAAGGTCTTTGACACACAGACTTCAGTTAAAGAATCTGCCTCTCACCAGGGAATTGTCCAGCAGCTATGCCAGCACTGGAGAGAATGAGATGGAAGCGTTAGTGAGATGCTGTTGTGTGTCACTGAGAATATTTCTCATGTGCTTAGCCTCCTTGTCTACACTCGAGATAGAAAGAAGGACAGTACTGATCTCCTTGGAGAATTAGATAAGGTGATGCATACGAACCTTAGGTGGTGTCTTCCCTTCAGGAATACCAAGAACATCACTGCCTTGGTATTACCCAGTGACGTGAATCCCTCATTCATCTTTTGTAAACCCAGCCCAAGATGGAAGGGTTGGAAGATGGCATCTTAGCCATGAGTATTGTGACATCTCCACTGCCACTGCCACCAAATCCAGCACTGTCATCTTCACCATCGCCATATTGATGGCAGTGACTTTCCTGTTGCGACTTCCGGGAGTACAGGGACATGGCCTCATTTATCTTCATGCCTTGGCTTTAAGACGTGATTAATAAGTGAGTATAGAATTAGATTTTTCAAGCAACTGTCCACTGGAAATCTTTTATTATTTGGGCTCCGGTGATAAATTGTTTTAAAACTATTTGCCTAGACTTCACCATCCAATGAAGCTTTTGGTTTCATAGAGCTGAGTATTTTTAAACTGCATATTACACACATTAGTAGATATGAATACATTAATAAAGATACCTTCTGCATAAAATATTTAACAAATACTTAAATTTCCAAGCTCCAAGCTTATAGAATCCTTAGAATGTGCACAGGCTTTTATTTGGGAGGGAATTCAAAGGAAGTGAATGCAATGCAGTGGAACACTTTAAAATAGCCAATGCTGGGGGCAAAAAAGTCATCAGTGTGTAAGAGCACTTAGAACGGACCAGAGCTCAGTTCCCAGCACCCACAATGGCAGCTCACAGCTGCCTGTAACTCCAGCTCTGGGGCATTTGTCACTCTTTCTGCCTCTGAAGGGTCCTTTACTCATGTACATATAGACACACATGGACCCACACACACAAGCATATCTAAAAACAAAATAAAATCCCTATAAATACTGAAATCACCAGCATTTGTTGAGCACTGACTTAGTGCCAGGCCCAGCGATGGTTACTTAAAGTGCTTTATGTGTAAGGCTCATACCCTCCTATAAAGTAGGCATTGTTCCTTTCTTACAAGCAAGCAGAACAGAGTTGCAGGAGGTCTGTGAACTTGAGCAGGAGTACACTTTTGTACCAGAGTCTCGATTTGAGTGTGCCTTCTTTTGACTACAGAGGAGAGAGGGTCAGCTATACCTGTGGGGCTTTACAAGTCTTTATGTTTAGTCATTCTTTAAGGTCTGGAAGCTGTTGGCTGGTATTCCCACATTAGAGCTGAGGCATCTCAGGCTTCCTGCAACATTGGATGCCATTTCTAGCTTTATGCTAACTCACCCTGCCAATCTTACTCCAGTACCAATTGTCTGCCTCGGACCTGGGAGACACCCCACGGGCCCCATAGTTGAGCAAAGGGGAGCCATTACGAATAGTCACATCTCCACACAATGAAAACACAGGAGAGAAAATAAACATCATCAGGAAGATGTAGTGCTGAATCATGTAGTGGGATGTGCTCCAGAGATTATCATGAGGAGCAGTGGCTTGGGGGTAGTGCATGATGGGAAATAGCAGCACCTTGGGACTGGGGTGTGAGAGAAGGTAGGGCTAAGGAGTCAAAGAATTCACAGAAGTAAAATGGGGTAGTGCATGATGGGAAATGGCAGCATCTTGAGTTAGGGAGGGGTTGGGGGGCAGTGGGGGGTCTTAAAGGCTAGTTAGTTTTATAGACCTCAGAAAGATAGTAAAGTCCTAGGAAGCAAAACACTAATGAAGCCCAAGACCCTGGGGTAGAAAATGCTGCCAACCTCAGCAAAGCTTGGGAGATCAGTCTGCAAAATGAAAGAGACAGAGAAGAGCACCAAAAATAACCTTGAATGTAATGGATGAGGCAGAGGGGGGAAAATCAATTCAGGAAAACATATTAAGTGCAGAAAACGAGAGCCGAGGGTTGGGAGGAGTAGGGATGGAGGGCGGCACAGATGGGAGGTGGCCTGAAGGGCCAAGGTCCTCCTTCAGTTCTCTTAATCCAACTCTACCTGCATCAGGATCTGGGGCTCATGGTGGGGGCTCTTCACTTCTCTAAGCTGCCACCAACAACTTTTAAAGATGACACAGTTGGTAAGCATGGCCTCTAAAGCCCCTTCCAATTCTGACAGTCTGTGATAAAGAATTGTACAAAAGCTGAGCTTGCTGCAGACTCCTAAGTAGCTAGCCGAGGGATAGACACAGTAATTAGTTACTAGGCTATTGCCAGATACACAGGTGATTGTGAGATGCAAATGGAACCCCATTGGCTTGTGTTCTTTAGCCTTTGGGAGGGGATCTGATGAAGGAAACTCAAGGGCAGAAATCAGCAACCTATAAAGAGGCTCTTTGCAGGGGTGCTAATAAACCATTTGAAAGAAGAGAAGATGCCTGTCCTTTAAGAGAAATCATAAACGTGTTCTCCCTAGGGAGGCTCCTGAGTCACAAAGTTAGCTGGGGACATCTCAGGCTCCAGTAAGATCTGCACATAGTATTGCTATTGTTTAAAGGGACACTTTTCTCTGAAATATATATCCAATTAAATAGAAGAAGGAGGCAAGGCCTTTAGGAAGGAATGAAGTCTTGAGCACACTGCATAATAAATAATCATAAATAGGACTAAATGCTTCTTGTTGTTGTTCTTAAGAGTTAGAAGAGAATACAATAGCCTCATTTTAGCTTTCTGCTTTTTTATCCATGTGAGATTTTAGACACATCTGAGCTGTCTTGGAGGTAAGGAGCAAACCTCACCATACGCAGGATTTTCTAGAAGCCTTGATTTTGGAATTCCCAGCTTCTAAAGCAGTAATACATCCGAAAAACTGTTTTAAAACTATAAATATCCTATAATGATGTACTTGTTAGTTTCAATCCTCAATTTGATATAGTCTAGAATGACCCGAAAGAGAGTCTCAATAAGGGATTGTCTGAATTAGGTTAGACCCGGACATGTCTTTAGGGGACTGTTTTGGCTGCATGTTAAGTGGTAGGGAAGCCCAGCCAACTGTGGGCAGCGGCATGCCTTACTCAGGAGATAGTAGAGAGTACAAGAGTAGAGAAAGGAGCTGAGTAAGAAGCATGCACGCATTCACTGCCCTCTGTTCATGTCTGTGGATATGATGTGACCAGTTGTCTCAAGTTTTTACCAATGTGTCTTTGCCTTGGTAATGGACTGTAACCAGAAATTGTGAGCTAAAATAAACCCCCCTCCCCCTAAATTGATTTTTTGGTAAGGGTATTTTATCACAGAAAGAGAAATAAAATGAGGACAGATGGTCTCGTTTTTATTGTTTATAAACTACACAGTCCAACATTTTTTGGTATAGATTCAGAAAAGGATTGATATAATTACTATGTTAATGTTTAACCTGGATTTTTAAATAGTAACAAACAAAAGTCCTTCTCAAAACCCCAAGGATCAAGACAGCACTTAGAACTTACTAGCAAACCAACTGAGAGAACGTAGATGGGAATTTAGGGCTATCAGTGTCTACAGTGGAGCTGGCGTCTGCTGTATGCATTAAAACCTTAGCCTACTCATTGAGAATTTCTGAGCAAAAAGCATCTTTGTTTTGAGCTTGATCTCAGTCAGACTTTTATGCTTCTCTGGCTCATTTCTGATTCTGTGAAGGCCACTGGTAACTATGCTGCTGTCCACCAAAAGGACCAGCACAGTGAACAGTAAACATGGGCCAAGGCACACCACCCCTTTTTTGGTCCTCTCCTTTCTTACAAAGCTACCATTGAAGACTAGATGCCTATGTTTTGCTTGATAAGTAGAGATTGGGGACAAGTAGAGAATGTCACCCAAAGAAAGAAGCAATGGAAGAACAACAGTATTAGCCAACCAGACCCACCCCCCAGAGCTCCCAGGGACTAAACTGTCAACCAAAGAGTCCCATGGCTCCAGCTGCATATGTAGCAGACGATGTCACTGTAGGACATCAATAAGAGAAGTCCTTGGTCTCATGAAGGCTCCTTTCCTCAGTGTAGGGGAATGCCAGGGTGGTGAGGTGGGAGGGGGAACATCCTCATGGAAGCTGGGGGAGGGGAAATGGGAGCAGGGGGGGGGCGAACTGGGAAAGGGGATAACATTTGAAATGTAAATACATAAAGTATCCAATAAAAATGCAAAAATAAAAGCAAATTTAAAAAAAAGAAGAAGCCTTGTTTTAGGCTGTACATTTCAGCATATTAACACTTATTTGCAAAGGTTCCAGACAGATTTATTGGTAATAGTCAACCACGAGAAACAGTTCAAGTGTCCATCAGTGGGTGAACGAATAAACAACGCATGCTGCATCTATTGAAGAAAAGAAAAAATAAGCAACTCAAGACTGAGCAATGGAAACAGGTAACTATGTAAATGAATCTCAAAAACAATTACCCACCTGAAAGAAGCCAGACTCGGAAAACAGATGCTACGTGACTCCGGCCAGCGCTCATTCACAATTCTGAAAACTGCAGACTAACGCAGTGACAGAAAGAGATGAATTGGGAAGGAGCAAAGGACAAAACAACCCAAAGGGTTGATGGATACTGCTTTGATTGTGCTGATGGTCTCACGGGACAGCCACAAGTCCAAACACATTGAGTTGCACTTTAAATATGTATGATTTATTAGGAATCACTTTCACCTCAACAAAACTGATTTTCTAAGTACGCCATTTATATCCTCTGATTGCCTCATGGGTTAAATTTAAATGTATTATTGATTAATTAAGTTATTCACTCATTCACTTGTTGATTTGTGTTTGCGTGTGCATGTGTAAGCTATAGGCCATGATGTGCATGTGGAGGTCAGAGATCAATCTTCATTAGTGGGTCCTGTCCTATCATGTGGCTTTCAGAGATGGGACTCAGGTGATCACTCTTTGGGCAATCTCCTTTACCTGCTAAGCTCAGCCCAGAAACTGCAGTCATCAGTTTTGTCATGTAGATTTCCCTGTTGCCTGATATTCCTCTGAGAAACTTAGTGCTTTGGATGTTGTACGGACTTCCCACCTCTTTTATAAAACTGTGCTAAACCCAAGGGTCTCCTGACCCTGGACTCCATTGCTCTGCTCTCCCTTGGAAACCCCTCTGGAGCATGAGATATTGTGGAAAAGTAAGGGCACAGACTCAAAAGGTCAAATCAGCCTTTTTCCTTGTTCTTGGATTTGGGGTCTGGTAGGGAGGAGTGCAGGCTCTTGCTGTGTAGACGAGATGCCTAGCTCACTAAGTAGCACACACTGGTTTTGATTGCTCTGTCCTGCCCCAGCCTCCACAGCACTGGCCTCACAAGCTCTCATCATGCACAGGGTTAACAGCCAACAGCTTTGTTCATCTCCTGAACACTGCTTTGCAACAAAGGAGCCACCACTGTCGCCTTTCCTTATCCACAGGCACAGGCTCTCCTTCACTCACTTGGACACTCTAAGACATGCCTCGCCCCCATCCCAAACACACTCTGAGAGTAGAGGAAAAGAAGACTGTGGTCTCCAGCAGAGAAAGGAGGCAAAACCTGGAGGCATATGTTAGCAAACCAGTCCCAGAGGGGGCTGTTTGAGGGCTGCGCAAATGACATTCACCCAAGAACAATCTTGTGTAAAAGTGTTAAGGCCTGGTCATTTCATGAGACTCTTCCATTCACAGGCTAAAAACACAGAGATGAACTCTCTGATTTTGAACATACTCATTAACAACAACAACAACAAAAAATCTGAATTGTACAAACATACAAACCCACACATGTACACATATACATAAGCACACACATACACCCACATGTACACATATATACTCACATACTCACACTCAGATGTATACACACATACACACAATGCACATATATACACAAATACACACATATACCCACATACATATAGGCACACATTCCCATGTACACATATATACATGTTCACATGCACACACAAACACATACATGCACACATGTAAACATACATATACATACATGTACACATACATATACACTTCCTCAACAAAGAAAACATCAATAATCAGAAACTATAGCATATAAATCCTTTTTGGAACTGTTAGTTTCTCAGCATTTCATTTTACCATAGAGACTGGGGTTTTCTTCTGTGTGAACAAACCAACGGTCATCTGATCAGAATAAGCCAACAGTCATCAGATCAGAACAAGTCCATTCCCAAGGCACTGTAGGATAGGAAAAGGAATTCTTCCCGGAGAAACAGAGGATGCGCATCCTATGTTTTCACCAACTTGATACAGGTGAAGGGGTATCTAGGGAGAGGAAATCTCAATGGCAAAGTGTCTCCATCAGATTGGCCTGTAGACAAGCCTGTGGGGGGGGGGTGATTAATGATTGCTATGGGAGAGTGCAGCCCATTGTGAGTGATGCCACTACTGCTTAACTGGTCATGGGTGTGTAAGAAGCAGTTGAGCTCTCCACAAGGAGTAAGCCAGTAAGCAGCACTCCTCCATGGCCTTAGGTTCAGCTCCTGCCCCCAGGTTCCTGCCCTAACTTCCTCAATGATGAACTGTGCTTGGGATGTATAAGCCAAACAAACCCTCTCTTCCCTAGGTTGTTGTTGTTTGCATGAGAATGGCCCCCACAGGTTCATACATGTGAATATTTAGTACTTAGGAATGAAACTGTTTAAGAAGGATTAGGAGGTGTGGTCATGTTGGATGAGGTGTGTTGCTGGGGGTGGGCTTTAAGGCTTCAAAAACCTATTACAGGTCCAGACTGACTCTCTCTCTCTCTCTCTCTCTCTCTCTCTCTCTCTCTCTCTCTCTCTCTCTCTCACTCTCTCTCTCTCTCTCTCTCACTCTCTCTCTCTCTCTCTCTCTCTCCCTCTGTCTGTCTGTCTCTCTGTCTATCTGTCTGTCTGTCTCTCTGTTTGTCTCTGTCTCTCTTGCTCTGTCTGTTTCTCTGTCTCTTTCTTTCTCTCTCTTGCTCTCTCTGTCTCTCTCTGCCCCCACGTTGCCTCCCATGTGCTACTCTAATAAAATACAAGCTCAGATTTCAGATAATGCTCCAGCAACACGCATGTCTGGCTGCTGCTGTGCTCCCTGCCATGATGCTCAGGGACTCACCCTCTGAAACTGTGAGGCCAACCCCCCCCCCCAATAGTTTGCTTTCTTTCATAAGTTGCCTTGGTCATGGTGTCACTTTGTAGCAACAGGAAAGTAACTGAGACAGTCTGTCTTGGTCAAGGTGTGATCACAGCTACAGAAAGCAAACTAGAGCCGAAGATGTGGGAACTTGGAAATTTCCAGAACCCTTTTCAAAGCCTCATTAACCAAACATGTCCCCAGTGGTAACAAATAAACATAAATTAAAGCCAGAGAGAATCAGGAAGCAAGAGTCCCATAGGACAGAGCCTGGTCTCGCCACAATAACACAACTCCCAATTCTACACTTGGCAGGAATCACAGTCTTCCTATTTTCCAAAATATCTCAATTATGCTTCCAATAGCCAATCTCTTGACTTCTTCATTTTTCCCTCTTAAAACTAGGCATAGTAAGTTCCTAGTATTTTCAGCTGAAAAGAAAGGCATTTATAGCAGGCATATATCCAGTCCTGCCTCTGAAAGATCCACCCTTGCCCATTTCTCTTCCCCCTTCTGCCTGGCCCATCTAATAGCTGACCCCTTGCTCTTGCCTCTAGCTGATCTTCTGACTCTTCCATTTCTAGTTGTACTTCAACAAATAGTTACATGGCTGAGTACTCCCCCTCTGACAGGCCTTGGTTAATGGCTGCCCCCTCCCCCTGAGGGAGGTCTGGCACGAGGGATAGTCCATGCATTCTGCTTTTCTCCAGATGCATTTAGCTTTAACCTTTCTGAGTCCACCAGCATGTGCACAGCAGTGCACACTCGCTACATTCAACTGTGGGCAGTTACATGCCATCATGAGTACATGGCTCCTGCACTCCTCGGGGCAGGCAGAGAGACAACAGAGGTTATAGCTCAATGTGTAGAAGACACAACCACATGTGTTCAGGTCAGGGAGATGTGACCTCTTCCCTCTTGCTGGAGAGTTCGCGTGGATAATTACTGTCTTCAGGTTCCAGAGGCTTTCTCTAAGGCCTGAGATTTCATTGTTGGAAATTAGTCATGTGGGAATGAGGAGGGGATGGTCTAGTTGGTAACGTGTTTGCTGGACAAGCCTAAGGATATGATTTCAATCACTTGTACCCACATAAGAAGCTAGGCATGAGGGAATGCTTGCAATCCTAACACTGAGGAGTCAGAGACAGGCAGGTCCCAAGAGCACTAGTCAGTCTAACCTGCTTGGTGAGTTCCAGGCCAGTGAGAAATACTGAACAAGGTACTGAGACTGGATTGATCTTTACTTATAGATACACAGACAGATAAACAGACATACATGAAAAATATAAACATATGCACAAACATACACACACATACATACCATAGAAGCATATACATACACACCACATCAATACACACACACACACACACACACACACACACACACACACACACACACACCACAAACATGCATACACATGTGCACATACACAAGAAATCAGCCACAGAGGCTGGGAATTCCGGAATTCAAGGAAGCACAGCATTAAAATTATCTTTGTTCTCTGCCCCAAATATCAGTTTTTTGTCCAGTGCTGTCCCATCTTTGTTATCATGGGTTTGGCGTGGAGTCAGTAGGATCCTTGAAACAAATTAATTGATACATCTGGGGCCCAAATAATCATCTTCAGGAAGTATGTTTTTCCCTTCTGCTGGCTAACAGGCCTCCTTACATGAGGAAAACATTTCCTTAGAATCTCTGGAACTGTCTCTCTCTGCTCAGTGATAGAAATTGCCAAACCCCACCACCACCCCCATTGACTGGTCAGGGAAAAGTGTTAAAACAAAGAAACACACACACACACACACACACACACACACACACACACACACACACACACACGAGTACATCACAGGAAATATGACATCCAATTTCTGTTTTACAATGGACCTGTATCTGGAAGAAGCTGTGTCCAGTGTCCTGTGCCACTGACGGTGTGTCGTGAGCCCAGTTTTGAGCTCTTATCCACAGAGCCTTTCAGTAGGACTTGGGACAAGAGGATTCAGTCAGACTGGCAGCCCACATGCTCCAGCCATCCTCCTGTCTCTGCCCCCAGAGTGCTGGGATTACAAGAACACATCACTGTTCTCAGCTTTCTAATTGAGTTCTGTCAATCAAATGCAGGCTCTCATAGTGCCTCACACATACTTCATAGATTGAAGCCATCCCCCAGCCTCAGATGTTCTTGCTTGAAGTGTGATTCTCTGTCCACATCAGGTGCAACAGGAGTTTTCCCTTTGTGCTTCTCCTGTAAAACTGGAGTGTGGGAACAAAACAGAACAAAAATTAGAGTTCAACTCTTTTTTTTTTTAAACTTCGTACTGATTCTTTGTGAGTTTCACATCTTGCACCCCAGTCCCACTCATCTGCCCGTCCCCTCATATCCACCCACCACCCTTGCAACCTCCCCACAAGATAAAAACACACAAACAAATGAACAAAAATAAACAAAACAAAGCAAAGGATAGAAAACATCTCACCGTGGAAGTTGCAGTGTGTCACAGAGTGTCCCACCGTTGACCCCTCTGTCTGCACAGCTTCACTTGCAAATGTCCATTGCAGTGAGTTACTGGTGTGATCCGAGGCCCTTGAGACACCATCAGTATCGGATACCCACCGGATCTCCTCCAGGTTATCCTATTGCGGTCCTGTGTCACGGAGATCCTGTAGTTGTGGATAGGCAGTGCTCACCCTTTCTCATGCCCCAACAGTTCACAGATGGTGTAGGTTTTGGGGTGAACCGACTCAAAGCCCTAGAAGCTCTTCAGCGTTGCTCTGGCTAGGTCACCCAGTGCCACCACTGGCAAGAGACAGTTAGCTTTTCTGCTCTCATGCCCTAAACAGGGTCAGCTCTTTGGTTCACATGCCCTTAGGGCTGGCTCACCCACCCTGATGCCTCCAGGGCCAGTTCCACAATGTTGCCAAGCCAAGGCTTGAGGCTGGCTTTCATGCAGCCAGTAAGCGGTTTGCCAGCAGGGCCAGCTCTATGTGTTGCCCAGATGAGCTGCAGGACCCATGGAAACTTTACACACACACACACACACACACACACACACACACAGAGAGAGAGAGAGAGAGAGAGAGAGTTCTTTGTGTGTATACACACACACACACACACATACACACACACACGGCTAGGTAGTAAACCTTTTAGACTTTGAAAGCCATGTGGTCTCTTTCACAACTACTCAACTCCTTGCATCATGGAGACACAGTATGGATGTGTAGACAAATGGGCGTGGCTGAGTGCCAACGTAACCGTGAGAGAATAAATGATGAGGTAGCTCACATGCTGCAGCTCACGAATTCCTGACTTAAAAAGCTTAGGATTGTGTCTTTCTATCAAACTAGACAGAAACTGAGGTAAGGGTGGAGGGAGCTGAGAGGTTTCTTTATGGCCAAGGAGGACACCCACGTCACTCTGATTCCCTGATAATGTGATTGATGACACATTGCATTCCCTGTGACACGGCCAAAGCATTCACATTCATTCTCTAGTCTGCCCATCTCTACACTGCCCTCAAATCCTGTCCACTCCAAACCAAAAGATGCATTCATGGAGAAAGTGAATGTTAAATGTGGCATTCAAAGACAAGGTAGACCTGTAGGCGTTCTCTTTTCTAGTAGATTGTACATTTAGCCCTGGGGTATAATGTTGTGTCCCTGTCCTGTCCTGCTCTGCCTCTTTATCGTTTCTTGGTCTTGAGCAAGCCTCCAGTTCTCCACTGCTTCTAAATTCACAGCATTCTGGCATCATGTCAGGTCCTGGCTCTTTCAAATTCTGATCCTGCTCAATATTATCATTCAAACAGGAAAGACACTTTCCTGACAGTTCACATGCTTAACACACACACACACAGAGAGAGAGAGAGAGAGAGAAAGAGAGAGAGAGAGAGACAGAGACAGAGACAGAGAGACAGAGAAAGAGAGACAGAAAGAGAGAGAGACAGACAGACAGACAGACAGACAGACAGAGAGTCTGTCACAGGTTTTACCAGCCACAGACTTCACAGCCAGTGGGAACCTGACGTGGACCGAGGTGAGAGATAAAGAATTGTGCAGGAAGCGAATGTGGAAAACCACCACAGACCAGAGGACCTGCCAGGCACATAACCAGGCCAGCCTGGAAGTGAAAGACTATGCAGAGATCTTGGTAAGATTTTTACACAGCTCTCCTGGACCAGGAGGCCCCTCGGACAGAGGAAACATGAAGGGCTTGGGGGAAGGTATCAGCTGGCACAGACCTGGAAACCACAGAGTCTGTAAACATAGGCTCTGCCCAGGCTGTGGATGACCCATAGGCTGGAGGGAGAGGAGGAGCCGATGCAGAAACACAAGGCTGTTTTAAGAAAGTGAGCAGAGGCATAAGCCACTGCACAGCAGGATGACAGTTCTCCAGGCAGATGGACACAGGGTCCCGGTACTGACACAGAAAAAGGGAAAAGTCTTGCCATATAGAGAACTTGAATCAATTAATTAGAAATTATACGCACAAACATACTCACAACGTTCACAAAAGCATTGTTTCACCAATGAATTCTATTACAATTTAAGACATCACTCTTAGATAAACAAGAAATTAAGAAAAAGTGAACATCCCTATATATTTATTAAATCAGTAATATTATAACATCAAAAATTAAGATATCACAAGACAGGAAAACTAAGGCCCACCCACTATACTTAATAAATTAGCTGTAAAATGTGTTAAAATGTTAGCAAACTGAAAACATCAGTAGGTGGAGAATTCTATCCCTAATGAAGTTGGATCTGTACCAGGAACGCAAGACAGATAATGCAAGTCATACAGTGCCTACACCAATAAAATGAAGAACAAAATCTATAATGGGCACAGAAAAACAATTCCATAACAATTTACACCGTTCATGGGGAAAGTTTTAAGATTAACAAATGAGAAGACAAAACATTTTCAGGTGGATAGAAGGCATTTGTGAAAACCTATGGCTTACGAACTGGAGAGGTGAGTTACCATTAAGAGCAGTGGCTCCTGTTGCAGAGGTTTAGTTCCCAGATTGCACGTGGTGGCTCATAACAGTCAATTTAGTTTCAGGGGACTGGTGTCTTCTGGCCTCTGTGGGCACTGCATGCACATGGTACATCCAGACATGCATGAGCACAAAATAATCACTAAAAAACTAAGACTAAATTTGAAAGAACTACAACCTGATCACTGAGAACTACAGAGAGAGAGAGAGAGAGAGAGAGAGAGAGATCCACAAAGGAGCATCTGAATCAATGAAAGAAAGGTTTTTTTTGTTTTTTTTTGTTTTGTTTTGTTTTTTTGTTTTGTTTTTTTTTTTTTGTTGTTGTTGTTTTTAATCAACTGGGAGTAGAGGATTCAACATTTACCCCAAATGGGGAAATGACTCTAGAGAGCCAATTCAATCCCAGCTTTAAAAAAAAAAAAATCATATCAGAATTTTGAAGGAACTGGGATCTGACTGTAATGCATTCCAAGGATCTAGAATAGTTAAAATTAATTTGATAAAAGCAATACAGAGTTGGAGTTTAAACTGTTGAATTTACAAACTCACTGCAAGTCTACAGAACTCAAGGAAGCCGGAAGAGTAGAGCAGACATAAGAGGAACTGCTCAACAAATGGAACTGAGGAGACACAACTAACCCCTCATGTGTAATCAGTAAATTGTGGTGTTCTCTGCTGGGGACCAAACCCAGGGCTTGCACAGGCTGCAAGTGCTCCGCTCTTGCGGAACACCCCCAGCTCCATCAAGTAGCTTTTTTCAAAGGCCCCAAGCCACTTTTGTGTGGGTGAATGTGATTTATTTAACAAATGTTGCTGGGACCACTGGATACAAATATACCTTAGGGACTGAAAAGAAGTATCTTTTCTCGTCTGCTTTTAGATTCATGGCTCAGGCGTCTATGGGAGATTAATAAGAGAAAGTGTGCAGGTTTGCTTACTACGAATTTTATGGGACACAGAAATCTTTCAAAGGAAATCAATTCCAAAGAAACAGGACAGCTTTACTTTCGTGGTTAGGGTTAGTAAAGTGTGTACAGCCATGCAGAAGTACAGCCGTCAGACAGGTCTGCCTGGTAATAATAAAGGGTGGACCTAGCAAGGTCTAATGGCTCACATTCTTCTGTGTGTCCCCAAGTCTTCAGAGATATGGATATGCCTTTCCTCTGGATATCAGCAGAGCTCTTCTGGAGCAGGGATGAGGTTAGTTTGATTGTATATACATAGCCTGCTTCCTGAAAGCAGAGTAAGGGAACATGAGAGTGACATTTCTATTCTATGTTTTCTCAAAAGGTGGCAGGGGCTGGGGCTATTTGAGAGATCTCCCAGTACAACAAGAGCAAAAGCTAAGGCATCACATTTGGGGTTGCATGTCACAGTCCTGTCATGGCCACTCATCAAGGTTAACTTGGGGTGGATCATGACACAAGAGCAAAGAGCATAAAATGGAGGAAACTGGAAGCCGATTATAAAACTTGCTCAATGACCTAAAGTACTAAAAACAACTTTGATATGAGGAATACAAAGTTGAAGGGATTGAGCTATTGAATTTCATGTCTTACCATACCTCTACATCTTATTTATAGCAAAAGTCTTTCTGACTTTGTACTAGTTGAAGGATTTCTTTACAGAACATTTTAACCACCTTCAAGGGGCACCACAAACAAAGTGAAAGAAGGCAGGGTGTTGATGTGTACCTGTAATCCTAGGACATTTGAGAGACTGAGGCAGAAGCTGTTGAGCTTATATTATTACTAGCCTGGGTTACATTGAGAGATTCTGCCTTAAAGAAAAAGAGTGGAGAGAAGAAGGAAGTGATCAATGAAAGAAGGAAAGAAGCAAAGAAGGAAGGAGGGAGGGAAAGAAGAAAGGAAGGAAGAAGAAACAAGAAAAGATAAATCATAGACGAGTTAGGAAGAACATTTGAAATATAAATGTAAGAATGTCAATATTAACGAGTAGAAAGGTCCTAAGATCAAAGTGTGTGGAGGACTATAGATCAGTTTTAAGGAGATAAATGACCTACGTTTTGAAGTGAGTAAATTAATAGAATAGACATTTCAGCAAAGTTAGAAAAAGAAGCAACAATGGTTAAGGGGTACGTGACAATACCTTCCATGTTGTCAGTCCTTAGCTAAATTTATTTTGATACCTTAATGAATTGTCAATATGTGTCTATGAAGATGGCTCTCTTCAGAAAGACTGAGGTTATTTGGTGGGAGTACAAAGAAACTAGAATTCTCCTTTGCTGCTAGTGGGAAGGTAGGAGAGTAGCCACTTCAGAACACAGCTTGGCGCAGCTGCAGAAAATTAAACATCGAGTTACCATGTGACCCAGAGACTCCCAGGTTTCTTGCCAAGAGAGATGTAAAAGTATGTCCACACAAAGGCTTGTATGCAAACGTTTGTTGCAGCATTATTCCTAACAGTTAAACTGTAGAAGCAGTCCAAGTTCTCATTAACTAGCCAATAGAAAAACAAAAACGAGGCACATACAGTCTATGAAATACTGCCCAAGGCGTGGGAGAACACTTGGTGGGTAAAATGCTAGATTCACATTCATGAAGACCTAATTCCAGATCTCCAGAACTTTTTTAAGCCAGATATGATGGTTGCATGCATAACCCCAGAGCTGGGCAGAGACAGGGGGATTACCAGGTCAGGCAGTTTAGCCAAAAGATGGCAAGCCTCATATTAAGTGTGAATCCCCGTCTTGAGGTGACAAAGCAGAGCATGACAGAAGGGGATGCACACCCAACATCAGCCACTAGCATCCATGTGTATACACAACTGTTTACAGGTCTCACACTTGTATACATCTTGTTGGCATGCACATGCACACTCTACCCAGCAATAAAAAACAAAACAACAAGTTACCACTAGTACATGCTATATCCAAGAAGGATAACAAAACAACATGCTTAGTAGAGAAACCAGAACCACATACTACATAGTGTGTGATTCCATTAGCATGCCATTTCCAGAGATGGTGAATTTATAGAGACAACGGATGAGCATTTACCTTAGGCTGGGGATAGAAATGTAGGACCAGTGAATGGCTTCAAGGACTCCTGAGACTATGGGAATGTTCTAGAGCTGGATAGTGCCGACAGTTATACCCTGAAAATAGTTGATGCTTAGAGGGGGCTAATTCCATACCATGTAAATTACACCTGAAAATCTCTACTTAAAAATAAAGTTGAAAACCTGCCCAAATGCAGATTCCCTGCTCCTGGTGGCTTTTCCTATAGCTCATCTGCCTCTGTCATCTCTTCTGACTTTTGACCCTCAGCCACACTCCAATCCCTAGAGTTCATTACTCTGCCTTTCTCGAGAGTCTTGAGGCCAGCTGTGGTACTGCTACTGTGTGGATCCCATACAGTATTCTTCAGAGCTCTTCCCCAGAACTACAATCCCTTCATTTCTCTCTGGTTCTTCTTTTGACCTCATATGACGACAAGTGAGATTCAATAATTTGACCAGGCCCCCAAACCACCCACGTAAAGTTGACTTACTCTAGATATTTCTGGGGCTGAAGGGGTGAGGGCTAGGAACAATAATTCCCACTTGCATTCACCTGGCAAGACACACTTGGTACCCCACTCCCAGCATGTTGTTGAGCATTTCCTGGAATGGCCCTTGCCCCATGTTATTTCTACTCTACACCCTCTCTTCTTTCTCTCCTTCTTCTCTCCCTGCCTAGTCTCCCAACTGACCTAGATGGACCTGCTTACACACATAAAATATACAAACACACACAGACACTTATATACATGCACACACATATGTATCCCTAGTCCACATGCACACATAACTTATGTTATGTGTGTCTGCATCTATATAACTATAGGTAGATGGATAAATGATACAGATAGATAGATAAATAGATAGATAGATAGATAGGTAGATAGATAGATAGATAGATAGATAGATAGATAGATAGATGGATGGATGGATGGATGGATGGATGGATGGATGGATGGATGGATGGATGGATGGATGGATAGATAGATAGATAGATAGATAGATAGATAGATAGATAGATAGATAGATGATGTATAGATAGATAGACAGATCTATGTATCCATCTCTTTATCTAAGACTCAATTTGGCAGTCTTCCTTAAAGTCTTTACAATAAAAGAAAGTCACTTCTTAGCAAAATCTGTGCCACAGAGGAAGCAAAAGAAGAAAATGCAGTTGGTAAAAGGCCACATAAAATAAAAACTGCTCTTATGACAAATCTGAATGAATTAGTATAGGGTGTGCTTTATAGATTTCTTTTTCTTTTACAAATACCAGCTAGAAAGAATTTAAAGGAGGACAGGTCTGTTTTGTTTCACAGTTTCCAAGGCTTCAGACCCCACTTAGGCATTTTCATTGTTTCTGAGCCACCAAAAGGCAGAATAGGATCGTAGAAGGCTACAAGGGAGCAGAGTGGATTGGATCATTGTGCTCAGAGAGAAAATGCTTGTATAAGCTGTTCCCCTCCCCCACCGTACCCCTGCTTCCAGCCTAAGGTATGCCACCGCCCACTGCCTACTGCCTACTGCCCACTGCCCCTGACCATATTTGGGATAACTTATTTCCTCTTAGTTAATTCTTTCTGGAATTCCCCACAGACATGCCTAGAGGTGTCACTCATGAAACACCTGGTGGCCTCTCGATCTGATTAAATTAATCAGCATTAGCCATCACACCTGTGTGGTCAGATAGGCTCAATGGGCCGATCCGGAAGTTCTGAAGGAACTGGTTTCTTGACTCAGCCTGTCACTTGCTATGTTGAGATTCCCGATTATGAAAAGAAAAGGCTGGGAGCTGTGCGGGGAAGAAGGAAATGATTGCTACTGCCTAGCTCTCTATTCCGAACACTGTGACCCTCTTTGTGTAAGGCCGCCTTGTTTGGGCAGCGGTGGCAGTGATTGCTGGACAGCCCACACTCCCTCCACCCCAGGAAGCAATTACAGTTCAGTAAACAGACACTCACCATACCCTGCTAACTGCTATTTAAAGAAGCCTTGAAGCTGAGCCCTTCTTTAAAATGAATAATCTCTCTCTCTCTCTCTGTGTGTGTGTGTATGTGTGTGTGTGTGTGTGATGGAAATACCATGATTATTATGAAATTTGTTGGGTATAGTTAGAAATGAATTTGCCTAAAATATGGAGACACTATTATAATCTACGTTCGTTTGACATTTTGTGAGACACAGTGTGACCCCCAGAAGGCTTCTGCTTTGAATAAAGCAGAAATGTCAAATGCAGGAAGCCCTCCACTCTGGGCCAAGTTACATTTTATTGCCCAGCTCATTCTTGGCTTCCTAATAAAAGCCGCTAGTTTACCCTCATGACCCCAGCCTGTTCACGGGTAATATCTGCAAGTCCATAGGCTGGAGGGAACTTGCAGTCTCAAGTCCATGTTAGGTCCCAAACCCAGCTCCCCAAGGCAGAATTTAAACCTTCATGTCCTCACGACCAAGTGGTCTGACAGATGTGTACTGCATGTATATTAAAAACCAGGAGCTTTCTATATTAAAATAAATATAGAAAACTGCATAGAACCAGTGAATATCTAGAAAAAAAAAATATTGTCCTTACAACCCAAGTCAAGAAATCAAACTTCACCATTGACCTAAGAAGTCCTTTCCCAAGTCTGTCTGCAGCCTTCTCTTTCTCCACAAAATAACTCTGTTCTGACATTTTATGGTAGAAGGCACTTGAGTTCCTTCAGTTTCCACTTATGTATACATCCGTAGAGGTTATTGTTTAGTCTTGACCATTTGAAATTGCAACTGAAGGCATTGCAGGTTACTATCAGATTTTTTTTTCTTTAGGATTTATCTAGTTAAGAATCTTCTTTCCCCCTCCAGGTCTATCTATCTTTTGATCTATTGATCGATCGGTCGATAGATTTTATACACACACACACACACACACACACACACACACACACACAGAGTGTAGTATATACTCACTAAATTGTATAGCTCATCCCCTCCATTTCCCTATTCTTCCTGAAGATCAAAGCAGCTGGGCCACAGGTCTGCTAGACCAGCCTGGCCCCTTTCACCAGATCACAAGTGGTACAGCAGGAGACCACAAATCTCATAGTATGTTTGCAGGCATGGATGCTGACTACCTTAATTCAGTAACTTGTTAGATGATATAAATAAACACTGATGTCCTAAACTGATCATGTATTCGTCCTTTGCAGAAGCTGCAATGCTCCTGTAAAAGTTCACCTATGGCTCACCCAGAATAAATGTATTACCTGTCCATTTCTTTTCTAGACTTCAGGAGGATGACTGCCTCCCTCTTACTGCCCGAAGATGTCCGATATACCTGCACTTATAAAACATGCAGCCATATGTTTTAAGTATGCATTCATAAAATATAAGCATATAATGTAATTACGCAAATATCTGTACCATATGAATGATATGCATATTTATATATCTATAATTATACAGCCAGAGAGATGGCTTAGAAGCTAAGGGAATATGCTGCTCTTTCAGAGGAACTAAGTTCCATTCTTAGCACCCACCAGGAAGTTCATAACCACCCGTCACTCAAGTTCTACAAGATTCGGACACCTCCGGCCTCTGTGAGCATCTGCACTCACGTGCACACACCCATACACACACGCATCATTAAGAATGATAAACATAAAAATCTGAAAAGAGACATATATCAACATATAAAAATCATTATGAACACATATTGAAATGCATGAGATCCTATTTTAATCCTCTTTAACTGCTTTCGAAACCCCAAACGCACTCATATCTGGCCAACAAAGCAACCTCTCGGTCGGCACTTGCAACCCTTACTGTAATCCTGATGGCCTTTCATGATCTCTGTGCTGGTCAGTGCTACAAGTGACCCCAGCTTATCTTCTACACTTAAATAGCTGTCGTACAACCTGATGTGAGTCCCATCTTCAGCTTTGTGTCCTCCCAGTGAGACATTCCAAGACTACAGTCTGAGTGCCAAAGTTTGCTGCTATCTGACTACCTTTGTTTCTGGGCTATTAATCTGGCAGTTCTAGAAAATTCTGCCCTGACATGGCTGCCTCTAATCTGGAGTCTGGACTATGGGATCCAAATTCTTCTCCATCTGCCTCCACCCCTCGCTTTCTCTCCCAACTTCACTCTGTGTCCTCCGTATCTGCCTATTATATCGCATCTGGATCTCCTTCCTTCCTGTGCACCCTGGTTCCTCGGGCACCCTAGAGATGACACGATTGGACTGAACAACTCCTATGAGTCATAATTTGTGTGACCTCCTATTACTCCACAGCCTCAGAGAAACAACACGGATGATACCGCCATAAATACAATTCTTGAGATGATTAGAACAAAACTCGCAGATGTCCCCACGGCCCTGTGTCTATATTTTTAGCCTGCGGAGCAGCTGGACGCTGTGCTCTTCCTTTCTTGTTTGCATTCTACCTTAGTTGTATAAAACCAGGCACAGAGCTGACCACCAGTCATTCACATCTTGTTTTCTTGGCTATTCTACTCAAGTATCCGTTAGTGTTTTCAGTGACTCTCCTAAGAATGTACTTCTCAGTCTGGCGATGAGGCTCACACCTCTAATACTAGCTGTCAGGAGGCTGAGGCAGAAATCTCACAACTGAGAGCAAACTTGGCGACAGAGGAAGATCCTTTCTTTGAAAAACAAATACTAATTCTTTTTCTCTGTAAAATCCTTAAAATGCATTTTCTTGATGGACTGTGACCCTCTGCAACTGTAAGCCAAGATGGTCTTTTCCCTCTTATATTGCTTTTGTTTGGTACTTTGTCACAGTAACACAGAAAGTTGCTGATATACATTCAGAGGTTCATGGCTTCCTTACTTCTCTGATCCTGTTATTACTGTTTTGATCAATTTGATACACAGCACACAGCCAGCAGTTTGTCATCATATGTGGGCACTGGATTGGCAATGCCAGTCAGTTGGCATCCCTGACTGGGTCTGGCAGGCTTCTGGCAGTTGCTGTGACTTCACTAGTGATACAAGAAGTCCATCCTAGTGTTGATTTGTGCTTTCCTGGTGAGCATCTTTGGGCTTCTTGTGAGCCATTTTATCTGAAGCTTATTGGAAATCTTACTTCTTCCTACTTCACTAACCTACAGATTTGGGGTTCATGGAGACACCTCAGAAATTAGTTTACTGAGTATCTGTGTGTTTGGAATCTCCAGTCTCTAGTGCTTCTGTCTCACTTTAAAGGAGGAACTGATGAAATCCTAAAACCATGTTGCCTGACTCTATGTAACATTTATTTGGGTTGTTTGATTTGAACTTCCTGCTAGTCTCCATTTAAGTTTCGACTATTATCATATCACGGAGAAGTGACAAATGTCTGGTTTACCTATCAATCATCAGCTAGAACTAAGGGAAAGCATTCCCCCATGGGGGGTGGACCACAAGCTCTTCAGATGCTCTGGTCCTGGACCCTTCACTGCTTCACTGGCCACTTGATAAATTTGTACCATCTTTCCATCCTTGACTGAAGTTACCTCCTAGTGGCTTCTTTCAGGGGTTCAGTGACATGAAATAGAACTATCTATGAACTCCTTACATACTTACTGGAAATTCAGGGCTATTTCTCCCCCTTTTCATTCTACCTCTCCATTCCAAATACTCAACTCTCAGTTTTTCAGATCTTCAGGCTTTTTGGATTTGGAGAGTTGTCCACGCTTGTTTCCTGAAGCTCCTGGCATCATCATAACACACTTGAATCATAAGGATGACTGTGGATATAGCCCATAAAAGAAGACACCGGGTGAAGCTAATACAAGATTCAGAAACATCTAATGCACGGAGTCAGTTTTAATCTGAGCTAGGTAGCAGACACGCGAATACCAGCCAAGAGCCAGGTTTAAGATCAGGAGAAAGGAAAACAAAGCCCTGGTTCTGAGAACAAGGTGAATGCAAACACTAGGCTAGACCATGTAGTGGAGTTTAGCTACCATTGCACACATATGGTCCAGATATTAAACAAGGTTAGGCAAGAGATCCACTTCGCAGATAGTGCATTCTACTGATACCTTTTGAGTGAAGCCTAGTTTTCAACTTACAGACAATGAATTGCTCCTCAGCAGATACCCTTAGGTCACTCCCTTAAGCCATCATTCCCAGGAAAATATTTAGATACACAATTGCTTACAATTCTCCCAAACCCTCCATTTCCTACCTCTGTGCACTGTACCCACTGTTTCACCCCGTATTTATGAGAGCCCTCCTTCTTTGCCTAGAAAACAAAGCACTTCAAATCTCACCTCTTCCAAGAGACTGTAGGCTGAGTGAAGTGCTTCTCATCTATTCTCAGGAGTCTCTAAGCCAAGAACACCCTTTCTCTTTTCTTTAACTCTTCTGTATTAAGTTAAAAGCTCTTAAACAAGAAAGTAACCTTACTGAGTTTTCAATCCCCTGCACCTAGCATGTTGCTCACACAATGCCTCTAACTGCATCTGTAACCACAGACATCACACAGATGAACGTTAATGCCGTCTGGCTACAGGAGAGTCCGTGTTGAGAAAGTCTGGGTGACCTCCCATCAGTATCCATCATCTTCTGGGACTCCCATTAGAATCAATTTAATTATTTTATTGCAGGCATCATAGGGGCAGCAACATATGGGAGCAGAAAAGAGAGCGTCAGACCTCCCGAGTTATTGTTCAGAGATGGGAACGTCGTTCTATTACTCACAAACTTCGAGGTCAGACAAAGGTTTTCACAGTCAGATGTCATCACTGCTCATAAATTTTCAAGAGAACATTCAGAGACAAGAATGTGGTCTGGACTGAAAACATAACGGTGGGCTGGAGAATTGGTGACGGTCATCTATCTGTGAAGAGGGGGCATCCTGCCTCCCTGTAACCCCAAGGGCAAAGATACCATCCTAGAGAGGTGTAATAATCATCTGCCTGCATCTGAATTGTCTTCCGCTTTAAATAAGGCCAATGAGTTTTCTTCTGTAGGTAATGTCCTCAGGGGTGTGTGGAAATCCCACAGTGAGAGGCTAAGGACACAGGACCCTCTGAAGTCTCAGTCCACTGTGACCCTGGATCTGGATCCACACTTTGAACTTTAGATGTCTCCCTAAATAAAACGTAGATTCTAATGCTGAAAATTGAGGCAACTTATGCTAATCTCTCCTTGTGTTGTGGTCACTTCCTTTCGAGTGACTTTGGGTCTTTTCCTCTCTAGCCCAGCACTTCCCAACCTTGGTTGTGCATTAATATCATTTAGAAACTTTCCACGCATCAGCACTCAAACTTTATTCCAACTTAATCAGAATCTTTGGTAATAGGACTTAAGCAACAAGATTTTTTTTTCATGCTACATAAATGTTACTGGTAAGTTTAACAACTTCAAACAGTAACCACACTGCCTCGGGTTCAATGGATCTAAGAGTAGTGTTGCTTTATGGCTTTGCTCAAGACATCTTGGAAAATTACAGAAAAAAGAAGTCATCTGGAGGCTGGAAGATCTTCGGTTGTTTGGTGTGGCTGTTGGCATGCAAACCCTTGCCACAAAAACCTACCCATAGATTTGCTTGAACACCTTGGATTACAGTAGCCAACTTGCTGGACTAGGTGATCCAAGAAGGAGAGAGGGGCAGAAGTTATGATGGCTTTGGGAACTGGTCATGGGAGTCCTGCTTCATCACTTGCATATCATCATGACTAGACAGGACAGCCGTATTCAGTGGGAGGGGCTGCAAAGGCTTAGATATAGAAGACTGGGCTCTCTGGGGCCACTCTTAAAGATGGCCACAATTCCAAAAGTCTCTAAACTGGTCCAAAGGTTGAAAAGAAATCAGTGTTGCTGGTACCTCTAGGACATTTCTCTTTTGAGAAAATTTACATTCCTCTCTCTTCTCTCTCTCTCTCTCTCTCTCTCTCTCTCTCTCTCTCTCTCTCTCTCTCTCTCTCCCTCCCTCCCTCCCTCCCTCTGTGTGTGTGTATGTATGTGTGTGTCTATGTGTGTGTGTGTATGTATGTATGTATGTATGTGTGTTTTTGTGTGTGTGTGTGTGTGTGTGTGTGTGTGTGTGTGTGTGTGTGTGTACACATATTCACAGTGGAGTTCAGAGGACAGCATGCAGAAGTTGGTTCTCTTCTTCCACAATGTGGGTTCCAGGGGTCAAACTCGGGTCATGAGGCTAGCAGCGCTACTCACTGAGCGATCTCTATTAAGCTCCTGAGCATTTTAGGTGCTGATGGCAAAGGGTGGAATGGGCAAGAGTGGGGGCTTTCAGACACCTGTGTGCCACGGCCAGCAAAGCCCCCTCAGACCCCTTTCTTCATTTGACTCTGAAGCAGGCAAGACTCGTTAGCGCTTATTCTCTTCACACAACAGCCAGAACGGCTTCGGGCTTTTGTAACTATAATGAGTAGTCTTCCACAGTATTCTCTGTTCTGACTGCAGATTATTCCCATGGGGCCCATTCTGTGACATAAAAATAGTTATTCAAGGCTTTTTTGCACCCATAGAGAGGCCTCTGTTGGCACCAGGCTCACTTGTGGTGCACAAACATAAACTCAGGCAAAATATCAATACACATAAATGATGATGATGATGATGATGATGATGATGATGATGATGGTGGTGGTGGTGGTGGTGGTGGTGGTGATGGTGGTGGTGGTGGTGGTGGTGGTGATGATGATGGTGATGGTGGTGGTGATGATGGTGGTGGTGGTGATGATGATGGTGATGGTGGTTGTGATGATGGTGATGATGGTGATGGTGGTGGTGATGATGGTGATAATGGTGGTGGTGATGATAGTGATGATGATGATGGTGATGGTGGTAGTGATGATGGTGATGATGATGATGATGATGATGATGATGATGATGATATGACAACGATGATGATACTAGTAGAAGCTTCTTGTCTAGTCTCTACCCTGTCCTTCAAACGTCCAGCATATGAGGGTGTGTACCACGTCTCTAAAGCTGTCTGAAAGTTTTCTGGACCAATCAAGTTAAAAATAGTCCAGGTTTTATGGAGCTCAAGGAACTGCCCCCTCCAGCAGAAAGCAATGGCTGGAACTTGCCTTACAATAGGAATGTTATTTCCAGGTAACTAAGCATCTTCCCACCTCAGGCCTTTGCATTGTAAGCAGCCATGCCTTTCAGAGCTGTCCTGTGAGTTCCACCCTGGCCTTTGAGGACAGTGCCAGACAGCCTGCCCAGCAAAATGATGTGGACTCCTATAATTATTTTATGAGCCCCCAAACCATTTGTTTGTTCTGTGAGCTGAGTTCCTGCTGCTTTGGGGATGGGAGTGTCAGAAAGAAATGGAAACAGTTCAATGGCAGCCTCTACAGCCTTCCCTGCCCCTGGTCCCCGGGCCACACAGCTGGAGGTGGTAGGATACAGGATGCCCTGAAGACAATTGACAGCTGCAGTGAAGTCACAGCTCTTGGCCTTGACTAGTTCCCAAACCCTCATGCATAGGAAATCCTAATCTCCAGCCTTTCAATTACAGGCTATGTGACTTGAGAAAGCTGTTCAATCTCAAAATGTCATGTTATTCTTATTTACAACATTGAGTTTTATAATAATATTCTTCTGGGTATGTTGCAAAAATAAATAAATAAATGGATCCATGTACATAAATTATCTAATGCTTAATGCATGCTCAATAAATGAACATTTCATCTCCATATTCTTCATTTGGAGAAAACGTTCAAATGCAATGGAGATTCAAAGTGTATGTCCCCGTAAAGAAGGAGGGAGAGAAGATTGAAAGTCACACTGAGCACACCAGTACCATTTTCTCTTCCCTGGGTTATAAAAGAGAATGCTAATTGCAGTGGAGGATAGTCAACTCCAGGATAAGAGTCATACTTCCTACGTCCATCTTGGGCTTTCCTGTGTACAAATATCATCGAGGCAGGGCTGAGATCTGGTATGCCATAGACCAGTTATTCCCTTGTTTGGGAGTGCCTCTGAGAGTTTCATGGTCCCTAAAAGCTGTCCCCTTGCTCCCCCACTGAACTTCCTGCTCTTCACATTTATAACCCTCTATTTTTTCCCCTTTCTGGCTTCCCAGACAGTGGTGCAGACAAAAAGACCATTTATAACAGCCTTTCTGACAGCTGGACATTATTTAATTACAACTTCTGGCAGCCACATAGTGTGCTGGAGGCTATTTCAAGTTCTAGATGGCAGGAGGAGAAATGAGGAAACTTGTACCTGGAGGGGTTGGGATGGGGTGGGAAGCCAGGGTGGTTAGTAGCAGAATGGATGCTGGCCCCCAGCACTGATGAAGTGATTCTGCATCCTGACCCATAGTGCTGGAGTCTCTAGAGAAGAGAATAGATGTTATGTCAGTAATGGAAGGCACTTTCTGGGGCAGGGAGGGAGATTTGAGTCTAGAACCATCAGCATCAAAATAAATGAGATTGTTGTTATGTAGATGAGCTGCCGGATAAGAAACCGACCCACAAAGAGGAGAAAGAACTTAATTCAAGCCATAGGATACCTAATATGATGATGAGAAAGTAAGCTTGTGGAGCATTTTTGTCATCCCCTAAGAAAGAGCACCCCTATCCTTACCTTCTTCCCTACATGACCTTTCCTGGCAAAGGCATCTTGGATGCCACGGTGGCTACATGTGTTATTCTGGATATAGCAGGGAAATGGGATCCCGGCTAGCCACATTCATTCAGCTATCTGGTCAACCCTGAGAGAGTCATTAGCTTTCATTTAGCTACTGCTGCCACCCTTGGCTGAGCTTTGTGTGGCTTCAGCCACTGTAAGAAGAGAGGACTTGTTCTGTTCACAAGGAAACAAAAGGCCAAGAAGGGCAAGTCTACCACAGGGTGCTATGACTTACTATAAAGAGCTCTAACAATTATCCCAATCAGAGTTCCATGGATGGAAGGCTGTTTTCAGCTGCATTGTTATTACCATTAGCCTGGCACCTTTTTGACATTTCAACAAAATATGTATTATTTATATGATTTTACAGGTGAGTAATGGAAGCTTAGGTGAATGAACTATACCCTAAGTTCCCCAACCATAGCAGAAATGCTATTCATACACAATTCTGTTTGATTTCAGAATCGATCATCTTTTTCACCATGGCAATAGTTCTGGTCTTATTTGTACATCAGATATCATCAGGAAATATCTGAAACATACTACTAATAAGACTTGGATCTTACACCAATTGAGTCAAATTTTCTAAAGTGGTAGTTGGTTAAAGAATCACCATTTTTACATGTCCACCATGGAGCCAAGCCTGAGGCCTCATGGGAAAGATGCGTGCTAGTGAAAATTCTTTATGGCCTTTTCTATTCTAATCTACTGCTGTCATTATCATCTCAGATGACTGTAACATGGCTATGCAGACTCTAATGACTTCTGTTGCTACTTGCTCTCTTGTGACTCTCATGATAGCTCTTCTGGTACTTCCTTTCTGTTGGGAGTCTTGGTACCTATCCCTGTCCCTATGATCACCACCCAGGCATGTTGACTCTGTGCAAGCTGCTAATCTCAGCAGCTCTTAACAGCAGTTGTAGGCTGAGTCTGGGATAGAGCTTGATGTGTAGGTAGTTGGCTAAAGCCTGCTCTGGAGATCAGAAGAAGGGAAGGGGATATACACATGTGAGTTCTTCATCCGAAAGGTGGTCTGAATTGTTTTCTTTAACACCCACTTTATCCCTTAGAAAATGTCTGTGTTTGTGTGGAAGCCTGGAGAAGACCTTTTTAAGAAGTTGGAGTGACTCTATTCCAACAGCACCACACCACTAGGACAGGACCCTACAATACATATTGACATTCAGAGCTTCATTAAATGACCCTTAAAGGCCTAACTGAAAATACTTTGGGGGACATGGAAAATTAGCATATTGGTTTCTGCAGAGCCTTTGCTCCAGGTCGGCACATCCACTCTCTCTTCCATGTGGAGCCTCCTTGTCTGCCCCAAGCCTTCTTACTTTACCAGAACTCAAGGGTTCCTCACAAATTCAATGAATTCATATCGGGAGAAAGGCAGAGGTTTTCTTCCTTTGAGGAGGACATGGGAAGATGAGAAAAAAGGAGATCACAATAACACGTCAGAAGTTGCAAAGGTGTTGATGCAATGGCCTTCATGCTGAATCAACTGCCAACAGAAGGATGCGGTCACCTCTAGCTGGAAACAGATCAGGAAGAGGATTTCCATGTAACAGAAGCTTAAGAAAGATGTTAAACGATGGAGTAGAATTCTTGAAGACTGGGTAGAAATTGGCCCAGCAGCTATGGATGCTAAAGCATTCCAGGTAGAAGCTTGTGTCCAGAGTTCTACCCCTGCTGGTGTTCGCAAGCAGCATCCACCCTGGAATGTCTTTCAGGTCACAGAATAAGGGTTATGGGACTCGAGGGAGGAGGCTAGAGAGATAGGCAAAGGCAAACAACAGCAGCCTCTGGAAGGATGTGAGGAGTTTGGACTTGCCCTGAAGACAATGGCTCCCCATTGAAGATCTCTCAGCATGGACTGTCACATATTTTTAATGTATGACATAATAAAGAGGAATCTCTGTCCTCCTCCTTCTCAATCCATCTTCCTTTCCCTTGCCCTACTGGAAACCCACAGAAACCAAGCTCTCTTCTGTCCTGTACTGCTCTGCTATCTTTGTGTTTCTCCAGTCAGATATAAATGCACAAAACCCACCGGAGTTCTCCCTGGACACTTCATCCTAGTGACCGCTGAGACTTCTTCCTCAAACCATCAGATTCACAGCCACCAGATTCTGCAGCACTAGGTGGGGAGCTGACTTCCATCCCCTCTCCTAATCCCTCTATGTGCTCTGGGAAGGAATGCTCTGATGCTGTCCCAGGGAGGCATGTACCCACAGCTCTTCAAGAAAGTACTGCCATTTGCCAGCTTCTCTTCTCCACGTGACATATCATCACATAACATGCCTTCTCCTGGAAGAGAAGCCAATGAACAAAGCAATACCATCCAGGATTTCCTTCTTCCAAACCCTCCCTCCTAGGGTCCTTTCAATCTACACCTCTAGCACACAGACCCTGCCTGTCAGTCAAAGCCTCCGCTCTCTCTAAAAAGTCCGTCTGCTTTTCATTACAACCTTTTGGTCCATCAAGATACACTAATGTCCTATGTATTGGCTCCACATTATATTAGTGCTTTGCAAGGAATAGGAAAACATGGCATTCATCCAATTCCCCCACCATTTCCTCTGAGCTTAGGCAAACCCTCCGTTTTCACCTGACTGTGTAGTTCAAGGTCACTTCGAGCTTGCTGCCGCTTCCCGTTAATTTGGGTGTTGTAGGGTTCTAACTCACCCAGTGGTAAATCACCAGAATTCTTTCCCATGTAAAAAACAGGAAATGTAAACTTATACCTGTCTCCTGTCCACTGCCATTTTAGGTTTGTAACTTCAAGTCTGCAGGGGTTGTGGGAATCTTTGCACAAGCCTTTTCTTGGGAGATGTGGAACAGGTTCCCTGGGAGTCCTCCCTCCCATGCCTCATTTAAAGGCAAATACCTGCATTCACACAAAGGCATCAGCAGACAGACAAAACCTCAGCCATAAACAAGGGATTTCGGACTGGAGAGCAGGCAGGTGAAGACTGAAGGTCCCTTCTGGTGCCCTGCATGGCTACTCACCACCCATCTCATATCCTGAGTTCATGTTATTCTCTCTGCCTGGAATCCCATGTATCGTTCATTCAGTTCTGATCTCAAAATTCTGCTACAGTGCTTCACAGACCAGCTTTTAAAGTCTGCCTTCTTAATCAAAATTCGGCGTTTCCTCATCTAGATGATTTGTTAGAATAATAGCCTTCACACCTTTCTTTCTCTACCTGGACAACTGGAATGTAATAGCACAAACGCCATTCTCCTCAACACCTCCAGCATTCGGGGAACAAAGTCCTGTGCTGACAGTGGCTGCTCTCAGGCACGTGAACGGTGGAAGCTCTCTCTGTTTTTGCCGAAGCGCAGAATGCGCATGCTTTCTTCTTGATAGAAACTATTTTTGATGGAAATGTAGTACGGGGTTATATAATGATTTTACATGATGGAAAATGGTACACGAGGGAAAGTAAGCCTCCCCACTCTCTACTTGGAATGGTGTCATCACTCCTAATCCAAAGCGACCAATGCTATTACCTGCGTTCGCGTAGCCTTCCAGAAATAATGTCGCACGATATGAGTACCTAGGTCTGTAAATAGACCTTTTTACTTTTCTCAAATGGAAGCACACTATTCAGTGTTTTCTTTTTCTCTCTTTTTTAAAAATATGCCACAGAAATTGCTCCATCAACATAACTAGACCAGCTTCGTTCTTTGTCAAGGCTGCACGGTAGTTCATCAGAGTGATGGGCCATATTTTATGTATCCAGGGTGATAGAAATCTAAGTTGCTTCCTGTCCTGGATATTGCCACATTTAGTATCCCAGCACATATATCTTTGCCCACATAGATGAATATATCTGCAGGGGGGGAAATTAATGAATTGCTCAAGGAGTAGGTATAATTTTAATGTTGATAGATGTTGCTGCATGTTTCCTCCAAACACTGCAGGGTAGGGGCTGAATGCCCTCATCTCTCCAGCAGTCCTTGTCTGCTTCTTTGTTCTTACCCGCTGTTCTCCCCAACCTTCCCTGGTGCTACAAGGCACTAATCATGATTTGAATAGTCATTCTACTAAACATTCAGAAATCAACCAAGATTTTGCTGCATGTGTAGGGTAGGACAGATGACTCTTCCCTTAGTTGAGCAAGAAGCCCAACCTCCATAGGCAAGCTTCACATTTTTTCTGTGTGCACCCAGTTCAATTTCTTTGAGATGATTCTCAATCTTACCCATAGTTTGGTAGCCATGATAGGGAACAGCTGTGGCACTCATGTTTCAGACTGGTCACATCCTCCAGAACAAAGAGGAAGGAGATGAGTGAATGACAGGGATAGTGGCGGTGCTTCCAGCTAAGCTTTGCTTACTGTCCTAGTCAGAGTTTCTGTTCCTGCATAAAACATCATGACCAAGAAGCAAGTTGGGGAGGAAACGGTTTATTCAGCTTACACTTCCATATCGCTGTCCATCACCAGAGGAAGTAAAGACTGGAACTCTAGCAGGTCAGGAAGCAAAAGCTGAAGCACAGGCCATGGAGGAATGTCACTTACTGGCTTGCTTCCCCTGGCTTGCTCAGCCTGCTTTCTTATAGAACCCAGGTCTACCAGCCCAGGGATGTTACCACCCACAATGGGCTGGACCCTCCCCCCTTGATCACTAGTTGGGAAAATGCCTTACACCTGGATCTCATGGAGGCATTTCCTCAACTGAGGCCCCTTTCTCTGTGATAACTCCAGTTTGTGTCAAATTGACAGAAACCCAGCCAGTACACTTCCCAAGGCATAAACTCTGTCTGAGTCACTGTTTTATATACTGTGCCATGACCAAGGAAAAATATACAAGAAAACATTTAATTGGGGACTGGTTTGCAGTTTTTAGAAGGCTAGTCCTTTGTCATCGTTGCAGGGAATGTGGCAGCAGGCAGGCAAAAAGACTTGGGGCTGGAGAAGGAACATCATAATCCCCAGGCAGATAGGCAAAGACACTAGGCTAGGCGTAGGCTTTTGAAACATCAAGGCCTCTCCTCCAGCACAACACCTCCTCCAATGAGGCTGCACGTCCATCCTACTCTTTCCAGAGAGTTTATTGCTTGGGGACTAAGCCTACAAATGTACGGGGTATTATCACTCAAACCACCACCCATCTGCCTCCAGTGTCTCTGCGTTTCTTTGTTCGAAAGACATACATATCTTTATTTTGTAAGTAGATTTTTCTGGTTATTTCTGAGGGAGTGGGGAGAGGCCACACTAGTAGAAGCACAGATAGGGTTGGAAGGTTAGAATGAGGCTTGGTACTATATAGGAAGCTTTAAAGCAGAAACCTAAGAATTCTTGAATCCTCCCCTCTCATATCCACCTTGCACAGTGGAGTTGTAGCAAGAGAAGACTAGAAAGACAAGTAAGAAACATTCTTTCCACAGCTAGACACTGCCCCATTGTCCTTTTTATAATGACATGTAGGCACTCGCACACACACACACACACACACACACACACACTGCTAATTACAGTGGGATCTGCTACTTTCAATCACCAAGATGGCTCCCGGAACAAACTAAGGTTAACCTGACTATAGTCACACATCAGAACACACAGTTGAATCTCACAGTGCACCCCAGCCTGCTTGGCTTCTCCACTTTCCAATGATCAGACTATAGAAGAGAAAACAAACGGACACTCTCAGTGACCCCATCCACTAATAAGACATGGTCAAGTGAATACCTAGGGTCTTGTGGAAACCACCTTGTCTTGCCAGTATATTAGGAAGGGAGAAGAAAGAGGACGGAGATGTTTCGTATGAATCAAACCCTCCTCATCAAGCAGCATGGTGAGGGGGTGGGAAAGTATGTCCTCAGAAGCACATGACCCTGCTTTACCAGTCCATTCCCTTTGTAAACCCAGGTTCCAGCATGGCAGAGGCTACTTAGGTCTTAACACATTTTGGGAAGGATGAGATCACTTTCTTCTCGGCTGAAAGGCATTAAAGCACAGAAGGAAAGGATTCTGTATCTAGCTGGGGAAATCTTGTTCCCTGAGAAAAAAAGCTACAGACATTCACTCAAAGTCTAGCCACCATGTCACTACAGGTAAGAACAAATGTTCTTCAAGACATGGTGATTTTCCCATCAGGAGATGTGCCCAACTACAGACAAGGATGCTTCAGTAGGCCATCAATGCTCTGGAACTGAGACTCAACCGATTTTAGTATTTTACCATCTCTGAGAATTGTAGAATTTGTGAGCTATCCCTTCTTGTGAACAAAAAATAAGTGTGTTGGATTCAATTCAGCATCCTGCTCCTCCAGCAATCGCCTGGAGTCTGTGTGAGTTTAGGGCCTGTCTGTGGCCAATGGGAGAATGTGGTCCATTAAAAAGCTCCTTTCTACCTAAGGAATCGTCTCTAAACCCGACTGAAATCTGGTTCTCTTTTCTCTTCCCTTTGGCAAAGTGCAATCTGTGTTGAGCCATTAAGCTGTCTGCTCAATTTTGAAACTCACTTGCTGTCAATCATAGGCAGGGAGGCAGCTGGGGTGTATTGGTTAGAGCCCAAGTAAACATTTCACTTCCAACATCAGCAGAGGTGGAACTACGTGTCCTTCAGAGATGAGCAGGCTGTAGGGCTTCCTACTGGCAGCGCTGACTGCTTAGAGGAACCAGGGAACCTGTCACTCACTGGGATCATCAATCTTGAAGCTGGAACTCTCCAAACTCAGGTCCCCTAGAGTCAGAATTTGACAAATGGCAGAATAAACTCAGCATGCGCAGATGAGTGAGAGGGGGCCCCCAGCTATTAAAAAGCCATTCCCATCTTACTGAAACTGCCCGACATGCTGTCCTCGGCTGCCTGTGTGGGCACAGTGCAGGCGGGGCACACGGGAGGACTCCGGCACCTGCAGTTGTCACTAGCTCACAGGGCCCGGATTACTCCCCAACCCCCATCATTTCAGGGGCTGGCCTCCAGAGCCACAAGACCCTTAACCTGAAACAATGAAATAATCAAACAGGGATGATGGCCTGGGGTAGAGGGTGGAGAAGATGTCAGAAGCTAGTTAGTTAGCAAGGACCCCAGAGTGCAAGCAGAAAAGGATGGAGAGTGAGAGCAAATGCTGACTTGCTAGAGGAATGGTCCAAGCTCAGTCAGTTTGTTCAGTGAGGGGAGGACAATAGGAATATGGATGAACTGTGCATGTGTTTAAGACTTCTCAACCTCTGAGCTTTAGCTTCTGCCTTCGTTCCATCCCTTTAAATGACAATTCCGGCTACTTCTTCAGGAGTGGCCTTTGGAAACATGTGCCGGAATCATACCAAAGAGCTGGGCACTGCAGACCCTTGCCAACAGCAAACACAACAGATGGTAGTGTGTCACAGAGGTACCACTAGACCAGTGTCACAGACCACTGCTCCTGGCTGTAAGCATTGGTGGGAACTGAACATGGTGCCCTTGACAGCTATCTAGTTATCTTCCTTATCTGGTGCAACCTACCTCCCAGGGCCACACAGGTTCTAACTGGAGCATGAAGGAACATGGGAGAGCGAACCTCCTCCAATACTACGGTTCCCCAAAAAGTGGTCAACTTCTGGGTCACAGGGCAAAAATCAGATCTGACAGTCTTTTGTTGGAAATTCTGCACCCCACTCTATTTCTTTCTGTATGTGTATCCTTTTCATTCTCTCTCTCTCTCTCTCTCTCTCTCTCTCTCTCTCTCTCTCTCTCTCTCTCTCTCCTTTCCCTTTTTCTTAATCATTCATTCGTGCTCTCATTCTCACTTTCTGTCTCTGCCCTGCCCCTGCCTCTGCCTGTCTCTGCCTCTGCTTTTCTGGATTTCTCAGTTTCCTCCAGAATTTAGTGGGGATTCAAGGCCCCCACCACACTGACTAGCTATTGCACCAGCTGGCTTTTAGAGAGACTTGGGATGATGTTAAATTCCAGGAATTTGTTTCTTCTTCTTCTTCTCCTCCCCCCCCCCCCCATCTCAAAAGAATGCCATCTCCTTTAAATAATGAAAGTCTTAGAAGGCTGCCCTGTCTCCTAGTTTAAGTGCATATTGTTTTGGCTGATTCTATAGGAGAGAACTTGCCCAAAGGCGTGGGGAAGTGGTTGTAGTCAAGGGAAAAGCTAAGATTTCACGGTGCCCCTGCAGAGTAGCCTGGCAGCTGCCCACTAGGTAACCCTTGTTGACACACAATGCGCAGCACAACAGATGGTGAGCCCCAGTACCTGTGAGAGTTAAAGAAAATCCCTCTTATTGAAGGAAAAGATGAGAAGAGGACCATGGAGAGAGGAGAGCCAGGGAGAGAAAGGAGCCACAGAGAGAGGGGTCGGGAGGAGAGGAGAGACTCTTTGGACCCTGTTTGATCTGCATATCTGGGGAACATTAAAAAAATGTCATTTTGAGGAGCAGAGTGGGGCCTAATGTGATTTCAGTGACAGAACCAAATTAAAATTTAAAAGAGGAACGTGTTTTGCATTCCCAGGGCAAGCGGGCCTTGTTGCAGACTGGAGATAGCTCTCTCTGAGAATCTGGGAAGATTCTAGAATGCCTGCTTACTGAGCAGCCTAGCTTCCATAGGCATGGTTATCCATGAGGCACAGGGGGAAGCTGCAACTGGGAAAAGCCCTTCCTGGGCAGACTCACCTCTCCAGGCTGGCTGGGGAATCATTCCAGCCAGGTAGCAAAACCTGAACTCTAGCCTCCCTGGGCTGCCTACACCTTGCCTCTCCCTGTATTTCTCCTGACCCTCCTCTCCTCCCCTTTTTTACCTCTTCCACCTCCCTTCACAGCCTTCCTACCTTAAAGCACCAATTTCAAATCCCCCATACCCAGAATTCCAAGGCACTTCTCTTTGTTGCCATTAATAAGATCACTCCCCGGGTTTTCACCCCCTAGCCTCTTTGCCAATGAATGCCTTACTCTTGGATCTCTGCTCCTCCCCAGGCCCTGGCTCCTAAATCGTTTCTTTACTTATCTTCCTCCTCTCTCCATTATTTCTGTCTTGCTAGGTGTTAGAGAAGAAAGCAGGGGTGGGGCACAAGTGGGGTGGGCCAGAGCAGAAAGAGAGTTAGAGAGGGCCCACTCTTGTCAGGTTCCTAAGAGCCAAGGCCTCTTTCTGGGAAGTTTTTTGTTGTTGTTTTACACTATACTCAACTTCCTCATCTAATCCCAACCCCAAAGCCATTAATGGATAGAGAGGCATATTCTCAGCCTCTGTGGACCTTTGATAATGAGGTGAGGGGAGAACCCAAGCACCACGTAAGGAAACTCAAAAATCCTTTGGGCAGCACTGGAAAGAAGAGTGCAGGAAGCTGAGGTAGGATGGAGAGCAGCCAATCCAGATGACGTGGGACTTCGGGCCTCACTGAGGGTACTGTGAGTGCTGGAGAAGGAGGTGAAGGGTGGGAAGGGGTAGGCGAGGGCAGAGTGGCTGATGGCAGGTCCCAGCAGAAGGGGGAGGGTGTGTATGAAAGGTTAGGAAGGCTGCTGGAGGGTGAGGCTGACCCAATGGGCCCTGGAGTGATGAGGATAAAGATGAGCAGGCGGCAGACAAAAGATGGCTTAAAGGTCAAATTGAGCGTAGTTGGGCTGCTTGACCACCTGGGAACTGGGGGCTTTTAAGAAAGCTTGCTGATAGATTGATGGTTACTCACTGGTGCTAATGGTTTTAATCAGGGAGAAAGATCTCAATAACAACAAACGATTAGTCTGTATAATAGAACTGTCAATAAACCCCTAATGAATGGAATTGCTGATTCTTCTTCCTTGGCGGAGGGTGGGAAGGGACTTTTGAGACTATTCTTAAATCCTGAGTTTTGGAGGCTCTTGCACTTCACTTGACACAGGGGACCTTGCAACACAGCCTATAGGACCACATGGGACTCTTCATTTTTACTTCCTCCTTTCCCCATCTTTTCAGTCACTCAGAAGCTCAATGCCTTCCAGGTTAGGACACAGAAGTGCCTCAATGGAGCTACTGCAGTACAAGCCTTAATATCTTCAGTGGCCTGAGCTAGGAGTAGTAGGTGAGAGCTCTTTGCAACCCCTTCTCTCTCCTTTTGTCTGTTTTCTCCCTGAGCATCTTGTTGGACCCCACCCCTGTCCTAACTTGAATTCTTGCTTTAGTCTAACCCTAGACAGTCTTTTCCTCATATGCAATTTCATCCTTCCTTTCTCCTCTCTGGGGCTTGGGCCAACCATAGGATGCCCAACTTCTCTCTAGAAAAACAAGCAAGTTCTCTTCCTCCTTGTGTCAGTTTACCCACCCACCTTGAGATGTAGCTCACATCGAGCCAGAAGCCCACAGGCAAAGTGGTGAAATGGCCCCTTCTGATGGGAATTGCAGAGTGACACCCTCACCACCCTTAGGTTTGAATTCTAACCCCACTTCTTCTTCTATGTGGCCTTCGGCAAGTGATTTGGCATCTCTAGGCCTTCATAGACAGACAGTCCCAACACCGAGAGCAGGAGGCTACAGGTTGTAACACTGTGCACAATGCCTCACCCACAGTAGGGTTGCAGTAAGTTGGTAGCCCCTTCTCACTTCCTCACTGCAGTTGACAAGAGCCATGGGAAGACAAGTCAAAATCATAGTCCTCGCATCCTGGTTGGCACCAGCATTTTAAGAGCACAGAGGTCATAGAGCTTGAGCTGTCAGACAGTCACAGTGCAGTCAGCGAATGAACTTCCAACCTCTCCCTTCTACTCTGAAAAACAATGGGACCAAGGAGAGCTGGAAAGTGGCTCCTCAAGCCTTGGCTGAATGAATCAACAAAGGAGAATAAAGGGACTAAAGTCAGTTTATTTGCTTATAGATGATTATGTAATTATAGATTATCTATATCTGTCTATGCATTATATAGATTTGTTTATATTTTGATAAAAAGCAAATGATTTCATGGGACCCATAATTGTGATGGTTAACATAGATTATCATCTTGACAAGATCTAGAATCATCTAGGAAACAAATCTCTGGGCAGATCTGTCTCTAAATTAAATTCACAGAAGTGGGAGGTCCACTCTGAATTTGAGTGGCATCCTTCCATGGGCTGGGATCCTGGAATGTGTAGAAAGGAGAAAGTGAACTGAGCACCAGCACGAGCTCTTGGCTGTGGACAAAACAGGAGCAAATGCATCAAACTCTGCTGTCCCCATCCCCCGCCAGGATGAACCGTCCCTTAAACAGTGAGCCAAAATGAATCCATCAGGTATTTTGAAGAGAGTAACCAATGTGTTAAGCAAACCTCTCGAGAGACACGCAGAGGACTGTGTTCCCTGGTGGGTAGCACACACTAAAGCTGGTGAAATCTTCTCTCATTCACCTCCTCCTACCCAGGTTGGTGCTTCCATGTAAGCTGGATGTCATTATCCCACTTCACCAATGATAAACCCGGGCCTCACAGGTCTTGCTTGAAAGCCACTTAACTCGGATATTTGTGTAAAAATCACACCATGGGTCTTCTGTAAAGCTTGCCCTTCCATCTGGGTCTGTGGATGCCATGGCTTTCCTCCCATGCACCTTCTTTTTCTTCCCAGTGCCTCCCTAGGTCTTAAAGCACTAGATCCAAATAAAAGCTGAACATTAACCTGCCATCTATCTACACCAGTCTAGATAGTTACCTGGGTTCTAGGATCTAGGTTATATTTTATAGGTTATAGGTCATAGGTTATAGGTCATAAGTTAAGGACTATAGTTCAAAGGTTATAAGCTATAGGTTATAGGGTATAGGACTGCATGAACTCAGAACCTTTACCCTTTTCTCTGTCAGCTCCTCTCCCTTAGAATTCATCCGAGCTGGAAGGCTCACTTGCAGAATGAGGAAAGATATTTGAAAACCCTCTTCCAATTACCATTTTAATTAACATCAGATTGACATAATGACAGGCTATCTCTGGAAATCAGGCCCAAGTTGCATTGATACTAGGGTAAGGGAATAGAAGATCTCTCCATTGGAAAAGCTCTTTTCCTTTTGCTTCCTCAAAGTTTTGATAATCATTCGAGGACAAATGGCAGCAATCATATCGTCCAGATTTGAAATACTAGGATAGAAAATTGCTGCTTTAACGAACATTCTGAGGGAGACTGACAAGCAGGACCACACATGTGCCAGGTTGGCAGCTCTGCAGGAGCAGCCCCTGTGCATTTGCAGTTTAGTGTGTCCACCTGATTGTGCCCATTCTTACATCATTTGTCCATCTAGCCATTCATTTGCTCATTCCCCTATCTATTCCTTTTTTTATAAAAGATTTGTTTATTTATATAAGTACACTGTAGCTGTCTTCAGACACACCAGAAGAGGGCATCAGATCCCATTACAGATGACTATGAACCACCATGTGGTTGCTGAGAGTTGAACTTAGGATCTTTGGAAGAGTAGTCAGTGCTCTTAACAGAGTCATCATCTCTCTAGCCCTTTCCCACCTATTCTAATTGTTAATTACTTTTTGGCATTTAGTGATTTGTCATTCACTCACTTTTATTTTTTTTATTCATTTCCTCACACGCACACACCTATTTTTTCAATGATATTTTATGAATGTCATGTGTGATAGACGTGGGTCCTGTAAGCACCTCCATGCATCTTATTAATCCTCAACAGTACAGGCTAAATACACCGAAAAGGCTGCTGTTCTTGACTTTATAAAACCTCCCGTAGCTCAAGAAGACCTGCAAAGGGAGAGATGCTATGCTACCCACCTTTATGTGTTGAATAGCACAGGTGTGGGTTAAAGGGAAAGATGTCCAGTAAATGGCTTAAGGCTAGACTGTGATGGAGTCTGGACCAGCAGAGGAAAGAAGGGAATGCGGAGCAGAAAGGACAAGACTAGAGCTCAGCCTGGTGGAGACATTCTGAGAGGCCTTCAGTGGCTCAGGGGAGAGGAGTATGTATGGAAGAGGGGAGGACTACACAGTGATCCTGAGCCCCAGGTAAGTTGTCCTCAAAATATTAGTTCTCACTTGACTGTCAGAAAAATACATTGCACTCCTAACACAGAATTTCCAGAGACCCCTTGACTCAGAGAGGAATGTACTGAGCTAGAGATTAGGCCGTCTCCAAATTTTGTTTCTAAACTCTGTGAGCCTAACCCAGATGGACCTGGGCTTAGTACAAGTGAGTATCAGTTCAGCACAAAAATATGCACCTTTTTTCTTTTCAAACTTGGAGGCTGTTCCTGAGGTTTGGTTTTAGAACTCTGTGGCTATTTTACCCATCCCTAGCTAGGACCTTGGGGAAGGAAATTTTCTTCATTTCTCTACAATCAAGAATCAATAGGCATGTTGTGGTTAAGGAATGACCCTCAGTCCTGCTCATTTGCTTATCACCAGTTTCCCCTGAGACATGGAAGACCAAACACCATTTCTCTAGTGTTTGGAAGAGAAAGGAAGAGAAAGAAGGAGGTTGATTGTACGCCATCAAATATCTCATCCGCATGAAGTTATTTTTCAGAACCTGAGCTGCTGTAGTTTATCCAAATAGTGGGTTGCTTCTCAAAAAACAAACAAAAACTCCCCAAAACCAATCAAACATCAACAACAAGAAAAGAAAAAAAAAAAAAAAAAAAAAAAAAACAAAACAAAAAAAAAACAGTGTTGGGAGGTGGAGCCTCATGGGAGGCATGTAGTAAAGTAGGCGGGGCCTCATGAGTGGGTGTATGCCTTTTTCACTTTAGTGAGTTCTGAATCCCACAGGATTAGATTAGCTACTAAGACACTGATGTTCTAGAGCCAAGCTACCATCTCCCTCCCCCTTGTCTTGTCTCTTCTGCATGTGTCCACTTGCTCTTCTGTTTCCTTGCCAGGAGCTGAGGCACCTGGAGAACCCCTTTAAGCCTGTGCTCTCGGACTTCCTGCCACAGAAAGCATGGGTCAAAATAAATCTCCTTGCTTTAAATTTTATCCCGTCTCAGAGATTATGTTATAGCAACAGAAAATAGATCAAGGAATGAGTTTCTTATTCTACATCACTTCACATATTACTTAGCTATGTAAGTTTGGATTTGCCCCATATTTTAAAGATAACCACACAGCTAAATTTCGGTGTTGTGACAGAGTTTTATCATCCTCTTGGTACACTATATTAAAGTATTCTACTTGCCTCAACATCCAAAGCTACAATCAAAGTAGATGGGCCCAGTCTAGCTGTACCTGGGATTCTCATATGTGTCATATGACCATGACATTTGTCAGAATATGAAAATCAGCCAGAACCGAAGAGAAAAATCACAAAGGGAACAAAGATTAGAGATTGAATTAAATGATTTTTTCCTCTTCTCAAAAATAATTCAGTCAAGCTGATTTATGAGCATAGGTCTAGCCTGTGCATCCTGCATTGTACATGCCACTTGGAATCCGAACTAGAAAGGAAACTCAGGAGAAGCCCATCCCAAAGGTTACTGGGTACACATGTCATTGAAGGGATAATGGATGAGCGAGTCACTGTCTTGATCTGCCAAGATCCATGTGACTCCAACTGGCCTTCCCAACATGAACAGGAAGGACGTAAAACTGGCTTCATCGCTGGACATTCAGATGCCATGAGAGACCTGCTCCCAGGCTGAGTAGCCAGCCAGCATTCTCCATGGCCCCCTCATGTCAGTTCAGCTCTCGGGATTCCTAATACTTGCTTGGCGTAGAGGTCTTGACATTTGTGCATTAAATCCTCTTAGAGTAAATCATTTATTCGATCTAATTTTCCCCTGTCTGTAAAGGCCTATAGTTCAAATTGTTTCTCAAACTGGGCTGTTTCATTACTAACTTTATTGGATTAACATTTGATTAATGTGCCTGAAACCTGGTAGTCCTTTTTATTTCCCCCCCATTGGTTGAGGACAATATAAAGCAAAGAATTTGCAGAGAATCGGGCCTCTGTCTGCCTAGAGTGATGCATAATGGGAATATCAGCGGGCTGTTTCTAGGGATGGGGAGAAAGTATAACACTTGAATTTAAGTCTTAAATGATCAAGGACCATTAGCCAAATGGATCAAAGATACTATACAGTTAATAACAGTTGTCATTATGTGAGTGACTGCTGACTCTAGCACAGCTCGGAGAGCTTTGGTATAAGATAACGGTTATTAGAACGGGCTTGAAATCCTAGTGCCTGGGTTCAAATCTTGGCCCCAACACTGATTACTGAGTGACCTTGGGCACTGACTTTTCTCTAAGCTAGTTTCCTCATGGGACTCTTCATCCCATCCTCAGCACACAGCTGGTGGCTACTAAAGGTCAGCTTTTGCTATTTTTATCTGTCTTGCTGCACCTGCTGAAGTGAATATTATTCACCATTTGATACAAGTGAGAAAACTAAGACGGTGAGATTCACTAACTGGTTTCCATGACTCAGAAATGGCCGAGCTGGGAGCCGGCATGGCAAGGACCTCGGTCCCAGGTCGTTTAGACTCGTAGTTCAGCTTTTTTTTTTCTTTCTCTCTGTGATCTTTCATTTTGACAGTGCAGAAAGGCCAACACATCCGTCCATTACCACCATCATCATCAAAAGCAGCCTGCCTTTTCATCCCCCCAAATCCTCTCATTCCTATTACCCTGGTAAGCCTTAGTGTAAGGACACACTTAGCACATCTCTATAGATTCTACAGATCAAGAGTCGCAGAAGGCTCACTGAGACCCAACTAAATGTACTGGCCGCTCTGAACCAGTGCCCTGAGACACCAGCCTGTACGTTTCTTGCTCTGAGAGACAGAGGAAGAACCTGTGTCCAATGAGTGTGAGAGTCCAAACTGAGACTGAAAGTTAACAAGAGTTCCAGGAGGCCACCTTGGCTCCTGTTCTGGGTTTGACAGAATGGAAAAATCAAAAGAAACAGCAGTCAGGACCTTGGTCAACCTTCAGTCTAGTACAGACAAGTCTTGGCCTAGACACCATTATTTATAATTTATGCAAATGTGTAATGCAAATGGAATGTCCACAGACTGCCTTTAAAGAGCTGAAAGTATTCATGAGACAGACTGTTCTCATTTCAAATCTACGGACCAGGGCACTGGCCAGATCTGTGTCTGGTGTGTTCTTGCACCTGGGAAACTCCTGACCACCTAGCCATCTTTATACACCCAAACCAACTATTCTCTTGGTTTATAATTTATGGATTAAAATAAAATCCAACATCATTGAAAGAAGATCCATATTCTCTGGTTTCCTCGATGACAGTCTGTGCCAGGCAAAGCCAAGTGGGGAAGCACCAGCGGGCCTTCATGGACAGGGTTCTTTATTCTTTATTGCTTCCCATAGAAAAGGCCAGAGAAGGAAGGTAAAATTGTTTAGGGTTTGGCAGATATGAGCACCGTCAGCCATAGGATGTAAGGTGGTCTTTAAGTGGCTCAAAATGGTCAGGCGTCCTACAGGCCTACAGTATGAGCACTGGGTTAGAACGTGTGAACCCTGAGGTGAACCATTACTGTATGTTCTCCAGAGAATGGCTTTTTTATGCACTCCCTAAAGATTGGATTAGTCCTAAGAAGTCCAATCTCTTCCCAATCACCAGGGAAACAAAAACATGAGCATAGAAACTAGGAAAATCCCCACCTATGATGCCCAGCTGAAGATTGGTTCCCCATTTTTCTACTTCTGCTGTATTCTCCTTCATCTGGTCCCACAGTGTCTGGGAAAGGCCTCTGCCGTGGCACTGGATCTGTACTTCTGTCTGCCTCAGTGGAGGTAGACACCATGTCCCATTTATCACTGTAACCTCGGCGGAACATTGTTGGATGCCTGGATGATTGCGAGCGAGATGAAATTACCAGAAATTGAGGAAGTGGTTGTGTCAGGGACAAGTTTGTGCTTGGCAGCTGTTTGTATGTGGGTTTACTTTATTTCTTATATGATTGTGTATTGTTCTTCATGCGGGGATATGGTGTATGTGTGTGTGTGTGTACATGTATTCATGTGTGTTTGTGTTTAGGTCAGAGGACGGTCTTAGATATTATTCCTTAAGGATCAAGCACCCACTTATTCTAAGCTACCTGGCCTGAAATCCTATGGCTCGACCTCTCTCGGCCCTCATTGTCTCATTGTGCTAGGATTGCATGCATGTAAAAACCATGGGTCTGGGTTTTGAACTCAGGTCTTTATCTTTGCAAGTCAAGCACTTCATCAACTAAGCCACACCCCCAGCCCTCTACTCTTACATGTATCCTGGCAATGCAGGCAAAAGGAAAAGAAAAAAGGGGAAGAGAATTAGGAGGGGATGAAAAACAGGAGAGAAGGGGAGAAGCAAGATGAGAAGAAGAGTCAGAGGAGGAGGAATAGCAGAATAGGGAAGGAAGGAGGCATCATTTCTACCCTGAATGGGTTCATTCAGTAGCTCCTACTTCTAAGCAAATAAATCATTCCAAACTTTTAACACATAAACCGTTCCTTGGGCTGCTGTGAAGGCTCAGTGGGTATAGGAACTTGCTGCCAAGCCTAAAGATCCGCGTTCAATCCCCAGGACACAAATGGTAGGAGGGAAAATCTGACTTCCAGAAATTGTTCTCTGACCTCCACAGGTGTGCTTTGGTACATAGCACACACACACATACACACACAGATACAGACACACAGAGACACATACAGACACACATACACACATACATACAAACATACACAGAAACACATACACACACAAATGCACACACATAGAAACACACACATACACACTCAGAAATGCATACACATACATACACACAAACACACACACACACATATATATATATATACAACACACACTAAGAAATGCACACACATACATACACACAAACACACACATGTATACACATGCATACACACATACATACACATAATCACGCACATCTACACACATATGCACATGTGTACTCTTGCACACACTCTCACACACAGACACACACAGATACATACACAGACAGAGACACATACAAACACACAAATACACACATATATACCCATGCACATACAAACACACATACACATGTACATGGGCACTCACACACACACATAGACACATACATACACATACTCATGCACTAAATGTTAAAAAAAAAGTTTTATAGAAACTCTATCTTGGTGCTAATTCTGTGGCAGTGCCTACCACACTGGGTCTCATGGGAAGGACACTTGAAATATAATGGGCCACTTGTGGCTGGAAATCCCTCTGCAGTCACGAGTTCACGTCACTCCTTAGGGGTGGTGCTGAAGGAACATTGCTGTAATGGCTGCAGAGGCATTATGGGGGTGCCTAGGCTAATGAAGTGCCAAGATCCTACTTTCTGGGGATCTAATAGGATTTTCAAGGTGGACCCGAGGGGCCTGTGGCTAACATGGCACATATGTTGTTCTTCTAAAATGTCTCTCAATCCAACATGTATTTGACAGAAGCTAATGAGCTGCCGTGTTGAAATGCAGTTCTTAAACAAAGGTCTGCAGTGGGACTGATTGGAATGGTGGCATCTGCTTCTATTCCCTTCTGTGGCAGGATGCGGGGCTCCTCAAGAGCCCAAGCTTAAAGTGACAAAGAAACCTACCTCTGCTCTTTTCCTGAGAGTGTTGTCTTAGCCCTCCCTCCTAACTTTATCTTTTTTTTTTGCCATATTTTTAAAAAGAGGGAATATGTTTTATTGAGATATGATTTACATGCCCAAGAATTCATTCATTTCAAGTGTTCACTGGGACCATTTTAGTAAGCACATAGAATTGCATGGCTTTTGCCATAATCTAAACTTAGAGCCTTCACATCCCCCCAAAAAGGAGCTTCACCCCTCTGCGTTTACAGCCACTTGAAGTCTCCACCTGAAGTGCCAGCACTCCAGAAACACTTTGGCATCATGTGAACCTTTCCACCCCCAGGCCTGCCAAACCGGGCTGTTGGGGTCTTTTAAGCAAGAGCATCTCTATTTTTATGGAAGGCGGTGGAAAGGATGGAATTTGTTTTCACTTAGCAGGCGATGTGACAAAAAGAACTTCGTGCTGAGCTAGAAATACCCAGAGCCAATAATAAGCCGGAGTGTCTCTGAAAGTCATGTTTATTCGATGACAAGGGAAGCCACCTCCCTCAAGGGCCCGCTGCAGTCCTCCTGTCTGGCTTGGACAAGTGGCTTCCTCTCTCCGACCTGAGGCTTCTTGGCCTGTACAAGATGACCCAGATCAGTGCCAACATGTTCACTTGCTTCAGACTTCTGAGGTTCCAAAGTGAAAGCAGCGGGGGGGGGGGGGGGGTGAATGCTGGTAAAGGACGACAGCCGTTGTTTTCTCCCTTTATACAAATGTGTTCTTGTTCAAGGGTCAGCCATTCCCTTGGCAGCCCGAGAGATCATTTCTATGTGCTCAGGAGGTTATAGCCAGTTCTTTCCCTATGAGACTTTACAAGGAAGATCAGAATACGTCTAAACTTGTTTTAATTTCTTTCTTTCCTTGTTTATTTTATTTTAATTTCAGAAAGATAGGCAGTCTTCGCTTTAACTAAAGCAGCATGTGGCAGTTATGCATAAGTAAATTACTTTGAATTCAAAATAAGTGTAAGCCAACTAGACAACCAATGGGGAAGAGTCGGATGGTCCTAAACGCCAACGGAAAAGCTATCCGCTCCAGTTGGAGGGAACAAGTCAGGCAAAGTGGGTGTAGGAGCTTGGTTTCCTGTTTCCTTCCTACTCTAAATCTTTAAGTTCTAAGAAGTGAGCTGATTATAAGTAGATTCCTGTATCCACCTAGGGGTATGGTAACCAAAGAACATTTCACAGGCTCCACTTGAGTTCATGCACGCACTTTGGGGGATTCTTGTGTGGTTCCTGGCACTGGAGTTGCAGCCAGGTCCTATGCTGGACCAACCTATATCTACATCAAGTTGAGGCAGTAGATCCAGAAGAGAGCTAACCTTATATAGATGGGAATATTTGACAACAAAAGGGGGAAAATTAAAGAGCAGATCCAAGGCTGGGTAGATAACTGAGCTGGTAATGCACTTGCCTTGTAATCATGAGCACCCAAGTTCAATCCCCAGTACCCATGTTAAAACACAACAACAGCTACAAAGGGGGACAATTGAAGAGCATATGCTGACAATCTCAGCTCCAAGAAGGCAAAGATAGATCCCTGGCATTTGCTGGATAGCCTGCTTTACCTTCTTGGCAAGTTACAAGCCTGTTGGAAGTCCATACCTCGAAGGAGGTAGACAGTGACTGAGGAACCATAGAACAATACCCAAGGTTGTCCTCTGGACTCTACATGTATGAACCACTATATATATATATATATATATATATATATATATATATATATATATATATATATATATATATATATGCATCATATACACATGAAAACACACACAGACACATACACACACACACACACACACACACACACACACACACATGAATAGATTCAGAGGTAAGGCAAGACTGTAAAACAGAAGAAAAGTTTAAAGTCTCCTCCTAGAGCTCATCACATGAAGTAGCCTCTCAGAGCTAGGCCCCCAGACCTATCTCTCCAGTAGATTTCTAAGTGGCTGGAGATTTATTAGAAACATGGACCCAGACACCCTGCCAGACACCATAAACAACAGCTATCTCCCATATGGAATAATATTATCTAGGAAGAACCTGTTCTCTCAGAATCTTTGGGATCACTCCTATCAACTGCAGGTGTGTGCAGCATCCAGGAAAATGATTGCCTAAGAAAGGGACCTCCCACTTCATTTCCTCTTGTTACACCATGAACTACATTTTCTCCCTTCTCACCTCCCTTTCCTCTCTTTCCCTGGCCTGCCAAGTCCTGTTTATTAAAAGTGTTGTGTCCAATTTGCCCAGCTTTTAATTAAGCTGTCAAGTTAAAATGGTATTGTCTCCTGGGAAGCGAACAAAGATTTTATGGTCATTTAATTTTTTGCTTAGGATTGAAAAAATCCCACTTCTGGCATGTTTAAAATTATTAATGAGATCCAGGAATTCCTACCCATTTGTGTCCATTACAAGACATAAATCATTAAGCTCAATTAGGAGCTAGGGAAACTTGTGGGTTGAAAGCTGGAGGTTGAATCTCATGCACCCAGCATGGCAAGAGATGTGGCTGGCTGGGGAATGTGGTGGCAGGGGGTGGGGGTGAGACAAAGGAATTGGCAGGGCACACAGCAAATGCTGGGGGTGGGCATAGAGAGAAGAATGTGGAGGCAAAAGCAAAACTAAAACATGGTAAAGTAATGTGAAAACAGGATAAGGATGAAATTCGGATAGATCCCAGAGGCAGAGGAAGGGAGAAAAGAATGAGGATGGAGAACTTTAGATAACAGATTATACTGGTAACAACTACCAACATTCTAATTTCAACTGTTCCTTAATTCCATCCAGTGAGGCAGGGCTATAAAACTTTTTTGGGTTGATGAAGTAAGGGCACTTTAGAGGCAGTCACATGACTTGCTTTTGCCTCTTTACAGTTTGCAGTGACATCCTAGGTACTTTTGTCCTTCTGTAACAAAACACCATGATAAAGAAAAATTATAAAAGAAAGCATTTATTGAATTTATAGTTTCAGACGGTTAGAGAATTCTTGATGGTAGAACAGAGGTTGGGCTGTAGGAAGAGCTGCAAGCTCACATCTTAATCCACAAGCAGGAGGCAGAGAGGCACACTAGGAATGGTGGGAGACTTTTGAATTCTCAAATCTCACCCCTATAATTTACACCCCCCAACAAGGCCACACCTCTTAATCTTTCCTAAACAGTTCCATCAAATGGGGACTAATTATTCAAATATAAGCCTATGGGGAGAATTTTCAATCAAACTTCCACAGATGAAGATGGCAACTACACAGCTATAACTGCCATCCTGTGTCCCTGAGAGATTAGGATAATCAGAGCCTTCACTTCAACTGCTTTAGACTAGTACAACATGAGTAAGAAGTAGCCTTGTGTTGTTTAAAGCCACTATAATTTGGGGAACATTTGTTATAACATGGAATCAATGTCTATTTTAGCTGATATGGGAACTTTAAAAACACCTGCTTATAAGACAAAGAGGCTGGAAAAATGCAGGTAAGAAACTGAAATATCTAAGAGTAAAGAGAGAATGGAGGCAAGAACCAAACACACCTTCACAGAGAGAAGTGTGCATATAATAAGCCTATGAAAAAGAAATGTGGATAGCTTCCCTTTCCAAGTCTTGATTTGAACTCACCTTACTGTAGCCAACCAGTACTATATCCACTCCAGGTCTTGCCCCTGTCACTCATTCTTTGCCTCGGTTCAGTCTGTAGTGAATCTTTCACCCTTCATCAAAGAAGCTTCTTTTTTGCAGCAGAGACTATTACAGAAATCTTTAACAGGTCAAAATACAGGAAACAACTGACTGTGGAGTGTCCAGTCCCAACTGATATATCTACAACACATATATACAACACACTCCATACAGCCCCAATTGATATATCTACAACACATATCTACAACACACTCCGTACAACCTCGATTGACATCTCTAAAACACACTCCATACAGCCCAAATTGATATATCTGCAATACACTCCATACATGTCAGGGAACTTGATGGGAAAGGGGGAAGAAAGATCATAAGAGCCAGAGGACAAGGGCATCTGCTGTGATCTGCTGTGAGACTGTCTTCTGTATAAGACAGAGAAGCTATATCCATGAAATCTTAACAATATGGCTGCCTAAAGACTGGGGAAAATCTCATAAGGTCACACCTGATGAAAAGCTACAAGCAACTAATGACTACTGAGAGAGAGAGAGAGAGAGAGAGAGAGAGAGAGAGAGAGAGAGAGAGAGAGAGAGAAGTTCTTTTCCAAGGATTCATGTCCCCTAATTGGCTATCCAGTACCAAGTGATCATTCTTAAGAACATTTATATACAAGCAACACAAAATGGATTCAACATGTTGTATTTATATATTCATGTATATATAATAATTAAGTGATAATATATTTTTTAAAAGAGGCCATGGATTTGAGAAGGAATGGGAGTAGGACACTGGGGGAGTTAGAGAGCAAAGATGGATGTGGAATGATGTAATACTGTACACCTGTATAGCCCACTCAAAAACTCTTTAAGTCTTGACTTCATAATCCTAGAGAAATGCCAGGATCTTCTCAGCTCTCAGGATAAATACTCCAGTTTCTACCAAAGATGAGACTTGTGGATGGGTAGTCTCCTATCTTCAATAGTATTTTATGCTGAGGGTAGAGTAGCAGGGGCCATTACCACTCACCAACTACATGAACCAATTTCTCCTCTGTCTTCTAAGAACTCTGCACTTTCTTGATCTTCTTCAGGCAAGAAGACTGTTCTAAATGTTGTCCATATGCTTTAAATGTCAGCATTTGATAACCACCTGAGCAAACGAGAACTTTGGCAAGAGTAGGAAAAGGAACATGGTAGCCAGCACACACAGCCACCTGCCAACTCCAGGACCTTGGACTGCTTCTATATATTCTACCTCAGAAGCCTCCTGCTGATGTGACTGTTCACTTAAAGGGGAGAAGAGAAATAAATTGATAAAAACAAACCACAGTCTCAACTCAAACTCCTAATGGGCAAGAGAAAGATTAATAGGGTTATAGTTCAGAGTAGACTCTAGTTGTGACAGGTCTCTGTTGTCACTTTGGTCTGATTAGTTTGTTCCCTTCTAAGACAAATTTCTTGGTGAGTTAAATGGTGAAGTTGGGTCACAGGTTTATCTGAAAAGGACTGACTTTTCTATTCCCCAAAGAGACAAGATTATAAGTACTGAGTGAGACAGAGCACTGACCACCCTGAAGACAAGTTATCATTAGATATTGACCCTCCACCACCATACACATTCACATACACATACACACAGAGTGAGGGGGAGGGGGAGGGAGGGATGGGAAGAGGATGGGTATGTGAAATAAGAATGGTTATTAGGCAATATAGGGGTAAGAGGGATATAAAAATTTATGGCTTGAGTTGCTACCCTGGTTCTGGGTTTGAGGGCAGTGTATTCTTAAATACGAACTCTCTCAATTAGGCTGATCTTGAAGACAGTAGAAACACTATTGGCCCCTGCCACCTCTGAAAAGCATTGTGAAGTATAAAGCTAAAACACGGTGGAAATTCTCTATTCTCTGAAAACTCCAACAGTCAGTAGGTTCAGAATATTCCTTATGACTTCACTGTGACCACGATGACCATCACAGCCACCATGATTCTCGTCAGTCCATCATCCCACCCCTGCTACCACCATCATTGCTACCATAATTGTCATTCAGTCACCATAGCTATAGCCTCCAGAGAGCATACCAGCTAGGTCCTAATATGTTTCTAGAAGGTACAGGCATGAACTTGGTAGGGCCCCTCCTCTCTCTTACTTGAGGAGGTTTTCAAATGGATTCAGCAAACCATTCATTTATCCTACAAACATTAATTGAGCATCTACTGTACTCTGGGTTCCATTCTAGATGCTGGAGATAGACAAACTTCGTGGAGCTCATACTGTATCTTGGGAGTGCACGTGGTAGGTTAGAAGGTGATCAAGCAAAGGAAAACAAGACCTGGATTAAGGGCTGGACCTCCAAGGAACGAGAGTAGACAGAGGCCTTTCTTTGTGGCTTCTCTGACCACTGCAGTGTTTCTACCACCACAGAAAATTACCCACCATAAGATTTATTTTCTTGGTCATAGTTAAGGTTAGTAGCAATTTATTTTATTTGTTACAAATACAATTAACACACTTAAATGTAGAGAGCAAGTATCCACTACTTTGTCTCTACTGTTTGAGAATTTCATACATGACTATCATGTGTTTTAATCAAACCTACTCCCACTCCGTTTACTTCAACTCCTCCCATTCTCCCACCACTTTTCTCTCCTAACTTTATATCTTTTCTTTAATCCACTGAGTCCTCTTAGAGCTGCTCCACTATAGGATTCCTTTGCACTGTGTTCATCATTGAGAAAGTCATTATTTGGCAAATGGAAGTCACTATTTGTTTAATGGAAGGAGGGATCTGATTAAAGAGGGGTTTAGAAATAAGGTAATAAGGTACAGTGAATTATTCACAATGAAGCTGGAATCTCAGTCAATATGAATAGTGGAATTAAAATGTTGGAGAGCTAGAAACAAGAGTACACAGTTTAGCTGGGCCCTGAGCTCCTTGGCTACGGTGACCTGCTCTGATGGTGAGGTGGAGTTAGAAGGAAAGACAGAAAGGAGGATTCATCTGGTTTCCAGGATCAGGGGGTTGTCCCTTGGCCTCTTGCCCTGGTCACATGCTTCAGAAGAGACTACTGCAACCAGGTTCTCATCATACTCATTGGTTGTTGCAATTTCCAGATCCTCCCACTTTCTTGACATCTCACTTTAGGTTGTCTCACGTTCTTGCCCATTATTTCCTTCACTTTTTGCTTACTGAGCACCTACCATAGGCCAGGATCCCATGATGGCTATGCCGACGCCAACAAAAAAGTCTTAGATGAACAAGGAGATGGATGGCCACCAATGGCTAAGATAAGAGCATTGATAGGTGCTATCCAAAGTGACAGGTAGGCATGAGGGTGGAGAAGCTGTATTCCAGGGGACACTGGCAACAGATAGTCCACATGTCATCATCTCCAAGAATAGAGCCTTTGGACACCTTGGTATGGGCATCCACTTTCATCTTTTTTGACCCAAAATTACAACTATATATTTTCTCAAGGGCCTCTCATCAGGCAGCTGTGAGTGGTATAGGCAGGACAAGCTATCTTAATAGCCCTTGTATCCTGAGCCCACAGCACCAAGTGATGACTCAGAATGTGTTGTTAAGTTCCTGTGAATGACATTTGTGCTAGGCCTGGGAAGATGACTCAGTCCAACAGGTGGAGGAGGAGAGAACAACATCACTTGTGCTGAGCTAAAAGGACTCACTGTGCCTTCATCTTTACCTCTAGCTATTCAGGACAACAGGCAAAAAATTGACCAGAGACTTGAACTTAGAATTACAGAATTGCACGCTTTGAAGAGAACAGAGAAATGGACTGAGTGAATTTCTCAAGGCCTGCTCCAACCACTGAGGCACATGAAATATTTCCAGCACTATGTTAGAGGGGTGGCCAACTATGTTCCTGTGACCAGCAATAATATCAGCCTCCTATTGTAGCCAAGGTAATGTATTCTAGGCCAGTTCTAGGCACAGATACATCTATATATTACTTTACAGATGCTTTTTGCAATTAAGACAGGGATTAAGCCTAGAGTGTGAGCTTTGGATTCCAAAGATATGGGTTCAAGCCTAGCACTACCATGTCCCGGATATAAGTTCCTGGCAAAGTTACTTAATCTCTTGGAACCTATTTCCTCCATCTGTAAACTACAGAGAGTAATTACACATCACAAGTTTTTGTAAAGACAGAATGACATAGTATGTATGCATGTGCCTAATGCTTTTAATTAATAGATGCTCAAGAAATAGAAAAATATTTGGGCCCATTCCACTACCAAAGCCATCCATGGTATAAATGGATTATTTTTTAAATCCACAGAAACCTGATACATCTGCTTTCTGGATAGTTTCATGTAAATTTGGATTAAATGTCCTGAGCCCATTCCAACTCCATGAGTCAGCAACTTGTTGCACAGCCTTGGCTGAGCTCATTCTGCCCATCTCTGACCTGAGGGGATCTGATTAGCTGGTACTTAAATTCAACATACACTTGAGCTTTAAATTTCTCTGGCTGCAAAAGATTTCTGTTCAAAATAGGGAAAAATCCTAATATTTTAAAATCAACAGCTTGAAGGTCATTCTATTGCTCTTCTAAATCCTTTCTCAACACTTTGGGCCTTACATGCTTGTTTGATATTTGAGCATCATCACCATCTAACATTTTATCAATTTGATAAAGTGCAATTTTATCAAGTAATGACCAGTTTGATAAGCACTTGAGTCTAATAAGCAATACAATTGTCTCCATGGTTAGAAAGTAGTAATGTCCCCCCTTTTTTTCCTCAAATAACCTATCTCTATGACCCACATCCTGTTTCTAGAACCAATGAGACCACAGGGTCTGTCCCTAGTCTTTCTCCTCATGAGTTAACAATAATCCTTCTATCTATACATAGAAGCAGATATACATTTGACCTTAATTGATTGAATAAATAATTGAATGAAGAATGGATGGATGGGTAGATGAATGGATGTATCTAGATGGATGAATGATTAGGTGAATGGATGGATGATCATATGGATAGATAGGATCAAAGTGAGACTAGGAATTAATTTCTTTCCCTTTTTGTGTGTGTGACTTAAAACATGTCATAGACACTGAATACCAGCATTTATGAAAAATTCTCAAAACCTTTTCCCAAATCACTAGGACAAGACTGGGTCTAAGATGAGGCAGCTGAGTGGCTAAGCTGTGAAACTTGAGGAAGCACCCACCCTCAATAAATCTAGCCTTCATAGGTACTTGACTTGCCTTCCCCTTTGCCCCAAGTCAGGAGCAACTCCCCTCAATTTTGTTTTAGTCTCATACCGTTTGCTTAGCACACACATACCCTCTAGAACCATCATTTACAACATTCTAACCTTATCTCTATCTTGCCTTTGCCTTGCATTTTATAATGTTTGGTGCAAAATAAAATCATCTAAAATGCTTTTTGCAAATACTCACAGATTGTTCCACAAGCAGTTCTGGTGGGGCCCAAACATGAGCATTACCCAACTTGAGTTTGAAATCAGGACTAGGAACTGCTCCTCTACCCACTTTTGTTGAATGACCCAGTTTTGAGCTGTTTCTTATGGCTCTATTCTCCCCTGTGATACTCTTGTAACAGATGCTGTGGAACAGACTTCCCTCTGTTCCCTCCAAGCTCTCCCAAAACTGGTTAGTAAAATGTCTCTTTCCTATTTTACTCACAGCCCCTTCCCTCAAAGATGAAGGCAAGTCCATAGTGACTATGTGGGAGAATAATGACATGAAACAGGATAATTAACATTTATTGAAGGCTTACAGTCTGCCAGAGACATTCTAAATCCTTTAAAGGTATTTCACTTATTTCTACATTAACCCTATCAAATAGGCCATCCTGTATTTAATCCCTACTTTAAAAATGAGAAAAGAAAGGCAGAAAGAGTGAAAGCCACAATTACCCAGCTAAGACACAAAATACTTGGCATTCAAAACCAGAGACTAGACCCAACTGCTTTATTTGCTATGTTTGCTGCTCCCTGTCAACCTCTCAGTTCCTAAATAAGCTTGGTCATTTGGACTCATTCATACTATAGGTGGATTATTTCTCTTGGGGCATAATGTTGTACGTCTGTCTGGATGTGTCTGCATCTAAATTAAAAACAGGCACACTAAGGTCATCCACTGAACCCTTTCCTATATGTGATCTCATTGTGTTGCTACCATAAGCCTGGGTCATCAGCTTTCCTCTTCACGTTTAACAGAGGACAAGAACTCATAATGCACCAGTCAAGGACTGCAACTATCAAGAACCAACCTCAACTTGGGTTCCTAAGAGAAGTGGTGTTTGAGAATGGTGGGGAAATAAACACTTAAAATCAATTGTGGGGTACAAGCTGATGGCCTGTGTTCTGCTCAGGATGGTTTTCTCTGGAGATATCTAGATAGCTCAGTCTTCAAAGACGAGACTTTTATTTACATATCAATGTCGTCATTACTGCCTTTTGATTATCCCAGGAATCAGTATTCTAAGACCCCAGTTTCCTGATTCTTAGAAAAAGACAACAAGCACATTATTTTCAAACATTGCAAATGAATTAAAAATCTACTTGCCTTTATAAGCAAAAACAATAAATTTAGGTGGGTGGGATCCTGTCCTGAGATTACCATTCAGACTACACCTAGACCTAAATTCACTCAGGAATTTGCCTGCCTTTGTATCTTTCTCACAAGCTGCTTTATAGTACAGCTACCTCTGTTCTTTTAGGTCTGTGGCACTACTCATACAATTCATATTATATCCTTAATATTTTGCATAGTTGAGAAATTATATATTTTTGAATTCATGTTTTCAGAGTTTTTTCTCACAGCTTTAAGGGCTGTCCTAAAGGCCTCAGAGTTTACCATTTTTCTGAAATATTAGACATATCCTTGCCTCCTGGACTTGTGCTGTCTCTGATTATCATGGATTCATTAACCTTGGCAGAGAGGACATTCCCCTGAAGGAAGAACATAAAGTAAAATATACAAACAAGGCTATGCCTAGCAACTATCAACACTCATGGCTCTGTTCCAGGACAGAAAACCATGTCACACTGTCCCTTTCAAATGGCAAGGCAGGACTCATCATGTAACCATATGATGGTAGACATTCTACACCAACTCTTTCAGATAATAAAGTTAAAGTTGTTTCCTCTACATCGAATGAGAAAAGTTGTAGGTCAGGTGGTCAGAGAAGGGTGGTGGAAGAGGTCATGATTGAACTTGGATGAGAAAAGGAGTTAGTGTTCAGATCTGTGAAAGATCAATAGAAGGTACCTAAGCAGAAGAAGATCACAGACAGTGAGTGGTACAGATTGGAGCCCAGTAGAACACAGATGGAGCTGAGAACTCTTGAACATCTCAGGATCAAATATGGGACCAATATATTTCTAGGTGACCTTTGAGACAATAATTTCTGTAGAGTAGCCAGCATAATCAAGTGATGGGAGGTGAGAACCAGGTAGAGAGATCAGAGAGCTCAAATCAGTTTGGGAAAGTCAGGTGACCTGAATTGTAGGCCCCATTTAACAAATAAGCTCTTCATTTTGGGCGAGTGACAGACTTCTATGCTTCTGTGTCTCTCTTTGTCTGGTCCCTTCCTTGTCCCTAATTTCAGGTCTTCCCTTCACTCCAGCCAGTCTCTGGAGGACGTACAGTAATGGTTCCCCTCAGAGTTCATACATTCTAACCCTTGCTCACACTTCAGCCTGTAGGATGCCTAACCGTTTCGAGCTACCTCAGATGGGGTGTTATGTAGCTATTTCCTCTGGATTCAAGTTTTTCCTTCTGAGAGAGGCTCATTAAGACTAAGAAAATAAATTAAAATAAAAAGGTTCAGGTGTAGTAAAAACTATTTAAAATCCCTGTCAGGAGCTTCCACCCTGCCTGGATCATTGAGTTCCCGGATAAAAAACCCACACAGCTGTTATATTTTTAATAAGCCTTAAGAAGCACACTTGCTGGGCAGCTACCTGCCCTCCATGCTCTTAGGACCTACTTTCCTATTAATAACTCTGAGTTATTACATACGATTTTCTATGTTCCATCTGGACTGTTCCTAACTTCAGTTGGGCAGCCCACAGGGCCATATTTTGGATCAGCTAACCCATGGCAGTTTCCCCTTTTTTCTCTTCTGTGTGTTCTTCATTAAAGTCTCAAGTCTGAGAAACCTCAACCCCACCTATGACTCTTCTGCCCAGCTACTGGCTGTTGGCATCCTGATTTACCAATCACTATTAACTGGGGGCAGGGTCTCTCGGTGTCTTCTGTTCAGACTCTCTGGTCTTTGAGGCAACCAGTTTTGGAAACCCCAAACTAACATTAGAATACAAGCAGCCTTAAGCCCATCCACTACATTCAGGAACACACAATCTTAGGAAGCTCCTGAAGCTGTGTGGAACTTGGCTTTATGAGATTAGTTCACTTCACTGAACTTGTTTCCCAGTCCCATTTACTTTACTGCAGATGATAATTTTCTTCTTGTTTGTGTCTGACTAATACTTTATTGTACAGGCATACCATAATTTTCTCCTCTACTCATCCACTGATGTATACGTAGGGTGATTCCATACTTTAGATTTTATGAAGAGTGCCACAAAAGACATGGGTCTCTATGATAAGATAATGTTTCCCCTTTGGGTTTATGTCCAGAATCATTAGGGTTTAATCATATTGTAGTTCCACCTCTTGTGCGTTGAGGAATCACCATGACAATTTCCACAGTAAACCAGTTTGCAGCTTATGATGAGGCTGTTTTCAGTGTGTTCCTTCACAGCTACACTAACTGCATATTGAGATCCTTTCTTCTTTGCAAATTGCTTGCATTTTATATCACTGACTTTGGGGAGTGTTTGTTATAAAGTACATATAATTACAGACTGTATGAATACAAACAGAACAACAGAGGTGTATATTCTAAAGAAAAGAAGTCAGGTAGAGGAAGCAAAGAGAAGAATATATGCATGTCCCAGTCTTTGTTGGGGTATGTGATACATTCTTTCAAGACCTCTCACCAGATCTTCTGCTGACAGATGTAATGAATGGTTAGGTATCTTCGTCCTGAGGGAGCCATCATTAATTACCTAGTCAGCTTCATTCGTGGGAGCTAGCACGGTAGCTTCTTCATGTTGCCTTTCTCTGATGACATATTGACAGAAAGCCTGTCCTGCAATTTTTCACATGTGATGGAGGTCCTCTTGAAGCCTGGAATTCACTCTCAGAACACTAGTGACCTCCTCCCTCTTATATTGATTAGTAAATCACTCCACATCTATTCGCTTCTTCCTGCGTGTATATCAAGATTCCCCAGCCTGCTCTGCAGGCACAGGTAGCTGCATCCACCAGTGAGCTATAAACAGAAGCATTCATTGCCCAACATTTGCAGGGCAGTTAAGGGTGGGAGTATATTCCTCAGCAAATTCATTCCCTGACATTGAGGTGCCTATAGATGCCATGAATTGAGATGGATGAATTATAACATGAAAGCAACGTGGACTGCTGAGGTACCACATAGGGGACAGCCTCCCTTTCCCGGGCTTTGCACAGGAAGTAACAAACACTTTCTATGTTACTTTCTCAAATGTGAAGGCTTATTTATTACCCCAGCAAAGCCTAGCATATACTGACTAAAAGGCTCCTGAAACTGCTGCACTATCTATCACCAGCAGAGGAAGCTTGATGCTCTATGTCTGGAAATGAAGCCAGGGCAATCTCTAGTGTTTAGGTAATAACTTCTGATAAACTCAATAACTCTTAAAAAGGGGGATATTTAAAAAAATTTTTTCATCCTGGATACCAGGAATATAATAAAGAGTATACATCTTTAACCATAACATACAGCACAAATTTTTGTTTCATGGAGTTTATCTGTTAACATTGATTTAAACTCTCACTTGTCTTATCATGTGGGAACTAAGGCATGTGGTCAAACATATAAGGATTTTGAACTGAAGTTGATTCAGGTTGTCTTGCACCGTTTCAAAGTGCTGCTGGTTGAAAAGGAAACATTATGTTTACAAATATGTTTTGAAATGTTTGCCAAAATGCTGGTAGTATCTTTAATAAAGATGTTTGTCTTCAGCATCCAAAAGAAAAAAGGAAAGAAAGAGAAAGCAAAAGGAAAAGAGAAGAAATAAGTATGTGTGGGGAAAGAGGCAGGAGGCTGCCTAACAGGAGGAACTAGGCATTACAAACCCAAGGAGGGCTTTGTCCACCTTCTTATTTTATTTTTTGCTGCAGGGACCCCATTCTCCTAAAAACACTTCTTCACTCAGTAGAAAAACCCATTTTGTCCCTCCTGGCTTCAGTGTAGCTACACTTACTGAGTAGCTATAAAAACAATAGATTATTCTTTAGGTAGGTATGCTAACACATGACTGTGTTCATAATGCTTGAGAAGCTGATGCAGGAGGACTGTTATAAGTTCAAGTTCAACCTAACTTACATAGCAAGGCCCTTGTCTTTAAAAAAATACAATAAACAAAGCAAAAGAAAGAAATAGTCACTCTGTCTCAGAGTGCAGGCATCATAAAGTTAAAGTCAATTGTCAACAGAACCATTTTGTCATCTCTGGAAGTCCTAGGAGGACTCTGACCCCTCCTTCTCTGATGGCCTGAGTCACAGTCACATGCATTCAAACTCTGACTCACTGATCATGGTACCTTACCTTTTGCTAAATATCTATCCTTGATGTCTCCTGGTTTCCTTTAGGTAAAATCACTAAAAATCCACCTCTCACCAAACTCAGAGTATATAATAAGGCATTAATCAGAGCTACATTGTCTCTCTTTGGGGACGGCTGTCATCACCAGGGTTGTCTCAAGATGACAGTCCCGTCTCCGTGTTCTTCAGTTAATCACATCTGCATGTGAGTGCCTTTCAGCCTAAGATTAGCCTATCAACCTTCTCTATGTAGTTTACAGGTCCCTAGCAAAAGTTGGGTTCCTTATGATCACTCTTGTGCCTCTTAATATCAGTGTGTGTGTGTGTGTGTGTGTGTGTGTGTGTGTGTGTGTGCATGTTATGGTGTTATCAGATGCCAACAGTTAGTGATTGGTTTCTCTTTAGGGTACTGCTCAGCTTCCTATACCTGGCCAGAAACAAAGCATGTGACCATAGCCAGATTAAGAAGACATGTTAACAAATTCAAATGTTTTCTTCCTTGCTGAGCATCAGGGCCCAGGTGGAAAAGGAGGGGTTTCTGCAGGGGTGTCCAGCTGGAAGGGAGCTAAGATTCATGTCTTGGCTCTACTCTGGAGAGATAGGTCAGAGCCAGAGTCCTTTGATAGATGATTGGCCTTCTGAGTCTGCACTTGGAATGGGATGGGACAGAGACCACCTGTGTCTTTGCCTTGATGTGACAGTTACATAGAAAAGTAGTGGGAAGCTTACCGGTCTTTCAAGTCTCCTTGTGCATGTGTGTTTCTTACCTTTCTCATGTCTGTGACAAAACACCTGACCAGAGCAAATTGACTGGAGAGGGATTCCTTTTGGCTTCCAGTTTAAGTAAAAACAGTTTGTCGTGCCAGTAAGGGATAATGGAAAGGTGTGAGCTAGGCTCGTCACATTCACAGAGAGGAAGGTAAGAGTGATGACTGCTGGTGAAAACTTTCTCCATTCAATCCAGGATCCCAGCCATGAGTTAGTAGCACCCACATTGAAGGAAGGGTTTCCTCAGTCAAATCTCAGGAGATACCATCATGGACATGTCCAGAAGTGATTCTACCAGGTGTCTCCAAATACAGTCAAATTGACAATGAAGATTAGCCATCACAGCCTGGAGGGCAAAGGTTCTGATGGAGACAAGCATAATGAATTGGAGAAGCTAAAAGAAGGATGCTACACAAAATCTGAGGTATACATGAATTCAAACTACTTAGTAGGGGAATAGATAAAACTGTGATTGGCTAGGTCAGAACAGTAAGGAAGTGAGAGATAGGAGGGACAGCCACGGAGTTCTTAACTGAGGGCACGGAGGGAGGCAACTCTGCCTGCTGGAAGGAGCATGTGAGGAAATCACAGGAATGGTAATAAGGCTCAGGGAAGACAGGAGATAAAGCCAGTAGAAGGGGATATGAGGCAAACAGCCCAGTGGAGAAGATAAACAGGAAGCCAAGACATCAATACCTCTGTAGAAGCCAGAGGTGGAAATGGACATTTTGTTACAGTTTGGAGAGGGTTGTTGAAGTAGGATGTTTTCAGAGAAAAGCACACAGAGAGAAAATAGAGAAGAAAATGAACTTATAATTGTTTGGCTGACACCCTCCTATGCCAAATCTAACACAAGGATATCGATACAATTAAGACATGGTGCCTTAATTAAATATAGTGTGAGGTACAGAGTAGGTGGCCAAGTTAGAGTTGGCGTCATTGTTTCTGTGAGTGGGTAGGGAAGGTCAGTCTATTAACCTTGGCCTTTCCCTGCCATTCAAGCCCCTTATTCAGTGAAATGCCTTGGCGTTCATCCTGTGGTCCCTCTCCTGGCACAAGCCCGGCTCTTTCTGTCTCTTGTAGATCTGCCCTTGTGGAATTGCCTTTCTCAGCTTCCTCAGGCAATCTTCCTCACCCAAACTTTCCAGCATTGCAAAACTTTTGACTCCAGCAAAAGTGAAACTAATGAACTCACTGCATTACATAGCTGTCTCTGCTAGTAATTAAATCCTTTTATTACAAGGGATTAGTTTAAAATATGTTATTAAGCAGATCAGAGGGAGCAATGGCTGTAGAAGTCGTTAAAATGCAAAGCGTGTGAGAGAACAGTTTCCCCATGAAAGAAGGGGTATCGGAAAATTGGGATTGGAATGCTTTGGGTTGGGGAAAAAAGAGATAGTGTCTTGCCCCGGGGCATGATGGGATGCGGATACTGAGATGGTGGTACTCACCCTGGCAGAGACATGGGTGCTGGGAAGAACAGCTCTTAGGATAAACCCAGGGGGCAGAGCACAGTGACTGGGAAGGGGAGGTGCAAGTACCAGGAAACACCTATCAGTGGCTATTGGATGTGCTACCCGTCTGTCACCGGTCCACCCAACTTTTCCCTTGCAGATTTTACCCAGTCCTTGCAAGTGATGAAGGTACTGTTAGCATCCCAAGTTTACAGACAAAGAAAGTGAGTTTCGGAGAGGCTGATGTCCTATCAAGTTCACACTAGTACAAGGTAGATGTGCGATTTGAGTTCGAACCCATGCTTGTCTCACCTCGTGGCTTATACTGTTTCTCACTACCCTGCTATGGAAGAAGGGACTGACAAAAAAAGATAGAAGACGTGGAAGGCCTTTGCATTTCTGGGACTGGAAATAGAAAACCTCTTGCTTTCAAATGTCCACAATCCAGTCATCAGAAGGAGTGAGAGAACCAGCTGAGGGCCTCAGGCTCAACACACTGGGGGTTGAGACTTGAGTGGACAAGCCCAGAAGACTGAGTCTATTCAAGACCAAAATGAGAAGCCTGCTAGATAAGGATTCTTCACGACCCCAAGCAGAGAGAGGACTGCAGGAACCATTCTCTCCCCAAGGCCAATGATGAGCCCTTGGCAGGACAGATATAGCATAGGTTACACTTGTAATAATCTATGCTTGTGTTCCTCGTCCCATTTTTCTTCTGCTCCCCCTGGGCTGGTAGGTCTTGGAGGAACTCAATTATTGTAGGAGGAAGAGAACGCAAACAATTTTAAAGTGTGACCTCTCAAGAATGGATGGCACCTGAAAGTTGAGAGTTTCCTCCAACCTTATAATCCTCCAACAACACTGCTAACAAATTGGACAAATAAAACCAGAGCTCCCAGCACCACAGGGAAGCACATTTCCCCTGTGAGCAGCACTGACTTATTGGAATGTTCTTTCATATATAGAACAGAGCTATGTCTGGCTGACATTTTCGCCAATTAATATTAATTCTGTCCATTAGCCTTACAAAATCAAGCTTTAATGTGATAGAACTTGGATATTTGGAAAGGGAAGTTGTCTTCTTTCTTGAGCCATATTACTTCTTTCTTTCGTCCTTAAAAAAAATTTTTTTTGGGGGGATGGCCCCGTGTTTCCCAGGATAGCCCCGAACTACCTGTGTAGTCAAGTGTCACCTTGAATGTCTAATCCTCCTGCCTCTACTTACTGATTGCTTGTATTACAGATATGTAGCACCTCCCCTAGTTTATAGGGATCTGGTGATAAGACCCAGGATGTCATGCATGCTAGGCACTCTATCAAATGAGCTACATCCCCCAGCCTCCAAAGCTTCTATTCTTTTTCAATTAAATTAATTTTATTTTTGAGATTGTGATATAATTATATTGTTTTCTTCTTCCCTTTCTTTCCTCCAAAGCCTCTCTTGCTCTTCTTTATATTCATGGCTTTTTTCATTATTATTATTATTAATTATTAATTTGTTGTTGTTGTTTTATACACACAGAGAGGCCACACAACCTGTTCAGTTTGCATAGCATTACTTCTGTGTGTATGTTTTCAAGACTGACCATTTACTATTGGATAGATAATTGGTGTGGGCTTCCTTAGAGAAGACTCGTTCTCTGACTCTCCTCATCCCTTAGTTACCTGCAGTGTTGTGTAGAGTTGAGTACTTGTGAGATCTCCCCTAGCTTGTTTACTAGCATCATCATTGTTTGCTGCATGTTCAGGCAGTCATTATGTGTATAGCGTCCAACCTTTCTAGGAGACATACCTCACAGACAACTCCCTGTTCCTCTGCCTTTTACCAGCTTTCTACCCCTCTCTTCTGCAGTATCCACTGAACATTAGGTACACGGCTTATGTTATAAATTATCTAGCCCTACAACTTTGCATTTTGATTGGTTTTGTTTTTCTGTAATGGCTCCAGTTAATTGCAAAAGGAAGGCTACACGTACCTGTGGGTAGAAGGACAAATATTTAAAATATAGATAAGGATGAATGCTGGTTTAGTAAAGTGGCAGTTTTAGGTTCTCCTCTAAGACCCTGGACTTCACTAACCCTGGTGGATAATGGGTTTCTAGTACCAGGTATGAGTTCCCTCTTTTTGAGCAGGTCTAATTAGAGAGCTGTTGGTTACAGCCAAGGTGTGCATACCTCTCCTGCACCCTTAGGGTCATTGTGAAATGCTGGTTGTGTTTCGTAGGTGTCATAGCTGGGTAAGACTACTGGTTGCTTTCTTTGAAAGTTTGCATGGTGTCTTCTAGTACAATGAAAACTAGTCCTTGGGGACGGAGGAGCTTTTCAAGTCAGTTCCAGGGACCTCTGGCACCTGTGTCCAAATGCATGGTGTTGTTAGAAATAGAGGACCTAGCATCCCCCTTTGGGGAAGGTCCTATTCTTTAGGGTTACTTTACTCTGATTTCTTGAATCTCACTGTTCCAATATTGCATCATTGTCCTTGGGACAGAGGCCACTTTAGAATGAAACATGTTTCAAAAGTAGAACTCAGAACTGAGCATTGCATTTCAGGAGATGATAGATGACCCTAGAGAGATCATATGCTCCTCTTTCTAGAGTCTTTTCCTTTGACCTGGTACCCTTGACTTCCACCCCGTGTCATACAACTTTTTGGCTCAAGGCCCTCCACATCATAGCCTTAGCACCATTCTCTTCTGCCAGGTCAGCATGCCTCACCCAACCCCTTAGTACTTAGTTCCTGGACTAAAATTCATTAATGTTCAGTGAGATGGTCCTCTGTTACAGCTTACTTTGATCAGTCTGGATCTTGATTCTCTCTTCTGACAAAATCACCGTTACTGCCAGTGATGTCATCTGTAAATTTGATGAGTAGATGTTCATTGACTTTGTCTAAATCCAGTCAAGAGTAGAAGCCTAGGATGTGGCCTTGATGCTGCCTCAGCCAACTCTGTCTCTGGATAGCTTGATAGTGAAAGAATTACAAACTCACAAAAGAGCCAAGTAGGAGTGAAAAGGTCAATTGACTACAGATACCCACAATTGACCTGAATCTTGGGATCAATTCCTGATGGCTTTTTGTGTACTCATTTCTTATTAGCCAGCAATGAAAGAAGTGTCTGATACTCACAGGAAGTAGGGGCAGGATATGCCATTTTCAAGATGAAAGGAAATGAACCAATTTAAGGAATAGTTCCATGAAGACAAGGAGAATATGAACCAACCTTCAGTCTGTGCAGTCTAATGAAACATAACAATGCATAATCAAGTTTTATGCCTCATGTGATAACTGCTCTAAGAGAGGAGAAGTATGCACAGGTCTTGCACGAAGGATAGTATTTCTACCAGAGGGACTCAGAAACTTTCAGAGAAAACACGATATTTGAACTAGGTCATGGAGGAGGAATGGGAGTTTGCTAGGTAAAGAGAAGGGGAGCAATAGTCTCAGCATAAGCAGAAAAACAGAACAGAGAAGTGAGGCACCTGGGGAAAGGTACTGAGGATGAGGGTGTATAAGACACAAGGCATAGAAATAGCCTCCTATTCACCTCAGCATCCTGGGCTCCCACTGTGCACTCCATACTGTTTCTACTTCTTGGCAGTGTTATGATGAAAATTATGTAGGTCCTGCCACCTTTATAAGATAGATCCGAATGAGTCACTTAGCCTCTCCGAAGCTCAGCATCCTCTGAAAAGCAGAGCTGATAATAAAAGTTCATTCAGTAGGGGAGTGGTTCTCAACCTTCCTAATGCTGCAACCCTTTAATATAGTTCCTCATGTTATGGTGATTCCCCCAACTATAAGATTATATTGTTGCAACTTTATATCTCTAATTTTGCTACTTTATGAATCATAATGTAAATACCTGATATGCAGGATATCTGATGTGTGACCTCTAAAGAGGTCACAACACACAGGTTGAGAAATGCTACTACAGAAGATTGAAGGGTAGCATGTTTAGAATACCCAATGTAGTATACCGTACATCTGCCTGGCAAACCTGTGGCAGAGGCCTTTCTCAATCCATCCAGATGATATATAAGACATTAGACCAAGTAACACGAACAAGAGAAATATGCTACCTATAATAAGGTCTGGATTCAAGATCAAGGTTCCAGATGGTTTGGTGTCTAAGGATTTGCTTATTGTTGCTTTCTTAAAATTCATATTTCATCTGCATGTATGTATGTGCACCACCTGTGTGTCAGGTGCCCCCAGAGCCCGAAGAAGGTACCAGGTCTTCTGAAACTGGAATTACAGATAGTCATGAACTGCCATGTGGGTGGCGGGGTCTGGACCCAGGTCATCTGAAAGCAGTCAGCGATCTTAACCACTGCATCTCTCCAGCTCTAGAAGACACCTTCTTGCTATGCGTTTATTTGACACAATGGCTTTCTTTTTAAGGACACTGTCCACTGGTGAGGTGAAACCCTCCTGACACACTCACTTTCCATCTACCTATCAACACCACAGTGAGAATTAGGTTCCAACATGAATTCTGAAGAGAAATAGCATCGAATCACTGCAGAGCTCTCTTATTTCCTCATGCATGTTCCCAGGGTATGAGGCTGAATTCCCCTGGCTTCATTGTGTAAGGACATCAGGAATGCAGCTTTTATATGCTTTTTGAGAGAGCTGTCTCCAATCTGAACCACCTATAGCTTCTTCGGAAGCATCATGGACTTACATTTCTTCACCAGGAACTTTCCACTTCCTGTCTCTTCCTCTCCTCTGGGAGAAAAGGTTAAATTTTAACCCAGATTCCTGCTGCAAGTTGAGGTCGACTCAGAAGGTTCTAGAACAGGAATTAAACCAGTCCACTGAGGATAGAGTTCTGGGAGGAAGTCCAGGGCAGGGGCAGAATCTGGTGGGTGGCACAGCAGGGGACACATCACAACAAGAGCACAGTGTGCAAATTCAGCACAAGAGAGATCCAATAAATGTCTGGCATGAGGCTCCACAGCAAGGAAATAAGGGGCACCGGGTTTCTAAAGTCTCACATCCATTCGATTAGGGAGAATTCAAATAGTTTCTGTACCTGCACTTAGGTCATCCTTACACTACCTGCAGGACTGAACGCAGTTCTTACTTTATAATGTAACCCTGACTCAGAGTTTTATAGAACTTACTAATGAACAATAAACTACTCTACAGAGAAATTGGGATTTGGTACAGGGCCTGTCACTGTCATGACTATCTAATGTCACCTCGTTGTTGTGATGAAACCCCCTGACCAAATCAACTTGGGAAACGAAGGGTTTATTTGACTTACACTTCCAGGTCATACCCCTGTACTGAAGAGAAGTCAGAGCAGGAATTTAAGCAGGAACTTGGAACAGAAAGCATGGAAGAACACTGTTTGCTGGCTTGTTCTTTGGCTTGATCACTAGCTTGTTCTCTTACATAGCCTAGAACTACCTGCCGAGGGAGAGTGCTGCCTATAGTGAGCTGGTACTTTCTTCAAGACGATACCCTAACAAACACGATCACAGGGTGATCTGATCAGGACAGCTCCTAACTTGAGATGTTCCATCAGACTATGTTAAAGTTTGTCTCTAGGTTGTGTCAAGCAGACAATTAAAGCTACCTGGGACAGTATATCTGTTAATATCCTTTGGTCATGGAAATAGCTACAGAGTTTGAATATCTATCATTTACAGGTGCTACAACAAGCCATTTCTAAGTTTTATCTGTTTTTTTTTTCTAGAACAAACTTCCCAGGCAAGTGCGTCCCTTACCAGTCCTATTTGATAGCCTAGAATTCCAATGCCCTCTACCCCAGAATTACATCCCAGAAGCACCAGAATCAAGCTCCAGTTGTGACTGCCTGGCTTCAGGCCAGGTTTTGTGTCCTTTCCCAGGGTCATCAGACACAAGATCTGGGAATCAAATGCTACCAGGAAGTCCAGCCTAGCAGCCTTCATGGAGGAAGCTGTGGCCTAGGAGAGCTAGAACTGCAAGAAGCCAGAGCTTCTGGTTGTCGCTGTACAGAGCAGAGGTGACAGCAGCTGAGCCAAGCAGGAGTCCTACCCACCATGTTTCTGGTGCCATCATCCTGGCGCACCCCATGTCTAGGCCTCCTCCAAAAATTCAGTTCTCCTTTGGGTCCATAAAAAAAAGTTTCTGTCAACAATTCCCGTAAGAAACACAGCAACACTGATAAATCTGATCTGAAGGAGTCTTGTGACTGCAAGAGATGAGTGAGAATACTTTGGTTTGTTCCCCATGGACAAAGAAAGCACAGCTACCTGCCAAGTGTTACAAGCTCCCTGCCGGGAAAAGCCAAAAGCCCTCTCCTCGCCAGAACCCTGCCATCTTCAGAATAGCTCTCCTGTTTTTTCAAACCCCCCAAGAGCCTGCTGCCACGACTCTTTCTTTTTCCCCCCTCTCACTGAAGTAATTCTAGACAAGCATGTTTTCAGAGTTTGCATGGTGGACAGGTCATCTGGAAGGGGAGGAGGGGTGTTTGCCAGCCCTGGTGGCACTCCGTCTATTTGTTAAAAGGCACTGGATCTTTCAAAGGCCAAGGGGACACCCACGGCTGGCAATCTGCAGAACAGTAGCAATTATGAGGCACTTGGGAAGGACCCCTTCACCTTTAAAAACTGAGGGCCCAGATTGGTCTCCTGCAGTGCAGGAACTCCTGGGGACATATTTCCTTGTGTTCTCAGTCAGGGAGACAGGAGACAGCCTTCCAGCCTGTGGCTGCACCATCCAAGGCTGTGAGGGAACATGGCTTTGCAAAGCTAATGACCACTTTCCTGTGCAGGGTGCCTGCCACTAAAGGGGTTTAAAACTGATGCTTTGGCTTAGATCATGGAGGAAAGAGCACACAGTGTATCTTCAACAGCATCTGGACTGAGCTAGGTCTCTGTCATAGCAGATAGTGCGTTGGGGGATGGGTATCAAGTGAGCCTACTACTTCTATTGGTAGGTAAGATGAAGACACCACTGTGAACCTTGAGGATGGGACATGAACAGTCATCCTTAGAGTGCCATGTGTAGACCAGGCAGTTCATCAGTGCTTGTCCATCACTGTCACCGGCCTACCCATCCTGAGGATAAGTGTAACCAATTCTTACTCTTGGCCAGACAAGAGACTCAAGGTCATGTGGCAAACAAGAGGCGTTCATGGGGGCATGAGCCCACATGGTTCTCCTTCAGACCTACCTACTCGGTTCCTTCCTCCTGCCAGCTCCCTCTGTGACGCATGGCTGGAGCTGAAGTGTGGACCATAACTGTGGGGTGCAGATCATTCTGATGGTCCCTGCTCTGCTTCTGGGAAGAGAACAGAACTGGTTTGATCAGTTTCATTTTATAGACCATGCAGAGGGAGCCTCAGAAAAACAGGGCAGAAGCCAACAGTGTGAGGGCTAAAGGGTTATCAGATGCCTCAGGTATGTGGAAGCATCCCCAGGAATGTCTAAACCTTAGAGGGTTCCGGGTTCTAGGAGTCTTTCCTGGAGAGTTGGGAGTCTGGGAACACAATAGTGGCTGAAATGCGTCAATGAAAACCGAACAGCCTCCCTCACATAGGACAGGGCACAGGAGTCACTGATAGAGAATGCTTCAGGCCCTTGGTCAGTTCTCTGCTTGCCAAACTTAAATGAACCTCACAATCTCACAGACACACACACACACACACACACACACACACAAACACACTCACCCTTGTTTTTTCACACTTAACCATCTGGTTCATCTCAAGCTCAATTTCCACTGATGACCTTTTCTCTTAGTTCACCTGATACGGAGTAGTAATTCTAGATTTTGTTATGGTTCCCTTACTACTCCTGATTTATTTTTTCCTTTAAAGAATGGTTCAGTTAGATGAACTCAAATCTCAGAGCTTATCTCCTCTGTGCTGTGTGGAGCAGTAGCTAAAAGCCCAGCTCAGTCAGGGATTTTTTTGTTTTTTGGTTTTTTTCCTTTGCTGAGTTTCTTGGAGTCTGCCTCACACCTGTATAGTTCAGGAGTCAAAAAAGCAAGATTGTTCTTTTTTTGTTGATGATGCTGTAATTGAAGGCTATTGTTTGATTTTTGAGCCATGCTACAATTTAGCATTTTTTAAAGGTTTATGTAACACACTTAAGGCTGCCTTTCTGTGACACTATCCTTTTCTGGAGCATACTGCTTCCACTTCCTGGGTGCAGTCTCTGTCCTGAAGCTCGGGCTCTATTCTTTAAACCAGACAGAAAAGTTAAGAGTTTTCTAGTTAGGAGTTAATCACTCATACAAGCTAGTTAGGTGTTAATCACTCGTGCAAGCATCACTAACTAGGTCCTGCCATTAGCAAGGATGCTGGCTAGTTTTATGACTATTTGACACAATATAGTTAGCTGAAAGGAAGGCAAGCATGAAGGACATTTTCTTAATTAGTGAGTGATGTGAAATGACTCAGACCTTTGTGCATAAGGCCACCCCTGGGTTAGTGGTCCTGGGTTTCATAAGGAAGCAGGGTGAATGAGAAACTCAGCAAACAGCACCCCTCCATAGCCTCTGCATCAGCTCCTACCTCTAGGTTCCTGCCCTGCTTGAGTTCCTGTCCGGACTTATTTTTAGATGATGTGTACATGTAAGTAAAAAACCAAAACAAACAAAAACAACAACAAAAAAAACCCCTATCTTTGCTTCCCAAGATGCTGGTGATGATGTTTTGATCACAGTAATAGTAACCCTAACTAAGACAGCAGAAGTAGGGGGCCAGGGAGAAAGGCATAAAAATGAAAACTGTGGGCTGGCAAGATAGCACAGAAAGTAAGTTCTTGCCAAGCAAGGGTCATAACCTGAGTTTAATTTCTGAAAACCATGCAGAGAGAGAGAACTAACTTTCAAATGTTGACCCCTGACCTTAGCACATGTGCTGTAGTATTCGTACACACACATCACACACAATAGTAATAACAGCAACAGCATGTGAACGTAGGGAAGCAGCTCAGCAGATAAAATGCTTACCAGGCAAGCATGAGAACCTAAGTTTGATTCTCAGAAGCACCACACACACACACACACACACACACACACACACACACACACACGGTGGGGGGGCATAAGCCTATAATCCCATATCTGGGGAGCCAAAAACAAGCAAGATCCCTGAGCTCACCAGCCAGCCAGCCATGTCTATTAGTTGATCTCCAAGCCAGTGAGAGACTTTATTAAAACACGAACTAGAAGGTTCCTCAGCTATGAGACCCCATCCAAAGTTGTCCTCTGGCATGCACACCAGCACACACACCAGTACACACACATGCATGCAAACATGCACTTAAAAATAAATCAGAAATCTCATTCTATACCTTTAATGACAAATTAGACTCCTCTGCAGCTTCCTCTGGCTTTTGATTGTACCAGTGTTTTCCAATCTTTCTGCTTTGATTTGTTTTTAATATTTGGTGTAGAGCCTTAGGAGTTCCTCTCCTTCATGGCCTGGGCTTACTTACTTCTCTGTCTAGAAAGGAAATTCCTGCCGTAGCTCCTGCTAGCTGCCACCACCACCTAGGTTGCTGCCACTGCTCTTTACGGGGTGTTTTTCTTCATACTTGGAGGCTTGTTAATGGTCTTCTCATTAGAGTACTGATGTCTTCTTATAAATAATTGCTCTGTGTCTTCATTTCTCCCTTCTCCCTCAGCACCGCCTCTCCTCTGCAGGGAGAGTGAAACCGGAAGTGGTTCTGAGTCAACAGCAGATCTCACAGCTGAAAGTTTGACCCCAGGAATTAAACCCTCTTTGTCCAGGGTCATTTTACCTCTGGCTACTGTGTCCTACCCCTATGCTTAGCATCTATATGTTTTTTCACTAAGTAATGGTAATAATGAAATGTAAAAATATACCATGTGATGCTACTACCTTTTATGAGACTTGTTCCAGTTGTCTGTGCACCTTTGGGGCAAAGCCTCCTGACTATTGATGTGATGCTTTCCTCTTCCTACTGCTCTCTTGGAATTTCACCAACAGCCCACACCCACCCCTACTTCAATGCATGAAGGCAGACCTGGCCAGTGAGACTAATGGGCTGTATACTGTTAGATGCTGTAGCTGGTGCTCAGGTCTGCAAAAAGACTTCATTAAAAGCCTGACTGCTTCTTCTTCCTTTTTGAAATGTCTTCTTCACCTTGCTCTGAAGCACCTTTCCCATCCCTCTCCATGTCCTGTTGACTCCTCTTCAGTGTCCGGAACACTAGACTCCCCAAAGACACCATCGTCATCACTTGTCAGTCCTTAGGGAACCTCATCTGGACTATTAGCTTTCAAAGCTACTCACAATCTAACAGTTCCCAAGTTTATATCCTTGGCTAGGACATCCAGACCCGTGAAGCAATCTGCACATTCAGCCTCTATGTGGACATCTAACATGCATATGAATCTTATGTCCATGACCACATTATCACGAACATGCACATACACACACACACACACACACACACACACACACACCACAACCCAATCTTCTCCTTCCATCTTGCCCACATCAACAAATTGCTACCCAACACTGAGTTAGTTACAGGAACAGAATCCTCGGATTTGTCTTCTGCTCCTCTCTTCCTCCCTAGCTTGTACTCCTCCACTAACAAATTTACTCAAAAATAACTGTAGACTCTGTGCCCCTTCCATCACCAATCCAGTGATTCCAATCCAGTCACTCCAGCCTCTCCTCACTGGTCTCCTACATCCTGTCTTGCGCCCCCTAGAGTCCATTTGTGGTACAGCAGCCAGAAGCATCCTAAAATAGCCATCTCACAACTCAGTTCATTGATTCAGAAGCATGATGCCTGGGGTGGGGTTGAGGGACACAAAGTCTTTACAATGGCATGCAAAAGTCTTTATGATCCCCTCCCAGCCCAGACTTTGTCTCCTGCTACACACCCCATCCTAGTCTGTGAACACGTAAGGTGTGTCCTGCCCCTTTCCTGGTCCCACGGTTCATACCCTCGTTCACACCAGGCCGATGGTGTCAGTGGTCACAGGCCTCTCAGATAAGCCCTGCAGAAGAGCAAGCACTCCCTACACCACACTCAGCCCCCAAGCTGGTGCTGTTTTCTAACCGAAGCTCTATCGGGCATGGTCTGTGTTTACTGGCTCACTTCCTTCTCTCACCATCTTCCCTCAGGGCAGGGGAAAGTCCTCCCGCTGTTCTGTTCACTGCTCCACTTCTACAGTATCCAAAATGCCTGGGACACAACAGACACCAGAGAAAATCTACTTAATAAGCAATGGCATGAATCAATATTTAACTAATGACTTGGTCTTAGAATGACCTAAGGGCTGTTTTAAAATACAGATTTTTTTTTAATTAAAGTTCCTGGTCCTTGGTTCCTGGATTCTTACAATCTGGTGAAACAAAATCTCCCAAGTTCTGGTCTTTCTGGGATCCAGGTTCCTCATCTGTAAAATAGAGAAAATTCTTCACAGCCTGAGGGCTATGGCTCAAAATAACTAAGAAGGTTTCTATGTAAAAGTGCTCAGTGTCATGTCAAGTATGTTGAAGATGCCTGGCATTGAGAAACCCATTAATCAGTAAGTTATAGACTCCGGAGTCACACAAGAAAGTGTATACATAGGAATATCCAGAAGGTCCAGACTTGTCCTGAACCCCAGCTCTGAACCATAGAACTTCAAGCTTAGAGGAAAGACCCTACCCATGCCCCCTCTTTCTTCCCTAGCATTTGAAACGTTAGTCCCTAACATTTGTGGCTGTCTCTACCACATACCCTACAGATCTTGTTTCAAAGCTTGTTTCCAGGATCTAGGGACACAATGTCCTCTTTTCCAAGGCTCCTTCCCAGCACGAAGCAGATTGTTTGCCATGTGCCAAGCTCTGCCTTTGCATCTTCAAAGCTGTTCTGTCTCTGCTGATCCTGAATTCCCACTCCTACCCAGTCCTGCGAGCCCCAGAGCCCCAGGGACTCCACTAATGGAAACAGCCTCCAGGCTCTAACCCAAATAAGATGGAGATCAACGGAAAAACTCACGGGGAGAGAAGAGGAGGGACTCTTCTGCAGTGGACAACAGAGCTGGAAGCCCCACTGTGATCTCTCCTCGTGCCAGCTGCCTTTCACTCACATTCCTTGGCAGTGCCAGCCCAGAGCCCTGATCCCAGTGAACATGCAGGCCTGTTACAGTTCTCCAAGACTTAAGTGTCCCTGCAGGAGCTTTCCCTGCACCAAACTCCCTCACTTCAGCTCCAGCTTCCAGAGAAACAGAAAGGTCAGAAGTCAGGTGGTAAGTCCTCCCCAGAAGTGCTCCTTGTGGCCTCATTTCTCCTGAAGTTGGCCTTCACCTATGGCCTCTGTGTTTCGAAAAGTGTGGTTCTCCTTCTACATATACCCTCCACTTGGACTTCAGAGTCTCCTTGGCATCCCTCATCTCCTCTGCTCCTGTGGCCCACACAAATAAATACACACAGTCACTTTCTCTTTTCAATTTCTGAATCATTTCAGAGGCTCTGGAAGCAATCTTCCCAAAGCCCTAAAGCACAATCTCTGAGGATTAGAGACTCCCAGCAGAGTTCATTCCCACGAAGAGCAAGCACGCTCTGTGGCAAAATGTGCATTTCTCCATCATCTGTCTTCACACACACACACACACACACACACACACACACACACACACACACACACACACACGCCCAAAGCAAATTTTAAAGTATATTTAGTTGGCAAGAGTACCTAGTGCCTGTTACATCTTACCCTTCTCTCCACTGGCCCGGAGGGACCCATGATCTCACCCATTTTACAGGTGGAGAAGCCATGATGCAAAGAATAAAAGAAGGTGACCTCAGTGACGAAGATGAATAGATGCAGGCATGGAGGTGTGAATAGCAGATCTTAGGCGGGTTTAGAAGGCTCCTGCCAGGTCTCAAAAAGGCCAGAAAGTTTTTTGTTGCATTGGTCACTGGTTTGTTGAGTAATGTGTATAATGTGATCCTCTATGAGCTTTTTGATTTTAGCAATGATTGCTTCCTAGCCATGTATATGTGTGTGAGTGCATATATATACACAGACACATGCTCGAGCACGAGCACACACACACACACACACACACACAGAGAGAGAGAGAGAGAGAAAGAGAGAGAGAGAGAGAGAGAGAGAGAGAGAGAGAAAGAGACAGAGAGACAGAGACAGAGACAGAGACACAGAGAGAACCTAACACAAATGTGGGCACCAGAACTCTCTCAACACCTCCTCTGCTTTCTCTTGCTGTGCTTCAGGAAAAATCCTAGTGGGAGCTTAAAACTAACTGTCTCCCAGATACGAATTTTCCAATGTCAGACATGGAATCTTTTCCGAACTTCCTAGATCACTGGAAGTCATGTGCTCCTCACACTCTCCTTCCATTCTGGTTCCCTCCATCTTGGCTCTAGCATGGACTACAGCTTGTGAGAGACTGGCCTGCCTTGGCCTTGTTGCTGATTTGGTAGTGCTGGGGTTTGAACCCAGGGCCTCATGCATGCTACATTCCCAGCCCTTATTTGCCTTGGTTTTTGATTGCAAAGGAAACAGGTTCCTCTTCTCCAGCCCCAACCAGATGGGATTGACATCCTTAAAGATGGACTTGTGCATGCATTTACATCCCACCTTCTGTCGATCTTCTGTAGTCAAAAATCTCCATGTTCTCTGCTTGTAAGAGAGCAGAGCGGAATGCCTAAACGCCTAGCTGCTCATTTTGCCAGGGCTGCTAGGTGGCCCATTTTGTGATTTTTCTTCTTGGGATAGGGAAGGCATATGTGGATCCTTGCTGAAAATGAGGATGTGTTGAAGTCCTCTTGCTAGCTGTAGTCCAGACAGCTTGGGCCGGATCTCCAGGCTCTTTGTAGCTCGGTGTTCTTGTCTTCAGAGTATGCTATCCGCCATGCGCAAAGTAGAGTGTCTTGAGCTTGAATCTTTTCCTCTTCCATCATCAGGGGATAGGGATTGTTTCATCCATGCTCTAGTGGCATCATCTCTGGTCCCACATTTCTCTAGGACCTTTCACTTAGAACACAAGTTCTCCCAGAGACAGAGACCCAGGCAGAAATCTGATGCATTCTCTTGAACTGTGTCTCATTCAAAAATGAGAGAATAAAAAGAATAAAATCATAAGTAAACACTGTCTCTCTGTAGGACTCCTATTAGTTACTTTGTTTATTGACATACAAAATACCTGACAGTTTGACTCACAGTCCATCACCATGGGGAAAGCATGGCGGCAGGAGCACAAGGCAGCAGCTCACATTTTGTCTGTAGCCAGAAAACAGACAGAGGCAAATGCCTGTGCTTAGCTCACTTTCTCCTTCTTTAATTCAGCAAAGAACACTGAAATGGAGTGGTACCACCTAAATTTAGAGTGGGCTTTTCTTTCTCAATTAACCCAGGCGGGACACTTCCTCACAAACCTCTGGAGGTTTGTCTCAGATGGAATGCTAGACTCTTTGGGACTGACAATCTACTTTAATTATCATAGTACCCCAAACCATAGGTGTCTTGTGTTAATAACATGCTCACAAGATGGATTAAAGAACAGGTGTAAATCAGTAAGAACAGCAACAACAGTAACCATTGGGTAAACAAACCATGTTATTTGCAAAGAACTATATATATATATATATATATATATATATATATATATATATATATATATATATATATATATAGTTTGTGTGTGTGTGTGTGTGTGTGTGTGTGTGTGTGTTTTATACTAAGAAAATCATCTTTAGTGATAGGCAACACTAAGCTGGGGCACTCAGTGCCAACTCGCTTGCATGAACTTGGGTGACTTATGCGATCCTCTATCTCCATCTGCAATACGAGATGATAATTCCTCTACTGAAGGATTGATTGTATTGAGGAATGATTGACACAATTCAGGAAGAGTGCCCAGCACACAGTGTGGTTATATAAGTGCTCAGTTACAGTGACCTCCTGTGCACTGTGCCATTCTATCCTCACAACAGTCCCCAAAGGGGGGCAAGTCAGGCTGAAGTTGCTCCCATTGACAATAAAAAGAAAGCTTGAGGAGGCAAGGGGACTTCTCTGCAGTCACACAGAGCAAACAAGGGAAGAACAAGGACTTGGCATTATCTAATTGGTACCTCTGAATTCTTTCCAATTAGGTGAGTCAAGCTCATGAATCACATGCCCGGTGCATCTAGCTAACTGCCAAAGTGGATCTGGGTACTAGAGAAACAATCAGCTTTTAACTCTCACTAGCCCCCATGTATCACAGCCAGCCATTGCTGGGGGAAGTGATATCTGCTGCAGATTCTAGCTCACCATTCTGGAGACCCTCTCTGAAATCTAGAACCCTTGGCTGTGGTCCTGACTACTCTGATATTTGAAATCCTTGGTCTCTTTTTGCACTGACTCCCATGTTTTTTTTCCTGCCAGCAGCATGGAGTGCATAAGACACAGGCCCCCTCTGTGCTAGATGACTTCACATTCTCTATTTGAAGGGCAAGAAGGTTTCCAAGTTGTATCTAGAAGGCATGAGTCTAGGTGAATACTACCAAAGAAGATGCCATCTCCCCCAGCTGTCAGGGACTGGAGCCTGAGTCCCTCTCTCGAGCTTTTGTGAGGGAAGCTCATTTTTGTGGCAGAAGGTTCAGAGGTAATAAGGATAGAAGAGATGTGACTTTTATTCTCTTTTCCTGTCACTGTAATAGAACACTCTGACAAAAGCAACTTAAGGGAGAAGGGTTTGCTCTAGCTATAGTTCTAGGTTACACTCATCACAGCACGGAAACTAAGGTAATCAGAGTTTGGAAGGTATTGTAAGGACTAAGTTAAACTGCTGCACCTATGTTAGATGGCTCATAAACACCTGTAACTCAGCTCCAAAAAATCTGGTACCCACTTCTCAGTTCTCCACAGGTACCTGTGAAAGCACACATTCACATGTGTTCTCTCTCTCTCTCTCTCTCTCTCTCTCTCTCTCTTTCTCACACACGCACACACACACACACACTAAAATAAATGAACAAGCCTATCCTCCTTCCCATCTCCTGGCTCAAGGTGAACTCACTTGCTCCTACGTATACTCTACCATGTGATGCACTACCCTTCATCCTCACAAAAGGCCAAACCAAGAGACCACTTGATCTTAAGATTTGAGCCTTCGCAGGCATGAGCTAAATTAACTTGTTTGTCTTCATAACTTTACTTGTCTCATATGCACCTCATAGTGATAAAGCCAGCCAGTACAGGGTTCAAGAAAATAGATCATGGCTCTCATTTCTTGATGGAGTCATCTCATGCTCTCCTGTAAGAAAAATGTGACTGGGCATAGTATCACACGCCTAGTACTTAGCAGATGAAGGCAGGCAGATCATGCGTCAAAAGTCAGACTGAGACTTTCTTAAAAGAGAAGAATATGAAGAAGAAAGAACGAACATGCTATGCCATGTTATGCAGCTTGTCTAAGTCTCCTGCTCTATCCGTTGCTTTTTTGTTGCTGTGACAAACACCATGGCCAACAGCAATTTGACAGCATGACCAACAGAAACATGGGGAGAAAGGGTTTGTTTCCACTTACAGGTTATTATCCAACAAGAAAATAAGACAGAGGAGTATCTCAAGGCAGAGGAGTATCTCAAGGCAGGAACTAGTCCAAACACAGAGGAAGGCTGCTGATATATTAGTTCTCTTTGATTTGCTCAGCCTGCTTTCTTATACCACCAGGACCACTACCTAGGATGACATCAACCACAGTGGAGATGGTCCCTACCACAACTTTGTTTGCTACAGGCAATCTGATGGAGGCATCTTCCTAATTAAGGTTCCCTCTGCTTAGTTGACTAGTTTGTGTTAAGTTGACATAAGGCTAAACAGCACACCTTCTCTATGGTGCAACCTCATGGTAGAACTTGGGTTTGGATGAATGAATGCTTAAAGGCTTAGCTCTAGTCCTCTCATTGAAAAGAAGGGAGGAAGAGAATAGAGGAGAAAGTCTCCAAGCATAGACCAAGTATGGTCTTGTCATGTTCTGTTAGAAGCAAAGCAAGTTCCAGGAGCTGGGCTATCATGGTCACCTTTCCACCTCTGCTGTGCTGTGTCTGTTGTTTGCAGTGGGGACAGTCTGTCCATCTCCCGTCCCTCTTCCCAAAGATCCTTCTGAAAATAGATATCTTGTCAGCGAGACTGAAGAAAACCAAAAGAAGGTACTGATTTTGCTGGCAGCTGAATCAGAGACACAGGGAAAGCAAAGGCAAGGCAGAGAAGCCAGAAGCCCCTCACACCTGAGCCCTCTGCAGGGAGCTTAGCTTGGCCCCTGGGGCATTTGGTGTTTTGCTTCAGTGAAATTTGCTGAGGGATCAAAGGAGGAGCACCTCACTGGAGAGGTGAAATGCCAGAGGGCTAGGACTTTTGAGAAACATGGCTCATCACTCCAAACATGACTTGAGGGACCTCCTGGTGCTCTGTGTTTTACAGACTTCATTCTCTGAACCTCTTCTGTGCCCTACCTACACACTTACTTCTGAGTGAGACCCTGGCTGGCTCCCTGCACAACACACCTGCAAAATAAGGCATTTCCTATGGCTTGCCCCGAAAGAAACATTACCTAAGTCCCAGCATGAAGGAACACACGGAGTCACATGAAGCCACACCGACAGCAGTAAAGGCCACTCTTCGCCTTACTAGACAAAGGTAATAATTGAGCAGAGCCTGACCCTGTGCTGGTTGATTTCAGTGTTACCCGTAGTACCCAGCATGTGGAGCATTCATAGTGTATGCTGGATTTTATATGCACGGAGCAGGCTAAGGCTGGAAGACTCTGAAAATGAACACACCTGCCAACCCCAGCACTTGCCAGAAGACTGGGCTTGTTGTCAACACTTCTTACTGCTCGTGAATGGAACGCACGAGGCCTTCCAGCCCAGTCCCATTCTTGCCCAGTGCTGATAGAAACACGGTAGCTGGACTTCAAAAGTCACATTTCCTTTCTTAATTTGTAGCTCATTTGCTCACTTCAAAATCCAAGACACAGAGTGCCTGCCCAGAAGCAACACTGGTAGGGAAGCAACCAAATCAAGAGACAATTTAGGAGGTGCTCTCTCAGAACACTATGAACTATGGGGATGTAAGAAAAGAAACCTGGGAGTTAGGAAGATGTCTCAGCCAGTAAACTACTTGCTGTGCAATCACAAAAGCTAAGATGAGTCTCTGGAAATGACATTAAAAGGTGGAGCATCATGGTGCCCACTTGGAGACAGGAGGGTCCCCGAAGCTCACTGGACGGACATGCCAACAAGATCAGTGGGTTGGACTTCTGGCCATACAAACAGGCAGACAGACAGAGATGCAAAGTAAAAAAAAAAAAAAAAAAAAAAAAAAAAAAAAAAAACCTCGATAATCTAGATTCAAGGGAGGTGGTGTCAGAAGGCTTCCTGGAGGAGGTGACAGATGCTGAGTCAAAGACCACCAAGATATGAAAAATAAGGGGAATGAGGCACAGGTGAAGAAAGGGGTATAGGAGAACATGGTGCCTGGGTAGCCTAGCACAGACTCAGAGAAAAGAGGGCTGCAAAGAATAAGTGGGAAAGAGCTTCTCCCAGTACCAGTCAAGGGCTGGGCTCCACCAATGGTGCCTGATGTCTCTACATCAGCAGCAGGAAGGCTAGTGAGCCAACAGACACCTCTGCTGTGTGTGAGTGTGCCAGTCTGCTCCCTGTCTCCGACCTCAGCCACCCTGCCACCCTTCAGCCTGCTCTGACTAACCACCGGGAGCTTGACCTGTGGCAGCGGCCTCCTCCTGGCCCATTTACACATTTCCTGGAAAGCAATCTAAATAAAAGGCCTTTTGGTGGGTATGGTTTAATGGGAGGTAGCTTTGGGTCCCTCTAGAGAGTCTAGCCTGTGTCCTTACTATTTGTCTGTAATTAAATTTTAAATGAAAAGTACAAGGCGTTTTAGAAACCATGAGCCTGCAACCTGTCATTCTAACTGCAATTCAGAGAGAAAAAGCAACTTCCCTGGGAATCAGCACTCAATGGAAAATCTTTTGATTCTCGGGCCACTGAGCATCTTATGAGCAGCCTCTGTTGTAAAAAGGAGTCGATGGCCTGGCAAACTCAGTGAGCGACAGACACCCATGACTTGAACTTGGGATCATTCCCCAATCGTTTCCCAGAGATAACGACCTGATTCTCCTAACAAACATCCAGTATTCAATATTCATTATGCAGGCAGTCAACAGATGTTACCTGGGCACCTCCCCCAAGTCAGATTCCACAGGAGACATGTGAGAGCTGTCATGATCCATTTCTGGAACCATGATAGAATGCTGGAGAATGGGTTGTGCATGAAGAGAGGAAATTTAATCTGCTCCTGGTTCTGGAAGCTGGAAAGTTCAAGAACCCAGCATCAGCAATCTGCCCAATTTGGGGGCTTTATGCTGCATAGGTTCATGACAAAACCATGTAGGGATGCACAGAAGGGATCCAACAGCAAGAGGTAGTCCCGCCTGCTTTACAGAACCTGTCTCCCAGGAGGCAACTAACCCAGTCCCATAAGAACTCCGTGGATCCCCTTCCAAAAGCCTGCTCTTCTATTACGAGCCCACACCTCTCGGCACTGCCACACTGGGGACCATGTTTCAATCTGAGTTGCACACGGAATCAACCGTAGTCCACCTTATGTAGGAACCAAAGGGAGAAAATACCCAAGTTGAGGAGTTTGCATCCCAACAACAGAGGCAGGCAATAAACACAAAGATCTGGTGTGAAAATGACGCTAACAGGGCCCAGTTCCCGTGGAAGTGAGAAGGAGAAGAGGGGAGACCTCACTCAGTGTGGAGGACATATTCAAGGAGATTAGAAATGATGGAATAAGTTAAGGAAAGTAGGAAGAAGGGAAATGGCTGGATAAAGAGAAAATTCTCTCATATATGTCAAGATGGTGTCAACCAAGCAAATTAAAGAAACATTGTGATCACAGATGCTTGTGGAAGTAGATGTGTCCTACATAGCTTTCACTGTCAACTTGATATGGCCTAGAGTCACCTCACAGGGGACTCCCAACTGAAGTAGTGCCCATATCACATTGGTTAGTGGACAAGTAGTTGGAGCATTGTCTCCATTGCTAATTGATACACCAGGGACTAGCCCACTGTGGGGAACACTACTCCCCAGGCAGGTGGCTGGCCCTGAGTTGTATAATAATGCTAGTTAAGCAGATCCTGTGAGCAAGCCAGCAAGCAACCCCTGGTTAGCCTCTGCTTCAGGTTTCTGCTTGAGTTCCTGTTCTGACTTCCCTCAGTAATAGACTGCAGCCTAGAAGTATGTGGTGATTTGAATAGGTATAGCCCCCAGTCTCACCTATGTGAATGCTTGGCCCATGGTGAGTGACATGTTAGAAGGTGTGGCTTTGTTGGAATAGATGTGATCTTGTTGGAGGAAGTGTGTCACCATAGGAGAGAGCTTTGAGGTCTCCTATGCCCAAGCTCCACCCAGTGTAGAACAGAGTCTCTTCCTTGCTGCCTGGGGATGAAGATGCAGAACTCGCAGCTCCTTCTCTAGCACCATATCTGGGTGGACACTGCCATGCTTCCCCCAGTGATGATGATGAACTGAAACTCTGAAACTATAAATGTCCTTTAGAATTGTCCTGGGCATGATGTCTCTTTGCAGGAATGAAACGCTAACTAATACAAAGTGTAAGCTAAATAAGTCCTTTCATTTCCAGATTGCTTTCGATCAGATTCTTTATCACAACCACACTAAAAGGGGAGGGGTAATGTTGAAAGGTTCTGGATGCTGCTGTTCGGGTAAAGGGTCTAATATTCTTCCTGAGGGGCTTGCCATCAACCATATATACCCCGTGGCTGAGTTTTGGACAAGAAGAGGATAGAGGATTATGTGGCTTCAGGAAGATAAACCTACACAGTTGTCAGGGGATTCAGGATGGTGACAAGGAACTTGTGAGGAGGGTCGCAGAGTGACTTGGGCACTATCCAGGAAAGGGTCTTCATAGCCAGACAATTGGTGGGCTCTGGGAAACCACCATTACTGTTGTAAAGACACCAACAAAAAGCAGAGAGAGTATAGGATTTGATTTAGAAGTTCCATTCTGGTCCCCCCCCCACCCCCTTCTTTGAGACGTAAAATTGTTACACCATTTCTGTAAACACTGCAGAGAAACCTAGACTATAAAGTCTAACACTTGACTTAACAGAATAGGAGCGTGAGGTCCAGAGAAAACAATGGTTCGTCCACGCTCTCTTAGTCTTTCTGCCTCGACTGAAAAAGCAAAACGGACTTACGAGAACTGGATAGAATTGCTATTCCAGCCCTTCTTTCCCATGAACCACACCGTGATTTAACCACACTGTTATTCTCTGAGACTTAGTTTCCCCACAAGTCAAGGAAGACTATTGGGCCAGAAACATCTCTGTGACTGCTGCTATCCCTGAGACGTGCCACGTCTTCTATCTAATGAAACAAGAAAGCTGCAAAGAAGGGTGGCTTCACAGACTGTGTGTGGCCATTTGGTAAGGGAGCTGACAGCTAAGCAGCAGGTGGTGCCAGCCTCGGGTGGCTGCAGCCGGAAAGGGGGAAGGGGGAGTGGCTTTAACATTCTGCCTGCAAGCTTCGCAGGGCATGCTGGGAAGCTGGCAGGGCCCAGATGGGTAGCAAACACGCGAACCCTTTGACGTGTGTGGAGTCAGACCACTTCAGGGCAGGTACTGATCCCTGTTGCCGTGACAACTTCCCTGGATTTTACTCATTTTTCCCAACATTCAGTTCCCAAAGCAGTGTCCAACTGACCTAGGAGCAGAGACTGGGTGACAAGGGTGGGGGATGGAGAGATCAGGCTGTACAGTTCTGAACGCCAGACTGGGATTTAGACCCAGAAGTGTCTACGGATAATGCCTTACAACAAAGCTGGGGGGAAAGTGCTGGGGGTAGGCAAAGATCTTTACAATGTAAGTCTCCTTGCTTCCACAGAATATTAGTTTTCCTTAGCCTTCACCTACAGAGACCATGTTCTGTTCATAGCCACCCGTTCTGCAGTGGGCTTGCGGTGAGACCTTGAGCAGGTCGTTTAATATCTCCAAACCATGGAACTGTAACGCACACCTAGCAAGTCTGTTCCGAGAACCGGGGAGCTCCTCCTGCCTGGTCCACTGGCTGTGTGTGTGAGAAAGTCAGTAGAGACATTTGAAGAGGCTCGGCTTGGGAAATGGGGTCTTTTTAAAGTGTAAGGGTTTCTAGCTATCTCATTTTCTTTCCATATAGTTATGGGAACACTGAAAAGCTGATTTTTCTGGACATTTCTTCAGTCGAAGAAAAAAACGCTTTAGGGAACGATATATTAAGCAATGGCCGATTTTAAACCAAGAGGAAATAGGAGCCATATCTCCCTGACAGTAGTATGGAAGCCATTAGGTGAAGAGGATTTTCTTATCAGTCTTCAATTTTCACAGAGATACAGTTTAAGATGTCTATTTATGTAAGGTGAGGAATTCCAAAGCTGACAATCACCCTTCAGGGTGCTGTCAAACCACTCCTCCTGGCCCACCTGCCTCCCCTCGCTGCTTCTTCAGTTGAGCATAGCTCCAGTCTTTCCCATCTTGACCTTAAACTGCCAGCAATGAGGAGCCTCTCAGCTTCTTGCCTTGTGTTCACTTTAACTATCTCACCCCCACTACCCCAGCTTTGTTTCTTAGCAGGCCATGGTGGACTGGGTTCCTTACAGATAGGTTGAGGGGGCTTCGAAGTTGTCAGAATTTCATGCAGAACTTTGGTGGATTGGAGAACATTTTGGAGGTTGATCCTCACATTCACTCCATTCATTCTCCAAGCAGTCAGCGAGTTTTCGGTGATAGGATACTGTGAACGAGGCACCTTGTAGAAGAAAGACTTTACCTTGGCTAAGGATTCCCAGAGAGTCAGTCCATAAGGGTGTGGGAGGGGGGAGGGGCAGGGGTGTGGCAGAAGCAGGAAGCTGAGAGATCTGCAACCACAGGCTCAACACAAAGAGAGGAAACAGGAAGTGGAGCCAGGCTATGGACTTTAAAGCAACTTTCAGGGAAGTCAGCTTAGAGGCAAAACCCTGGAATCCAAAGCAGTGACTACCGGCAAGAGGGTGTTTCATCTCAACAGTGGAGGGTCTGTACTTGGGAAATTGTTCGGTCACATCTTCCTCAGAGTCACAGAAAGCTGGAAAGATGAAAAATGGGGTTCCTGTCCACCTCTGTGCTGTCTTTTTTCCCTCCAAGGATGAGCTTGACTTGCTGACAGGGTTTCTTGAAAGACCCCTGTCTATCAGTCTACAGTATTGACTCCAGCTTCAGCTGACACAACAGATGGAGGAGGCAGGCAGACCAGGAGGAATGATTTGACATCACCCCGATGGCTGGATATTCAGTGATATACTTCTTCCAGCAAACAGCCTCTCCAAACGTTCATGTACCTGAGCCCATGTAGGACATTTCTCATCGAAGCCACCACAGTTGCCTTGATTGTTCTTGCTTCACCTTGTGTCCACCACAGAAGCTGGACTTCAGCCAATATATGCAGGAGGAAAGTGAGCGTGGCCACCACTCCCACCTAGTTCTGCTACATGAGGTGTGACAAGTGCTGAATAGCGCCAATCCGTGCATCCTCTGCTCAGCAAGGAGAGAAATAAGGTAGCAAATGGAGGAGAACAAAGCCAAGTGAAGGTCAAGGAGATGCCAAGACTCAAGTGCATATAGACCTGCTGGAGACGCCAAGCACACAATGGGAAGTGAAGACTGAGAGTTAGGAGGGAAGGGGTGGGGTTGCCATAGCAAGTCTAGGAAGGACTTTAACTTGTCAATCACCAACTGCGACAGCACTAGGCTGATGAAAAGAGCCCTTGACTCAGAACTTGGGAGCCTGGCATCTATGCTATATTCTATTCCTTATCATCAGTATGACCTTGGGAAAGATTTTTCCAAACCTCAGTTACTTCGCTGACAAAATGAGTTGTTAGCCTGATGTAACTTCCACTGTTACTGTTCCAAGGCTCAGGTATGACACTGGTGTGATACAGGCATGATATTAAAATGAGTCAGATGATGACCACCAACAGAGGTTACACCAACAGATTCCAGCCATTTAGGAGTCAGATTTCTAGTTCATTGTTAATATTTGAAACTCCAGGCTGTCAACAGAGCTAACCTGAGGCTACAGGTATGTTAAATAATTTGTCTATTTCACCCCAAACCTAAACCTCATCAGTCCATCAGTCAATCTCACCCTGAGCCCCTCCTCTTTCTTTTTCTCTCCCTTTATCTCTCCTCACTATCACCTCCCATTTGACCTATTTGTCTCAATCCAGGTCCCACAAAAGCACCCTTCATCTGAATGAGACCATGACCTGTCCCCAAGTCTGTGACTCCACGGTGTACTCATTTCTTCTGTATTTTCTCAATTTCTGCAATCACTGTTGGCTAATAGATAGCAAAGACTGTCCCTCTGAAGCCCAAGTGACAGAAGTCTTTAAGGTGTCCTGGGTTTCCTCCTGAGGCAGAGTCAGATCACAGAACCAAAGCAGTGAGAACTCTATACTGCGATCTGAAAACAGAGAAAACCACCATATTACTTTTGTTGGGGGCAAAGCTGAGACCAAGGTGCTACCTGAGGTGGGAAGTCCCCAGAGTAAGCCATGCAAGTAAAACACAGAGAATTCTTCTCTTCCTGTCCCTAGGAGGCAAGTTCTGGGTAAGACTCCATCTGGCCACAAGTGATAAATATATTTCTGCTCTGGAGAAACGAGCGGCCATAGATCTTCTATATGGGAGGCAGTTTCCTTTTATTTCAAACCAAACGGAGCCCAACCCATGAGCCAGGGTGAGAAGGAGACCAAGGCAGGATTGTAAAATGACGGAGGCTAAAGGTTTCATTTAATAAAACCTAAAACGTAACAGTACTGAAAATGGGTTAGTGCCATGTCCTTTTGAAAAGAAAAATGGCATCTTAGAAAATTTAAAGGAATGCAAAAGGGAAGGTTTGGGGAGGGAGGCTTGTTAGTGGTGATGAGGATGATGCTGCTGCTGTCCAGAGGGGAGAGGTGGGTTAGGCAGAGGTGAGGGACATTCTGCAGGGTGACAACTGTGTCTGGTCATTGACACGGCAGCCATTAATGGAGGCCATGCTACGGATGAGGGCAAGAGGATCTGGTTTTCCATCATTTCCCACACACCATTTGAAAGCTGTGGAGTCACTCCAGTTCTGTTTCTTCATCTCTGCCAGTCCCTATGTATCTCAGCATTGTTTTAAATTGACTTGCTTTTTAAATAGAAGTACCAAGTTGGGTTTTGGCCATGTAATCACAGCTTAGAAGCTACTGGCTATATTTCCTTGACTATGCATTACAATAAGTATATAATCATGGCCCCATAAATGTCTGAGTTCATGCTAAGTGCTGTTTACTTGTCTGCAATTAGTGACACACACGATGCATGCTGAGAAGGGCTTTTGCATGAGAAGGTGTGTCTATTTGGACAAAGCACAGCTTTGTATAGGAGAAAATGGCCCAACTAAGTGGCTCAAACAAGATGAAAGATAGAGAAAATCCAAAGCCTTGGGGAGGGGATCTACTTGGGAGTTATAGAAGGTTAGACTCCTGTTTTTCAGTCCCATCATCCCAACCCGTTCTTCCATTCACTAAGTTGCTTCGTGGCTCAAGCATCACCTGTTGATGAAGTCAATTCTCTTTCAGGAACTTGCCCACAAGTTTCTTGAATAACTTCTTTCCCTTTTTCTTTTTCTTTTTTGGCTAGAACTTTCTCAGATGGCTGTCGATGCCTGGCTTCAGGGGAACAGGCTTTGGTTCATGATACGAATCTGATTTTAGGTAGTTCTTGAATCCGGAGCAGACTTCCATTTGACCTCCATTTTATGTCCAAACTTGCTATGATTTTGGTATTGATTTTTTTTAAACTTCCTTCCTCAGAGCTAGAATCTCAGCAAAAGCACAGGTGCTGCTGCCCTCTTTATATCTAGCTCTTCTAAGACAGAATCCTGCTTCAGAACTTCATTGCACTGGCTTAGATGAACCCCCTTGACCTTAAATCTGGCCCCTGCCTAACCTTAGGTAATGATGTTCCCTAGAAACAGCTTCAAGCTATCTACACTCCAACCTAGGTTCAGCCTCTGAGGAATTAATTCCTCTGCACTCCCTATTGGAGTCTCCTGTGTCTCTGGGCAGCCCCCTCAGCATCTCCTCGGCCTCTCTGACTGTCCTAGCATTCTAATCACTGGAGCATCAGGATTACTATGTGGCTAAGGCCATGCTCTTTACATATACCCAGATCATCTCTTTCCAAGGTGGGTGTCACAGAAGGCTGAGCTCAATCCCCAGCACCGAGGCACAACAACAACTGGGCTCTGGGTCCTCTTCCCCTACCTGCTGTCCTTCCAGACATTGTTCCTCTCCAACTGGCTTAAATTGTTCCATGCTAAAAAATAAAATATGAGGCATTCTCTGGCTGGCTAGCTGGCTATCTGGCTGCAACAACATTGAACTCAGCCTCCACTGCTTTCTATTCTTACAAGATGAAGAGCGTTCAGTGGGTGCTCTTGTCTCCGGGCATAGGTGCTTCCTGCCGATGCCTTCTACAGACATGCTCTGTGATGCCATGCAGCATTGTTATCTGGTAATTAGTGATCTGCTAATGTCCGGCCTTTTATTTAATAATAAGCTTCACTGTACTGGAAAAGCTTAATGGCCAAACTTACGCATAACTCACCCATTGCTTTTTCTTTTGTAATTCAACAGCCAGCTCTTTGTGTATAGCCAATAAACACTTACTGAAAGAATGAAGGAGGCCGGTATAATATTTGTTCTCCCAGGTTCATGTCACAGAAGAATCTGGGTCCATGGGTCACGAGGACAAAACTACATATCAACATTTCACTGGCTGCCCTGCTAAGGCAGAGCGTGCAGATCCAGAAGAGGGGTTGGCCCACCTTTCCTATAAAGGGCTGGTGAGAAAATAGTTTAGACTTCCGGCCATATGGCTTGTCACAATGATTCTACTCTTTTACAGGAAGCCAGAGGCAGCCAAAGACAATATGAGTGAAAGAGAATGGCTGTGTTCCAGTAAACTTCTCACATGTCAGAAAATACTGTGCCCCTTTTTGGGTTTCTTAACCGTTTAAAAATGTAAAATCCATCCTGCTCTCAGATGGTACAGAAACAGGTGGTGAGGCACATTTGGCGGTGGCCCATAGATTACTGACCCCAGATCTAAAATGTGTGCGGTTGTCAAGCTTCCGTGAGCAGACCAGCTACCTGGGATACCAGCTAAAACAGGTTGCCAAAATCTCTTCCAGCAGAAATGGAGTAAAAAGAAGGAATTTGCATTTTTTTCGGAATCAAGAAATTCTGATGAAAGGCAGTCTAAAACATTGCTAAGATCTGGAGAAAGCCTTCAGTGAGGGTTGGGCTGACAGACCGGCAAATGTCAGTGAGGGAACACAGGTCAACGTTAAGCTCACAGATGATTCCTCCACAGACTTTGCCCAACTTCCAAGTTCTCATGAGCTTTAAATTACCCTGGAAGTGATGTCATACACAAGAAGGAGGTGAAACTTGGTAGCAGTACATAGATGAGCTAGGCTTGGATGGGCTCTGTATGGCTCGTGGGTTGACCTCACGACCACTTAGAGGACTTGTGGATAGAGTCTGCCCAGGTCCTCAGGAAGAGGGTAACAATAGAGATTTGGATGCCTAACTAGATAGCAGTGGTCACTCCTCTGAGCTAGGGTAAAGAACCATGACATGGTCACTCCTCTGAGCTAGGGTAAAGAGCCATGACAGGCTTGTCATAGAGTTTATACATAAGAGTTTAGACCTAGCCCTTGACAAGAACACCAGGAGACTTGGAGTTTCCTCCCAGTTTCATCCCCTCTGAGTCCTTGGAACTTGAGCTTTAGCTTCCAAATGGGAGATAGAGAACAAGCCCAGCCCACTTATGGTCCCCGCCCTCACTGCACTGTGTACCTTAGTTTCACACTCTATGTGCCTGTAGGAACTGAAGGTGTCAGCTTTGGAAACAGGATTTCATAGAGGCTGAGAGGGACCAGTCTGAATTTATTCTGAGGAGTGGCTCTCAAAGGGTAGCCTCCAATGAACAGCCCCAGCATCACTAGGGATCTTACTAGAAATGTAAGTTCTCAAACCTTGCTGCTGAAGACCCACAGAATCTGAGTTCCTGGACCTAGGGCCCAGAAATACATCTTTCCATTTCCCAGGAGACCCTGATGCCTACTCACGTTTGAGGGTCACTGCTCTGCACTGTCTCTAACCCCTCAAGCATGTTGGAAGTAAAGAAGGCTCCTTTCCCTCCTTGCACAGACTGGGCCTCCCTGGGGAATGTCTTGCTGTGACAGCCTTCATGCAGCAGGAAAATAGCATCCATTGCTAAGAAGACTAGCTGCACTTAGCCCTCTGATTGCAGTGTTGGAGAATAATCGCTCATTTCCAAAGACCTAATTACATAATGAGACCTTCGTGCTTAACAGGCCCATGAAGCTTCTAAATCGTGCATCCAGGTGTTGGCCCTGAGCACAACAGATGAAGGCCTCATTTGAATATTAAGACAAGAGGTCAAGGCACTCTCTGGCCCAAAGTGCTGCCTGCAGAGGTGGCTTTTCTAGGCCTCTTGCCTCTCTAACTGGGTACAAATCTGAATTTCAGCCAGAGTGCCCAGGGGTACAGACTGTGTTCACATCATTGGGAGTGTGCTGCTCAGCATAGGCACCTTGCCTCTTTAACATCCCAGAATCTGGAGGTGCCTCTGGGAAGGGTAAGATCTGAGCCATGGGTCTGCTGACCTGGGCAAATTTCTCTGCCTGTGTGTGTGTGAGGAGGGGCTACATCTCTTGCATATCTTTTCCCAGGTCTAGAGTAATTTCTCTTTCTCCCACATCTCCTCTCCCCTGCTCTTTCCTAGCTCAGCATTGATTATTCTGCCTCAGTTCCCAATTTTCAATTACATAGGAAGCTCTCAGCAAATGGAACTGTCTGCCTGCTGCAAAATTGTAGTTCCATTGGCTGGTAATTAGCAAATAGGCAGTAAATGCTAAATGAGTGAATTAATGAATGACAGTAAGCATTCAGGAAATTTTTAATGAATAACTGAATCTTACGGAGGCTCAGGCTATGATTGGGAAAATTCAATCCAATTCAGCAAACATTTACAAAACTCCCACTGTTTGCCAAAGGAAACCAAGATAGACAAAATGTGCTCCCTACATTCAGATAATTTACTATCCTAACAGCTGTGCCTTTAAGAAATGCAAAGGTATATGCCAGGAAGCCAATGGCCAGGACTTCAAAGCTCCTCTTCCTCTCCCAACAAGTCCTGCTCCTAGAAACAGAACACAGACACTGAAGCTCTGTCTCTCTTCTGCTTGATCAGGAGGCTTCTGCCCCAAATGGCTCTGTGCTTCTCCTCTGTCTGTCCACAGGTTTCTGGCTTTGTCTGATACAAGTGGAACTTATGAATGATGTCCACATACCTAACCACAGTGAATGATGAAATCTGCCCAGTTAAGATGAAGGAGATGCATCTTTTGCCTGCAGGCAGTTCCCGGGCTGTTACAGGCAGCACGTGTGTGACAACACCGGCTCAATAGAGGTGTGCTGAGCAACTTCTTCTGTGTGGGGAGGAAGGCAGAGGAGAGGACAGTGGCAGATGGCCCCCATCTGACAAGGCTGGCAAATGAATGCACATGCTGAATATAGAATCCAAGCTGCTTAGGAGCAGTAGAATCAGGAGGAGAAAGGCCAGCGTTGAGATCAGAAGGAGTTGGGTCTAGCGGGCCCATGAGAAAGCTGAAGAAAGGAGCTGGTCCCAGGAGAGCAACAGTCTGGGTCTGCTCATGAATGAGAAGGAGCCTAGAGCCCAGAGAAGAGCCTCTAGCTACAGGATAGCAAATAGCAAGAAGAAAGCAGGGATAAGGCTAGAGGGGCAGGCAAGGTGAGATGCACCCTGTGGAGGGTTTGAGTCTGTCTCCAGAGCAACAAGAAATTGCTGATTGATTTTAAGCTGGGAGATGGCTTGCTCCCATTTCCATGGGGGGGGGGGGATCACACTGTCTATCTGTAATGGAAGCAAAACAAGCAGTGAAGACCCAGTCCCTGTGGTCCCCATGAAAGAGAAATGGCCTGGTTTGTAGTGGGGATGGAGAGGATGTGACTAACTGAATTTAAAGATGCCCTGGGTCATCATTATTGGGAGAGCACTTGAAGAGGAGCAGGATGAGCATGCCCAGTACAGCCTTGATGGGAGCTGGGAGCTGGCCGAAGAACTAGTGCTTACACACTGTCCAAATGCCTCTGTAACAAAGTCCAGAGCTATAGACTGGCTCAATGTTACGTGGAACTCCCAAGAAGAGGAGGTTATTCTGAGCTCCAGAGAGAAAGTGGTATTTTCCTGTGCCTTTAAAGGCACACAAAGTATAATTATTTAAGAAGGCTCACAGTAGAGATTCATAGACACAAAACTGGGGGTTAGGTGGGGGCAATGAGGGTGTGGTCAGGCTATGATTATAGAAAGATGAACGGTCAGTCTGCTGAGGAAAAGTGTGCTCTGAAGAAAGCAGCTAAGAGCCTCATGGGTCTCTGGTGGAAAGGGTCTTAAATGTTAAGTAAAGGAGATTGGATATTATTCTGAAAATTTGGGGAGCCACTTAATCATAAAATAATTATTGGGGCTGAGTTGGTTGCAAGTATTAGCCTGACTCTTGGAACACAGTCAGGAACTTTTAGACCCCAGAATGTGGTGTGGAGGCAAGTGTGTCTTCACTATAGCTCTAGAGTGTTGTGCAGGGAGAGGCACAGATCCTAGCACCCTGCTTGGGCTAGAATCAGGATGAAACACCCTGGGAAAGAGGAGAGAAGGGCAAAGATGGGGGAGAACAAGAAGGGGAGAGACTGGAAGGGTAGGGTGAGGCTGGAGGAGCGGCAGGTGAGGGAGTTGCCACCCAAGGCAGAGGCAACAGAAGGAGCTAGTCAGATATTTCCATTGGGTGAATTTTCTGGCCTGTCAGTCCTACAGTGAGTGGAGAGATGGTAACCAAGATGGATAGCCCAGAAGGAAACATAGGCTGCCACGGGAGACTGTACTCAGGGCTGAGTGCGTGGAGTTTTGAAGTCACTGCAAGATCCGTAGGTAGAGATGAAGGTGTAAATGCAAAGGCACAAGATGAAGGTTTCAGCCACAGCTAAGTCTGAGGATTCATCCTGAGAGAGGGCAGCCAAGAGGAAGATTGCAAAGACCAAGGAGGCTAGAAGTAGTGAGCACAGGGCAAAACTCCAAAGGCAAAGACCATAGGAGACACAAGACTAGGCATCAGGAAAGTGGAGGAAGTTTGGACCCGGCAGAAAGCTGGACATTAAACAAACTGAGCTGTGGCCAATTTCTGCACATAGTCACATGGTCTCCAGTGGCCCCACGGGCTAGTAGGTCGCTGGTAGGTCGCAGGACCAGGTACTCCAACTCCTCTGACATTCTCCACCTGTGTCTTAATGCCACTTGAAAATATTATCTAGAGAATAGTGTTTCATTATGAGTGTGTTTCAACAGTGGGGCATTTTGTAATCTTGGGACTAGCCTGGAGCGGGAGAGACGTACAGGTTCTGAGTATAGGTTGTGTGAGAGGAGAGAACACTGCTAAGCAGCAGACCTTCCCTCTGAGAGAGGCTCCTGTGGAGAAAAGTATGCAGTGGGCACTAGCCCATCCCTGGGGTGCCATATAAATAGGAGCAGGTGGTGACAAACCATTAGGCCTGTGGGGAAACATCCCCACCTGGAAACTGATGCTACAGAAACTGATGCTACTCCAGGTGGTCCAAGAAAGGATGGAGTGGTCAAAGGGAGAAGACCAGACAGAACTGAACCCTTAGTGAAAACTCTGTAATCTAGAACTCATTTGCCTGAACTACATTCTGAAGCTTAAAAATGTTAAGTACCATTACTCGCACGGGGTTAGGAGAACGGATGGGACCAAGGTTTGAACCCACAGGTTTCTGCCACAGCAATGGGAACAGTGTTAGGTGGCAAACCCTGAACCCAATGGCTGAGATATCTATTTAACATATCAAAGCAGACCTGGCCACAAGGTCCTCCCTGCATCCACCAGTCCCTACCTGTAACAGGGTCCTCCTAACTGGCAAACCCCCAGCCCAAACTCTCCAACCCAGGGGGCGAGGCTTCTTTTCCCTATATAATCAAACACTTTGGTTATCTATCCTCTTTTTGCCTTTGGGCTTCCTGGCTCTGCTCCTGGTTTCCCCATTCCTCTTGCTCTCCCTCCTCCTTCCCCCAGCTCAGTCTGGTCAAGCCCACTGTAGATTCTCCTAGACGTTCATCCTGCCTCTGGCTGTGCTTTCCCACACAGTTATAATAAACTTCCTCCTCTGCCATATCGAAGAGCAGTCAGAGCCTTTATTTTTTTATTCCCTTTTTTTGTTTTGTTTTGTTTTAAATAGATTGTTTTTGTTTCATTTAAATAGATTCCCTGCTTCAAAAACGAGCAGAGTAAGAACTTTTGGCTCCCAGTAAGAGGAAGAAAGGGCAGGAATGGGAGAGGAGGGTCAACAAGGAACCTCTGTAGGAGACAAACCATAGAGTAAGGAAAAATGAGATGCATCAGTTCTGAAGACCTAGCCTCTAAATGGTAAAATGCATGCTTTTACTGTTATTGGTTTGGGAGTTTTGTTTTGTTTGTGCAGACAGAAGTTATAATACAATCAGAGTCCTATTTGTCTCTGACTCATGGGCCATTAGCAGTGGCCACGGTCCAAGATGCAAAAGTTAATGACTGGGTTCTGTTCATGCTGCCCGCTGCTCTTCGCTTGCTCTCTGTTGGAATGCGAGGCTTCATGGGGCCTGGAAAAGCTTATGGCTGGGCAACAAGATGGCCACACCCCAAACTGATCTGAAACGGCATATTGTGAAGGACTAACTGAATGGTGTGAACACAATGTCATTTCCGAGGCAAACAACCCAAGAGGATCCAGGCATAGAGGTACATGTCCAGAGAAGTAGCGCCGTGGAGCCTGGGACAAGAGGATCATGAGTAAGGTCATACCTGCTTATCTGTGAGTTAGGGAGGGTTTCTATTGCTGTGATAAATACCACGACGAAGGGGAAGAAAGGGTTTATTTCATCTTGCAACTCTCAGGTCCTAATCTTTGGGTTGAGGAAGTCTGGGTTAAAAACCTGGATGCAGAAAATGAAGCAGAGGCCTAGAAGAAGAAGCGTTGCTCACTTTCCTGTTCCCGACGGTTTGCCCATATATATCCCAAGTCCACTGTGTAGGAGTGACGCCACCCACAGTGGGCCCTCCCACACTAATTATCCATTAAGAAAATGCCCTACAGACTTGCCCATATGCAATCTGGGTGGAGTTGTTCTCTAAATTGAGGGTCTTCTTCCCAAGTAACTCTAGCAGAGTGAAGTCAAGAAAACCAAAAGCAAACAAAACTACAACCCCCCCCCCCCAACCATCCAGTCTTGGAAACAACCAAATAGTAAATAAATACAATAAAATGCTTGTATAAATTTAGACTCAACAATGATTCTTAAGTTTCTACCCAGAAATGGTTGATATTTAGGCAAAAGATTTAGCCCAATTTTCCTAAAACACAGGCAGATGAGAAGTCAGACAGAGTTTACAGCATGAAAATAGAACCATCCACATTCCAGTTCCCAGAACACATTAGCTTAATGGAGAGAATTTCCCCTGTATTGAGGACTATTTTATATATATAAATTGTTCTTAAACGTTGGGTGCCTGTTACCACTCGTCCGCCGTGAGTGCTGTAGGTAATATGGAAAGCAAGACAAGTGGGAATAGATAGATGCTAATGTGGGGAAAACAGGGGCACGTTTCCCTCAAAATATGTTGTGTGTGATCATTTTCTATTTGTGCTGCAGCCACCCATGTGCTATTCGGCCTTATTTCCTGCTAGAAAACACATCCCCTGTATGAACGGTGGAATAAAAAGCATTCAAGATTTTATGGTATTCCACCAAGCAAGCAGGGGTGCCACAGGCTCTGCCATCTAGGTCACTTCGAGGCAGAGAGGTGAGGCTGCTTTCCTGGTGTGTGAGGCACAAGCACTTTTGTAGAGGTGAGAGTCAACAGTCTCATGGAGTAGTGTCTGGGTTCTGGAGAAAGTGTTGTTTGTTCTAGGTCACCAGACAAATGCTAACCTTGTTCTGAATCCCAGATAGCCAAGGTAGATCCACAGCACACAATAGCTCTCTGCCTGTGCTCTGACTCCCCAAAAGACCCCATTTCTCCTCCACCACAAATCACCAACTAGTGTGCCTTTATGAAAGCCAACCCCCTTTTGCTTTGTTCCACACACTTTTTTTTTTTTTTTTAATGTTTATGAGGGCACTGTCTAACACACCAGAAGAAGGCATCGCATCCCATTACAGATGGTTGTGAGCCACCATGTGGTTACTGGGATATGAACTCAGGACTGCTGGAAGAGCAATCAGAGCTCTTAACCACTGAGCTATCTCTCCAGCCCCTGTTCCACACCCTTTTACACCATTTCAGTTACCTATGTTTTAAATGGGACATTTTCCCATTATGTTCAGATTTCAGGGATTTCTCTAGCAACCAGAAGAGAAGACAATGTTAATTCTTCCTTCTCATGACAGGAGAGCAAATAGTCACTAAGTACTTTATGATTCAAAGTATTCTCTTCCCCAGATCAGTGGGTTCTCTAGTTCTTGATACTCAAAGTGTGGTGCAGACTCACAACATTACCACTTGGGGAAACATCAGAAAAGCAACACCTAAAGCTACCAGATCGGAGTCAGCACTTGTGCATGCTCCCTGGGATATCTGTGTATGGGGATCTAGAGGCAGTGACTGGCTCTCATGGTCCTAACATGGGACCATGTTAGCTCATTACTTATATAATAAGCCTGCTCATTACTTATCTCACTGGCAGAGTTTAGCATCACCTGTAATTCTGCTCTTGATCCTTGATGTAGGTCTATCCAGTCCACTTTTGCAAAAGACATTAACTACCTCAGCCCTGCCCTCTTGGCTACCATCTACTTCAAATATGAGTCTATCCTGAACCCAGGTTTTCCCAAGAGACTACAGCGGCAAATTCAAGCAAATTACAGTTCCAACCACTTGAGGTGTCCTCCAAAGCCAGATGCCCATGATCACAGAGACTGGTTCCTCCACTGCTCAGTATGTATCCTAACCTTACTCAATTGCCTAAATGTCCCCTCCCATTATTGTGCCCTCCGGAACTTATGGTCAATGGACAGAAAACACCCCAGCACCTCCTGCTGCCCCAGTGCCCTTCCTCCTGCTGTTCCAGGGACCATGTTCACAGGCATAGACTGAGTACAGGCTTTGTTCTGTCAATTTTCCCATAAGCTAGGGCTGGTGTAAGGCAGCTCTTCTCTATGTTCCCATTCACCCCGTCTGGACTATATACGCTCTTGTTTCTTAAGGGTACATACATGCGTGCACTTGGCACTCATGTGTAGAAGTGCACACACACACACACACACACACACACACACACACACAGAGAGAGAGAGAGAGAGAGAGGCAGACAGACAGACACCAACATAGACACAGACTCAGAGACACAGAGAAATCTCATCTCTTTGGGGATCGGTGTCTTAAGCTCTAACCATCCCTGTTGTTTCTAACTGTGTCCAGCCTCTATGTACTAACCCCATCATGACATAACATGACCACCATCTCTTGGTGACTTCCAGCTCCTCGTGAGTAGTTTGCCAATGCCCAGGCCTCATTTTCTCCACTTCAGCTACCCAGCTTCATTGCTGCTGATGACTGCTTCACTTTGAGGACTCTTGACTTTAAGTATACACACTCTAAAGCCAACCTCTTATCCCACCAGCCCACTCACTCCGTGGAGAATTTTCCCAGCGATCCTTAAGCAAAGACCCCCACAGCATTCACTAACACTCTTTGACGTCAGTGCTGTTGTGAAAGTCACTATCTACGAAACTTGGCTTCATTTCTTTGCCATGTCTGCCTCTTCTTGACTCACAAGGCAATCCTTGAGCTCAATCAGATCTGACTCTGGGGAATAAAAATATATATGCACATATGAGGATGGGTCTAACTCTAAATTCACAGCCAGAAATCTGAAAGAGACACTTGTGTTGCCTGGCAATCCCACCACATGCTCACAGCAAGTTCACTTGCCTATTCTTCAAAATGACTGCTTCACACCTTCTACTGTGTGCGCAAACTCCTACCTCCTTTGCCCCACAATACTTCCATTTTCATACACAACAGCCACAGACTTCACTGTATACTTGAATGCAAAAGACAGACATTCCCTCTTTTCCAGAGCAGTATCTTCTCTTGGCTTTGGGAAGAGCTCACTCTTGGGGGTGGGGGGGGCACTCCCAAGTGACTGGCCTCTGTGTCCAGCTCTTTGCAGGTTCCTCCCTCTTTGCTGAAACTAAATATCCAAGTGCCTCGGGGCTCTGCCTGGGCCTCTATCTCTTCCTTATCTACATCCCTCACCCTTGGTAATCTATATGCAAATGTACTAGATCTGTATTTCCAGCTTTAATCACTTCTCGGACCTCTAGTTACAAATACGAGGTGGCTGACTTGAGGTCTCTGCATGGATGTCTAATGGTGATCTCGAACTTGGCATGGTCAGAACAAAATGTTTTTTTTTTTCCTTTTGATTTTTAGTTTTTAGTTTTTTTGAGGCAGGATTTCTCTGCGAAACAGCTCTGGCTGTCTTAGAACTCACTTTGTAGACCAGGCTAGCCTCAAACTCATAGAGATTCACACCCTCTTCCTCCCAGTGCTGGGATTAAAAGCATGTGTCACCACACCCAGCCAGAACAAAACTCTTGATGTCAAAAACTCTGTTCCTTATCCATGTGCATGCAAACACACACACACACACACACACACACACACACACACACACACACACACACACACACACACACATTTATATGCACACATCCAAACTGCCTCTCATCCTGATTCATTCTTCCCCGTTTTAGAAAGTGTCACCACTGCTTACTATATTAAGCCAAATATCTGAGAGTCCTCCTTGATTTCTCCTCTGCCCTCTCCTTCTAACCAGTTAACCAATTAAGGCTGTTGATCCTACTCCAGAAATACATTGGAAAATGTCAGTGATGACGCCATGTTTCCAGCCTTGCTGTGAGCACCATGCTGTAAGTGACTACCCTCTCTTAGTGGGCTGGTAGGAAGAGAGGTGGGTTTTAGAGTGGATACGCAAAGTCTAAGGTGAAGCTGTCTTCAACAGTAATAGATGGCGGGTGGTGAGTGTGGGCCTGGGTAGCTGAATTGAGAAGAGCCTAAAAAATTCTTGGAGAAAACTGAGGCCCAGGCACTGACAAACCATCCACAAGGATCTGGAAGTCACCAGGAGATGCCTGGTGGACATGTCAGGACATAATAATGCACAGGTGAATAGAGGCCTGACCCAGGGAGAAGCAGCCAGGATGGCTAGACAAGGAGAAGCTGGAGATTAATCCGGTGTTCTCTGGTTTTCATTCTTGCATCCTTCCTTCCCTGGTCCCCCACAAAAGCCAGAGAGATTTGTTAAAAATGTGTATCAGATCGTGACATATCCATACTTACTTACATTCCTTCTATACTGAGAGCAAAATGTAAACCCAGCGATTGTGACACCCACCACAACTCATTGTCCCTTCCTTCCTCAGCATGGGTCATGACTCACCCTCCAACCCCACCTCTCCACTATTTGATTGAACATACTTTTTTTCCTCCTTGGGATCTCTGAACCATTTCTCCCTTCTCTCTGCATTTTGCTGTTCTTGTGATCTGGCTGCCTTGTCAAAAGTAGCCAAGGAAACAAGGGCTTTGAGCACACCTGTCTGCAGGAAATCTGGTTCATACATTCCAGGCATAGTTTTTTTAATTACTAACCATCACCGGTCACTAGACCATAAGCACATGTGAGCAAGAGGCCTTGCCTTCATCTGTGCTGTGCTTAACATAGTACCTGGGGATCAAGAAGAACACAGTAACTGTTGGTGGAGAGAAATATGAAAGAATGTTATTATAAAAAAATGCTAATCTCCAACACTTCAGGGGTGATGTTTTGTCCACTCAGGAGAACAAAGTCTTTTTTAACAACCTGTGCACCTTGCTGCATTTGAATACAAATGACCATTTACTAATTACAAATTAGTCTTATCTGTATAAGACAGCCTCCCAGGCAAGACCTCCAGCAGCTAATGCTCTGTAGTCAGGAATTCAGTGGTTTCTAACTTGGAAGGTTCTTTATGAGTTTCTTTAAATTTTGCTTTACAAATATTCTGTGGGCTTGCTGATTCAGACTTCTGTCTTCAGTTGTAAATAAACAAGGTGTTGCTCTATATAATGGCATGAATACTTCAGACTCATAATTCATGGTCATTCATTCATTTACACATTTATTCAACAAGTGCATGTTTGGTGCCCGTCTTAATCAGGGTTTCTATTCCTGCACAAAACATCATGACCAAGAAGCAAGTTGGGGAGGAAAGGGTTTATTCAGCTTCCACTTCCACATTGCTGTTCATCACCAGAGGATGTCAGGACTGGAACTCAAGCAGGTCAGGATGCAGGGTCTGATGCAGATGCCATGGAGGGATGTCACTTACTGGCTTGCTTCCCCTGGCTTGCTCAGTTTGCTTTCTTATAGAACCCAGGTCTACCAGCCCAGGAATAGCACCACCTTCAAGGGGCCCTCCCACCCTTGATCACTAATTGAGAAAATGCCTTACAGCTGGATCTCATGGAGGCATTTCTTAAAGGGAGGCTTGTTTCTCTGTGATAACTTGATAACTCCAGCCTATATCAAGTTGACACACAAAACCAGCCACTCTATTGACCCCTTGTTAACTTGACACACAAACACAACACTATTAAGTCTGAAACCTTACTTTCTTATTCATTCCCAAGATTTTAAATAACTTTAGATCCCACAGTCTTTACAAATTCTTACATATTAAAATTTCAATCCCTTTAAAATACCCAGTCTCTTAAAATTCAAAGTCTTTTTACAATTCAAAGTCTCTTAACTGAGAGCTCCACTAAAATACTTTCTTCCTTCAAGAAGAAAAAAATATGAGGTCACAGTCACAACCAAAAGCAAAAGCAAACTGTTACTGTCGTCCAGTGTCTGGGATCTTAAAGAAGCTAGTAGAATCAGCAGAGAACCATAGGATGAGATTAGAGAGAATCAGAAAGAGTGAGCAGGCCAGGCTACTCTAAGCTGTGGGAGGAGAGCTGGGCTTTTAGCTAGGAAGAATTTCCTGCACGAGGACCTTTACTCTCTGCATAATTGATCCCTGGGCATAGCCTAAGCCATTTGAATAGGAAACATCAGAGCCTTGGGACCCTCAAGTATGCTCATAGACAATATTCAACTATAACTTAGATTTATTCTATTGATCACTGGCTCATCTTGGCTACTCTTTTTCCTCTTCAGACCTGTTGCTTAAAGCTACCTCTGAGTGCTGACCTATGCCAACCTGCTTGGTCAGGATTTCCTAGTAGATGAGTTTCTACTCCCTCTGAACAATATCTCAGGCTGGTCTGGATCAATTCCTGTAGCTGTAGCCCTGCATAACCCTCCTGGCTGCCTCTTAACCCTCTCTGATAGAGTACCCTGGGGTCATCGATCAAAACAGGCTCGACCCAGAACTGATGAGAACTATGGAAAAGATCTAGGCTTTGTTCCAAAGCTCTGCTATCTGCAGTATTCAAAAGAGAGCACATGGAGTCACATCAAAAAAGTCACCTGCACAGCCCCCGTGGCCCCAAGCAGAGCTGTGGCCTTAACAGCATAAGCACACTGAGCAGAAATGTTGTGGTCACTCGGGGTTGTTATGAGGTAGCTTCAGCTGGCCTGCAGAGAACAAGACAGGCATTGTATTCCTCTAGGGATAGTCACACGCTCAGGAGGGAAGCAGGCAGGAATAGGGACCCTGACAGTATCGGGACATATATACAGAAAAAAATATACATACATCTATACACATACATGTAAACACATGCAGGATGCAAGAGGTACACAACACCATATGGCTATGAATTACAGCAAATATATACATGTGCCCATTGACATACAGTACACACACACACACACACACACACACACACACACACACCTGTCCATGAAAACTACCTTGCACTTTAAATTCCCAGAACAAAGTGAAGTTGGCACAGGCAACCCCTCTGCTTTGCAAACTCCCTTGTGGAGTGCCTTTGGGGAGGGCTCCCCTCCTTCTGTACTGTGAGCAGCCATGTCCTTAAAGCTCTCAAAAGATTTAAGGCTATCTTCTGCTAATGTCACCTGCCACTTAATGGTGGCGGGACTGATCTTTGTTTATTCGCAATGCATTGCCTTTTGCTAAGCATCCTTAAACTGGAATCAAAATATGTGAAGACCATGAGATTATTCTTGGTGCGGCTTCCCTTCACTTACATGTGTCTTGCTGTTTATTTGGCACATGGAGAGCATCACTTCATCAGCAAAGGCAGCCTTCAGCTTAGCCCCCAGCTCCCTCGAGCCCTCTCCAGTTTATCTAAAAGAAAAAAAACTAACCCCCCACCCCTTCCTCTCATCCTCAATTGTACCCATTATTCAGATAAGAATTAAGAGATTTAATTACACACCTCAGTACTTGGTCAAATATTCACCTTCAAAATGAGAAAGGATAGCTAGGTTGGAGCTAAGGTCATCAAACCCAGCTTATGCCTGTAAATGTGACTAATTATTAATAGCATCCCTATATCCGGGGCTAATCACATTGACACTGATTGACAAGCAACTTAAAAACTTCAAGGCTTGTTAAAAACCAGTCTAATTGCTCTTAATTTTGGACAGATTGGGACCAGCTATCTAAAGATGGCTCTGCTAGCGTGGCTGCACTCGAAACATTCACAAATCACAAGTCTGCCACTGTTCCATGGGTCTCTCCTTGAACTAGCAGGCTGACTAGGCATGTTTTTTTTTATCACTGACATAAGAGAATAACAAGAGAACAAGCTTATGTTACACACCCTAATAGCCCATCATTTGAAGTGAGAGTCACAGCTAATCCCAGCATCAATGACACAGCAAAGTATATTCTATTTCCAGAAGGAGGAGGTGAGAGAGCAAATATTTGCCAAACAATAACCTAAACCAGGGTCAGCAGACTGTATAAACAGAGAACCACATAATAAATACCATATGCTCTGACGACCATGAGGTCTCTGTCATAATTACTCAGCTCTACTGCTAGATTCCACAAGCACTTGTAAGCAGTAGATAAAGAAGAGGGTATGGCATTGACCAAAACAGGCTCAGTGTGTCACTCTCTGAAGTGAGCTGGTTTGGATGACAGGTTAAATGTTCATTGCTAGAGTTTCTCCCTGGACAAACCTTATCAAAATAACTGAAAAGAGAAAAATAATGTGCACATGCTATCCTTCTAGATTCCCAGCCCTGCCTTCAGGGCCTTCAGGGCCCCCAGCCTTGAGTCTGGGAAATGGCACCCAGGACTCCGGAGGTTTAACAAAGTCTTCTTGGGAATCGGATACACAGTATTAAATGATTAGAGCTACAATGGATGAATTTGAAGACCCCAGAACTTCTCAAACTTGAGAAAATACGTGCCTTGCTGTGAAAGTTGCTTTAGAGTGTTTTTATTTTTAATTGTATAGATGCATCTGTATGTGGGTTTGTGCTCATGGGTAAAGGTGCCCACAGAGGCCAGAAGAAGAACTGGATCCTCTGGAGCTGAAATTACATACAGTTGTAAGTTGCCTGTTGGGAGCTGGGAACCAAACTTGGGTCCTCTGTAAGAACAGTATGTTTTCTTAACCTTGAACCATCTCTTCAGCCTCTTGGGATGTCTTTAAAGACAAGGATCTCAGCTCTCCTCTTTGATCTACATGTTTAACCTTGCTTTTTCTTTACCCACCTGTCTACCCAAATGCTGAGACCAGAGTAAAAGGACTTAAGGCACACTTAGGGTTTTAAAATCACGAGTTCACACTGGGACCCACTAGTGGGTTCTTCCTTTAGTAAGGCACCCAAGGCACCATGAGCCCCAGCTGGTCTTAGGCCAGGCCTGATCAGCAAAGACACATGGTCACGTTCACTCGGGTACAGGCCGTGTCACATCACCAAACCAGCACACACACTCAGACTGCAGAGCTGGCTGTGGAATGAGGCAGGAGCCCCCTCTTTGCTTTTCTTGAAGCATCCTGAATGCCTTCCTCTACTACACCATGGACAACCTGCGTCCACTGGCAAACAATAACTCCTACAAGTCTTACAAAAGCTTCACTCTGACAACATCTACCATGAAACCCAAGCATGCCTGAGGGAAGTCATATTTTAAAATGTTAGGGTTTGTCTAATGGTATGTTTGCCAACTTCAGGACCCAAGCGAGGATAGATACCAGCGTCTACAGCGTTCAAAAAGTGTTGTTAGAGCATTTCCTATCCACCGCCATTCATTAGCCTAAGCGCTAGGGGGAAAGGCATCCGACAGGTATGGTGGAATCTCAGCTAATTAAGAACTTTCTGTGAAAAAAACAAAAGCAATTACCATTCTTGGTATACACCGAAGAAAATCAACACTCTGATAGATTGAGACTATGCCACGGTGATGATCCATCCCCAGTTCTCCCGGGGTCTTTGGCCTTTTAGCACACACTGGCTTCCAGGCAGGGCACTCTAGTCTCCAGGGAAGGCAGGTGTCTCTCTAGCAACTGATTTAGCAGCACAGACCCCCTACAGAGCACAGCACAAGGAGAGCAAAGGTGACCTGGTTTTCTGGTTTTGTTTGTTTGTTTGTTTGATCTTGCGCTGATATTTTTTTTTTTAGCATTGCTGACATTTTCATATTTGTGGCATTTGGTTATGTATTAGGCATTTAAGATGCATTTATAATATTAACCTTTTGAGAAGGGCCACTTTTAAAGCAGTCATCCTTGCCGGCTTAAAAGGCAACTCTGTTACCTGCAATCCCAGCAGTTGGAGTTAATGAATCAAAACTCTGAAACACCAATGAGTGGGAGGTGGCAGGGGACGGAAGACTTTGCTAACAAATGACCTCCAGCAAAATAGCAGATACCATGCCAAGTGTGGAGCGTAGCTCTGCCTCTTCTTCCTGCAGCTGAAACCATGTCAAAGAGTCTCAGTCTCCACCTTCATCAGATGTCGGGAACCCAAGAAAGGGGAGCAAGGCCTGCCGTGAGAGGAGAAAAGCACCCCTACTTTTCTCGGGTTCAACTCTGAAGTCAGCCTTTTCTCTTCACTGGTCTCTCTCATCTGGTATCAATCAGCAAATCAGATGCCAGATGGCTTTTTCAGAATTTAAACAATTCTTAAGAAGCTTGTCCAGGGGACACAGCAGAGGTCAGCAAAACATGGTCCATGGGTCAAATAGCTGTGTTTGTCTTTGTGAATAGTGAGATCTGGAGCTCAGCCTTTGCTGTGGGTTTGCACAATGCCAAAGATGGGTTTTAAATTGCTGTTTGTTTTTTTGTTCTTTAACACCCCAGGATAGTATCATACCCCAGAGCCCAGGCTAACCTAGCACTCACTCATTCTTGAAGCCCAGGCTGGTCTCAAACCTCAAACTCATAATGATTCCTCTGTATCATTCTCCCGCAAGATCCTGAGTTACACTCAGGAGCTAAACTAAGTGGTTTCAAGGCAGAACTGAATAGACCCCATGAGCCACACGACCAAACATTTTCCCCCTAAAAACCTTCCTGACTATAGCCCATAGGAAAAGAATTGCAACCTCCCAGCGTGAACTCAAAGGCCTTGGGGGGAATGGGGACTAGCTTTGCTGCTACATCTCTGGATTTGTCCCGGAGTCCTCCAGTGCAGTGCCCTAGCCCAAAGCCTCTTAACCTTTTCATTAGTATTCCCCATTAGAGAAAATGCTTTTTAAAAAAATTCAAAGGTGTTTTGGGAAGGAAAAAAAATCACAATGTAAAAATTTCCATCTTGACCATTTCTATGTGCACAGTGGAGCGGTGCTAAATATATTCACATGTTACATAACCAATTTCCAGAACCTTTTAATCAACTCAAACTAACACTCAGTACCCATTAAACAACAGCTCTCCTTGTCACCCCTGGCACAGCCATTTGGATTCCGTTTCCATGGATTTGATGACTTTAGAGGCTTCACATAATGGAATCACACTGGACATCTTTCATGACTGGCTCCGAAGTGAAGTACTTAGCAGTGTGTGTGTGTGTGTGTGTGTGTGTGTGTGTGTGTGTGTGTGTGTGTAAAAGTGTGTTATGCATATGCACATGCAGATACACTCCCCCAGAGGGGGTCTTTCTCTATCTTATTTTTGAGACAGTGTCTCTCACTAAACCTGTAGCTTGCTTTGGCCAGTTGTGGCCTAGGATACGTGTGTCTTCTCTCCCCACTCTCCTGCCCTGCCTGGTACTGTGGTCAGAAACAATCACCACGGTGTCTGACTTTCTTACATGGGTTCTAGGACCCCATGACTGCAAGGTGAGCATTTTACAAGCAGAATCCCCCTCTCCACGGCTGTGATATTTAAAATATTTCCCCTCCCCAAGAACCACAGAGGATGTTTCAGCCCTGCATCTGTGACCACACCCACATTCAATGCCCTGTTGCTTCTTACCCCTGGGATCTACATACTGTTAACATCTTCCCAGAGTTTCTTTCCCCAAACTTCTTCCAACTACAGCCAAATATCAGTTCTTCTGGGAAGACATTCTAGAATCTTCTGTTTATGCCTTTTGCCCCCGTCCCCCGGACTCCACTTCTGCAACTTCTATATCACAGGAAGCTGCCTCCTGTCTCACCCAAAACTCCATGAGACCCCGAGGGAAAGCTCCTTCGCTTCTCCAGAACACCTCAGGTCTCCAGAGCATCCCATCTCTGCTCTCTTCACTCTGTGTGGGGACAGAGGACACCCCACAGAGTCCTACCAAGTGAATTCATCACTTGTCTCACCTCACAGGGATGCTCAGAGCATGCCTCTGTGACCAAGTGAGAAAAGTGAGACCTGGGAAGGTCTTGTGGATTTCTGTCCCACGTCCTGTGACTTAGAGGAAGTATTGTGGTAAGCTCTTCAAAGGTGAAACCAGTCAGGATTAATTTGGATCTAGCCATTAGCTGCTGTGGGCCTTTGAGCAATGACATTCCTGGAAGCTTCAGTCCCCACACCTGTGCAGCGTAATGCCACGGTGAGGGACACATGAGTTGGTTTGTATAAAGAACCCAGGCGGGACTCAACAGTGGCAGGCATTGCTAATCTGTTTTTAAGTGTGTCTATGCACATATGTGTGTGTGTATGTATGTGCATGTAGAGGCTGGTGAACAACCCTGACTTTCATCTCCAGAAACATTGTCCACCTTCTTTGAGACAAGGTTTCCTACTGGCCTGGAACACACCAACTAGGCTAGACTGACTGCATGGAGCTGAGTGTGCCAGAGATCCTCCTGTCTGTGCTTTCCCGGGTACTGTGGTTACAAGCGTGCCTGGCACTTATACATAGTTGTAGGGATAAAAGTCAGGCCCTTGTGCAAACAAAGTACATGAGATTTACCAAATGATTTGTCCCCCAGCTCCCACTGCTAATCTCGTCAACAGTGGAACAGGGGTTTGCCCTTGGAGCTCCTGGTTTGGAGAGTTCCCTTTGTGCCACATCACCAGGTACCACTGTGCTCACAGGCGCTGGAAACAAACGGTTTCAGGCCCCCAAATTCCATGAGACCAGGGTTGTCCACTAGCCTCCACAGGTCTCATCCAGGTCTCTGAGAGCAGGCAAGGCATCTCAGGAGCACGCAGCCAGGAGCCTAGATTAGAGGAAAGGAAGCTGGAAACTCTCAGGAGATATTTCCATCTAATCCTGGCAGCCTGATGAATCACCCTCCTCTGCTCTAGGAATATTTCTGTCTCGAGACCAAGGCCGTTTGTGCAGATTGAGAGCCTTCCTGGCTCCTCTGTGCTGGATAGAGCAAAGTGACAAATCTGACCACCCAGTTCCTATCTGTATCAGTCAACTGAAGCCCTGTCACCTTCTGTCTTATCAAATAGACCTGGCTTTGAAGAATCCATTAGATGCTAGTCACAGAGGTGTGGCATGAAGGGGGCAGGGACATAGAAAGACAGAGAGACAGAGAGACAGATAGAGTGAGAAAGACAGACGGGGGAGAGATACAGACAGACTTATGGGGTGAGAGGCAGACAGACAGACCAGGAGAGACAGAGTGACAGAGAGAAGGGGGTTAGGGGGTCTCTGCATTTGAGAAATGCTGTTCACTCACCAGAAAGGTCAGTTCAAGGCCATCTCCAACTACATAATAAGTTCAAGGTCAGTTTACACTACATTTAGACCCCGTCTCAATAAATAAAAGCTGGAAACTTCTGGAGATGATCATATTCAGTAGATTAAGCCAGTCTCAGAAAGACAAAATATATGTTTTCTTTTATTTTCAATTTTGCGATGTTATAGACATATCGAACTGTGTGCACGTGCTTGTTTGTGCACATTTGTGCATGTGCGAGCTCGAGCACGCACACACACGTGTGTGTGTGTGTGTGTGTGTGTGTGTGTGTGTGCAAAACATAAAGGAATAAGTAAAATTGCCTAGGGAAACAAAAGAAATTAATGAGAGATTGGGGGAAGAATAGAAGGAGGAAATATGCAATGCACAATATGTAGTTCTTAAATGGGTTTATGTATCACAGAACCATGCACGGTGAGTATATACAAAGAAAAATTAAAAATCAAAATCCATGTTAAAAGAACATCTGCAATGCTCAAAACCTACCGGAGATAAAGAGGAGCATCGGCAACCTGAATCAGCAGCTTCCGGCTCCAGTACTGCTTAGCATGACCCCTCACTTAGAGGCATGGTGGTTGTGTGCTAGGTTTGAAACCATCCAGAGGGCTGGGAGGACGTGAGAGCATCATGGAACAGTCTCAGGAGGACTCTCCAGGATGTTCCTACCCAGGTCCATACCCTGTGGGATAAAGGAATGAGCAGCAAGCATAGAAGAAAAGAATCCTCCTCCCCTCTGCAAATCTATACTGGAAGAGGGTACACGCATGAAAACTAGTCCTAAGGCTTGGCTGGACTGGCACCACAATCCCAGGGCAGTCGTTGGGAAAGAGCCTACGGTTTGGGGTGTATTGGATCCCGTCCTGTGGGAACCCAGGCCCATTCTGACCCATCAGAAGGCACCTTATTGCCATGGTTTTCTCACCTTGTACTGCTGAGCTCAGGCTTGACTCCCACTTCAGGACTCAAGGAAAACTCTCTTTTTCCTCTACCCCTTCTCTCCCATTTACAGCTCACCGACTCTCCATCCCCCCCCCCCCCAGCCTGGGTTCTAGGTTCTTCTCTTACGTCTTTTTCCTTGCCTTCCAACTCTTTTCATAACATGAGCATGACCAGGCCACCTGACCCCATCATCCCTATACCAAGTACACACTGGGTATGGGGCACACATGCTTTCTCTCCACCTGCCCATACTGTCTTCTAATCCCCATGTCCCTTCCAACCCTGGGACAATCCACTCTCAACAGTTGAGAGACAGAGGAAAAAGTGTGAGTTCCTTGGTAACTGAGTCTCACTCATCCTTGTGTCCCTGAGGTGAGTAACTGGGCTTTGTCACATTGGTGCACATTGGGCCATATCTTTTCAACCTCTGATTGTGCTGTCTGCTCGTCCTCTTCGGTGACATGATGGCCGTAGGGAAACATCCCCTTTCCTTCAAAGCCCTTTGGAAGTGCAGGCTCTCCTGGGTGCTGTGGATTCATCAACCCCTCTCAAATGTCTTCAGATCTAGCCTGAAGCGCTAGAAGATGCTCAGATGCTAAAGACCATCTGAGAGTTAAAACTTGCACACTTGATCTCTGTGACAGCCGAAGCTTCTCAGACCAAAAGCCACAGTCGTTCGCAGCCAGCAGCAGGTGGAGGGGTCCTCACCTCGTCTTTATGAGAATTAGCTTAAAAGGATTCTGTGTTGTAACCCTGCCCACAGGAGGCACTGAAGCCCTCTTGGCCTCCATTACTGTTATCAATGCTGTGCTTTCTAGTTAGAATGGCATAGCCATCATTTCGACCTGGGTTTGTTTTCAGCTTTTAGTGGTTTAAATGCATCTCATTTCTGGAGATTCTAGGTGTCTGGCAATTATCATTTTACCTGGATGTTAGTGCTGATATTAGCCTAACTGCTTGCATTTATATTTTCCCATCAGCGGGTTCTCACAGTTTAATGTAAAAGGGAATAATAGACCTATCTCTTTTGAATCCAGCTGCCAAGCTTGGCTCACGTTACACCGGTTCATAGACTTTGGGGGCTGGCAAATAATCGGGAAGGTTGTCAGCCTCAAGTTCTCCAAGCGACGGGTCAATCCGGACTTACCATTATCTCCTAATAGTTGACACTGTATTATTCCATAATTACTGCATGAATCATGCTGACAGCTCGTGTGTTAGTACTTTGCCTGCCTTTTCCTTCCGTCTTCCTCCAAGATTGCCATCAGTCTTCTGCTTGCCCCAGGAAGGCAACCCAACCCCCATCACCTGCTGAATACACAGGACCCTTTGTGGATCCTTGTCAGACGGGATGACACATGAGCCACCATGAGCTTGGGTTGGGGTGCTCCTCTTTAGAAGACAGGCTGTTGGCTAGCATTCTAAATAACCCTTCTGCATCTTACTGGCCACCTTGCCTTTTTAATGAGGGCTTAGCATCCTCTTTATGTGAAAACTCCCTTTGGTTAAACGGATCAGCTTGGTCTATTTGGGACATGTTGTATGGCTATGATCACAGGAACCAGTCCAACCGTCTGATTATTCTGTTTTCCTGGATAACTTTACATCTGTAGCTCCCACAGACAAAGGCAGAAAAGGCAAACTGGGAAGTGCATGAGCTTCAGAACCATGAAGATCCAAAGTTGAGCCCCACAGTTGCCTTTTGCTCCATTAGTGTCTTTCTTCACTTCTGAGCCTCAGTTTTATATCTCCGAAATGGGTCCATTAGCGCCTCTCTTAATAAGTGCCTCACCCAATGAGTTTATTTTAGGATAAGGAAAAGTTACAAATGCCCCTTTTAGAATCTGTAGACTCTGGAAGTCCTTAGGGTTTCAACTAAGTTTCAAACCCTAAAACAAGGGTCCTCGTGCCAAGGGGGCTTGGGACATAATTGCGCTAGTGAGACACTTAATTTTAGACTTAGAGCAACTGAGCAGTGTCCTTGTCTGTCTCCTTCCTGGGGACATTGAATGCCTGCATTTTGCAACTCCAGGCTGAAGAAAGGGTTTGTTGTGCCAGCAGCAATGAAGAAGGGTCTTCCCCACAAACCAGCCTTTTGTTTAAGGAGCATCCTCAGCCCCAGGCTCTAGGAAAGGACTCTCCAAACCCAGAAAGGAAGCATCAGCATGTAAAATGCAAATCTGCCCCTGGCAGGAGAGGAGCCTTCCTACCCACAGGCCTCCTGGGCTCCCCACCCCCAAGAGCTTAGGGGCATCATGAAATGATGTTTCTAACATGCAAAACTTTTTAAATTGCTTGGCTATTTTTCATACTTAGCATTGTTTATTTATTTTAATAAGGGTACTTTACTGAGAAAGGAGTGCTCGCTTTCGAAGGAAGAAAAAAATTCACATCATCAAATCAGAAAACAACTGTGGTGCTTTAAACTTCTTGGTGAATTTTCCTGCTGTCATTTTGTGGTGCTGAGGTATTTTCGTCTAGTTATAATTCTGCACACGAGATTTTGATTCTATCTTCTCCCTTTCACATTTTAATATTTTAATATAAAAAGTCCCCTGCCTGGTGACTCTCTGATATTCTCTTAACCGACAGTGTGAGTCCTCCGCACCCCCACCCCTAGTCTGGGCTCAACCCCTGTAATTGCTGCGGGAACACGGAATGTCTGGGTTGTGTCCAATTATTTCATAGTAGAAATAAGACCCTGATAGGCATCTCTTGGCACGAAACCTCCACATTTGAGGCTGTTTGCTTAGAAAATTACCTGGCCAAAAGAAATGGACAGTTTCTTATTTCTCCTAATCCATATCATCAAATAGTTTTTTCAAGTCATTTTTCATCTTAAAAACAAATAAACAGAAGAAGTATGAAGCTGGAGGAGTAGATTTTACAGCACCCCAGAAAGGCAGGTTCCGAAAAGCCGATTTAAAAAATCTATCCTCTCATAAGCAGAACAATAGGAATTTGAGAGACCAAATATTGACAAGTGTGTGTGTGTGTGTGTGTGTGTGTGTGTGTGTGTGTGTGTGTGTGTGTACACTATGTGTGTGTGCATGTAGAGGCCAGAGATCAATGCTAGGTATTAACTGCTCTCTCTCTTAGATTTTGAGATAAGGTCCCTTACTGAACCTGGAGTTTGTAGATAGCCTAGGCTGGCTGGTCAGCAAGCCCAAGTAGAGCCTCCTGTTTCCAACTCCAAGTCCTGAGGTGGGGGAGGGGATTACAGGAACACTGGAGTACCCTGCTTTTACCGGGAACCCTGATTTTATATGAGTACTGGGTATTGATCTTAAATCTTCCTGCTTTCATGGGAAACACCTTACCCACTGAACTATCCCCCCAGCCCCAAAGATTGATCATTGGCAATTGGAAAGAGAACATATCGGTAATAAGACAGATTGACACCTAGAAGGCAACAAAAATTCAGGAGGAAAAAAATTATCCCTCCCAGGCATTGGGTCCCAACTCCTGTTTGAAGATGACACTTTAGGAGGTAAGTAAGGGATGTAACTCAAACAGAGCTGTTCAACCTCACAGCTCCCTGCCCTGTGCGGCCACTAAGCACTCGCAATGTGACTGGTCCAAACCGAGGGGTGCTCTGTGAACATAAAGGCACACCATATTTCAAAGACACACTGCAAGAATAAACAAAATGCCAGAAGCCCGTCATGAGCTAGACGTTTATTGCACAGTGAAGAAACTTTATATTGGCTTAGATAGATCTTGAAAATTAATTTCACCTGTTCCTCCCAACTCTCTAAAAGCTAAGGTGACCAGGAGATATGGAAACGTCTTGCATTGCATTTCTTCTGGCAGCCTCTGTGGGATGCTACTGTGGCATTTGTCTACCTTACCTGAGACCTGGGAGGGAGGAGGAGGGAGTCAGGGGCAAGGTGGATCAAGGGCTTAGACAAGGAGAGTCACAGAGTGATAAAGATCATCTGACAGCCCTGTGCAATGCTAACCCTCATAACCCTAGGTGTGTGTGTGTGTGTGTGTGTATGTGTGTGTGTGTGTGTGTGTGTGTGTGTGTGTGTATGGGGTGGGGATTCATGTGCTTGTAAATGTCAGAGATCAACTGCAGTGTGGTTCCTTGGTTGCTCTCCTCCTTGTTATATAAGACAAGGTCTCTCACTGACCTGCGGTGCATCATCTTAGCTAGATGAGCTGGTTACCAAAAACCAGGGATCTATCTGCCTGTCTCAGAGCCCCAGTACTGTGCATACTAGGGAGTGGTAGTTCTTTTTATAATGTTTTAACTTGGGTTCAGTGGATAGAAGTCAAGTCCTCATGTTTGCAAGATAAGCATTCTCCCAGCTGAGCTGTCTTCCAGGCTCACCTGAGCTGTGAAAGGAATGGACGAGCTGTGCAGGCCCTAGGAGCCCAGGACCCTTATTCAATTGCCACTTATTCTCTTGAACCCCATATTGAGGTTATCTCAATATGTAGGCAAAGTTAGAACTGGCTATCCTGTCCTGATGCTTGTTCACACAAACACTCAGAGTAAATATCTGCCTCTTCTATTCTCTCTTTTCTCATCAAGAAGCTAGTGTGAGAACCAAATGGTGTTGTCTGTGGGAAAGGATCTAGCAGGTTATCTAGTCCTCTGGAATTACATAATAATTATTCCTGTTCTAGCTTATGAGCTGTGAATTGCTCCTGCCTGGCATGACACTGTAACCCTGGGGCTGGAGAGATGGCTCAGTGGTCAAGAGCACTGACTGCTCTTCCAGAGGTCCTGAGTTCAAACCCCAGCAACCACATGGTGACTCACAACCATCTGTAATGGGATCCAATGCCCTCTTCTGGTGTATCTGAAGAGAGCAACAGTGTACTCATATAAATAAAATATAAATATTTTAAAACATATAAAATGATGCCCATACAGATGGAGAGAATGGGATGCTAATTAGGAAGAGGAATAGAGGCAGCAAGGATATGTGGTGCAGTGAAGGACCAGAGCACAAGTGGGCAGAAAGGATGGGGAGAGAGTAGGCTCCAAGCCACAGGCAAGGCCTGCATGCCAGAAAAGATGTCATATGGTCCAACACAACGATGAACTAACTTGAGCCTCTGTTTCTTCACTTACAAAGTAGGATCAATGCAAGTGAGCCACAGGGTGTCATGAGGATTCACTCATGAAGAGTGCCTGTGTGTGGGGCCTGGCTCAGTACATGCAGCCTCTATTCTGAAGAGCCTAGCTACTGATCTTCAAAGCCTGTCCTCAGCCATGCCAAAGACAAGATGTCCAGAACCATGTAAGTTCAGAGTGAGTTGGGTACAAAGACAGAACAGAGGCCTGGGAGTCCTTCAGCAGATCTTAGTCTTGTAGAGGCAAAGTTCCCTCAAAATGAGCATGCATATGTACACACACACACACACACACACACACACACACATACACACACACACACATACACACACACACACACACACACTGGGGGGTGGAGAGAGAAACAGAGAGAGAGAGACAGAAAGAGAGAGACACAGAGAGAGACAGAGAGAGAGAGACAGACAGACAGACAGAAAGAGAGAGACACAGAGAGAGACAGAGACAGTGAGAGACAGACAGACAGAGAGAGAGAGAAAGAGAGAGGGAGGGAGAAAGAGAGAATTGACCTTAGGCCATAGAGCAACCTCTAGCGGAGGTGGGGTGAGAGCTACAAGAACAGGTGAGTGTCCTAAGGACATATGTGCCTCTGGAGATATCTGGTGCCTTCTCTCCTCCTAGGACATACTTCTCCTCACTGTTGGGGTCGCTTTCTTCCCATGAGGAGACTAGATTTCAATCATGTTTATACTGTGCTTCTAGACAGCGCCTCTGCTCTCCACAAGCCTGCAAGGCAAGGATGATAACCCTCAATGACTGAGGAAAAATGGGGACACTAAGAGCCCAAATGGATTGTCATAGGTGAAAAATTATCCAAGGACACAACCGAGGTTTGAACTTAAGTTCTCTTATGCTGAGTTTGTTAAGTAAACTCAAATACTCCTGAAAATAAAGATGGGAACCTGGACATAAATGGGGACCAGGATCCATTGGTCATGTGATGAACTTTTCCATCTTGCCCATGGTACCCCTGAACTTTGGACCTCATTTATCACATTTGTAAAATATGAGTGTTTTCCAAATGGCTCCTGAGATTGCTTCCAGTTGTGAGCAGCTGTGCCTGGTCATCTGAGTCCTGTTCATCACTCAAAGTTCATCTGTCCCTGCTTACATGGCAGCCTTATAGCAGGTGACCCTCTCAGCCAAGGAGAAGCTGACAACTGAACCATGCCAAAAGCTGCTTGTGACAAGTATACCCTTCTGCACCTCAGATCCAAAAACACCCCACAAAGTGAACCCCAGCAGCCCAATTCCCCCAAAGAGGAAGCTGAGGCTCCAAGAGAAGAAACATTTAGCCACATTCCACTCATAAATGAAGCAAAAGGATTCAGACATACAGCTGCTCCATCAGCTTTCCTACCCCACTATGCAAATATTGCCTTTCTTAAATCCTGAGCTTTCTCTCTGCCTCTTAGGAAAGTTTATTTTTCAATGAGGAAATCTCTTGGCCAGTCAGCTTTTCCTGAGCTCCAGGAAAAGGCAGGAATCCAGCAAGAGAGGACAGGTGTCTAGAAACACTCAGAGCCTTGTCATCTCTATTATTAGTGTGTGTGTGTGTGTGTGTGTGTGTGTGTGTGTGTGTAGTTAGTGTCAGAGGGTTTGCTGGATTTCTATTTTTAAAAACTTTCATAAGCAACAACTGTTCTGAGGAAAAGATAAGGCAGAAGCAAGGGCTTTCTTTTCAGCTCTTTAGCCTACTTCTCCTCCCTTCAAGAGAAAAAAAAAAGAAGTAAAATCTGGCAGGCAGAGAAGAGTGGTTGAGAAGAAATCCCGAGAGGGAATAAGAGTAGAAGAGAAAGCGGGGTTCATGGGGTTCATGTGTGCCTCCCAAGAGACGGTGTCTCAACATAGAAACTTGGTCACTGGAGGCAGTGGTGCTGCAGGTCGACAGGCTGGGTCCCAAGATCTACAGCATCCTGGTAATCCCGGAAGAGGAACAAGAGAGCACAGGCAAGAAGGAATAATAGAGAGGGGAGGAGAAAACAGGACCCACACAAAGGCTGGTTTCCTTCAGCTGATGATCCCTGCAGCCCAGCTACCCACATCAACCCACTGCGGTCCCACCAGCACCAAGGCCAGCACCCACGTAGTGTTCCCTATTGGTGGAAACAGGCTTTCCACCTTTTCTTGTTCACCAAGCCCAGAGCAAGCAGGTGCCTCTAAGTGCCCTTTCAGGAGGCTGACTTTCAACTCCCTGCTCCTCTCCTGCGACCTTCTGCATTCTCTTCATAAGGCTGCCCTGGAAAAGCAGCACAAGCCGAATGGCTTCAAAATAAGTGGGACTCGTGCCTATTCTTCCAGGAGCTCAGAACAGGAGATGATATGGCATGAAAATAGGCAATTATCCTCAGTACAAAGCATGTTGTACTAGGAGCATTGGAAGGGACCAGCAATCCCGAGGCTATGGGGACGATAGCACTGTTTGTGATACAACCACTTTCTCTTTCCTGTAATATTACTGTCTGTGCCTGCTATCTGTGACCAATCATGATCTGAACAACGTAAATGGAAATTTTTAGACGTGGATAATTTCAGAGTTTTAATTGTGCATTATTCTGACTGGCGTGATAGAAATCCCATGTCTCCTGGATCCATGCTGACCTGGATGGGAATCTACAAAGCATGCATGCTAGACACACTACTATTCCTACCTTAGTTAGCAGGCATACTGTCACAGAATCCCAGTGCTGTGGTGTTCCAGTGACCTCAATTTTATTCTGTAACAATTCTGACCTGGGAAGGTAGTATGCTGGGAACTTGAATATCACAAAGAAAACCCTGAAATTCTTTTAAGTGAAAAGCTGAAAATTCTTGACTTTATATAGTAACATTTATTAGTTTATATTATAAACACGTAAAAGTTTACAAGGAAAGAAAAACATGGTGTATGTTAAGACTGCTAGAACCATGGTTAGAACAACTCTTCTGGGGCTGAAGAGATGGCTCAGAGGTTAGGAGACCATACTGCTCTTAACCAGAGGACCCAGGTTCAATTCTCAACAGCTCCAAGAAATCAATAACCTCTTCTGCCCTCTACTGGGCATGCACACACACACACACACACACACACACACACACACACACACACACACATTCATAAAGGAAGAGGGGTATGTAGGAAGGAACCACATGATGTATAGAAGGATTGTGGATAACACATCTCTTGGCCTTTTGGCTAGAGGGAAGGAAGGACTGCTAGAAAGCACTGGAAGGTAAATCTGAAAGAGATTGCAGAAGATGCTAAGATGGTTGACGTAGTGATCATGAGGTCCTGGCTTTGCTGTGTAGACAGTGAGACATGTACTCTGGGCTAGGCAAAGATTGGGCAATCAGTGAAAAATTGAAAGTCACTGCCATGTTTCAGGTGTAAGGAAATCGAATCTACCCCTGGGTAGTGTTGGCATTGGCATGGAGAGAGTTGCCAGATGCTAGAGTTGACTGTGGTACTTTGGGAAAGACAGAAAAACTTCTGGAAGTTTCTTTAGGATGTGTTTAGGAATGACAGAGCTCTTTGAGAGGAAGTTGTTCTGTAATTTGGCAGGTTTGCTTCAGCTTTGGGAGTTGCTGGTTTTTCTCCAGGGAATGGGGTGTTTGTGTTGAGAAGTGCACACTCAGCAGCAGTCTCCCATATAGTGAGAACCAAGCACGGGCTTTGGGTTGAGTGCTGTGTTTAAAAAAAAACTCAAGAAACAGCTGTTCACAGAGCCCTCCAAATCTTCGAAGTGGGTATCAATTCCTCTATTTTATAAGTGAAGCATTTAAAGTTCAGAGAGGTTAATCAAATTGTCCAATGATAACCAGTCAAGCAATTTATCTCTCTCCAGTGTTTTGCAATTCAACAGTGAGGGGGAAAACATGAATGGGACCCAACTTCCAACTCTATTCATACTGGTGTAGCACTAAGATGCTGGTCAAAGTAATGACCTCAACCTTGATCTCTAAAAGAGATTGCAGCTCACTCTAAATCCTAGAACCTCACTTCTAAAACCTACAATGAGATGAACTATTTGAAACTGACCTGTCACTTATGACCTAGGTAATAGATGGCAGGCATGAATTTCTGGATAGAAAGGTACTTTGCTGCCAAGATTCCAACAAAATACTTTGCCACCTAGTTTCTTGACTACCCTGGAACTCCATTCTTATCTGCAGAAGAAAGGCTGTTCTGCGGCTCTAAGTAAAATACAAAAGCAGAGGTTATCAACCACTGAACAATCCACTTATTCTCCATGCTAGCCATGTGTGACATCAGCAATATTGACATCACTGTCCCCTCAGTTGCATGGGCCACAATCTGGTCATCATTTGTGACAGGTCCGTTTGACCCACATGCACCTTTTATCATCACATCTTCTGTGCTCAGCCTTCCAGATATCTCTTGCTCTTCTCCATCACCCTGTGGTCTCTGGACCAATCCACCTAACTCTTTGCCTGATGGTTTCAGAGTGTGAAACATTCTTCATAGACGTATGTGTTCAGACATGTGGTCCCTGTATGGTGGTAAGGTTTGGGAAGACTGTGAAACTTTTAGGAGGTGGGAGCCTTCTTGGAGGAAGTGACTCACTGGACTTTTTGTCCTGGTATTACTCCCTGTTTGCTTTCCGCTTCCTTTTATGCAAATGCAACCTAATTAGCCAGACTCCAGCTCCTACTACCCTATAATCCCTGACTGCTGCCATGCTTTCTTTCCCATATCCAGCTGTATCTGTCTGGAACTCTAAGCCAAAATGAACCCTTTCTCCCTTCAGTTGCTTTTGCTAGGGTGTTTGGTCACAGCAATGAGAAAGTAACTAAGGTGTCTAGCTTATGACATATACTCTTGTCGTCTCTCCTCGGTGAAGAAGTCAGTTCAAATCCACAACTGTTAGCATTGTCTTGTTCAAAGTTCCTCATCCACTACTACCCCATTGCTCTTCTGGTTTCATTCTAAGTTCTTCCCATAATTCACAGGGCCCTCTGGGATCTGGTGCTGACCGCATCCCTGGCTGTCTTTGGGCTGATCTCCACTCATTCTTTCACATTCAACACTGTGTCCTTTCTGCCTCAGCATGTGTTCTTCCTTTTCTGCCTGAATCGATCTCTCCTGTGTTCTTCACCCAGTAACCTGCTCAGCCTTGGGGTGCCAGTTTGAAATCACTCCCCTTTCCCTGCAGAGTTTCCCTCAGCATCCTGAACTAGTTTAGGGCAGCTAGTGACAAGCTCTCAGACATCCTTCCTGTCTTTCTCCAAAGCCACATCATCACAGACTCCTTTAATTAATCCTTCATGTGAATATTTACTTAACAGCTGTTCTCCCATTTCCATAAGTTCCATGAAGCCCGGAACTAGTTTGTTTACCATGGCATCTTCAGTGGTCAGACCCTAATAGAGAGTCAATGTGTGGCTGCCAAATGAAGGGCTGGGTGTCAGTTGAAAAGCCTCTAGTACAAGGGCTGAAGTCAGCATTCAGCCAACATTTTCCTTCCTTCTCCTCCTCTTCTTCCTCCTCCTCTTCCTCCTCCCCTTTCTACTCCTCTTCCTCCTCCTCCTCCTCCTCCTCCTCCTTCTTCTTCTTCCTCCTCCTCCTCCTCCTCCTCCTCCTCCTCCTTCTTCTTCTTCTTCTCTCTCTCTCTCATATACCCACACACATACACACTGCTTTCTATTAAAATGAAAACTTGTTTCCTTATACAGACCTAGTGGTGCAGGCAGGTAATCAACTACTCAAGAGACTAAGGCAAAATGGTCCCAAATTCAAGACCTGCACAGGCTACAAAGTAAGTTCAGGACCAGCCTGGTCAACATAGTGAGACTTTATTTCAAAAAAAAAAAAAAATGTCCATTCATTCTGGGGAGAGAGCTTAGTACTGAGCACCTGCCTACCATATGTGAAGCCTGTTTCTTCTGGGCACCTACCTGGAAGTAGGAAGCTCATCTCAAAGGGTAGTCATACTCTTCGCTCTAAAAGATGCTACCATTTTTATAAAGCAGTTACAGTCCCACCAGCAGCACACAGCTGTCTTCATCGTTTAAAGAGTTTTCCAGTAGTTTGCGGATTTGTTCAGGAAGTCTCAGAGAAGCACAATGTCCTATCCTCCCCATGGTTGCTCTTGTGATTCTTCAGCACAGCTTCTATATTATAGTAAATCAGCCGCTATAGGACCTGACATTTGACTCCCCAAATGACAGGGTCCACATGCCACATTGCTGTCTTGCTAACTCTTCCTGTCATATTGTGCTGCACAAGAAGTAACTTCCTCTGAGAAGTCTATCCCTCTTCTCTGCACACCACAACAGCTCCCCCAACTCTCTTACTCCTTTCCTCCATCAACCAGTGGGATAGTGACACTCTTGTATGGAGATATTGTGTCTCAGCCTTCATTACCCTCTGTACTTAGAGAGCTGTGACATCTAGAATGACTGAGACCTAGGCTCTCAAAAAGTGAGTATCAAGGCAGTTGTATGAGTTGGTTGACTGATAGTGAGGGTCAACACTTCTGATTCTCTTGGGTCATACCATTCAACACACCCTGCACTCAGCAGGTGCCAAATAGAAGCTTGCTGTAGCAAATTGGCACAAATCACAAGTGAACCTTCCCCATGACTTATGGGAAAATGACTGGTCTGTTATTTTGGCTGAATTCTGGAAATATTTGGCTCTTATTTCCCACCAGCATTTTCCACTGTCACTTGGGAAACAAAGCAGGGGTGATTCAGACATATTTCTCACCCACTCGAAAAGCTGTCTTTGCCCCACTTTTGGCCTGCCACAGGCTCTTATCTCTAAGATCTGAAGTTCAGAAATGGGGTGTTAGGAATGAAAATAAAGACAACCCCACCCTACCCCAAGCCCTCAACAACAGTCTCAAGAGAGAGCTAATTGTAACTGTTGACAGCTGACTCTGGTTCGGTCTGCCTTTAAGAGGAAAAAACAAGAGGTAGGAGTCTTGAGGGGACCCTTCCCAGTTTCCAGACAGAGAAAGAAAAAAAAAAAAAAAAAACCACATGATTTCTTGAGTAGACTGAGACTGGTGCTGTCCCCACTGTCCCCACTGTCCCCACTGTCCCCACTTCTAGTACTGTCATGAGCCTGGCCAGATGATTGCCTGCAGGACAAGACTCTGGAACACCCTAGTTAGGCTGATATCACACTGCTCATAAAGGGGACTATAAACTCATCAAAAAAAATACACAAGGAAATCTCTGTATATATCTTTTTTCCATTGAAGAACTCATTTTTTTTTATCCAACGTTTAATAGTGTTTATAGCTCGCTTTCCCTGAGGGCTGAGATATGGCTTCTTCTGAGTCTTATCTCCACCAAAAAGCAAAGGTGCTTCTCTAAGGAAAATAATAATCATAATCAGTAGCAATAATGACAAAATGCCAGGAGCAGACTTTTATGATTCAGATATGGTTTGTCTTCAACAAAACTCATGCTGTTCCGTTCCTGCTACCTTAAAGAAAAGCTGAGATAATCAGCTTACGGGAACGAAAGGTTTATTTTGGCTCACAGTTCTGCAACTTTCTGTTGGTGGCCAGTTGGCCTTTGTCTTCAGAACTGTGGAAAAACAATGAATCGTTGGAGAATGTGTAGCAGAGGAAACTCATCTACCTCATTTCAGGGCATGAAAGAGACAGAGAGGAAAGCCAGTAAATCTTTATTGAGTGCACACTCCCTATAACTGGAAGACCTTCTAAGCTTCACCTCTTAAAAGACTTATCAGCTCCTAATAAGGTTGCAGGATGTGGACCAGACTTTTCCATGTGAACCTTTGGGTGACATTCAACAAAACCATAGCAACTCTCAATGTGGTCATGTGTAGAGGTGGTAGGGCCTTCAAGGGGTGATTAAAATAAATAAATGCACTTTTGCACATGAATCTATATATCCATGGAGCCAGGAGAGGGTATCAGAATGCCAGGAACTGGAGTTGCTGAGTCCCTTGTGAGTCACCCTAAGTGGTGTTGGAAACCAAAGCTAAGTCCTCTGTAAGAACAGTAAGCCCTCGTACCTACTGAGCCATCTCCCTAGCCTTGGAATAAATAAAACTTTTAGAAGAGGTGATTTGATCATTAGGAAGGATTAATACCTTTCAGATAGGAGTGAGTTCTGACTCTGATATCCCATTGGAATCTGGTTATTCACTGAGAGAGATCCTGTTGGTAGGGGAGCAAATCTGTTGATTTCAGCTGTCTTCTCCCCTGCATGCCTGCTCTTTTGCACAAACCAAACAGCCCCCTGGTTTCTTCAGGAGATGAAGCAGAATGAGGCTCCTACCAGAAGCTAAGCAAAAGTAGCACTTTGCTCTTGGACTTTCAGAACAGGATGTAAGTCAAAACAAACCTATTTTCTTTATAAATTACCCAGCCCCAGGTATTTTGTTACAACAATAGAAAACACACAGAGAGACACATTAATTCTGTTTGTGTGTGCCCAAAGGACTCCTATAGGAATATATATTTTGATGCAGTTAAATGATAAATATTTGAAACCATGGTACAGGAGCAGTAAGTAGGGTTTTGTTTCTGTTTTTACAGAGGCTTGCTTCTCAGGTTTTAATTTTGGCACAGATACGCTGTACATCCTTGCTTGAGTAAATCGATTCCCCTTCTGGGCTTCAGATTTCATATCTGTAAAAATGAGCATAAGAATTTAGATAGCTCCTTCATCTCTGATCTGAGTTCTTGTAACTCCATAACAGAAATGAATGGTGCATTTATTAAATGCAGACTATTTTTTGTATAAATGATGTGTGTGTTCATCTGACTAGCAGTTATTTATGCCTGCCTGGTGCTAGGCTCTGACACAGGCAGATAAGCACAAATCTGCTGATAAAAAGACAGAGGGGGCTGAGGATGTAGCTTGGTGGTAACACAATTACCTAGTATGCATAAGGTCATGGGTTCAGTGCCTGGTGAAGAATTTCAGGGGAGAAAGCCTTGGGCTTCAGAAGAGAAATCTTACCAGGAAGAGAAAGGGGAAAAAAATGAAGGTTTATAGTGGAGAGTAAAGATACAACATGATTTAAGGTTTTTACATGTGAAAACAAATTATTTACTTTCTTCCTTTCCTCCCTTCCTCCCTCCCTCTCTCTTCCCTTTCTTTCCTCGTTCTTTCCTTTTTACTAAGGACTGAACCCTGAGCTTCTTGCATATTAGGCAAACCCTCTTCTACTAAGCTATGGCCTTTACCCTAAAAGCACATTTTTCATGAAATCCAGTCAACTCTTAAACTGAGTTTAGTAGGTGATTTGTTTTCTTTCTTTTTTCCTTTCTTTCTTTCTTCTTTGTTTATTTTTTACTGATTTACTTTACATCCTGCTCACTGGCCCAATCCCAGTCACCTCTCCTAAAACCCTTCCCTTCTTCCTTCTCCCCTTCTCCCCTGGGTCAAGTCTCTGTGAGGCTAGGTGTATCCTTCCTAACTGTGAATACTCCCACTACCTTTCCTGGATCTCAGTGAGTCCCTCTGTAAAGAATGAGGATGGTAGTGGCCATTCTAAGAGCTGTAGCAATCACACACTAGGTCTACAACAACCACATGCAAAGAACCATCACAAAGAGGGAAAGGCTGATGTTCTTGCTGGTCTTCCAGAGAACATGAGTTCAGGTCCCAGGCCCATTATGAAGTGACTCACAAAGGCCGGTTAGTCCAGCTCCAGCGGATCTGATACCTTCTAGACTTTGCAGGTAGCTTCATGCATGTGTACATACATGGCTTCCAGGAATCGCATGGTGGTTATCAGACTGTACTTTTAACCTGCCTTGGCAGCTCTAAGGTTGTACTCTTAAGTGCCCAACCATAGCAATTCTCCCTACAAGCTTTCTCCAAATTTCTCTTTCCCTTGGACTTGTCCCTGAGACTATTCTTAATGGATCTATGTCATGTTCTATCCATGGAGATCAGCTCCCATGGAAAACAAAGCAAAATGAAACAAAACAAAATATACAAAAAAAAAAAAAAAAAAAAAAAAAGCCTACTGGCATGTTTTCTTTCTTTCAAGCTACACAACCAAAAGGTCTTCCTATGCCTACATTTCTGCTCAGAGCATTGGTCCCCCCCCCCATCCTTAGCAATGTGTTTTCTCTCTGGCATACCTGCTACATGGGTTCCCCTTGGGCCTGGGAGGTCATTTGCCTTCCTAAGGGGGGATTGCAGGAATTCATGCTGGAGCAAAGGGGGGAAATGAAAACAAGTTGTTATGTCAGCTAGGCACCCCGCTATATTTATTTACTCCATTAATTAAAGTAATGAGAAACAAAACCTGCTGCTCAGGGGGCAGGAGCTGAGGCTTTGCCTCTGGAAAATAGGTTGGCTGTACGGGTGTAAGTGTGGTGTGTAGCTCAATGAGTGTGTAGCAGCAAGATCTTCTGTCATCAGTTCCTAAAACCCTGGGAAGCTGGGGGCAGAAGAGGACCTCTATTTGGTGCCCAACCCTCCTCTCAGTCTTCCTGGAAGTGAAAGTGGTCCAGCTGATCAGGCTGACTAGCTGGCAGCAGGTGGTCCAGAACCCAGCATCCCACACAAAAGGAGAGGTTTTCATCTCTTCCCAGAGATAGGCTTTGTTAAAGAAAGGAAAGGACAGCAGGGGTGGAGAGGCAGAAGGATGTGCCCTCTAGGGAAGGAGGAGGAAAACAGAGGAGTGCTGGATTCCCAATGCAAGACCTAAGGATGGATCTCCGACCTGAAGGCACAGAGGGATGACCTTCATGCTCCATTATCAGAGCTTACATGAGCCCGAGCCCTGGATGGCAACAGGAGGGTGCTCAATACATTGGCCAGGTATGGAGAGACAACTCTTTCAGTAAAGCAAGCCTCCTGCACTAGATAGAGGGAAGGGGCAGGGGAAAAAAAGGAACAGCTCCAGCTACATCCAAAGTTCTTAGGAGCTTGATTAATTGTTTTAATTACTCAGCCTATAGCCATTAAGGCAAGTGGTGTGGACAACAGTAGCACAAGAATAGGACCCAAGATTAGACCTCGGCAACTGCAGAGTTATTCCTCCAGCGATGGACCCTTGTCTCTAAAGAGGAATGTGCAGGGCATGATCCAAGGCAGAGCCATGCCAATGAAGAGCGCCCGGCCTCTTCCCAGCCTCTTCCCTTGTCCTCGCATCTCCCTGGGAGAATTAAGTGCCTACAAAACAATTTGCATCTGGAAAATCTCCAAAGTGGATTTTATTCTCGCCCAAATGTTACCCAGTATTTTAATTAACCTGGGCTTATTCTTCTAATTACTTGAGTTTTATGCGGTGAATTGCTGTTCAGGAGTGGAGACGATCAGTAAACACAATTACCGTGTATAATATTCCTAGCAAAGCTTTGCCCTTAAAATTTTTATTTAAAAAAATAATAATTAGTAACATAAATCTTTAATTTCTGGTTCGCTGAGGAGAACAGACTGAGGAAGATAGAGAGAGAGAGAAAAGGAAGAGCTCTCTTCAAATGTGAAGATTTCTTAGTAGTCACCCACCATGTGATGCTTTAATGGGTTTTCATCACTCTTAGAAAATATCCAGGAGAAAAACTACGGATGCAAAAGATGCTGTGATATATTATGAAGTGGGGGGAAAAATGAGGCCTAAGAGAATGTCAGTGACGTAACATTTTTATAGAAGGTTATCAAGAAGCCATCATGTGAGTGTCTGTGTGTATCCAAATGTGTGCTCAAAATATACGGCAGAACATATAACAATTAGACAAGCTACTTACCCTTGGAAAGCAGGAATGGAGCCAGAGGAGAGGAGATGAGAGACTCTTCGTTTCTATTTTGAATGCTGCAATATTAACGTCCGAATTCTACTTTAGAAGTGTGACTTTTGTTTTAAGTGTTTCTGTAAATCCTGAAAGCCACTAGTTTTGAATAAACAGGGAGAATTACATCCTACAGAGCCTTGCCTGGGAGGCCTGTGATCAGTGAGGGGAAGCCCACTCCTGTAGGGAGAGCTGCCTGTTTGCAGGGTGGTTGGCTGTCACTATGCAAACCCCTGAGCTCCAAGCATCCTCTCTTCTTCAGCAGAAGCACCTCGAGGATGCTGGTCCCCTTGGCCTGACTCCCTGGATTATGCTCTGAGATTCAGCACTGACATCTTTGACTCCTTCTTTCTGTCTCCATTTCTTCCCTTAGGAGATATAACCTGTTTTCTTGTACTATCTTCTGACCTCACCTATTCCTGTTTTCCTCTTGGACTCCATCTTTTTTCTTATCCTTGGCTTATCCAACTTCTGTTTTTAATAACCATCTATTTGCTATCTGATCATGCTATCAGCACATGCCCTCTCTAGCTCTCCTTCTTGACTCCCAATCTGGTCTAGTGCTTAATCTCACACACACACACACATACACACACACACACACACACACACACACACACACCTTAATTTAATGTGCATTCTAAACACCAGGCAACTGTTGAAGAAACATCAACTTAAAACCAAATATAGGTGGGGACTTGGGGGCAAGACAAAAATACTATATATTATAAAATTGTTTACTTTAAAATGGATAAGATTTTTACGTGAATTTTAGTTTGAGGTTTTGGGGGGGTTGTTTTGTTTTGTTTTTGTTTGGTTTTTTGTTTGTTTGTTTGTTTTAATGTAGGCAAGGGGCTGAAAAAAATGGTTCAGCAGTTAAGACCAGTCTCTACTCTTTATATAAAGACTATGTAATGCTGAACTCAGAGTTTTTTGGTTACTACTTCATACAATACATTAATTCAATCTTTTATTTTTAGAAAAGATCTATTTTATGTATGTGAGTACACTGTAGCTGTCTTCAGACACACCAGAAGAGGGCATCAGATCCTATTACAGATGGTTATGAGCCACCATGTGGTTGCTGGGAATTGAACTCAGGACCTTTGGAAGAGCAGTCAGTGCTCTTAACCACTGAGCCATCTCTACAGCCCCCATGGAATTAATTCAACCTTTAATATGATTTTATTTCCCCAATATGGGCTGGTTAACAGGAACTGGTCATGACAAGGTGAAATAGACCAGGTTCCTACATTCCTGGATGTCAAGGGTCCCAAGGTACATCAGGACAAAGTACCACAGGGGCAGTACAGGGGGTAGAGTCTCAGGAATGTCAAGACACAAGTTGTCAGATATCATGGGGACACCAACCAATGCCAACCAAGACACTAAAGGAAAACCTCGTATAACCAGATCTCAACTCTGCCTTGAAAGCATGAGAAAGAAAGAAAGACTTGCCTACAATATCCAGGGAGGGGAGACTAACTCTGGGTAGTTGGAGATCTGTAACAGGAATGGTGCTTTCTGGGTAATCATGAAGAAAGAATGAGTTTGTGTGCCAAGAGGACTGCAAAGGTAAGGAAAAGGATCCTCCAAGCAGAAGGAGAAGCCTGTTCAAACCCACTGTGTGTGCCGGAACAGTCAGCAGCTTAGGATGCCAGGAACTCAGAGGGCTTGCTGGGCAGAAAGAGATGAAGGTAGCAGAGGAGCTATGAGTGCCCAACTAAGTTCCATTTTACTGTGCAGAGATACACTGATAGAAGCAATTTAAAGTAGAAAGGTTCATATTTTCATCCACATTTAGGAATTAGAAAGGGAACAGGAAGTGGAACAAAGCTATCGACTCTCCAAGCCCAACCTGAGTGATGGATGTACTTCCTCCAGTACGAATCTAACCCTTCCAGGTTTTGTAATCACCCCAAACAGCCACTCCCTGGAGACCAAGGGTTTAAATACATGAGCCTAAAGCATTTCCCATTCAAATCATTCCACCAGCCAAAGACTCTTGCTTCATTTTGTATATAAAGGACATGGCAAGGCATGTTTACATCTACATTCCAGAACTATCTCCCCGGGGCCTTTCAAGGATTAATAAATACAGAACTAAACACCAGATGGTCTGAAAACAACTGAATCAGCTCACTGGCTTATGCTGTCCTAGAAAATCCACATGAAGTTACACTTTGTTAATGGAAGAAGGAAATCTGGTCCAATTTATGAATGGTCTATTCAGCACCAGACTCCAAGCTGGATGGATATGTCCTTTTTGTATGCAACATGGTTCAAACCATGGGATGGGAGGGAGAAAACATGGTGAAAGTATGTTCAGTCACAAATTCATGCAATCAGAAAGCAGTTAACGTGGAGTCGTTTTTAAAAATAACAAGTTAACATTCCAAGCTTATTGCTATGCTTTCCTAATGGTTGAGCTGCGAGGCTGTCCTAGATATCCATCAGCGGATGAATAGATAAAGGAAATGTGCTACAGTACAATTTTATTTGACCAGATAGAAAAAACACAAAACAACAAAACAAAACAAAAACCCTGACATTGGCAGAGAAATGAATGGAGCTGGGTTCATTAGGTGAAGCAAAAGAAGCCAGTCTCGGAAAGCCTATATCTTTTGATATCCAACCAACTCGTCCACCATGATGGTCTGTATTTCTTCATGGAGGCTCAATAGCTATAGACAAAATGACACTTAGGCGATTGTAAAAGAGCAGCTGTGGAAACCATTCATCATTATGTTGCCCTTTATGGCAGGCGGTGGGTCAGTGCCATTGAATCCTTAGTAGTTTGTGATGAATTCCTCTGTGGATGTAACAGAAGTTTACTATGTAACCCTTTCTTTCCCTCTTGGCTTGTTTACCATAGACCTCCAAACTCAGCCCTAGAACTCTATAACCACGTTAGCTCAATTAATTTAGTGCTCGCTCTCCCAGCCTTTGTAGGCCTCCTTAAAAAAAGAAACAAAAACAAAATTTGTTTCTTATTTTATCTGTATATATGATCCAAGGCAACTCAAAGCTCTTGACATAGAAATCTATCGAATGAGAACAAAATGCTTATTCTGCATTCCTGGCTCATCTTTCTGTCATTAGCCTGAGCGAATCTCGGTGTATCAATCACACTGGCAGGCTCTGCCCCCTGGGTTCTGTCTGACTTGTGCTCTTCGCTGAGTTGCTTCCCTTGAGCCTTCTCCACGTGTGCTCTGGGTGTTGGTTAGCCATACATTTTGTGTCCTTTTGTTATCAGATCCCTTGCTGTTGTATCAGGGACTGAATAACACTCAACTATCCTAACATGTCAAGCAGCTTTGGTTGGTCCCATTATACAGCTGTGAGAAAAGGAACCCAAAGGGCTTGCACCCCTTGCTCAGGTTCCTGCAGGAAGCAAGGGGTGAGGCAGAGTTTATACTGAGCTTTCGTGAATCCAGAGCCTGTTTGCCTTTCTCTTTGCCTTAGGATTGGCACATTCGCCATCCCTTTGTAGTCAGTCTAGCTCCTAGGCTTCCTGCAACCTCCTTTCTCCCTACCTGCTCAGCTCCCCAATTAATTTTTTTAAGCACAAAAAGAAAAAGAGAGGTCTGCTCCAAGCTGTATTGACAGGACTAAACATCCTGACTGGCTATTTTTCTGACCTAAAGCAACTGCTTCCAAGGTACAGAAATAGAATCTTTCTTTCCCGTTTATCTTTGTTCTTGAGAATCAGAGAATAAAGACTATGCCAGACCCCCCACCTTGTCTATCTTTGTAAAAGAAAAAAAAAATACATTTAAACCTTTTACACGGAGCTCTTCTCCCTTCTTATGGAACCTGATAATGAAAATTAGATGTTGCAAACCCTAACAAGAAATTCAAGTTTCATAACAAATGCCTGCCTACCCAAGCCCTATAGAAGGGCAAACTTCACTAGGAACTGGAGATCTGTCCGTTTGGTGATGGATTTCTTCCTTCTTTCTCTCCTTCTTTCCTCCTTCCTCTTTAACTAGAGGCAGAAGGGTGGGTTCTCACATTGGAATCTACATCTCAAAATGGCTGTGTTCCTGGAAGTACACACGCTCAGCCAAGAAGAGCTTGTGTTCCTAGACACTCCCAGCAGAATGGCGTTCACAGAGTCCTCTCTTCCTAGTTTGGGATTCCAAGGAAGAAGAAGGAAAGAAAAGTAAAGAGGTACTATTTTGCCAATAATAGCATTCCTGGGGCTGGCGAGATGACTTCGTGGCTAAGAGCACTTACTGCTCTTGCCGGGGCAGGACAGGACAGGCATTTGGTTCCCAGCACTCATACCAGGTGACTTCCTAACTAGCAGTAACTCCAGCTCTGGGGGAACTGCTGCCCCTTCAGGCCTCTGGGGCACTTACATGAGTACAAGTGCACACAGACATATGCCCATAAATAAAACTAAAATAAATCATTTTTAAATGGTGCTGTTTTTCCCTGCCAGCTCTCCCAATCCTCCCAATAGCCTCTCACCGTGGTTCTAATGAATAAATGAAGGGCCTGCACGGCAGCATGCTCAGTGTAGGGACCCTAGGGCAACAGCTTCCTCTCTAGCTCTAGACCCACCCACACATAGCCACAAGTGAAGCAGAGTCTTGGCACCCACTAAGAACCTTCCCATGAGAGGACTCCATGATCATCACTGACCCCTAAGGATAAGACTTTCTTATCTACTTCATGCTTAAACTTATTCATTTCTAGCCCATATCCCAGCAGCTGTCCCTCACAAGGGACTCTGGGCCATAGTCACCTGGGCCATCATCATCACCCGTGACTTAGTTGTTCCAGTCCAGATTTAAAAAAAAAAAAAAAAAAAAGAGTCTCTTTCTCTCTAGAATCAGCTGGGAAACAATTGAAAAACTTCAAACAGCATTTGTAATAGGCACAAGATGTGAGGGTAGAGAGTCAACCAGGGATTTCTTAACAGATGTCACATAGCACCTTCCCCTCCGGGTATCTGTATGTCTCAGTAACTGGGACGTTTTTTGTTTTTTGTGTTTTAGCTCTGTCTTTTGTAAAGAAAATACAGATATTTGTACATAATGCTGAAGCCCACAGACCAGTGATGGAAATAACACGAACTCACTGGCACTAATTATATATAATAAACTGCAAAGTGGAGTATGATACCAGGGGATATTAAAGTTACCATGCTACAGTGTAAGAAGTCCTCAAAGCCATGATGGTTTGGTGATCGTGTTGAACAGGATCCTAGAAAGAATGACAGGGCTCCTCCCACCCAGCATTGCTCCTCCTGTTTAGTCTTTGTCTATCGATAACAGAACATCCACACTCATTATCACTAATTGTTTCTCAGTGATCCTTATGCATACAGTTACATCTCTGTGTAGAGTGCCAAGAACAGACAGCCCTTGCTGATTACTGCCTGTGACAATTAACTGTAACTGTCAACTTGACACAATCTAGAATCAACTGAGTAGAGAGTTTTCATGAAGCATCTTACTGGATTGACCTGTGGATATGTCTATAGAGGACTGTCTCCATTAATAATATTAATGTGAGATGACCCAGCCCAATGTGGGCGGCACCATTTCCTAAGCAGTGAGTCCTGTGCAAGAATGGAGAAATTGAGCAAGCAAGCCATTATGTATGCATTCATTTCTCTCTGCCCTCAACTGTGGATGTGTTATGACTGCCTGAAGTCCTGCTTTGACTTCCTCAAAATGATAGTCTGTGACTGTAAGAAACTGTAAGGTGAGATTAACTCCCTTTTCTCCTAAATAGATCTTGGTTAGGACATTTTATGATGCAACAGAAATGAAACTAGAACACTGCCCTTCCTTATAGGATAACTGGATTAGATCTTGCTGCCTTTACATGTTGTGTCTTAGGACATAAACATCTCTGATGTCTGCCATATTAGTTCCCGTATGTTGTATGTACTGAGCACTAAAAAAACTATATTTAATAAAAAAATATAATCACTTCCTATTTTGGAACTCCATTAAGGAGAAGTCTCAACATCATGAGACTTTTAATGTCTCACCATTAAAAGTTGCAGTAATGCTTTAGAATACTGCCATTTTAGGATGGCTACTACTCAAAGCTTGTTTATTATACACCAGGCACTGGCCTAATGGGTTGCATTTACTATTCCCATTTGAGTCAGTCTTCACAAGATCACAATGTCAATGTTATTAGCTCCACATTAAAGATAAGAAGACAGAATTAGAGAGGTTTCATGGTTTGTTCGAGGTCACATTTGTGATAAGGTAAGAATACTGGTATTCAGACCTGGGTTCTTATGTGCCAGACAGCAATCCCAAAGGTCACTGCAGAGTTTGAACTTTATTCTGAAGGCCAAGGGAACCCAAGGGATCTCCAGGTGATGAGTGAAGTGTTTCAATTTGGCAGAGCATGGGTAGGTGGGGGTAGGAGTGGGGCCAGTGGTATTCCAGATAATACAATCCTAGTGAAGCTTCTGAGAATGGAGAATGTGAGAGAAAGAAAGGTGTACTGGAGAGACTTGAATGTCCAGGACCCCAGCTCTTAAGGATAGGCCAAGAAGAGTCCAAGATGGTGACAAGGATTCTGATGTCAGTGTGTCAGTGGGTCGGAGGAGTCACTCTCTGGAGTAAGAAACTTAAGAGGGTAAGAGATGTGGTCTCTCCCTTTGCCGACTGTGGCCAGCCTTTCTGGGCATAAATTGAGAGCTGGTCTTGTGTTGAAGCCCAGGAGAGCTAGCACAGACCAACTCAGCTACCACCCAGGCCAACTCCAACATCTACCCCAACTTTGAACTGCTGGGGTGTATAAAGGAGCCAGTCCACAGATCCAGAGCTTTGGGTCTCCACTACATAGAAGGTAACAACGGGTTATCAGAGAGGAGTCCCAGTGAAGATCCGGTAGCAGAAGCCAGAGGCTCGAACCAGGCTGATGGTTCATTGCAATGGACATTTGCAAGTAAAGCTGTTTGGGCAAAAGTGTATACTGTGGGATACTTTACTGCTTCCACAGCAAGACTGTTGTTTTGTTTGTTTTGTTTTGTTTTGTGGGGGAGGCTGCAAGGGCAGAGAGAGGTTTTAGAGGGATAAGAAAATGAATAAAGCTAGAGTGTTGAAATTCATAACAAATCAATAAAAATGTTGATTAAAAAAAACTAAAAAGGAGACTGCTTTGAGATGAGGAGCACTTCACTGGTCCAGCTGAAGTCCAAGAGTTGGGGGGCATTCACCAAAACATACAAAAAGATTGCATGTGCAGGTACCAAACTCAGGAGAAAGATTTTGCTTTGGACATGGGTTTAGGAGATATAACATACTTGTGAGACTAGAAACCAATGAGACAGATGATTCTCCAGTGCAAGAATGCAGATGAGACGTGAGAGGAAAACATAGCTGAGGACAGGGAAAAGGTCTTGTGCGCAGACAAATAAAGACCTCCCTGTTTTTTCTGAGCCAATAGCATGAAGTTCTTCAAGCACAGAAAAGAAATTATCTCCTTACTCCCCCAAATTCTGCTTCTGGCAAAGCCCATAGACATTCAAATAACCCACAGTTGCCTGCCTGTGATAAAAGGCTTGCTCAGAAATCCTAGGCAGGCCAGCATTCCCCAGGACTGACTATTATCACTGGTAGTATGATAAGACACAGACCAAAAGCAACTAGGTTTGGGGGGGGGGTGCTTTAAGTGGCTTATAAGTTATAAGTGACAGTTCTGTCTTAGAGGTAAGCCAAGGTAGGAACTCAAGGCAGGAAGTTTGGGGAAAGAACTGAAAAAGTGACACTGCTTACTGAGGCCTCACTTCTCCAGTAAGGACTGTTTGCCTTTCTTATACAGCCTAGGCCCACCTTCCTAAGGAAAGTTCCGCCCGTGGTGGGCTGGGCATTCCTGTATCTTAACAATCAACAAAATACTCCTACAGACATAACCACAGGTGCTTCCTTCACAGATGACTGCAGTTTGTGTCACATGACAGCGACTAACCAGCTCTCGCACACTAGCTTGGAATGTTGGGGTGCACATAAGATGTTACGTAAATTGTTTAGTAGGCAGAGTATAGTTTTTGGAATTAGAAATACTGGGGTTTAAATTCCACACTGAATGTAAACTCAAGCAAATGATTTCAAGGCTGTAGGTATGGATTTCACCACCTATGAAAGGGCCTATTTATGCCAAGAAACCCAGAAACATAATCTAACGGCTCAGGTAAGATACAGGTAAGATACAGGCCAGTCACATGATAACCGGCCTACATCTGGCCCTAGAGGAAGCTTTCTCTCTCTCCCTCATCTGGTAGAGAGTTAGAGATGGACATAATTTGGATGGTTTGGGCCACCCCTCCACAAATGGAACCTGTGGAGGTGGAGGGCAGCTCCAGGGTAGGTCTGTGCTTTGTAACTGCATTGCACATGTTCATCATCTCCCTGATGCCCCCCAAGATAGCCCTAGCCATTGTCACTGGACCTGGTGACCAATGTCAGAACAAAATACAGTCGTCTTTTTTATATATAAGAGAAGTTTTCTTCCCAGGCCCCAAGCCATCTCATGTACAGTAAACATCACTGGAACCAGCAGGTATGCATTCCAAGAGAAAATGGTCTCTAGACTCTATTTGAGTAATTTGTTCCTTCTAGAAAAAAACATAAAAAGAACAGAACAGCACAGGACACAGGAAAGGATCAAATCCAGGCACAGCCAGGGTCCAGCTTCTTCACAGGTATTTTTTTACATAGGTTCTAAGCCCGAGGATCAAAGTGAGGCTGCTCCCTCAGATCAGCCCACAGTCCCTAACCTCTGTCCTTGTTGGCGGGCATTTACCACTGGCATTAAGGAGGCAATTCTGGTGCTCAGGGTTGTCTCTAAAGATGAGGCTGTGGCTGTGGCTGTTCTAGTTTGAGGTTAATGACCAGCTCAGATGCACACGTCCTTAGAGAAACACACATCCCACAGGGTTGCTAGCCTGAGCAGTTTAGGCTCCGTCTTAGAGATGACAGGACTACCTTGGGGAAAAATATGGGCCTTCCTGCAGTTCGAAGGTAAACTGGGGTGTAAACCCAGAGACGCTGGTGCTCAGGCTAAACAAGATCCTAAGTGCCACTCACCTCCTTCAAAGCTCAGAGGTAGATCCTTTCCACACAGACTGGGCACGCAAGATGGCTGAGCTGGTAATGCACTGCCCCACAAGCCTGATGACTTTAATCTCTGGAAGCAAAATAAAGAAGAGAACAGACTGCACAAAGGTTGTCTTCTCACCTCCAGACACACTACAGGGCTCAGCAGCCCTGTTCCATTCTCATCACACACACACAATAATAATTAAAGTATTTTGTATACAAAGATTAAGACTCGTCATGGGTGTCTGAAGAGACATCTTAGTCAATAAAGTGCTTATTACGCAAGGTAAGAATCTGAGTTCAGTCTCAAGAACTGACACTAAACCAAGCTCTCAGGTAAGATGTATACCTGTAGCCCCTACACTGGGTTTAAAGAGGCAGGCAGACTCCTGGGTCTCAGCGACCAGACAGCTTAATCTATTTGGCAAGCTTCAGTCCAGTGAGAAAGTTTGTTTCAAAATACAAGATAGGGTTTACAAGATGGCTCATTAGTTAAAGGTGCTTGCAGAAAAGTCTGGTGACCAGGGTTCAATTTCCAGGACCCACATGGTGAAAGGAAAGAACCAGGCTACACTTGGAAGTTGTTCTCCTACTTCCACATGTGGGATACGGCAAGAGTACTTGCAGGCATGCATGTGCACATACACACATGCATACTCATAGCACATATAAAAAAACCCAGCAACCCTAAGCTTCTGACAGAATGGTAATATATTGTATTACTCTGTTTTGAAGCCATTTTGGTAAAAACATCCTGCTTGATTGACTCCATGAGGTAAGAAAGAAGGATGATCAGATTATAGGTAGAGAATATTCTCCTGAGATGAGAGACTTTCTGCCCAATCCTATTTAATGTCTTCATGTGATACCCACCATGTGCAACATTAAGGTCGCTGTTAAGAATAAAATGACTCAGTGGGACCTCCTGGTATGGCAGAACAGACTTAGGAACACGCAGCCCCCATGAGATGGTGTCTGTCACCACACCACGGTTTGAGGGATAGGCATGGGGACAGCTTTGGCTCTTGGTGGACATAATGCTGCTGCCCTTGGGAATAAATGCCACAGGTAGCGAGGACACATTCAGGGACGGAGAGTGCAGGGATCTGCCAGGGGTTGAGGCATTAGTGACAGGAGGTGGAGAAGGAGGAAAACGTGAATTCGGTTTGAGAAAGGGCTCCATGGAGATCCTGTGGGGTAAGGCACACGGCTCTCATTAGCAGGACTCCCTTCTGCAGACACATCAGCCCACATCTCTGCTGCTCAGTCCCTTGTGTTCATTTTTTCAGATATGGGATCCACTTACTTCCTATCTTTACCTTTCAAGGAATTTCTCTCTTTTTTCCTTTAATCCGAGTTCAGGGGTTTCACGGCAACAAGAGGGACAGTCCATTGCATCAAACCAGGGCTCTCAGAAGCCAATGCCAATGACTCCAGGACAAGTGGCTCTTAGGCTCAAGGAGGTGTTGCTGAAGGTCTCCTGGCAGAGCAACCAGGCCACACTCATCTTAGACCCTGAGGGGGACACAGTGGAACAAAACGAAGACACAGAAGGGGCCGGTCCGTGGCTTTCTAGTCCCCCAACATATCTCCCCCCACGAGCTCCAGTGTTAGTAAAAGAGAGTGAGGGGGAAAATGAGAAAAGGAGGAAGAGGGAAAGATGCGGGAGGGACAGATCGAAGAACTGAGAGAAGCCCCAAGATGTAGGAGCAGAATCAGGACCCTCTAGGGATGGGAGAAAGCAGTTCAATCAAACAGAATGGGTCAGTTCTCACTCCTAATCCATAGTTGCACTATGATGAGAATCTGCCAATCCAATAATCTAGAGAAGCTTTACAGGAGGTGCTGAGCACAGCTGCCTGGTCCAGCTCCAACCACATCTACTTGACAAAAGTGATAAAGAGTTATTATAGGAAGGATTGGGCATCTCTATGATGATGTCTGCTCAATCTTTTTTCCTACAAAAAATCATCTTTATCTACTTTATGAAAGTGAATCATAATGTTGATCCGTAGGTGGTGTGCCTTTTCCAGAAATAAAACCAACTCAATCTATTGTGTGTGTGTGTGTGTGTGTGTGTGTGTGTGTATGTGTGATCTAGGTTAAATTCATTTGATGAAATAAAATTGTTCCTTTAATTTCTTCTATCCTCCTACCTTGTTTTCCCCCTTTCTCACTTTTATTCATTCATTATTCATTCATTCAGGAGCATGGAGTTACTAAATGAGCTCACCTGCTAGAGGGCCGCCCAGACCTGGAGCATGATTTCTGACTGGGCTGCCTACTGGAGAGACCAGGAGCAGATGTTTAAACAAGATGACCCTGGGGGTTAGGAGTCAGAAAGGATGGTGACTCCAGGTTTGCTTGAGGTTAAGAGTCCACTCAGAAGAAAGAGGGGAAGACAGAGGAGGTACAGTGGAGCCCCACCTCAGTAGAATCTGGGTCGGCTTCGCTTTAGAGGAAGAGCCCTGGGAGACCCTGTGAGGGGGAGAAGGGATAGATTCAGTTGCTTAGAGAGATCCCGCGTGGTTATTAAGATCTAAGTAAACATCTCAGTGTAAGAACACACACGCATTTGGCGCTTTCTTAAATAATAAGCTGAGGACCACTGAGTCATTTTCTTTAATTAGCTTGGTTCTATATCCCGGGTGAGAAATCCTTCTTCAAGTGAAACTGTGTTTATTTAAATACGATTCCTTGTCTTTGGGGCCTGTTTAGCATTTTACGGGATGAGAGCTCAGCCTTGTTTACCTAGCTGAGCTGCACTTAATCACCTTGGCATCTGATTAATCGCTATCAATGTTTCATTAAGGACTTTCAGGTGGATCTTCCTCCCTAATCCTTCATGCCTGACCTCATCCACACCCACGCACACTTCCTTGACCATGGCTATGGCTGTGCCTGGGTCCTTGGCCACTGAAACAGCTTAGGTTGTTACTGTCTGTTTCCTATTTTTTTTTTTCTCATCTGCTCCAATCTACTCTACAACGTGTTTTAATGTTCTAAAAGCTTCCTGTTAATTCTATTGCTCCAGCTAAATTCCTCACAAGTGAAACAAAGCATAAAGTAAATGTAACCCGATCGTCAACATAATAAATGTGTTCATACCTACTGGTGCGTGCGAGCATGCTCGAACTCCGCCAACCTGGACTTGAGCCACCTTTGTGCCTCGCTGTGGTCACTCTCCTTTCTACTTAGAAAATATTCTCTCTTGATATCTAGTCTCAGGCCTGACCTACTGAGTGCATGCCCTTGGACCGTGTCATTGTAATTCAGGGGCCAATGTCTCTGCAGTCATTTCTACTTCCTCTGCTGGAAGGCACTCTGATATAGACCTCGTAAGTCAGTGAGAGGTGGGGGTTGGGGGGCGTTACCCAGAGCCAGGTGGCCTCGGAAAGATTCCTGGGAGAGGACTGGATGCTGGTGAGATGGTTTCTTAGGTAAAAGTGCTTGCTGTCCAAATGAAGATCTGAGTTTGAATCCACCACATAAAAGTATGGCCTCATGCATGCCTGTAGCCCAACACTGAAGGGAAGCAAGAGAAAGGAGGATCACTAAGACTCGGTGGCTGTCAGCCTACCTCCTAGGTTAGGCAAGAGACCCTATCTCAAGGAAAGACTGGGAAGACTGTCAGAGGATAGCCAATGTCCTCCTCTGGCTCCCATGTATAGGCATAGACAAGTTCCCACCTCCCTACCCACACAAATACCAAAAAATAAATAAACAAAAAAAGAAATACTTTAAAAAATATCTATGTTTCTCCCTAGTTCTTAATTTTCTCATTTACAAACTGGACCAAGAGTATCTGGACCAGCTGATCCTCAAAGGGTGCTACTTTCACGTGACAAAGCCACGAAAAAGTCCCCTGCCTGTCTTTCCCTGGGTGACTTCCTTGATGAAAATACATATACTCTGGTATAAAGAACTTGGGTGACTAGACTCAGTTTTCAAAAATATCCAAAACTAACTTCATATCATCAGAAACACAAGCCACTGTTCAGAGACCTCCATCCAAAGACAAGGGAGCCAATGGAGCATTAGTTACCGCTGCCCAACAAATACAAACGCTGCCATCCCACATGGGTCTCATTCTTCCTTAGAGCCTGAGGGTCAGACCCGGGAGCAGGAGTGTGCGGGCAGGTTCACCTGTGCATCAGGCTTAAGTATACACAGTTGAGTAGAGAGGCAAGACACAGGTTTGCAGGATGTTCATGCAACACTTACCGATTTCCAAATAGCCTACATGTACCATCATACATGACCCCCACAAGAGCCACATGAGCAAAGTGTCATCAAAGGTCAGGAAGGTCTTCCCTGTGACAGACACCGGGTACAGACAGGAGGTCCCTTCCTACATGGGACCTAGAAGAGTAGAGTCTATTGTTGTGGGATGAAGAGAAAAAAAATCTTCAAGGGGGAAGCTCCCACGCAGTGTACAATTACAGGAGAAGCACACTGGTAAAGCCGAGTAGTTAATCATAACAAGCTCCATTCGTTACTCAATAAATATGCACCAAGTGCTTACTAAATGCCAAAGCTCTGTGCTCAGTGGTTTCCATACGTTATCTTATTTAATCTTTATGCTAACCCTGCAAGGCAGGTATTATTATTTTCATTTTTCAAACGAGGAAATTAAGACTCAGAGTCCCAGTAACTTTCCTAAGCTTCCTCTGCTAGCTGGTGATGAAGCACCAAAGAGTATAACTCATCCCACTGGTTAGAAGTAAAGGAGAACTTTCAAGAGGGTCTCAAATACAAAGTAGATGTTCACCAGACAGAGAAAGAATGAAGTTGTCATCTGTACCAGTTCAATGCCATAATATTGTAAACCTGTGGTGTGGAATTCTGCTAGCAAAGCAAGAGACTTTAATAGCAGGTCAAGTGAGCCAGAGGTTACTGGGGCAGAAGGGCCTTCTCAGTGAGATGTGCTCAGAACGTTCAGATCATATTTTTTTCCAAATAGATAGTAGAAGATCTGTACATAACACACTGGGACAAGTAGGCAAGGCTGCAGCTTAAGCTCACCGTCCCCAACCCTGTGACAATTGATACCTGTACTCCTTCCAATTCAACTGTGTGCCCTGCAGGCTGTGAAGTTCTACAGTGAGCAATGACCGAGCCACTGGGATCTTCCAAGCAGGGTGAGGGGATAATTAAAATGGTAGAGTGAGAAGTGAGGGCAGGGGAAGATAGCAAGATCACAAGAGGAACTGGAAGAACAGGGCCTGGGCTCAGGGAGTACTCTGGAAGCACGGAGCACAGGCTTGGGCTAGAGAGGGGTGTGGGGGTCCACACTGAGATCCCTTGGTGACGGTTGGAATGTGGTGAGGGTATGGGCTTAGCTGAGGAATGTTTTTAAGATTTCTGAAGAGAGGCTTAGAACCCACTGGCAAAATCTCTGTGTGTAAAATTCCAGTTCCACATTTAAAAGACTATTGTGCCAATACTCCACAAGCCATAGTGGACACATCTCTCAATCCATCAACGGACACATTTGAGAAGGAAAAAAAAGGATCATAGATAGATAGATAGATAGATAGATAGATAGATAGATAGATAGATAGATAGATGGATGATAGATAGATAGATAGATAGATAGATAGATAGATAGATAGATAGATAGAACGAACACTGCATGGGGAGTTTGCATGCAGGAGGCTAACAGCATTATTATTGTGATCTGATATCTGACACTTTCTATACATCTGCTGTCACCTACAGCAGAAAATGCGTCCCCTCCTACAGAGCGAACCCCTAAATGTACCAGGGAAGACAGGAAAGGCAGATGTGTTTTGTTTTTTTTTTTTTTTTTCTAAAAGAATTCTATCTCTCCTTTATTGTTTCTTCCTGCAGGGGAATAAGATGTGGTAAAATTGGCCTGTCATTGTTTTTTTGCTTAAAAAACAAAAAAAGAAATAGAAACACCTAAATACCACGAAACTCCCTATTGTCAAATGATTGAACACCCACGGCATAGCTCAGCTGACAACCACGGAACCAATTCAGAACATTAAGCTCTGTGTTGAATAACCATTTAGCTATCAGAAATAGGACGGCAGGGCAACTTTGGCTAACGATGGAGGCTGACGTCTTGGCTCATGAAGGAGTGAAAGCTTTGATTCTCTGACTCTTTTGCACAAAGGGATGCTGCTTTTCAAATTAGCCCACATTTCTAAGAGTGAAGGATTTGTTTATTGGTTGAGAACCACCTCGGACATTCCTCTTCTGGGCATGGCCACTGGTTAGACATTTTCCTAAAATTACAACCCAACCTTCTCCCCTTCCCTGTGCAGATTTTTACAGAACAATTTAGAACCCCAAAGGCTCAGAGTCCTCACTGTGAGTTCCTACTATTATTCTGGGCTAACATATTAGGGATTACATGAAACATGCTGAGTTTGCCCTAACATGCAATAATACCTATTTTTAGTGATTCTCCCGTGTGTGTGTGTGTGTGTGTGTGTGTGTGTGTGTGTGTGTGTGTGTGTGCTCCTGTTTTAAACTTCCCTTTTCCCTTTTTGGTTAGGCTTTGGCCACATACACAGGCTCTCATGTCCTCTTGAATCTTGAGCCAATCTTTTATTTTCCACAATATTTGTCATTTCTCTTCTAACAAAGGTTCCAGGGAAAAAAACAAAAACAAATAATGAGGTGTTAACAGGATTGTTACATAAATAAAAAACAGGTGCCAAGAAAGCAAAGGCTTCTTCATACACAGCCATCATATGGTAGCTTTAGCACTTGGAAAGCCGTATTGTGTGAGGCCAAGGGCTGGAGAGGGTTTGACATCAGCAAGCCTGAATTTGACTATAATAAATCACTTTATATTTCTCAGTCTCAAAATCCTCCACAATATAATAGAAAGAATGACATCTATTTCATTATAGTTACTGAGGGGATTAAATGAGATAATATATGCAAAGTTTCTAACACCATGTTTGTCACATTACTATCCTCTACAAGTTAAATATATTATCATTGTAATTTATTATTATTATTATTATTATTATCATTATAGATTTTATGACATGCATGCCAGCTGCTCCAATGATTATTTTTCTTACCTTGTCATGCTAGTTCTAAACTGAAAAATTCAGGCTAAAGAAGATTCAGATAATAGTGAAGTGTGGAGTGGAGTTGGTCTGGGAAAAGGCTCACCCCTTCATGATCATCATCATCCAGACTTCCAATCAATAGTCAGTGAGGTCACTGGGAGGAGACTGGGATAAGGATGCAGAGACAGGGAAAACACAAGGGACACTTGTAAAGCCTCTTCCTGCTAGTCATTCTCACCCAAACTCCTCTGATGTACTGGGAAGAGTTTGGTACTTGCTTGGACATTATGGTTTGATTCTGAAATGTTTCCCAGAGACTCATATTTAGAAACTTGGTCCCCAGCTAGTAGTTCTGTTCTAGCGACTTTGGCAGGGAGGACCTACTGCAAAAGGAAGCTACTCTAAGCTTTCGAAGGTCATTCCTATGCCTGGTTCTTGCTTTCCAGTCACTGTGATACTGAGGGCCTGAGCCATATTCTCTTGCTGTTGTGATCTGAGCTGCCCCACCATTCCCTGCCATGATGAACTGAAACCCTCTTCAACCATGAGCCAAGTGAATCTTGCCTTCCCAAAGTTGCTTCTGTTAGTATTCTGTCACAGAAACACAAAAATGACTAGCATGGTGGCCTTTAATCAGTGTGTGTGTTTATGAATATGCATGTCTACATGCATGTACAGGCACGTGCATTAACAGTGAGAATTCCTTACAAGTCATTCTTTGGTCACAGAGTGTCTACTATGTCACTAGCCCCTAGGGTTTGGGTTTAAAAAGGGCTGAGACAGGTGAAGACACTGACAATGAAGGAAGGCTCAGGAGTTACAAGCTCAGAAGGACAACTCCAAATATACATAGGTCAGGGTGAACATTGCTATCAAGATGACAATATGGTCACTTTTACTACTTACTGTGCAGCTCTGATCAAGGAGAGTGATTGCATTGGCTGAAAGGTCAGAGATATCATGACCTAACATATTAGTATTTTCATTTTATGAATACAACTTTTCTTACTATAGCATCACACACACACACACACACACACACACACACACACACACACACACACACACTGATGGGCTTTAATAAGGGTTGAACCTCTCCTCTAACCCATCACTCACCAGAGGTAATGTAAAAGAAAGGAAAGGCTGTTGGGATAGGGGGAAGTGGACCTGTTTAGAAATAATTCTTTGGGGTGATTCCAATCTTTGCTGTTCTCAGTCCAGTCCACTAGCAAACACCACACACAAATCAACGGTTGCAGTTCAGTCTACTCAGTGGACACTGCATGAGTCAGCAAGGCCAATTTAATCCAGAAGAAACAACAAGGCTCACCAATCAGCCCAAGTACAAGGAAGTGGCAAGAGGCCACAGGAACCATATGAGAAATCCTTTGGTGAGTTTCTCTCTATGAAGTCACCACAAGCAAAGCTCAGCAATGCAATGTAAAGTGAAGCAATACATATGTGTCATCATCGAAGACTGGGGAGGCAGAGCAAGGCAAACCAATGCTTGAGCTCCCACTTCCTGTGAGGTCATATTTACATTCTTTCTAAACAACACATATCCTTGTGTCTGGTATAGCAAAACATCATTTGACATAACTAACTTCCCAAAGAAACCAGAACTTTCTATTTCAGTTTACTCTATATTTTTCATATCTGTTCCAAAGAAAGTATGTATGCCTTCATCTTCTTCTCTATAAGTCAGCAGTTTCCTTGTGACACTGTGTCTATCTATCACTTGTCTGATAACTGGCTCCTCTTTCATTGAGCATGGGGACACATCTCTATGAGAAGCCTTGCTGGGGATACCTTTATAGTTCCATCTTTATTTTGGAGTTGGTTTCCCTGGAGAAACTTCTAAAGTGCAGAATTGCCAGTTCAGAAGCTAGGAGGTTTTTCACAGCTCCTGTGACTCACCAAGCTTTATCACGCCAAGATTTTCCAGAAAACTGTTGTGAGTCTGATGTTACGCATTAGTGCTAGAGGCTTCAGAGAGGCACGGAATGAGTAAGTGTAGGTGTGTATGGGCTAAGGAGGTGTTGAGGAGAAAGCAAACCCTAGTGGGTGAAGGGGAGTAGGAGAGGAGAGATGAGGGAGGAGACAAGGGAGGCTAGGATGAAGGCCCAAGGTTGGCAGACACCAGTTCCTACTCTGTGACCGTATGTGACACTGGTGTGTAGTACCTTCTGAATGTTGGAGAAGGAGAGTATTTTGACTGGCTTTCTCTAACTACTGAGCACTTACTCATGCAGGAACCTCCCTAGACCTCTTCCTAACTGATAGGCTTCTGCCATGTGAGCTTTGCTTTGGTGACATCACTCAGGGCTGGAAAGCAGCACACACACACCCGGCCATAGCAGATCCTCAGAGACCCTTTTCTGACCCCAGTCAATTCTGCTCTCCCCTTGTCCTCCAAGGGGTTCCTGAGTTAGAGTGACACTTACTTTGTCATTTCTTTTTCTTGGATCCCAGAATTCTGCCATTCATGTCATTACCTATAGTAGTATAACATTTAACAAATCCTGCACATTCTTTGATACCTGCCCTAATGCTCTGAGTTTTTTAATTAAACACACACACACACACACACACACACACAGCTTTTATATTTTAATATGCCTTAATCAGCTCAATGGCTGGGCTACATCCTAACCTCCACATGTCTAATCTACCTCCCTCTGATAGTCCTGAGTTCGTACTTACTAAATCCTACATTCCACTATGGCTGCCTTGGACAAAGGCAGCCCTCTTGGGTTACTCTTCTCCAGCTCCTACATAGTAGCTATGTTCTCCATTCCACACCTTCTCAGGCATGGTGTCTCCTCTCCCAGTATGGCAGATTTCTTCTTCTCTTCTCTGTCCTTCACCTCTGCTCTGCCCAGCCATTGGCTGCCAGTACTTCCCAGAAGCTGCATGAGTGTAGATGTTTCAGGCAAACAGTCTTGGGGGGCACAAATTAACATACGAATATAAGCAGAAGACAATTACCAACACATTTGAGTCTGAAATGGGTTGGTATCTAAGCTGTGCCACCTACATGGTACACTGAGTGGCCCTTGGCAAATAAATTCTCTCTGTGGGCTCGCTTTCTTTCTCCTGGAAAATGAGAAATAACTCTGGATTTGGCACTAGCACAGGCTCCATGAATGGTTTTATAATAATAGCCAGTGTGGTCTAACCTGCACCTAAGCCAACAACAAAGAGAATGAAACTGGAACAAAGAAACATCTCATGTCTTCTTCTGTTGATATGCATATGTCGTGGATAATATTATTCATGAAGGGAGCAGTTATGTGGCTGCCTTAGAGACACATGTAACAGTTCTGGTTGATATCTGTTGTTCTGTTACTCCAGCCAATCCCAATCACCTTCTCTTTCTTTCTTCTATTTGGATAATCACACTGGTCTATACCATGGCAGAAAGACACACTACATCTCTCATGGAGGCCCCTCCTTGGAATGGACAAAGGGATAAACAAGATATAGCAGACCCAAGGCAATTTCTTGGCCAAGCCTTTTTATAAATCAAGTAGGGTAAACAAAACCATTGGTGGCTGACACACAGGAAAGCCCCAGTGACCAGGGAAAGCGGTCTGGATGCAGCTTTTGATAAATCAACCGGACCTTAAAATCTCAAAGCCCCAGCATGGGGTCTGTCTGAGAGACAGATTCAAGACTGGGGAGCTGATGCTCCCCAAAGCAGAGGTGAGAGCCAGGGCAAGACTTTCATGATTAGAAAGAATATGGGGACATCTAAGGAGCTGTGAATAAAACACCTAATTGTACCTGAGGTTTTATATTTCATTAAATCCTATTTTAACTGCATGCCTTTTCATCGTGAGTGGGTGGTTACCGCTGAGAGGGTTATTATGCTTAACTATTTTAACAAGAGTTTTGTTACGCATAGGGGAGAACAAATTGGCTAGGAAAGTGTGCACGGCTCCATTTCTCTACTAACTTATGGCCATGACTAAGCTTGCAAGCAAGACTGGGGTATGAAAGTCTAAGCATAGCATGAAGAAGTGTTGGGCAACGGTTGCTGGGAGGGTAGGCTGTATTAATTAGACTGTAGAAACTACATCAGCAAGACACCATGAGAAAGCGAAGAACCCACATGGACATGGTGAAGGTGACAGCTCTGGGTAAAGAGAACCCATGCCTTTGTCTGTCTGTCATCCTGTCTGAATGTCCAGTTTGGCCAGATGTCACCCAACACTCTGCTAGTTGATAGGATAAGATGAAAATTCATGCAAAACTTCAGTAGAAAGTAGAGAGTTCTCACAACAATCACTAGAGTTGCCCCTCCTCCGAGCCCTCTTAACATACTGTCCACACTGGGTAGAATAACCCTTTATTACAAATACCAATTAGTACTTGATGTTAGCACTTCCCAGTTTTTCTTACCCTAGACCCCCATTAAAGCAGGGAGGTTACCTGAGCAGATTTGTTTTCAGCATCAAAGATGGTGCCCAAACATCAGATGTTCAATAAACATCTACTTGTAGAAAATTACCAATATATTTAAGGCCATGTACTCTAGAGCAGATAACTTGGGTAGAACCATGTTCTACCCAAGCCACTGATGGCACATGACTTATCTAGCCTGTACCTCTATTTCCTGCAGTACAAAGGAGGTCTATAACCATGGTTCTGTGAGAGTTCTGGTACTAACAGATACACAATGTTAACTGGTATCAGCTTCCCAGTATCTCCATCACCAGCACCATCACTATTATGGTAATTGTCCTCATCAGAGCAAGCCACTAAGCTCTACCTCAATTTCCTCTTTTTAATTCAAGTACTTGCTCATTAAGATCATATTTGGCCTTGGCATCTTTGCATCTCCTAGTGTTCTGTCTTAGTCACTTTGTTTATTGGGTACAGACACATCTAAATCCCAAAGTAGCTTTTTCTGCCAACCAGTGCTCAGGGTGCCCAGTGCTGTGTGTGCACACTCGTGTGTGTGTGTGTGTGTGTGTGTGTGTGTGTGTGTGTGCATGTATGCATATATGTGCACACATGTATGCACGTAAGAGAGTTACAATTATCCAAAGGGTAATAAGCCAGAAAATTAATTTCTATGCAAAGGCATCACATGATATACTTTCGAGATGGCTATCTTTGCCAGCTTTGCTGTTTGAGGTAATTTACAGGAGAGCTTTTATCCATTAACATGTCTGGCAAAGAGTTAAGGAAACATCTGATAAGGAAATGGCCAGCCCAACTTTGATCCATGTCACAGAGCCTTCGAGCCTTTGTGGATGGGTGAGCAGAATACTACAAAATAAGAAATTGGGGGAGGTAACAGAAGTTAGAAGGAAGTGCCAAGAAAGGCAACCATAGAACCACTGAGAGTTCAGAACAGGTAACATAGATGTGGAAACAGAAAATGCTATCACTCTAGTCAATGGTGTTCACTGAACACTGCCTTTCAGGTGAAAAGTGAGGACATGAAGACCACACCCACATAGGTATACTCAAAAGTCCTTCTGAATGAATCTTCTAGAAACTGAGGAGGTAGATTCCTTTAGGGAAGAAACACAAGTGGCTCCAGATGTGAAGAAGCATTATTGTGGAGTCTCCCTATGTCTTTTGGAACTACATGGGTATAGTACTCCTTTCAAAGGAGAGAGAGGGGGTGGGGAAGAGAGAGGGAGAGGGAAGTGGGGGAGGGAGAGGGAGATGGAAGAGGGGAGGGAGGGGGAGGGGGAGGGAGAAGGAGGTTGGGGAGGGGAGGGAGAGGGGAAGGGGATGGGGGAGGGAGAGGAAGAGAGAGAGGGAGGTAGGGGAGGGAGAGGGAGGTGGGAGAGAGAAGGAGGTAGGGGAGGGAGATGGAGAGAGAAAACCCAAGTTCTTGAACTCACTAGAGAAACACTCTTTCAGACACACCAACCTTTAAAGAGGACTTTAAAAATAGTCATCTGAGAGAGTGAACAGGGGGTGGGGTTGTAAGTTTGGACCTACATTTGGTCCTGCTTTATCAGTACCAAGCCATGTGGTTTACAGGAAGCCTCTTAACTTCCGATGCCTCTTCCACTGAACTGAAAGGAATGAGCTTCGTTTCCATACAGCCCAATTCTCAGTGCTCTTCCTTTGAAGACAGCAGTGCTCTAGCCAAGTATCTACTGGCCCTGTGCAAAGTGAAGCAAAGCCCTTCCTTAGACATAGACCCTATGGTCTTCCTTCTGAGTGTCATAGGCTCCCATGAGTGATTGACAAGATAAACAGAAATGATGTGGGAAATGTGAGGAAAAGCTCAGAAGAAGAGAGCACCAAGAGGTTAGGATTGCACAGACAAGACATTGAGGGTAGGAGTCAGCAAAGACAAATGATCAAATGTTCAAAAGATGGAAACACACAGAGTGTGGTGGGGGAGGAGGATGGGGAGGGGACCCGTGAATATAATGAGTTAAGAAGTCTTTCTCAGTTTCTTCCCACCAGTAAAAGAAACTGCATTGCAATTGCTGAACATTTCCTTGGGTCCAGCAACAACGCAGGCACCTCTGAGGCTCTAAGGGTTCCCAGGGACACCTGAAGCATGGAATAGAGCATGTGCAGAGAGCAAAGTTAGGCTTTGAGTCCTGACTGGTGAGAACAAAATGGGAGAGAATGGGGAAAGAAAGGAAGGCAGAGTCACCGAAAGCCACGGTGGAGAAGCAAAGAAAAAGGGCAGGGATTTAGGTTTGCAGCAAAGCCACAAAACAAACAAGCGAACAAACAAAAAGCCCTTATACCCTACTGTCTGTGAGTTCTAATGCTAAAAGCAAAGCAAGCTAAATCTGTGGTATCATTTCAAAGGAAAGCACACTTAGACAAAGACACCAAGAAACCACTGCCTTTGGACTGCCTTGGCAATGATCTAGTGTAGGATTCGTATACTCACACGGCCTGAGGCTAGAGACCTTGGCATAAGACCAGCACTCAGGATCCCCAGCCCCACAGTGGTATTATGCAAGAGATGACAAAATAAAAGACCCCAGGACTCCTCCTGGAGAAGAGGAGCTGGAAGACTTTTAGGCAACTGTATGTAAGAGCCCCTTTAACAGTGAAGGACTCCAAGTCTACAGAGTAGCTGGGGTTCTCATCCTAGAGGAAGATCTGACTATTCTGTAAGGCTCCTCATAGATGAGGTCTTAAGAATAGGAGAATTTCCCAAGTAGAGTTTCCCACAGTGCTCTAGCACTGTTACAAGAGGGTGATGGAAGGGTCTCCCATTGCAGGCAAGAGGCAGAGCTAAATGGCATCTGATGCCTCACTGGTAGGGTCTGGGGATAAGCAGGAACACCAGTGGCTTCAGTGAAACTTGAGGAAGCCAACAGAAGTCACATATTCCATGTGTCATTATCTAAGTCACTGTTCTATTGCTGTGAAGTTGTGACCACAACAACTGTTGTAAGAGGAAGCATTTAATCGGGGCCGGCTTACAGCTTGAGAGATTTAGTCCAATTATCATCATGATGGGAAGGATAGTAGCAGGCGTTGAAGCAGTAGCTCAGAGATGCATCCTAATCCATAGACAAAGTGGGAAAGACACCAGTGTTAGGATTATGTAAACCTCACCCCTACATTACCTGGCAACAGCCAGGAATGCTCTCACCCCAGTTACCTGACACTCTAAACGGGGCTGCTTGCCCCTCCTCTGTCTCTTGCTCTCTTGTGTTCCTGCTCTTTGCTCTCTCAGGCTCTTGCTCTCCCCCTTGCTCTTCCTCTTTCCACTCCCCCCATGTTCAAGGCTGGCCTCTACTTCTCTACTCTCCTTTTCTCTCTTTCTGCCTCTACTACCCTTTTAACTCTCCTCCCCATGCCCTGAATACACTCCATTCTGTACTATGTCATGTACCTCAGGGGGAAGATATTTCCAATATGGGTTCCCCAGAGGGGTCACCCTTGTCCCCATGCCTCACCACACCTCCATGGAGCACATCCCCTACTCTCTTCATCTTTTTCCTAATGTTCTATAGGAACAGCAACCGGGCCTGCCTTGAGCTTTTGGAACCTAAAAGCCCACTTCTAGTTCCACATTTCCTCCAACAAGACCTCGCCCCCTAGTCTTTCTAATCCTGTCAAAGAGTTTCACTCCCTGGTGACGAAACATTCAAAATATAAGCCTATGAGGGCTACTCCTACTCAAACTACCCTGGCCCTCACAGGCTTGTGGCAATGGGAATCTTTGCATTCAGTCCAACTTCAAAAGTACCCTACCCTATCAGTTTCAACTTTGTTGATAACATCCAAAGTCTCTTCTGAGACTCATGGCGATTAAACAGTAGCCTTCTGCAAAATCAAAATGAGAAAGCAGATCACATACTTCCAACATACATTGGCACAGAATACACACAGCCATTGTTGAGGGAAGAAAGGGAGCACAGTGAGGAGTTACTGGACCAAAGTAAGAACACAAATCAGCAGGGCAAACTCCAAACTATGCATCTCCATATCTGACATCAAAGTGCGTAGCAGAGTTCCAACTCCTATCTACTCTGTTAACTACAACATACTTCACTGTTTTGGGCTAGTTCCACACCTGGAACGCAGCTCTTCTTGGCAAGTACCCCAAAGCTCTGGCGTCTCCAACATCTGGGTGTCTCCAACAAAATCCAGGCTTCGTCCACACATCCTGATGTAATGGCCTCTCTGGGCCTCCATGCAGAGACAACCCTTACACATGACTGGCCTCAGGCATCTTCAAGTCACCATCTTGTAACAGCTTTCCTTAGCCACTGAGAAGGGTTCCAGAGACCCTTTTTAGTACCCTTAACTCTAAAGCCAGAACCACAGGGCTGAAGCTGCCCAGTTCTGCTGCTTGCTGGAGCTGGAGTTTGGCCTCCTCCTTCAGTGACATCTGCATCAGCTTTCTGTGGTTGATGGCTTCCTTCGCTGCTGATGCTTCCTTGTAATTCAATTGTTTACAAGCTAAAAACTTGGCTGAGTGGGCTCTTGCCCCGAGGTCACCCTTGTCCCATTTAGCATCAGACTTTTCTTTAACCTTCCTATCTGCTTGAGCACAGGATTTGGCTTCTATACATTTCCTGTGTGCTCCTTCTGTCCTAACTATACATTTTTTTTTTCTGGCTCAACGTGCTCCTTTTCACTATAGATCTGCATAAGAATGACCACCGATAACAACAGGACACAGTCAATACTATGCTGCCTTGAAATCTCATGTTCCAATTTCATTAATCCAACTCTTCAATTTAGCCTCTGGCAAGTTTTTAGGACAAGGACAGAAAACAGCAACATTCTTTGCCAAAATATTGCAAGAACCATCTCCAGGCCACTTACTATTCTTCCCATCTGAGACTTCTTGACCTGGGCCCTCTCAGTTCAAATGTCCCCCAACCCCCGGCATCGTCTTCCATATCCCTTCTAGGATGGCCAGGTTATCCTCGCTTAAAGCATCTAACCAGTTTTCTAATCCAAATTTCCAAATGTCTTCCAGTTCTTTCAACAAACAGCACTGAGTCCCTGGTACCAACTTCTGTCTTAGTCACTGTTCTGTGGCTGTGAAGAGACACCATGAATGAGGCAACTATTGCAAGAGAAAGCACTTAATTGGGGGCTTGCATACAGTTTTGGAGATTTAGTCCATTATTATCACGGTGGGGAACATGGCGGCATGCAGGCAGACTCTGGAGCAGTAGCTGAGAGCTGTATATTCGCATCTGTAGGCAGAGAGTAGGAGAGACGGTGGGCCCGGCTTGGGCTATTGAAACCTCAAACCTCACCACAGTCATAAAGAGGCAACTGCTAGATGTGGTGTCATGTATCTGTAATCCCTTCTCTTGGGGGTCAAGGCAAGAGAATTAAAAGTTCAAAGCCAGACTGAGCTACACGACAAACTCATGTATCAAAATCAAATAGAAACCAGGACCTTGGTTTAGGGGAGAAAGGAACTTATAATTGTGGTGGTGGGTCACAGGCCAGGATGAGGATTGAGCCTTAGGAATCCGCTACTGCACCACACATGACACATGACATTACACTGGATGTTAGGTAGGTGCCAGGTGTGGAGTCCTAGATCCTGAGGTGATAAAGAAGCAAAGAGACTTTTCTTAAAGGGTTCTTATGGGAGGTCTTAGTGCTAAACTTTGGCTAATTGGTGGAGAGGGTGTGATGGTCAGTTTATGCACAAGCTTATAGATTTGTTTGGCTGTTCAAGAAAAATCCACCAGGAAGGAAAGTTAAGTCATGTGAGCCATTGTATGGGAGGAACAAGGGGATGGAGCTGAACTCTCTTAATAGCTGGGTAGCTTCAAGGAAGTGACGTACTCTCTCAGTAGTCTCTTTGAAGAAATAAAAGAATATTTTTTCTAGATGATTAAGCACTTAGAACATTTATGAAACTTATTTTAGTGTTAAACATTTGAAACCTTCCCTATGAATTAACAAGAAAGGAAGGATGATGTTGATGTTGATGATGATGATGTTGATGATGATGATGATGATGATGTTGATGATGATGATGATGATGACGGAGATAATAATTGTAATGGTGGTGGTGATAATATCTATTATAATGTTATTTAAAGAGATAATACATAAGGGAGAAACCTGGACACTGGAAAGACTTAGAACTCACTTCGATTCTGCCCCAAGCTGTTAGTTCAGCAAAATCCCTTCCGTAAAGTGTTAAGAGAAGGAAATAAGGCAAAATGTGTCTTATTCTTTGCTTGGCATGTAATATAGTTTTTAGGCATATTATTTCTTTTCCTCTATTCTCCTGTATCAATGTGTGTCATCAATGTGTCTGGAAAGTGAGACGAGAGGCAGGGACATAAATATGAATGAGACGTAGTTTCTGTCCTCAAACGGTTCAGAGTCCTCAAGTAAGACCTGGACACACACAAGGGCCCTGTGCTATGATAAGAACTGTCTCTGTGACTTCTGCACAAGGCATAAGAGTACTGGGATCGTAGAGACAGAAAGACCAATCATCAGAAAGAGTGAAGGCAGCAATGGAATTTTGAGGGACAATGTTGCTGGTCTGACTGAGGAGGGAGGGGCATCTCGGTCAGTCTAGGGGACATGCTGAGGCATGAGGTCACCAGGAGAGACACACTAGCCTTTGCTTCAAGTCACACTCTGTTTCTTTGCCAAGACCCGTGGAGGTCTAAGCAGGATATTGCCACTCCCTGTGCCTACTGTCCATTTGGAGGACGGAGAGGGAAAACAGGGTAATGGTGACACTCCGTCGGCCCACAGTGGCATGTTTATGCCTCAAGAAGGAAACAGCCAGGAAAGAAAAGCCCATAACAGCAGAACCAACCAGAATAACTTTTGGCAAAAGAGATCATTGTGCAACTGCAGAGTAAGGATGTTGGGATGCTTGCTCTGGATGCTTTAGCAATAGCTGCATCCAGGCCTCTAGGCTAAAAGAAGTCCCTGAATTCCCAGGCAGGGATCCTTGGTTTAAGCCAGGAGTGTTCAGACAGAAGGTTTTTATTGAGAGTACAGTACACTGGCACCCTCAGAACTTCCTGCGAAAGCCAAAAACTGACAGGTGCTTTCAAGGAAGAAGAATCCACAGCTGAATCTCAGAATTGCTCAGAAGCGACAGTTGCTTCCCAGGCATATAAAAAGGGCAGATGAGCCAGGTAGTAATGGTGCACGCCTTTATTCCCAGCGCTCTGGAGGCAGAGGCAGGTAGATCTCTGAGTCTGAGGCCAGCCTGGTCTACAGTGCAAGTCTCAGGACAGCCAGAGCTGCACAGAGAAATGTTGTCTTGAACAAACAAAAGGAGGAGGAGGAGAAGGAGGAGGAGTGGAGGAAGGGGAAGGAGGAGGAAGAGGTGTGGCTTTTAGACATTTGTGGCTGTGTGCTTGAGTGTGAGCATAGTATGTGTGTATTGTGTGCATATATACGTGATTGTGAATGAATGCATTATGGGTAATATACATTCTTATGGTTGTTTATATTTGTATACTGTGTAAATATACTGTGTATATATACACACAATATACAATGTGTATTGTATGCATATGCAAGATGGCAGCATGTATGTTTGTATGTATGTTCAAATGTGTTAAAAATTGTATTGCTTGTGCAGTTGTGTGAATTGGGTAGGGCATGTGTATATACAGAATGTACGCATGTATGTGGACACGTGTGCTTGTGTGCATATGTGTGGTGTATGTGGCTTTGTGGATGAGTGGGAGATGAAGGGCTCAGATACAATCTTCTTCAGAGCTTTGATACAAGGAGTTGCTTCATAGAAGGGAAGATCCCAGGCCAGTGTGAACAGAACATCCACTTTTGCTCTCTGTGCCTCCTTCGAAGAAACCTACATTTCACAGATCTGGCTGAATCTCACAAAAGTTGTAAATTCCTCTCTGTTCCCAAGTCTTTCACCCTCCAGTCTCCTGTCCCAGAATTCTGATACTCCACCAACTGGGATGTCTGTCTTCTTGTGCTCTGGTTCCTTTACTGGTTGCATCTACTCAGAGATGTCTGGGAATCCTTTTTAATCCCAAAGGAAAAAACCCCAGAGAGCTGCCTCTCTAAGTGATGTTCAGAAAGTATGTGTAGAGCCTTCTGTGCACCCTGCATGCCCAGGCAGCCATGGGAGCAGGATCCCAACCCTGATCCAGTGGCTGAAAACTGCAGAACTCTGTGAGACAGTAGGAACTGTCAGGGCTTTGGGATCCAAGCCTTGAATCCAGCTAACCACTGCCCAGCTGTGTCACCTTGGGGAAGCCCTGGCCTCCCTCACATCTCTTAGAAAATGGAGCCAGTTGTTCCTTGAAACCACATTCAGTCCCTTCCACCACCGAAAGGTTAAGCAGAATACTTAAAGGGCAGCATCAAAAGTTAAAAAGCGTCTAGGAGTTATTGAAAGGCTTGAGTGCTTCGTGGAGGGTGTGATGGGGTCTCTTGTCTAGGAACAGCATCCCCTTTCCTACCCTCCCTTCCTTCAGTATCCAGGGAGAGCTGCTTTTGCCTGACTGAACATCTCCAGAGAAAGGGGCTGGGACACTTGAGAAGTTTCTACAGGCAGAAGAGAAGATCTGTCCCTTGAGTCCATTCTGCCAGAAGTCCTGTAAGTTCTCCCAGCAACTGGGCTCATAGCCCTTCCTAAAGGAATTTATACACATGCAAATGGGAAATGAGACTCATTCATACCCACCACTAAGGATGTGCACACACAGAACATAACAGCCCATCATAGGCACTTTTCTACTTATGACACACTCCAGCAACCGCAGCACATCACCCACAGGCAGCTTCACGAATCGAAGACTTGGCACAAGCGCCGGTTCATATATAAACAGTTCACATCCTACACATACCCCTGCACGACACCGCACTCACACTTGCTCAAGTGCCCACGCTGCACAGTTCCCCCCTCTCTCTCTCCAGCCCATTTCACACGCCCAGGCATCCCCTCACATTTCTTTGCACACAGCTTGCACATAAACACAGTATTTTTACTACTCTCCATCCCTTCCACAAGCCGGTACAACCGACCACATCTGTGCTGTCCACCCTCTCCCCTGCAACTTCAACACGAGGCTTCCCGCTCGCTCGGCGTGCAGCGGCCACAGTGGCCGGGAATTAAAATGCAGCAAGGAGGAGCCGGGAGCGTCAGCACCGCGTCTCCAGGAGCGCACAGCGCTCGCCTCGGCCGCCGCCGCCCCGCCCGCTCGGAGCCGCTGGGCCAGCGAGCACAGTAGTAGGTGCTCAGAGCCCAGCCGCGCCAGCGTCGCGCGGCTGCTGCCCAAGTTCGCCCGGGGCCCGAAGAGGGCCGGGCCACCGAGAGGAGCACAGCCGCCGCCACTGCCACCGCCATCGTGGACTTGAGAGTCTCGAGAGGAGACGGGCTCACGGAGCTGCGAGCTTCTAGCAGCAGCGAGTCCGGATCAGCACCAGGAGGTGTTGCTTGGGCTCTGCAGTTCCCAGATCCTGGCACCCAGGGAGGATAAGAGACAAGGAACAGCATTGCCGGGCTAAAGACGATCCGTGCCGAGGGGGAAAGCTATAGTTTTCTGGGACCAGCAACCTTGGAGGGGCCCGGCAGCGAGTGGCTTTCCGCAGGACTCCCTGAGAAGCCCCCGGCCCCAGAAGACTGTAGACACCCCGCGGGACTCAGGAACTGGACTTGGGGAAACCTGGGAGCGTCTCAACCGAAAGCAGCTCAGGCAACCGTGAGAAAGGAGGGTCCGGAAGGAAAAGGAAAGGAGGAAGTCGGCGCTGGGCGACCACTCACCCCAGTACACACCCACCCCACCCGCTGAGCTTGGAGCCGCGGAGCGCCTCTGGGGGCGCTCGTTCCTTGGCGCCTTCCCTCGCATGTCCCAGCACCACTGGGCTAAGGGCCAGACTAGTGGGGTCCCCGGGACTGGCCAAACCAGACATGTTGGCCCAGTGGTCTCACTCTCAGGATCATCGTAAAAACTGGGGTTAGTCGGCGCAGGGGGGACTCGGCTCAGGGTCCCCCGAGGTCCAGGACCGGGATAGGTCGGCGGGCACAGCGCCCAGGGATTGGAGAGGCGGCTCCCAATGGGGCCCCTCCGAAGGTAGTGTCCAGTGACTCTCGTCCTTTTGGAAGACTCGGGCCAGCAGCGCCTGGGGGAAAGAGCAGCACTCAGGAGAGGCCAGAGCTAGAGGCGGCGGGCCGAGGCGGCACTCAGTCCCGGGCGAGCGCCCGCGGAGGCGGCGGCGGCGACGCCAGGCGGGCATGCCGCGCCACCGGAGCTCCTGTCGGGCTCAGGCATCCCTGGCGCAGGTTGCGCACCGCTGCTGCTGCTCCCACTGCTGCTGCGGACTCCCATGGCGGCTCCGCCCGGCCGGGGCCGCCACCGCTGTCGCCAGCCTCGGGCTGAATGAATGAGCCGGAGCGGCGGAGCCCGGCTGCCGGCGACCGCGCTCAGCGGCCCGGGACGTTTCCGTATGGCCCGCGAGCAGCCGGCGCCTGCGGCGGTGGCGGCAGCTAGGCAGCCCGGGGGCGACCGGAGCGGCGATCGGACGCTGCAGGGGCCTGGGGTCGCCCGCAGGGGGCGGCCGTCCCTGAGTCGCACTAAATTGCACGGGCTGCGGCACATGTGCGCGGGGCGCACGGCGGCGGGAGGCTCTTTCCAGCGACGAGCGCTGTGGGTGCTGGCCTTCTGCACGTCCCTCGGCTTGCTGCTGTCCTGGTCCTCGAACCGCCTGCTCTACTGGCTCAGCTTCCCGTCACACACGCGAGTGCACCGCGAGTGGAGCCGCCAGCTGCCGTTCCCCGCCGTCACCGTGTGCAACAACAACCCCCTGCGCTTCCCGCGCCTCTCCAAGGGGGACCTCTACTACGCGGGCCACTGGCTAGGGCTGCTGCTTCCCAACCGCACGGCGCGCCCGCTGGTCAGCGAGCTGCTGCGGGGCGACGAGCCGCGCCGCCAGTGGTTCCGCAAGCTGGCCGACTTCCGCCTCTTCCTACCGCCTCGCCACTTCGAGGGCATCAGCGCTGCCTTCATGGACCGCCTGGGCCACCAGCTGGAGGACATGCTGCTCTCCTGCAAGTACCGGGGCGAGCTCTGTGGCCCGCACAACTTCTCCTCAGTGAGTTGCCCTCCGCGCGAACCCGCCCCTTCTGACCCCGAGCTTCCCAGGAGTCCTGAGGCTCTTAGGTGGGCCCAAGGGACTGAACAACAGGCCCCTGTGAGTGTCACCACTTCTTGACTGGGTGTCACCTCTCCTCAGTGCCCAAGCAGAACTCACTCTTGAGTCCCCTGAGTCTTCAGTTGGTGTGAAACTCGGGCTTGACTCTGTCTAGGGAGTCACCTCAATGCTGTTAGTCTCCTTGTACTGTTCCTTCCGGTGTCAGCTCTCAAACTCCTCCCTCTACTATCTGTGGTCCCTTCTCTGAATAGTGGTTTCCCCCACCCGAGGTTCATGGGACTCAAAGCTACTGCTGTCTGTGATTTGGAGTTGTCTTAAATTGGGGGCTTGTTCTCTTTGGGGAGAACCAGTACAAAGTCCTTCAAAAAATAGGCTAAGAAGGGGTTTTAGGAACTCTGCTTAAGATCCTAAACAGCTTGAGATTTCAGAGTTCCACACGAAGTCTAGAAAACTCCCAGGACATCAATGAACACCAAAGTTGTGGACCACTTTTTAGGGTAGTGGTACCCTTCTGCTGATTGGAAAAAACAAACAAACAAACAAACAAATGCTCCATGAGCACTCCCACCCATCTTGCTCCTGTAAGGTGTTAAGTTAATGCGCATCTTCTGGGCTGAAGAAATATCCTTAGGTGGGGAAGTTGCAGCGGGCTCAGAAATACAAACAGCCAGGGCCAGGAGAAGCTGTGCTGGCGATTTGTGAGCCATTTGCTATGCTGGTTCCCCCACACTGTGGGCCTGGAGAACACAGATGTCAGGCAGAAGGTATCTGCCTTGTGCAGTCTGTCTCTGAAAAGCTCTGGTGCCAGGACGCAGCATGGTACAAGCCTGCCCAACCTTTCCCATGTAAATGCCCCTTAGGTGGGCTCCAGCGTTTCTAACGGTGCAGGGAAGGTTGGTGTGCAGCCATGGATACTCTCAGAACAATCTCCTCTCCGGAATTTGTCTCTGACAAAGCTTTTCTGGGGATGGTAGAGTTGCCACGGTCACAACAGGTGTTGGCTTGATGCTGGTCATTCTAGGTCTCTGATTGGCTGTTCTGGTAACCTCTTGCCTGAGATTTCACCCTTAGCTTCAGTCTTTACTCTGCTGATTTTTGTTATCAGACAGAGTATAGAGTAATTCTGACTCATCCCTCTCTAACACATTCCATGTTTGGGGTGGGTGGGGGGTTCGCCTGGCCTTCCAACCATCTCATCTGAAACTCCTTGCGTCTGTAAGTGGGGAATGTCGTTAGCATGGACTGATACAAGACTTCTTCTAGAACCTCGTGCATAGAGCACTGTGCTCACTTGGATTTTGGCTAAACACTGCTGAGCAACCTCTAGAGTTAGACTGAAGTTCAAGGTTGCATTTAAGTATGAGCTCTAAGTTGCACTACACACAACCTCTTTGCTGAAATTCTGCATCGGACGATTGGTTTACAAAGCAGGTTGAATTGCCTTCTGACAGCCAGGATTGCCTTCTGATATTACAGCAGACCCGAATTAGCAATGGCTTTCATCCCTGTGTTTTAAATGAGGAGGGAACTGTAAAGAGCACTCTCATGCTTGACATCATCAGTTCAAAGTCTAACTTAGCATACTACCAAATTCATTACGCAGAAGCCATGGGGAACCTTCCTCTCTGATCCTCTGCCTAGCTGCTATCAGAAAAACCTGAGTAAGACTCTGCCTCCTACCCTGACTCCTCCCCATGAGTCTGGAGCCTCCTAGAATCTGGAAGAATAGAACAGGAGCCATCCTAGGTGGTCTAGGTAGATAGAGCCTAACCTAAGTCTATATGCTGAGGACAAACCACCTGGCTTCAACCTTGAAGGCAGGCATGAGTTGTGTGGGATGGGAGACAAGGGGCTGAGGACAAGGGGGAAGAAGTACTACCCCCCCCCCCCCAACGGCTTGTGCCTGGAAACGCAGTGACCCTTGGATTATCATTAAGCTCCTGTCCTCTATCAAGGCACACTATGGGTTGTTGTTTTTCTACCCATAGACTTCAGATGTGACTTTGGGGAGTTTCTAACCCTGAGAAGTCACTATCAGAAAGGTTGTTCTTTTTTCTAACTGCCTGCTGTCTAAAGGAGCCTTTGTCATTCTTGATGGAGTGGCCTTGTAATGTAGAAGCTGAGGGTGGGAATTCTTAGGTCACATAGCTGCTCAGATTCTGAGTCCCCCCCAGCCCCCCGAGTGTGTGTTTGTGTGTGTGTGTGTGTCAATTACGTGCACATGCACACACACACACACACACACACACTTACAGACACACACACCATAAACAAAACACATAGACAGGCTTCTTCCTGTTTGTCTCTACTCCCCTGTGTATGTCATTGCACCTGCTAAGACTGCTTGCCTCTTTATCAGACAAGGGAATGAACAGCTCTCTTCCCAGCACAGAACCTGACACATAGTAGATGCCCAGGAGAGGCTTGGAAAATGAGTATCTTCACGAGGTACCTGCAGGATCATGTCTTCTGGGATCTTGGTTGACTTCCTCTAGCAAATACCTGTAAACTGCATTTCCAGGGGGGGAGCTGGCAGCCTGTGGCATGAGGAACAGACTGTTAAGCACTTACTAGGCACCTGTAATTCTCACGCTGTAAGATGGTAGAGCATCAAGTAAAGTGTGGAGCATTTATGGGCGGACTTTCAGGGAAGGTACCAGCTGTCTCTAGTTAGCGCCATGTCTGAAAACAAACACCAGGAGGAGAGAGACGGACTGCTGAGGGCAGTCGGTTGGGCTCATTCTGCAGGCACACTCTGGGCTTGTTCACTGGTGCCTCTGGGTTTGTTGAAGCTGCAGAAGGTTTTATCACACAGTCAAATGGAGAGTAGTTCCTCTTCTGAAAACCTGTGTTCCTTCCCTGTCATCTGCTGTGAACCTCAGCTGTACTCTGGCTCCTCTGTAGCTCCTGGCAGTGGAGAGAGTAGTCTGGGCAGGAAGCAGAGCTGTGGCAGAAGAGTTCTGAGAGCCCAGGGGGGCTTAAAAGAGAAACCAAAAGGCTGGAAATAGGAGCAGACAAACAGACCAATGCAGGTTCTACTTCAAGAACAAGGGGTCACTGCCCTCTCAGGGAAAACTGTGTGCTTCATTCAGGAGGACGAGTCAAGCAGACCTAGTCTTGGGCTTGAGGTGTGTCTCTTCATACCAGCATTCCCTGGGCAGATACTTTGCTTCTGAGCTTCTAGTAATAAGGTCTCTGTTTGAGAGGTAGGAGGAGATATTTAGTGCAGTGACTGGATTATCCTTGGATGGCAGTAGATGATTAATATTCGGGAGCTATTGCTAAAGTATTTTAAAAAACCAACTAGGCACTGTGCATTGGCACATGGTGGTAAGAAGTTCTAAGTATTACCACCATAATTACCATATCTAACCCTGGCTACTTACCTGAGAGAGGTGGGCATGCTCATTCTTATTTTAGTCCTTGACTTAACTAGTACCTATTATATGTCGTCTCTGTGCCAAGGTCTTTATCGGATGCTAGAGGTATAAAGTTAAATAAGGCTTGGTAAACACCCTTCAGCAACCTGCAAGAGGTATGTGAACCAGAGCTAAGGACATACAGTGTGGGCTCCAGAGCAGAGTGGGGACTTCCAATGGCCTTCTGGAGGAGGTGGCATCCGAGATAAGTTTTAAGATTACATAGGAATCCAAGCGAGAGTGGGAGAGACGAAGGATCACAGGAACGGCGTGCACAGGTAAGAGAGCCCAAGAGGGAACACAAAGCGGTGAAACTGGACCAGGGTCTTCAGGGTCCCAGGGCAAGTTTCAAACAGCAGCTGCTGATGTGGTCCTGAAAGGTCCCAAGGCAATGGTGTGTCTTTATGGTCGGAACCTGGGGGCTCAACTAAAGTTTTGAAGTTTGCAGCAACATTCTGATGTGTTTCCTTTCTGGTTGTTCTGCTATCATACTTGGGTCCCAACACCCAGCTTTCACCCTCTTTTCTAAGCCCATTGGGGTATTCCAATATGCATCCACTTCAACCCCCCATCTGTCAGGATTTAACTGTAGTTCATCCACGTTAAAAGTCAAGGAAACAACATTTAAGGTTTCCCCAACTACATTTTACCATATCCAGAAAACTGGCTGCTATGAGCCAACAATCAAAACCAAGAAGTGATTTCACTATCATGTTGTTTAAAATCAGCAAATTCTGTTAAAAGGATGCTCGGCCAGGCAGCCGAGTGGCTATAAAATCGGGTAGCTTTAGGGAGTCAGGAAAAGACTTCTGCCTCTACAGAGAGCGGAATAAATGAGCTACTACATGTAAAGTGCTTAGGCTAGTTTCTGGCATCAAGCAAGTATTCGATAAATGGGAGCTGTTTCCATTTTTATTACTTGCGTGAGCATTTACAGTGAAGGGCAAAGGCAGATAGCATCGGGCATCTGTGACAGGCCAGACCCTGGCTGGCTTGTTTCACGTCATCTTCATAGTAATCCTGGACAGTCTGTGATAATCCATGTGTTATAAATGGAGGCGATGTCATTCCGAGAGGGTGTGCAATGTGTTTCAAGTCAAGAGCCAGCGGGTAGCAAGGCCAAGTTTAAACCCAAGTTGCCATGACTGCGAGAGCAAAGGCTCTTTCTGCAGCAAGATGAGAAGGGAGCAGCGATGGGGAGGAGACAGGGTGCATCCTCTAGGAGGAATTCCAGTCCAGTCTCAAGTTGGCCCTGACTAGCTGTGTGCCTTTGGCCTCAGGACTCTTCTTCTGCAATAATAGGATATGAACCAAATGGCCAGTGGAGCTAGCGGCAGAGTTCTCCATTCAAGTGGGTATTAAGGGGAAAGAGGTCTCAGATCCTGCAGATGGCTTGAGCATCTCAGCCTTCCATTTCTTTTCTTTGCAGAGCTGAAGCAGTGATTATGGGGAGACGTACAGGTTATTGAAGTGCTGGAGACAGGACGGTGATTAAATAGACATTTATACAAGGAACATGAAAAGACCTCTACCGGTTATTTGACTTCAGGGAAATTAGTTTAAGGAATCAAATGTAAACTCTACCCAGGTCTGCAGATATCCAAATTGACCCACATCAAGCTAATTCTGATAGTGGCTATTTGGGGCCCACTGTGTCCGGTTGTGAAGGCATCAATCAGATGCCTTCCCAATTGAGAAGGAATTGCTGGAGCAATAACCAGGCCATTTGCTCGGTACGTGCGTATCTTTGACCCTGCTGATTTGCTTGGGTAGACTGAGAGTCAGATCCATTCAACCAGGGCTCAATAAATACTGTGTGCCAGTCACTGACCTACCAAGATGACCATGAATCTAAACTGTTTCTGGCAAAGAGGTCCTCAAAGCTCAAGGTGCTTTATACACATTGTTGACTGTGGAAGGATGTCTCTACTACACCAAGAATGGGACTGGGATCTTTCTGAGGCACCTGACCTTGAGCCATATTCACCTTTATCAGAATCTCATGAGCACCTCGGAACCCATTTCTCATATCACTATGGTTTTAACCACAGCTTGGCCCAGTTCTAGCTTTGGGGTGTTGATGAGGCTAAACCTTCCTGGAAGGGAATCGCTCAGTTTCCCAAGCTTTCATGAGATATTTCTACTGATGGTTGGTTGGTGTGAACCACGGGAGTTTGGCTGGATTCTAAGATCCACACCCCTAGAGGGAGAGATGGCTCTAAAGAGTGAGGCTCCAGCATGAACTTATCATCCAGTGGCCACACACAGTAGCAACCTTATGGTAGGGGCAGTGCTGTGGAGTAGGAAGTCTTCATTGTATCTCAGTCTAATCTAAATGAATGAAATTGTTACAGTTCCTAGGGTCAATAAAGAGCTATGAGCCCGTTTCATTCTTTCGAGGACACGGATAACTTGAAAACCTGGTTGTTGCCCGTCTGAGATCCCACTCAGGCTGACTCTAACAAATAAATGATTCATTCATAATTAGAACATTGAGCTGTTGGTAAAACAAACTGACTATAGATGGCCGGGCTGTTTGCTTCTCTGAGCATGTCAAAAGTCTCCGTGACTCCATTGTTTACACGGTTAATTTGCTTATTAAGTTGTTTTCATGGATTCCCACACACATTTACTAAATTCCTACTCTCTACCCGGAGCTTTTACAGCCATTGTTTTATTTCAGACTGGCAATGGACCAGACAAGAAGTGTCCCTTTCTCCCTGTTACAGATAAGGAAACTAAGGTACAGGTAGGTCACTGGAGATGTATTAAAGAAGTACTTGGGGTCCTAAAGTCAACATTCTTTGCATTACTTCATAGTACTTTCCTCTGGGTCAAACAAGCCTGTATCTTTCATCATTCCAATCTAGAGAGATAACACACATGCCATCTCAGTTCATTGCTGTAGTGATGAAGGGTACCTGCTGCTCTCTTACGGATACCAAAGAAGGAGATGACCTGCTTAGCATCATATACCGGGAACAGAAGAATATGTAAAATTGCATCCCATGTCGCCAATGAACATTATAGGTTGAGCTACCTATAACATGGCAGGATTCCTAGATCCTCCATACCTGCTAATTCAATAGGTAGGGACAGGGCCTGTCATGTTCACAAGCTCCTGGTGATGTAGACAGTGTTGGTTCATGACCCACTCTTTGAGATGCAAAGTTGTGAACTTCTTGAAGCCCCAGAAAGTCAAGGTTCATCATTGATGGAGTTCTCAGCCATGCCAGTTCCTTGGCTCTGTAAAAGTCTCTGGGGAACCAGCATCCTAGTGTGAAGAACAGACGGAAGGTCTGAGGAGGGATGTTGAGCTCACTGGGACATGCAGCCGAAGCCTCTGCTATAAGAAATTTGGGTCAATAGATGGGCCCAGCCAGAGCATCAGCGAAACTGGAGTGCAAAGGTAGGAGCTATGATGTAGCAGAAGTCGTCCCAAGAAATGCTGCTTCTGTTGCCTGAGTCCATGGGGAGCTTAGCGGACACTCCTTGTTAGGCTCCCTACACTCTGGCATGCAGGCCCAATAAAATTTAAGGCCCAAATGTTTTGAGCAATGGCCTCATGAAGTGGCCTGTCCCTCCTCTCTAGAGCCTTGTGACTCTGTTACCTTTCTAGATGTGATGGGATTAAGAATTTGACATGAGATTATTCTAGATTATCCAGGAGAATGATAGACCCTTGTGAGTGAGAAAAAAAGTCAGGCCTTGGTGGTGCAAGCCTGTGATTCTAGATATTCAGGAAGATGAGGTAGGAAGATCGTAAGTTCAAGACCTGCCTGGGCTAAAGAGTAAGTTCATGTCTAGCCTGGGCAACTTAGTGAGAGTTTCTATAAATAAAATGGAAAAAAAGGGATGGCTAGAGAGAAAGTTTGTTACTGGACTGCTCGCCTGGTGTGTGAGGCTCCCGGTACCGAGGAAAGGAGAGAGGGAAGGAGGGAAGCAAATCAGAAAAAGGAAGGCCTGGGCAGTCAAAATGTGAGATGTAGCCCTTGGAGCTGAGCTGAGAGAGTCAAAGAGAGAGATGCAGGAAGTGGCCACAATAGCAGCCCCAAAAAGCTGGGAAAGGCAATAAAGCTTCACTGTGAGACCTCAAGGTGAAGAAGCATAGTGGACACCTTCAGACGAGCCAGTGAGATCCTTCGCGGGCTTGGACTGTAATGCTAAAAGATAACAAACGTGTTTTTTAGGAGTGACTACAATTTGTGGTAGTTTGTTACTGAAAAATAAGAAACTTGACCCCGCCAAACTGGCTTCAGATATCTGAAGTGTGTTCTAGAACATTATTCACGGTAGTGAAGCAAGTTGGGGAATTTAGGAGCAGGCAGGGTCTTCCTTTAAAAAAAAAATTTGGAAAACAAAAGAACTTGTAACAAACAACACATCTGTTTTCCAAAGCACCATGTGGATAATTTAATCACACTTACATTCACAAAAGCTTAGAGATTTCTGCTTCAGAAACTGGGGAAAAGGCGTCCGGGCAAAATGGATTAGAAGGAAAGAATCAGACAGATTCAAGTTCAAATCCCAGCTCTGCCAGGTGTCAAGTGGGTAGCTGACAAGAATTGCTTACCTCATATGTAAAGCCCACACCATACCCTCCTGGCATAGTTGTTGTGAAATTAAAATAGAATATATTGATCTATTACAGTTTGTTTATTGAGAGTCGATCACAGTGGGTATAAGTTGAGTGTCAATACAGAAAGTGTGCTTGTGTGTATAAGAGCATCACAGATGTTGCAGGTGCTGGTGTCTTCCTCAAAGGACGATAATTTCACTTCTTCCAAGAAGGTCCTCCAAGGCTCCAGACACGAGCCTCCCACCGTGTCAAAAGTCTAGCCAGGAAGCATTATGTAAAATTTCATATCACACTTCTCTGGGCAAGCTGGTGCCTTTAGTGACCTGTTCAAAATGAAAATTCAGAGAGGGAAGGGTGACGAGAGGGTTCAGTTGGCAATGTGCTTATCAAGAAAGCATGTGGAACCGAGCTGGTGCTCCCAACTCTCACATGTAAGAGAGTACCTGTAGTATTAGCACTGGGGAAGATCCCTGGAGTTTGCTGGCCATGCAGTCTAGCTAATTAGTGAGGTATGGGCTCAGTGAGACTATCTCAAAAAACAAAATGACAAAAACCCTCAAAAAATAATTAAGAAAGATAGCTTGTGGGACCTCTGGTTTTCATGTGTGCCTTCACACACACACACACACACACACACACACACACACTAGGGTAGTAGTCAAAGCTGGGTGGGGGGATGAAATGGCTCAGCTGTTAAGAGTTTATACTATCGAAGAAGACCCATGTTTGGTTCCCAGCACCTGTATCTTTCAGCTTTCAACCTCTTGTAACTCCAGCTCCAGAAGGTCCAACTTCCTCTTGAGAGGTCCTTCTGGCACTTACACTCATGTGCACATGCTTAGAAACACACACACACACACACACACACACACACACACACGGTTTAAAATAAAGTAAATCTAAATATTTAATGGGAATCCAGGGGGACACTGAAGATACAGCTTCAGCATACTTGTGCCCAGCCTACCAACTCTCTATCCCCAAAGCACCAGATTTTCCCTCTGTGAACTCTCTGGGTCGTCTGCAAGAGCAGTAAGAGCTTTCAACAGCTGAGCCATCCCAGCCTTCCCCGAATCTGTATTCTGATCACCCCCTCCCGATTCTGATGGCATATCTGATCTGAAAGTTGTTGGTACTCTGATCTCTGAAAGTGAAGGGTTTAATCTTCTCTTGGAACCCCTCCCAACAAAAATTATTTTCTCACTTTGAAATGGCACGGTCATCCACTGTGAACTCACATCTATAAATCTGAGCCTACTGCCCAGGAAAGTAGATGAGGTTTGATTCTGCTTCTCAGCCCAGTCTCACAGAGCAAATTATGGAAAGAATTTGATTTATAGAAACACCTCAAAGGCTCTGGAGTGAGACGAGTGTTTATTCACTTTATTACCATTTATTTTACGCTATCTCTTTATGCTCCCTGCACGTGGATCTGAAGGACTGTGTGGATCGAAGCTTATGGCCTGCCAGATTGCATGGCCCCGTTAAGGCACTTGGTTCTCTTTGGTGAGACCGCTAATAGTTTAGACATGGAGGAGTCTCGTTACAGTGCTGGGGCATAGCCCATCCTTTTAGCTCGGAAGATGGAGATGTGAGCCTGAAGTTTCTGCCTGAAGTTTCCCAGCTCTGGGCTTGTGCGATACACACCCAGCTGCAAGCGCGGGATGCAGGCGAGCAGGCTTGATTTAAGATTCAAATATCTCAGAACAGCTGGGGATATTTAGCATCGCAATAATTACATTACATTTTTGACGGTACATGGAGTGAGAGCCTTTTTTGGGGTTGTTGTTGTTGCATATTCTATGAGCATCCAATGTCTTAGCCAGGCATGGAAACAGAATTACTTTTTTTTTTCCAGATCCACAGTGTTTCTCATTTTTAAAGATCCGGCCATACCATCCCAGCCTTTAATCTTTACCAGGTCTTTAGAATGGCAAGAGCTATGTCCTGTTTACCACAGCCCAGGAACTCAAGTCGAGAGAGCTGTGGCACCGAGGAAAACAGTGGAGACGATCAGGTACCCAGTGTGCAAGGAATGAAGGGATGGCCTGGCAAAAGTGACATTGCTAAGACATGCTGATCATGAACTCCAAAGTCAACTTAGATGAAATGAATGGATGCTAGGAGGTGGGACAGGAGGAGGAAAAAAAGACCTACTGTGCACCAGGCTTACTCTCTATTTTCCACCACTGTCACCACAATCCCTTGGGGGAACAAATTCAGAAAGGGGAGACTTATTTTGGCTCATGGCTTCAGAGAGTTGCTGTCCAAAATGATGCAGCTGACTTCCTGGCAGCCAAAGCAGGTGGCCAAGGCTGTTCACACTGTAGCAAAACAGAAAGCAGAAAGAGCTGTGGGTATCAGGACCTAGATTCATCCTTCAATGACACACCCAGAATAGCCTACTCCGCCAGATAACAGCACCACCATCTGGGAGAAGAAGTGCTCAAAGCATTAACCTGCAGGAGATGTGTCAGGTTCAGACAGTAAGACTCTTTCACCCCTCAGAACAACATTTTAAGAAGTAAGTTCTGTTGCACCCATTTTACGGAAGAAGAAATCAAGGCCCCGGGCTAATGAGGTATACATTCTGCTGGGGAGTTAGTAGACAGCATTATTGATTTTGTTTTGCTTTTTGGGTCTGGCTTGTTTTGTTTTTGAAAGAGTCTCATGCAATTCAAGCTGGCCTTCAACACCCGATTCTCCTACCTTTCTACCTACAAGGTAATGAGAGGACAGAAATTTGAGTGGTGAATTTTTACAGATTCCTGCCTACTTCATTCCTGTCTCTCTATCACATTCCAAGACTTTTAACTAGCAGACGAGACTGGACAGTCCCCATGGACTCTGTGACCCTGGCTGCCATCCCTTCTTCTACCCCTGTGGAGTCAAGAATTCATAGCTGTGAGCTACTGTGCCAAGTCATTTATGAGCTACTCCCTGTTTCTGAGAAATTCCCCAACATCCATGCCCTTGCTCAAGCTGCTGCCTTCCCTGCTCCCGCATGCCTGTTTCCAGTGCCGGGGTTGGAGACATGTTCGAGTATCCCTTGGGCTGGGGTTTGTGTTTTAGGGAAGAGCTTGCTTACCTGCACCCCTCTCTATACTTAAAACATCTTAACCTCCTACATATCACTTATGACACACACACACGTGAAACAAAAAAAAAAAAAAACAAAACAAAACACTGTTTTAAAAGCACTGCACCTTTTCTGTGGTCCTATCAGGCCAGGCCTCCCCATTAGGCAGCTACAGAGCAGAAGGGTCTAGGTCCATTGTGGAATCCTTTCCTTTGTTGGTCTTGGTTGCAGTCAGTGTTTCCCAGCCCCATCAACTGTCATCTCTCTGAGAGCAAACATCACAGCTGCCTGGTACTAGGTACCTATAGACAAATCTTCCATTTACCCATCATGCTGTTAAGATGGGAGAGCCATCACCCTACAGTTCCTGTGGATTTATTCATTTCTTCATTCTATGCAGAGAATTCTACTGGGAGCCTGCCATGTCTGGCATGGCTTGGCCACACAAGGGCATGAGTTTAAACACCCCTCACAGAGAGCTTCTTCTGAAGCCAGGCTTTCAAGTCTCCATGAAGAACGGAAGCATCGGAGGGCTTAAGTAAAGATCCCTGGCCAGCTGAGTGTGTGGCTTCACACCTGTAATTCCATCACTTTGGAGGCTGAGGCAGGAGGATCTTCCCAATTTCAAGGCCAGCCTGCTCTACCAAGTGACACCCTGTCACCAAAATAATCAAACAAAAGGAAAACAAGCTATGGCCACAGCGATTGAATCAGAATGTATAGAGGAAGGGCCCAGCTTTTATTTATTTACTTACTAATTGTTTTGGGAATTGAACCTGGGGCCTTGTACATGCCAGGCAAGTGCTCTACCACTAAGCTGTATCTCCAGACATTTTCTTTTGAAATATTTTATCCAGAAACAGGAGTCTCTAAGTTAACTGGGTTGTCTTGACCTTACTTTGTAGCCCAGGTAGATTCTCGTCTCTGCCTCCTTAGCAGCTGGGACTATGGATCTATGTCACGAGGCCCAGGCCCAGTGACGTGTTTTAAGCACACATAGGATGTACATAGGATGGACGATTGTAAAGAAACATTATAGGTTGAGAGACGATTGTACCATTAACATCACCAGCAAACAAATAGATAGCCCCAAATACTGTGAGAAGTTTTAATAGCCGGAGTTATATCAATGGGGCAGAGAGGAGTGGGATTGGTATCTGAAGAAGGGACATCTGTGTGGAGACCTGAAAGGTGAGAAGGGGAGACCACACAGGGATGGGGAAAGAATTTCATTCAGCATGGAGTTGGCAATCCAAAGCCAGCATGGGAGAAGCATCTGCCTCCTTCCTTTCAACATTGGAAAATTCAGCTTTCAGAGCTCCAGCCCTTGTCCTTTGTGCTGTGGGTACATCTGGCTCCTTCCAAAGTGTAGCTGCCTCCCCCACCCACACAGTGTGCAGGAACAACGTGGCCCTAGCAGCCTGGAAACACTGACCCCCTGGAATGCTAATGGGATGGAGCCTGGAGTCTTTAGGCAGCAGGGTTTTTTTTTCAAATGGGAAAATGCATCCGTAAGAATTCAATCATCACATATTCACAAGTGGGGGGCTGCTCAGTGGGTGGGGCTGACTTAGGAGCTTCCTGTGGAAGGCAGCATCCTACTGAGCTGGTACCTCCTCCTAGGCTGGCCAGTTTTCCTGAGGCCAGAGGTGTCAAACCATTGCCATGCAGGTGAGTTTTTTCATCCAGCATCTGAAAAGGTCACCCCTGGATGGCAAGTTGGCCAGCCCGCTTTCTCAGGCTCTCTGTTTCACAGAGAACATGAAAATCCCTCACTCCTTTGGCTTGCATAACTATACAATGTCCAAAAGCGAGGTGTAGCATATTTCCATTTGACAGATGAAGTAACCAAGACTTGACTTGACCAAACGTATCCAGTTAGTGCCATGATGGTGCTGGGCTATACATAGTGGGTGGTGAATTACTGGCAGGAATCTGAATGTATACCTGTTTGCAGGTGTCAATGTCATTGTCCCCTCTTAGGGGGACATTGTCTCTTGTTCTGGTGGAGGATATGTGAAGCCTAGTCAGGGTTTGAATATTTAGATGAGAGGTTCCACAGAGGTACCTGGGTTACTCAAGGAGAGTTCCTTGAAGTTCAGGAATTTCTATGTCCCTGAGACCCAAAATTATTGCACCAATACAGACTCTGGTTCAGTAAATGGGTCCTGATGTTCTGCATGTCTGAGAAGCTCTCAGGCAATGCTTGCTCTACTTGGCACCAGACTGGCCCGTGGACCACATTCTACGTAGCAAGGATCTCCAAGTTCAAAAGAGAGGTCAGCTTAGCCTAAGAGAGATGCAAGGCTTCTAACTGGGACAGCCCTGGCAATATTTCAACATGTCACTTTACTCTGTGTGGTGGAGGATAGGATTCAAGGCAGGGCTTCCTTGTGCTGAGTTGCACCCTAAAAAACTTAGCTGCTTAACCAGGCTGAAGCTCCAGCCGCCCCTCCCCCCCTTAGAGATACGTGCCCTGCAGCAACTGTGAAGAATACCTTTTCCTTTGTCTTTGTCTGCGGTTGTAGTGAAGAGCTCTTCAGAGATGTGTGAATGGAAAAATGGCTGTAGAATTGCAGATCTGAGCACCTTGCAGAGATAAGCCGCCAGGCATGTCTGCTTCCTGCTCTGATTGTTTGGATATCAGTAGACCCTTGGTGGGGGAACAGAAGGAGAACCTCCTTCGTGATCACAGTAATCAGTGTTGTCTTTGAGCAGCATGGTGCTGAGAGAGCTATGACCAAGCCAGTCCCCAGGTCTTGCATCCAGAAGCCTGTGCCTTTTGTTGATAATGGCTCCAAGAATCACCGAGGCAGCCTGCACACCTGCTTTCAGACTCATTCATTCCATTCAGTCATTCATATGCTCCTTGGGTGTTTTGGCCACTCATTCTTTTGCTTTTTCTTTTGTTCACTCAACTATTCACAGATTCATCTACTCATTCATATATTTGTCTAGTGCATTCTATAGACCAGGTCATGTGCTGGGCTCGACAGATATCAAAGCTAATCCACACCAAGGCATCAGTTCAGTCTCCTCATCCCTGTGGGATCCTGTAGCCAAGCAACAGATAAGTCCCCCTCAGTAGTTTTTTCCAACTCAGTGCTGAAAAGGGAGACCCAATAACCATTTTGTTATCTTTAATTGGAGAGTCCTTCTTGTCTAAAGGAATCACATGGCTTCCCTCTGACTTCAAGATAAGGCCAGGCACCCAGGAAATCTTCACGCCCTGAGTTCTACTCATCATGTCTTTGGTTGCACAGGACTGCTTTGGGTCCTGGAATCTGAATGGTCAATGGAGTGAGCCTTCACAGATGCTATTCCTTCCTCCTGGAATCCCACAATCCCGTCTTCCCTGTGCTGCCCTTCGTGACTGTCCGTGGATCAGGGAAGAATAGGATAGGATCTACGGGCTCCACTTTGGGGCTAGACATTCCCATGCAAAGACTTCATTCCGAGTCCCTGCAAGCAGAGGGATGGCTCTTCACAAAGCTAAGAGTTACAGATCCAAGACAAGTGCAATGACTTGCTCAAGGTCACAAAGCCAGTTGGAGGCCATCTCTCCATGACAAGTTAGCTCATCTCACCCCATTTCTGGGGTTGGTGCAAGTCTACGCTGTGCACAAAGATGAGAGCCTCTGGGATCCATTAATTAGTCCTTGCGGGGCATTTTTATTGAGATCCGTGGAGGACTAGCAGAATCTGCTCCAGTCAGGCACTAGGCTGCAGAGGCAAGCTGAGGTTAGGTGTGATGATTCAGACCTCAAGACGAAAGTTTTGCCTGAGATGTTTAAATAACTCAGAGTTACTGCCGCCCCAGCCGGGACAGGACAACCAGGCAGCAGTAGGTGATTTCTGAGTGGGAGGGGATGTGATAGGAGACTGGAGGCAGGCTTCCAGAGAGAAATTACCATTCTGTATTTATGATTTTGGCTCACAGGAGTGCCACAGGGACAGGTTTGCTAACACATTAGGTAATTGCCTCAGTCCTCTGCTCTTCTCTGAGGTATGTAACCAGCTTAGGTAGTCTTGCAGGACATGATTCAGCCTGGGCCTTCCAGGTACTCAGGGCTCTTCCGGGTCATGCATGAGGTACTGATGATAAGAAATGAGGGGGGTATTCATCTCTCAGGCAACCGGATCACTGTCCTGTCACAACTGCACAGCTAAAAGAATGGAGGGGGAGTCCCAAGATGGAGGCCAAAGATCAGGACTGAATTCTAATGCTGTGCATCCTTTGTGACCCTTCTTTGATCCACTGGTGCCCACCTGGAAAATAGAGGAGACAGTGCACCAGCATTTCTCAATTTGGCTATATATTAGAATCATATGGGGAGATTAAAAAAAAAAGAGTCACGGGTTCAGCCCCCAAAGTCATAATCTCATTGGCTTGTAGGGTAGCCCTGATATATATGTGTAGCTGGAGTTCACTGGCTGCACTGATCTCTGTAGTCTTCCGTGGTTGGTCTTTGTGGGCAGCCAGTGCTGTCAGAAAAGATGAGGTGTCCAAGTGACCTTGGGATGACCCACCATTGTTTTCAGGTTTAGAATTCTGTTGTAATTTGTAGCTAACCTAGGCTCAACCCTCCCAGTGGTCAATTCTGGGCGATCTCTGGAGGGCCATGGCAGAAAGCAGGTGGCCTTTTTGCTGTCCTTTATGTATCACCTCTGTGCCTTGGCAAAAAGCCACCTTGGGATGCTGGGTTTCCATATCTTCATCCTTGGACATCAAGGGAAACATTGTAGCCAGACTGCTTGCAAGCAGGTGGGACCCAGCCCTCTGTTAATTGTGGTCCAAGGGCACATGGCACCTCCCAGTCAATGCCTAGGAGCAGGGAATGCAGCTCCTGTCCCTGGTCCCCACCTGATTCCAAGTAGTCAGGCTTTGATGTCTCAGAATGAGAGTATCCTCATTTCCATGGAGCTGAGTTGATGGAGGCTGAGCACAGCTCACCTGTCACCCAGTTAGTGATACCCAGAATGATGTCAGTTCAAATCCCAGCCATGCCCCTTCATAACTATCCTAGTTTATTCATCTTTCTGGGTCTTCAATTCTCTATCTGCGCAACAGAAACATCAAACATTTTCAGCGTGGTCTTCAGGTAGAGTCCCTTGTGGAACCTAGCTCTAAATAGCCGTGTTCGTTCTCCTGCCCCCAGTCAGTCCTACCTTTCTTCCTTCCCCAAGTCCTTCCCCCATAGTCTTTAAACCCTTCAAGATCTGGAGTCATGAAAAGCAAGTCTCTGTCAGTGACCTTGGGCAGGCCATCTCATCTCTCTGTGCCTCCATTTCCCCATCTGAGCGCTAATGATATTAAGAAGGGCTTCTAGCATGGAGCTTTGTCCACAGTAGTTCAGCCTTTGCAGGGCGTTTGCTCTCCGTACCGGACCCGAGTGTGAACCTCCTTAAGGCCACTCACCTCTCGCAGTGCTTGTTGGGTGAATAAGAGACATGTTCTCCAAGCAGAAGAATGGTAAATAAGCCCCGTCTCTCTGGTCCTTACATCATCTCTGCAGTGACAGTTCTGCTGAGTTCACAGGGCCCACGGGGTTCCAGGACAGAGAGCAGCAACCTATATCAGGGGGTTGCTTACTGTCTTGAGATGGTCCCCACGAGGAGAAATGCTATAAATATGGAGGATTCATCTGTGCTAAGTCATGGACAGGAACCTCAGCTATATAACTTTTTAATTCTCCACTCCAGCTTGTAAGCAAAGGCAGTAAAAATAGTCACTAGTAATTTATTTTTTCCACTCTTTTAATTTTATAATTTCTTTTTTTCTAACCAACCCCCCCCCCCCAAAAAAAAAAAGTTCTCTTGCACTCACCTGAAGCAGTCGTGAAATTAAAGTCTCTTCTACACCGCCAGCATGAAATACAGGCTCAGGGGCAATTTCTTAACCAGGCATTAAAATGGGAATGAGTCCTGAGTTCTGCTTACCTCATCTGACTCTGCAGCACAGGAAGCAGGCGTGGAGGGAACTAGTTTAGTTGAAGAGAAGACCCCGTACATCTCCCAGGTATCGAATTTAATGTCTTCTTTGAACTGATAGCTGGGTGATCACAGGCAAGTTACTACCTCAGTTCCCTCATTTGTAAATATGTGGATACAAATTAGCCACTAACCCCCATCTCTAGGATGTCCTTAAAACCCAAAGAGATAGATGCAGGAAAAATGTACTGTTCAGCACATGCTCTGAACGCAGATGTGCTGGAGAAGTCTCCCATGGGGATGGTGAAGGGAATAGTAAGGACGATGGTGATGATGGTGATGATGATGGTGGTGACGATGATGGGGTGATAAATGGGAATGGTGGTGGTGATAATGAAGATGGTAGCATACCACGTACAGGGTGAGGACCATGGATATATGTGCTAAGAGGAGGATTTTTCTATACTTTATGCTTCTCTGTGTACAAATAAATAGGCTCATAGAGCTGGGGATATTTCTCTTTGGCAGAACATTAACTGAGAATGAGTACTCAAAAAAAATTTATTCAATAAGGATTTGTCTAAAATCTGTTTTCATCCTTAGTTTTCCCCCTCAGAGGTTTCAGTCATTCATCAATAAATATTAATTGAGTGCTGACTGCATACTGTGAACAAACAGGGGGAGATTGACCCTTTCCCTCACAGGACTTACAGTCTTAAAGGTAGCTAAGATGGGTAGAGAAGGCAGTAGGTACCTCTTCTGCAACCGTAATGGCTTCAGAGTTTGAATAACAATGGGGTCTGAATGGGGACAAGAAGACACCTGAGGGCACAAACTCAGTAGTTACCAGCAAGGAGATTAGCAGACTTGATCGCAGTGGGCTGTATTGCAGTGGCAAGTCTGGTCCAGTTTGGGAGATGGATCTGATGAGGCTTAAGGCCGACACATGGAAGGTGACCGGAGATGGTGGTGGTAGTGATGGTTGCACAACTCCAAGCTGGGGACCAAAGAAACCTCCCATGCATGGGCACTGGGCTGATACTGGTAATAGGACCCCAGTGAAAATCAGGAGGAGAATAGATCTAGACAGAGGCAGGGATGGAACTCCTCATTTGGGGCACATTGAGGCCAAAAGAGCAAGCAAACATCCTAGATGTAGTATTTGGACATGTGATCCTGCGCTCCAGGGGAGGTCAGGACAAGAGATGGGTGGGAATCATAACTGCAATGGTGGGATTTAGTGACTGGGACTGAAAATCACAGAAGTGAAGGCTGCTTGCAGAGAGAGCAACAGGCTGAGGGCTGAGCCCTGGTTTCACCAACAGTTGGGACAAGATGTAGAAGGTAACAGGATGAGAGGGAAACTTCAGGAGATAAGAGGGAAACCCAGAGAGCACAGACAAGCAGAGCTCTTGGAAGAAGATGGCTGCTGTGAGGGCCAAGCTCTGAGCCATGAACGAAGCAAAAGGCAGACCACTCCCACCAAAACCTCTCTGCAGTGCAGAGCTCCTGCAACCAGATGCATTTGAACCCGGGCCCTGGTGCTGCTCTTGCTTAGCTTTTGGCCCAAGGCCACACCCTAGCATCCCACTTCTTAGCTTCCTCCTCTGCTTGGCATTCGTGGGCAGTTTGTATGAGATAATGTCTACGAAGTGATTAGCACTGAGCCTGGCACACAGCAGGGACTTAATAAACAGGAGTCATTTGTATTCTTCCTGAAAGGGCTCAAGTGCTTAGACTCGTCCTCAGACACACTGCAGGTTTCACTTTGGCGATCTGGCAACCTTCTCTCAAGGTTGGAAACAAAGCTGTCTTTAAGAGACTAATAGGTACAAGCTGAGTGGGCACAGAAAGACGCCCTTGACAAAATAAGGAACAGTGCTAGCCCTTCGTAGAAACATCCCAGTTAAAATCTTGCAAGCCCCCATGTGGGTCACATGAAACCCATTCACAGACTCAAAGATGCTCACCTGGGTTTGACACTGTCATAGGTGAAGAAGGCCCTGAAAGGAACTTTAGAGTGGATAAAGGAGATTTTTCTCAGGGTCAGAGCCGCATTTCAGGAGGTCTGCTCTGCAGTGTAGACAGCGGTTCAGAGGCACAAGGATCTCATTCACAGCAAAGACAGAAGCCAGGAAAGCCCACCTGGGTGAGAAGGGACAGAGACGAAGAAATGCGATCATTGTCATATAATTATTTCTATGATTAGTATGAAGCTTATCATTTCAAAATATGAAGATGATTGTACTGATAAAGAATTTTCCCCGGTTAATGGAAAAATCTTACTAACCTGGGGTTTGGGGTTGGTTAGCTGCATTCAAAGATAAGGTATTAATTTTTAATCAATTGATTTTTATAACAAATTAGGTTATTGATTAAGAAATCACTCAGTGAGGACAGTAAAAGTTGTGAATTAGAATTGTGTCTGGCTAGACTAAAGGCTGAACGAAGCAGCTCAGAAGACTTTCTTTTCTAGACTGAGGCTGCAGAGGAGGCTCTGAGGCACAGAGATGGAGAACAGGACCATGGGGCTGGACCACAGAGTCTGTTGGGACTCTGCAGCTTTCTGGAGTAAGTGGGCTTAGATGTGAGACTTGCCCTCTCCTCTCTCCAGAGATTCAGTGTGTGGTGGAACTTGGTACAGTGAGGACACTGTAATAGACAAAATGCAAAGCATTTTTACCTGTGTTCTCCAGATATTGAAATGTATACATCAGCTGGAAAGGAGGATGGCAGGGACCCTTTGGCCCCTGAATCTAGGAAGAATCTTAAAAGGGGCAATTGTTCAGCTGACTTCCTGAGAGCCTGAGATGAAAGGTCAGATAGGCTCAAGGCAAAGGGGCTGAGCTGTGCTGGATCTGGGGGAGGGAGGCTAGTGCCAGGAGCTTGAGGTTGGTTCTGGCCTAAAAGCTACATTCAGGGATGAACTTTCTACTAAAGCAGTGGTCCCTAATGTTGTGACTTTTTAATACAATTCCTCACGTTGTGGTGACTCCCAGCCATAGAATTATTTTGTTGCTACTTCATAACTTTTGGGGTCACATGGGCTGAGAACTACTGTACTAAAGGAAGACTAGAAAACCCCATCCAGAATTTCAAGGACTCAAGCCAGAGTCCGCTGCAGGCTCCTGATATGTGAGGACCACAGATCTATAAGAACGAGGGTCTGTAAGCTCACAACTTGTGTGCAGTATTGTCAGAAGTTATACTATTTGCATAATACTGTAAAACTCTCAGGTTAAAAACAGCATAGAAATTGGACTATAGGCAAGTGAGAGGCCCAAGACTTGCAAGCAACTAGGATTGCTCTTGTCAGGTACTGCACACAGTGCAGGGCATGTGGTACTCGAAGGAAAAAAACCATGAGCAATGGAACACCTCTGCTAGCTAAATGTAGCACTACATTGGGATGTCTCTGCCTCAATCCACAGAGGCAGAGTGGAAACGGAGGTCCAGGAAGAAGGGTCCGTGGGGCAGTGTGCTACTGCCATAGAGAAGGAATCCGGGACTTTAGAGGTGGTAGATCTGAATTTGAATTTGGATTCTGCCATTTAATAGATGAGAACCAAGATCAAACTGCTTACACTGTCTGAGGCTCAGTTTCTCTATCTAAAAATGTAGGGTTGCTGACAGCCACTCTGGAGCATGACTAGGAAATAACTCCAACATAACTTATGGGAAGTGGGATGTTCAGCGACATCTTTATCCACGAGACTACCAGTATTCCGATAGTTTGCATTTAATTGCTTGCTGTTATAGATGTGATTTTTCATTCCAGACCCTGGCTTATGCAGCTCCCTTTAAATTTGCTCTCTTTGTCCTCATTTATTCCCCATCAAGTTTGCTACAATCAACCAGGGAATGAAAGGCAGATAAGTAGATGAGTATATAGATAATTAGATGATGGATAATGGACAGATATGGATGGGTAAATGAATGGATGAATGGCTGAGCTGATGGATGGCTGAGTTTATAGATAGATGGATGAGTGGATAGATGGATGGATGGATGGATGGATGGATGGATGGCAAATGGATAGGTAGGTGGGTGAATGGATGGATGAATTGATGAGTGGCTAAGGTGATGGATGAATTAGTTTATTAATAAATAGATGAGTTGATGGATGGATAGATGGATGGGTGGGTGGATGGAGAGCAGGTGAATGGATGGGTGAGTGAGTGTCTGGGTGGATGAATTGTTGGAAAGGTGGTTGGCTGGGTGGGTGGATAGGTGGGTAGGTGGGTGACTGGGTGGATAACAAGTAAATAGGTAGGTGGGCGAGTGAGTTGATTATTGGAGGTAAGGATGGATGAGTTGATGAATGAATGAATAGGTGAATGATCAATAAATGTAGGGTAAGTTTATGAACAGATGGTTGGGTAGATAGATGAGTGGATGGTTGAGTTGATGGATGGGTAGATAGATAGATAGATAGATAGATAGATAGATAGATAGATAGATAGATAGATAGATGAATGGATGGATAGTTGGCTATATGGGTTTGATAAATGATTGGATGGACAAATTTGTTGACAGGTTAGTGGATAAGTGAGGTTGGGTGATTTGTTAGATAGATGGTGGATGTGTGAATACACAAGTTTCTGGATGGATGAGTGGATGGTTAGATAGGAAGATGATGGATAGATATGTGGTTGAGTATCTACTAGGGTTTTCTATTTGTAAATACTTGCAGATCATCTTTGATAGATTAAGGAGAGGAGTATACTGGAAGAATACCTGTTTGCTCACAGAATCAATTGGAAGATTAGAAGAGCAGGCCAAGTAAAATGCATGGACCATTGAGCTACAGGGATATAAAGTACACCGATCACCTTTCTGTCTGGTCAGGGCACTGTCTGTGGAATGAATGAGCATTGGACATTTTCACACCCAGCCCTAACTGCTGTGAATCAGCAAAGTCCTGGGAGAGAGCATGTAGCAAATGTGTGTTGGGTCGAGTGTTCACTGATTCATAAGTCCTCAGGGCTATGTGGTGAACTCACACAATTTCTCTCAAAAGAAATTAAAGTCCTGGGCAACAGAAGAGAGGCTATCTAATAACTGTTCCGATCCAGCTCACAGCCCCCCACAGAGAGAATGGATGAATCCTTCATTCCCAGAGGTGGCATCTGTGGCTCTGCTTTGGTTTGTCCCTTGCCATCTCCCTCATTATCTGCTCATCCTTCCTACATCTGATCTTCCTCCCTCTCTTTCCACTTCTGAGTTTCTACTGCTCCCCAAAGCATGTCACTCTCTACCTTCTCCCAGGAGCCTTTGCAGCCATCCAAGTTCACAGTGACTGTGCCTTTCCTCAAACTGCCATGCCCCTGGTCATCAACACCGCTGCAGATAACGTTGTCTTGAGCTGTCTCTTTCGGGGGCTGTGCTCTGGCCTATGTTCTCGAGAGCGGTAGTGCCTCCCAGCTTGGCTTCTATTCCTCACTGTCCTCGCACATTGTTGAGTCAGCCAGTGACAACTGCATGCATGCCGATGAAGCCTCAATGTGCGTATGTGGCAGAGTGTCACCAGCTGCCTTATCACGTGCTAGAAATGATTCAGGCCTAACATTCTTGAGGGTTGAGTCAACTGAGACTAAAGAGCTGACATGTTCAAAACTGCGTCACAAGTTACAGGCAATTCGAATCCTAGAATCTAGCTCTTACCAGTCTCAGGCAAAAATAATCCTCCTTCTGCCTTGGAGTATGGGCGTGTGCGTGCATCCCTGTGTGTGCGCGTGTGAGTATGTGTGTGCGTGTACATGTATATGCATCTATGTGGCAGAAGGGTGGTCTGCTTTAGTAAGCAGAGTCTAGCCCACTACCATGGTGGGCAGAGTCAGTCCTCAGTCAGTGGCTGTCCTGTTAATGAAATAAAAACCCTCCCTGAGTGGCACTGCTGTGTTCTCGGCATTGGTGCTACATCTTTGCCCAAGTGTTTGCCCATCGTAAGCCCCGTTGCCAACTGTGTTGGCTGATTCCTCCCTAATACTTTGTTTCTATTGAAAGTCAGTATATTTTACAGAGTGGACTATTTGCAAAGTTTATAGAGAGTCACCCAAATCTTTGTCATCCCAAATTACTCCAAGTAGACTCATCACCCCCTCCCCATTACCCTCCCACATCAGGTTCTCTTCAGGGCTGCTAGCAGAATCAGGTGGTGTACTGGCAATAAAGTCACAGGGAACGAACATTTTGACAAGGTAATGGGCCCCTGCCTTTCTCGACATTTGCGAGGGAGTCAGAGTCCATTATAATGTCACAACTGTGCGTGCCATCGACATCACGCTGAATAATTAAAAGGCAGCCTAATCGTGGCGCTCATCCACGTAGCAGCTGCTTCCAGATGCTAGGGAAGCTGCTTTCATGGAGGAGTCATGATGCGCAGATGAGGGATGTGTTCGAACCCAGGTCGCCACTGTGTCCACAGGGCCGCAGGCAGCGCTGGCCTGACAAGCCCCATCCAGGGAAAAAAAGACAATACAGATCCTCTAGTCCATTTTGCTATTTGAACCCAGCCCAGAAATTCAACTTTCTCTCTAATAAAAAAAAAATGTTTTAATGGTAGTTTCACATTTCTCACCTATCACAAACACACACGTTATAGAAGGGAACTAAGATGCTTGTTTGCTGGGTGCCTGGCTTTAAACTGGGCTTCCCTGCGCTGTGGGTATGGGGAAGAATATGGGCTGGGGACTTGAGTTCTAGAGGGAGAACACACACACACACACACAAACACACATGCACATACACACTTGCACCCACTATATGTCCTGGAAAAGGGCGGAGCATCAGCGCGGCTGGCTGAGTGATGTTTGGGACCTCTTGGCTTTGGAGTCAAGTTCTGAGACTCAGGAGCTTCACTTCGAGAACATTCCAAAAAGCTCTAGGTGAGGGGAACTGATGTGTTAGAAGACTGTGGTGGCCATGGTGCAGAACATGAGGGACATCAGATTAGTTGAGGGAGAGGCAGCTGAGCCAGGAAGCTGTGGCTGGGCAGAGGGAAGCTGTGCTCTGAGCATAGTTCTTACATGTGGCAGCCTGCCCCGTCACATTCCTGTAATCTCAGTACTGGAGGAGACAATCATAAGTTCCAGCCTAGCCTGGACTAACTTGTCAGACTCTGTTTGAAAAACAGGGACTGCATACATAAAGGAATGACCCACCCTTCCTTCTCCTACCTCTCTTCCCCATCCATGTCTGGCTGGGCATGGTGGATAACAGCTTCCTCCCAAACTTTCTGCTACACACAAGAGACAAATGAACAGACAGTGGCCACCTTACAAAGCACATCTTGGGGTAGAGGTAAGATCAGGACTGTGGAGACCGAAGCAAGGTCAGGAAGGCTTCTGGAAGAGGCAGCTCTGAAGCAATGCAGATGGTGTGCACATCCTAAGCAGAGGGCCTCGGAGAGGTAAGGACATACCTGGAAATTATGGGAGTCTGGCAGGAGGGGAGTCACATGATACAGAGGTGGAGAAATGCACTGCGGGTCACCCAGCAGACAGTTCCTCGTTTTTAACTCTTTGGCCCCTATAGGAAGGCTGCCAGTATCCAGGGAACAAACCCTATAGGACAAGCTGTCCCATTCTTAGCTGGACCGGTGTTCAACACTGGCCACTAAGCCAGGAGCACTTATTGCCCCAAGCTGGCTTTTGCCAACAGTTACTCTTGCCTAGCAGACTCGGACCTCAAGCCCAGGCTGGTCTGGATTGCCTGCTAGCAACCACTTTCCTCTGCTCGAAAAACGTTCTGACTGGACATACCCAGCCCACCCCCTCCCCCGAAGATAAGCCACAGAGCCTTTAGGTAGAAACGCCTGGGGACCAATCCCCCATCCCCTGACTCCTGGACTGGCAATGTGCTTGGAAAGGGACATCAAAGAGAATGGGTGGGAACAGAGGAGTGTAGAGAAGAAGGCCACCTCCTCTTTGGGCATGCTGACGGTCCAGAGGAACCAAGGATCTTCGATTTTATGGCTTTCTGTGTTTTTCTGCCTGTGTAACTTGGCCAAATGGCTTCACCTCTCTGCGTGGCATGAGCTTCCTTATCTATAAAATGTGCATAGCTGTGCTTGCTTCATACAGTTTTGGGGAGGAGCCAGCAAAGCCACAGTGCTAAGCATAGATCAAGTGCTCTCAGTTCATAGCCTGGCATTTGTCTCCAGGGATTGGCAAGAACTGTCACAGAAGCACCTTCTGTGTGCCAGGCACCATTCTGCCTCCATTGGCTGATTCTGCTCACGTTACCACTTCCAGTCGGTGGGATAACATGACAGCGTAGATTTTACAGATGCAGAAATACAGGCCCAGAGTGGTTGACACCCTTACTGGATGGTCACCAGTCCCCATCCTCTGTCCCATGAAGATGCTCAGCCAGAGAGGAAGTCTTCAAAGTCCAGAAGAGAGAAAACCAGAGCTCCACTGTAGGCTCCACATTCACAATTTAGACCTGTATCATAGATTGTGGCAGCCTGCTGCCTTGGGCACATTACCCTTGCTGAGACAGGACTAGACTCTGATGTAGTCCTTCACTGGACCACAGCCTTGGCAGAGCAAGAGTGAGCAGTGGCCAGGAAGCAGGGACCAGAGGGGAAAGGCTCCACACTGCACTCCCACAGGATATCCAGGGCAGGTTCCCTCCTCCTGAGAGGAGGTAGGATCCCAGCTCCTACAGTCCGACTTTGCTTCATTTGGTGGAGTTTTACACCAAAGATGCTCTGGAGCGAAAAGCCTTTCTCATTCCTATTCAAAGAGCCTACATTGCAGCTGGGCCCCTGAGACCTGGCCCACCATGAGAACCAAGCAGCAGTGCTGGCTGAAACACATTATCCATGGCCCAGAGGGACAGCGGGGTAGGGTGAAAAGAGCAAGAGCTTCCATTCATGCTCACGGCTGTGGCCTGTGGTGTCACCTGAGTGTCACTGCACAGCCAGATGGTGAGAATGTGAATAAATAAATAAATAAAAACCATTCCCTCGGCCTGAGCCTGGAAAGCTCCCCCTGAATACCAAGCAAACAACTGCCCTTCCCTCACAGAGTACAGTCCAGCTAAGGAAGAAAGTACTTCCGCCCTACACCTCAGAATGGATCTTTTACATAGCAGCAGCCTCCTCGGCAAATGTCTTCAAGGTCTTGCATCCTTTGGCCTCACCTGCCTGTCCCAGACACAGTGTGTACCCCTCCTCCCTCCCAGTCTGAGGCTCTCACCACAGCCTTTTCTTTCCACCCGCAAGGCTTCCCCCACAGCTGTTGCGCATGCGTGTTCACCCCGCTATGACCCCGTGTCCCACCTCTAGAGCCCTGCTCCTTTCCTACACTGCACTCCATGCAGCACTGAATTAAACTTACTTAGGTTTTTATTTGCTTAATGCCTGCCAGTCTCATGGGCTGGGCCCAGTGCTGTTTAACCCGAGCCCAGCAGAATGTCCTCACACTGGAAACACACATATTTTACAGGGCAAAAGAACCCATTTGGTCGGTTTGGAAAGAGATTAAGATTCAGACTCTGGGAGGCTTGAACCATGACTTGAGAGGTTTTGGCCATGGCTGTTTGAGCAACTATAGCCCATTCCCCCCTTACCCTCCTCATTCCTTCTCCTTACCCCTCCCCCCACTATGTTCTTACTGTCTATTCCTTATGCCCTTGTTTTTCCTCCAGCCTCCCTCCCTTTTTGTTCTTCATTTCTTTTGTCTTTCTCTTTTCCTCTTTCTTCCCTCTGCCTCCCTTCCTCCCCCCTCTCCTCTCTCATCCCACACACAGCTTTCTCCTCTGTCTCTCCCTCCATGCATAAAAGATAAGGAAGAAAGGGCCACAGGACCGAGGCCCTGGCATAAGAGAGACAGTGATGTCATTGTACTTTGGAACAGGTGGGTTTTACTAACCCCATGCTCGGGGCTTGGCAGGTGTCCCCGGGTCAGGCCTGGCAAAGCTGGTGCTGGGGGAATTTCTGTGGCTCCGCAGAATTAGCACAGTCCATGACTGGCACGGACTGTTCCGAGGGATCACCTTCAGTCCCCAGCCTGACAACCTCGTCACGCACCAGCTCCCTTCCATTACTCTTGTCTCCAGACATTGCTCCAGAGAGGGCCCCAGCCTGCCAGATGCATCTCCCAGACCAAAAGTCACACCCCAATGGCCATGAGAGGCCACCAGCACTCGGCAGAGGGTCTGAGCAGGCCAGCTGGCTTCCTCTGGGCATGCCTAGAATGAAAGCATTCCTCAGCCCCCACCCTCACACGGTGGCTTGGGTGGCACAGACATCATGGTCCACATCTCCAGTTCGAACCCTGAACCTGCTGCTTGCAAGTCACTTGGCTGTGCCTCAGTTTCTTCATCTGCAGATGCTAATGCAGACCTTAGTGCAGACAGACCTTCCCATCCAAGGGCCCTTACCTACACATTCAACTGGTGGGAAACCAAAAAAATATTTTGAAAAAATTGTCCGTACAGGTGTTTCTTCCTTGTTATTACCCAACCAATAGAATATAGCAGTTGCTTCCAGGCATTTACCTTGTGATATAAATGGTAAGGAACAGAGAGGATTCTGTGTGAAGGAGGTTGTGTGGTGGTTACATGCAAATACTGCATCATTTTATATGACAGTCTGTATTAGTCAAGCTTCTCTAGAGTCACAGAACTTATGAAATGTCTCTCTGTGTTAAGGAAATTATTGAAATGGCTTACTGTCTGCAGTCCAACTAACCAAACAATGGCCAGCTATGAATGGGAAGTCCAAGAGTCTAGTGGTTGCTCAGTCCCATGAGGCTGGGTATTTCAGCTGATCTTCTGTATAAGATGGAATCCCGAAAAAAGCAGCTTTCAACAGATGTGCCGGTAAAGAAGAGTGAGCCTTCCTTCTTCCACTGTCCTTAGGTAGGCCTCCAGCAGAAGGTATGGCTCAGATTAAATACCACCATGCCTGGACTTGGAACTTGCTCTGTCCTAGGCTGGCCTTGAACTCAGAGATCTGCTTGTTTCTGTCTCCTGGGATTAAAAGCATGTGCTACCTTGCCTGGGCCTACCTAAGCTTTTCATGGCCACAATGCCTCAGGATTTGAATCATAGCTGTGCCCTCCATTTCTGGATTATAGTTCATTCCAGATGTAGTATAATAGTTCTGCCACATGTCCCCTGGTGATGTTGAAGAAGTGGCTGTACTTACCTCCTAGGACTGGACTGCCGTGTGAGCTGCCAAACATAAAGTGGTTGGACGTGGCCCTGCTGCCCGCTCTCTAGCTGGCAGGATTGTGAGTGGATTGGATGCATGAGCCTTCCCCACTCATATGGGAACTCTTGGGCAGGACACAGGCTTGCTCTCTCAGCACGTTAACTGACTTTCTACTGGTCACCAGAGGTTTGTGAAAAAGCTTCTTGCCTACTTTCTAGAAGTTTCCCCCATGAATCTGGAAGCTGCCTGAGGATGGAAACCAAGCACCTAGCACCAATACATAGTAGCAACTAGGGATTTGTTAGGTAAGTAAATCACAGGAGGGTTCGAACTAATGAATCCTTGGTTTGGGAGGTATGAAAGACAGAGGACCTGTTTCTTTCTTAAGGTTCTGTCTTGTTCCAGAGGACATTTGGTGGTCTCAGTCAGCATTCTGGGAAAAGAGTACACCAAGAGTTAGTTTAGAGAATGTAATGTCAGGGACCATATCACTGAAGTTAGTGACAGGGACCAAAATTTTATTTGGGTCACAAATGAGTTTTTTTTTTTTTTTCACTCCTTATAAATGGTTCTTTGGTTAGGGTAGTCACACTGGGATATTTATTTCTAAGTCAAATCCATTGCACAAGGATCTGAAGTCAGCTCAAGGAAGTAAAGAATGAAATCAAAATGTTTGCAGGGAGAGGCTTAAAAGGGCTCTGAAGAGGCTGTTCCCATGGAAGAGCAATCTAGTGGCAATAAAGCCTCTTTGTAATCATGTTGGTGACAGCAGGAGGCCAGCCTTGGGTAGACCTAGGTTCATTTGCATGCAGAAGAAGCATAGTCTCTGCCAGGGGGAGAAGGAGTGAGGAAGTCTTCTTGGAATGGGGGAGACTGGGGATGTCCCAGAGGAAGCCAGCCTAGAGGCAGCAGACAGATGCAGAGAGGCAGGCATGGCTGGAGTCTGGCTTGCTGGCTATATGGCCTGGCATCTCCAAATACTAGTTCTGTAAGTCATCTAAGCTGGCTACGAGAGTAGATAACACAGACCTGTACTCCTTAGTCTCATAAGGCTCATCTCAAAGATGGCTTCCTCTCTGAATTCCACCACATCCTTTTCCTTCACTAGATGATTCATTCTGACCTTCTGATGGGGTGAGATGCTCAGAGCAGCCTCTGCCAATGGCTCCAACTAGCTCTGCTGAGTTGATGCACCACAGCCCATGCACGAGGCCTAGGCATTATCCTTGTAGTCTCTCCTCTCTGTGGCTGCTCCAGGAATTGGAAGGCACTTGGAAATGAAGCCAGAGACAGACAATACAGTCCAAGGACGGACACTGGACCAGAGTCCAGGAGATCAAGTTGTATAGGTAGAGATGTACAGTTGTCCTTCTGTGATCAAAGGCAGGTCATTTCTCCTCTTCACCTTTTATATAGGGTCTCTCAAAGTCATCCGGCAAAGAATAGCTCAAAGGAGAATTTCCACTATACATTAGCCTTACTTTAAAGCTTTTTAAAAACTCAAACCAGAAACTCTGCAGTGGCCCAGTATATTCATTTGCATATAAATCAAAAGAAACAGGCCTAAAAGAAGGGCTGTGCTTAGAGCCCAGCTCCACGCATGACATCTACGGGGGGTGGGGGTGGGGAGGGGTTGGGGGGTCATCTGGCCAGGTAAAATAGCCAAGGCTACTCTTTACTCTTTCCACTAAACTGTTGATGGTTGGAGTCTTTGTCTTCTTCTTCCACAAGACAGAGCTGGTTGCTTTATTTATTGCTCCGCCAGGAAATCTGCTGCCTTACATACATATCATCTTGTCTGAGATTTCTACATTTGAGGACTGTGTGCCTGGAGCTGCTTTGGGTTTGAGACTTTTTGAACCAAGTGGTTTCTAATGTCAGTCAATGATATCTACGCATGTATAATACATAGGTTTGTGAGATTCTCTTATAAATTACAGGTTTTATGACCCTGGTTTTGCAGACGGATGGCATGAATTGTAACAGTGCCATATATCCCTAAGAAGATAATGCCTCCAGCAATGGAGGCCCTATAGATCAAAACCAAAGAGGGCATGGCATCTAGAACTGGGAAATTTTTATTTTTAAGTGTTTCTGGAGTTTTAAAACTGTCATCTCTGAGGTCCTCCAAGAAGTGACACGTTTGGAACAAATATCATTTGTCATATAAACCCCAGTCCCTCAGTATCATCAAGATTAGCTGACTGAACCTGCCAAGATGGATATGAGTGTGTCAGGAGGGAAAGAAACTTTCCATTCTGCTCTACTTCCTCTATACACACACACACACACACACACACACACACACACACACACACTACCACACCAGCCCTTAGTGTCTAAGGAGAGTTTGAGCAGCAACAGCTAGCTAGAACACCACTGTTTAGATAGTGTATTGAAGCCATTGAACTCTGTTGGTTGACAGATCACACCTTAAATGGGTTCAAATTTCTGATTCTACCACTTAGTAGCTAACTCACTTCTGTAAAGTCACTGAATGTCCATGGGCAAGCAGAAAGCATAGTTTGTCTTGGTCTTTGGCCATCTATCACCTAGGGACTAGCCTACCCTTCTCCTTGTTCATGGCTCCAACCCCTAGAACCTCCATCTGACTCTCAGACACACAGACCAGCAAGTCTCTTCCTCCTACCTCAGAATCTCCACACTTCTCATTTCTTCTGTCAGGAATTTATTCCTTGTTTCCACTTGCCAGCTCCCTCCTTCGCTCCCTGCAGATCTCTGCTCTGGCTGTGTCCCGCCTGGAGAGTGCTCTTCCTCAGCCCTACTTCATGCTAGTTTTCTACCCAGCAAACATTAGTCCTCACTAACTGCCTATGTTCCCCACTCGGGATGCTTTCTTTAGGGAGGTGCAAGTGCCTGCCTTGGGTCTTTAATACTGTGTCCTCAGAGCTTCAGAACCATGGACAGCGCCAGGAACCCGGGCGAAGCACTGCTGAGGCGGCGGATGCTCTGGCTGAGTAAAAGGGAAGTACTTAGGGCAGTCTGGTGGAGAGGATTGACTGAGATAAAGTGTACAAGACAGTTAGCGTAGCTCCTGCCAAGTGGACTCACAGGCACTTACATTTAATGAACACATAGTAAGTGCCAGACGTGGATTAAGCACCCTTATTAATTCACTCCATCTTGCAAACACTCTTCTGACAAAGAAGATGCTGTTGTTATAGTATCCACTTAAGCAAAGAAACAAAGAGACAGACACTCAACCAGTAACCACTAAAGCCACCACTGGAAGCTGTACACCTAGCCTTAGCCCTCGATTCCATCCTGAGATGTGTAAGCTGTAGGGGCAGCCGGGCTGGCATTAGTATTATTTTCTGATAAGTGACATTATGATGCCTCAGTCAGGAGATGGCGGCTGTCCCATCATCTAGTCTCATGGGACACAGCCTAGAGCAGCAAATGGCACTGGGGCAGGAGCTTACTATTCCATGTTCGTACTCTACTCCTGAGACTCAACTGCTTTGTGGTCATGGAACTCCCCTCTCTAAGTCATAGACTTTTCATCTGTGTGATGAAAGTGGGAATTTTCAGCTCTCATCCTGTGGTTGCAGAGGTCCTTAGGGCATGTGTAGATGGGCTTCTATAGAAAGTACTGTTGAAGCAAGAGACTGAAGGGAGAGGTGTTTGACTCCAACTCCCCCAGATGTGGCACAGAGATGACTTCTGAGCAAAGGCTGCAAAGTTCTCAACTGCAGAAAGCAGGTGGCTGAGCCTACACAGAGTATGCACCTGCTGAAAGCAGCCCACACCTGGTTACCGAGCATCTCGGTGAGCATCATGGTGCTCACAAAGGCAGCCCTACTTTGCCAGATGTCTCTCAGTAAGCCAGGATTTCTTTTTCAGCCTGGAATCCAAGGGATTTTTCATGAAAGTTCCTTCATGGTTTTACTAGAGCACTCAGGGAGGACATGATCATAGGAAGCGCACCTGTAGGCTGAATTGGGTCAAGACCACCATCTCAGCATCCAAAGCACTGTGTGGAATGCAGGAGAGTCCTAGGGGATGAAACTGAGCTGGCCCACTCATGCCACCTGCCAAGCTTGAGGGATGGGTGTAGGTTGATGTCAAGGTGATATATGATTGGACAGTGGAGAGTGGGGCGGGGACAAAGTTCTGATAAGGTGGAAGAGAAAGGAAAGCAGATTCGAGATGGAGGCGGCGGCAGAGGAGGATGGTTCAGATCAAGGTGAACTAGATCGGTTTTATCTTGTGTAGGTGGGTGGTTTATATCTTTATTAATTGGCAGTGAATTTATTGTTTGGACGCATTGTGGATTGAGAATTTAGCATATAAATCTGTTTGATAAGTTATTGATTGTTGAGTCATGATTTTACTGGGCAGTAGTGGACCGTGTGGGACTGAGTACTCAGATCCACCCTGGAGCGGCTGCCAGGGAGTGAAACCGTGGGACCAGTAGCAACAGAACCATTTTTATTTTACCTCAATAGATGGGCACCACTCTTTTCCTGTCCCAAGCTCACAAACAATGCTCAAGGACTGGGGCTGGGAGATACTCATACATTTTTGGCTCTTTTGTTCTGTGCTGAAAATCAAACTTGGGCCCTACATTTGCTAGGCAAGTACGTCTTCACTGAGCTCTGTCACAGTGCAGGGTACATTTTTTTCTCTGATTAGTTTATTGATTTATTATCATAGAACAAGTACTTAAACATGGATGGTGTAGAGGTATATGAAGTAGAAACTGCACAGAAAGACCTAGCCTCCTTGCTAGAAATGAAACAGCAGTTTCCCATGTCCCTCTAGAGTACACCTGTCTTCCTTTGCATGCTCAGCTCATATTCTGCACATTTTATTTCGTAGTTTTATTTAATGTGTCTTGGACATATTTCTATATCACCTCAGACAAATCCATCTCTTCATCTTTTACTGCCCTGTAACAAGCCATTGTATAGATTTACTGTCATTTATTTTATTAATTCCCCATGACCAGACTCTTTGGGAATATCCAGGTTTTTATTCTGTAGGTAATGCTGCAAAGAAGAACCCCGTCTGTTTAGCATTTTTGTTTATTTCCATGTCTGTAGCTTAGGGAATAGTGTGTGTTTGTTGGGTCAGGTGCCACACACTCATAATCCCAGAATTTAGGAGGTAGAGGCAAGAGGATCAGGAGTTCAAGGTTAGCTGTGGCTACAGAGTGAATTTGAGGCCAGCCTGGGCTACATGAGACTTTGTCTCAAAAATCCAAATAGCTGCATTGAGGAGGGGGATCAGTGCCAAAACCAATATCTGAGTTCAGTCCTGGGGACCCACATGTTAAAGGAGAGGACACTACATCTCCATGTTGTTCTCTGGCCTCTGCTCACACTGTGTGTGCACAAGTATACACCACACGCGCTCACACAAGTAAGTAAAGAATCAAAATAAAGTCATTGTTAAAACGAAGAAAAGAGATAGTATCTGCATTAAAAAAAAAAAAGTCACCAAAGTCCTCGGAGTTATGCAAAGTGATGCCTGTACCTAAAATGCCCTTTTCCTGCTTTGAGTTAAGTATCACTGGACAGGAGTCAGATGGAGCCGGATCCCCATAGGAGCTGAAACTGTGGATGAAGTGTGCCGGTGTGCCGGTGTGCACGGTATGCCCGGTGTGCCGGTGTGCCCGGTGTGCTGGTGTGCTTGGTGTGCTTGGCCATATTCTTCATAGCATCCATGCTGCTTCTCTCTATACTTAAAATAATTTCCAAATTAAAAGTCTTAACCAATTATTCTAATACAGCAGCCAGAAAATCAAATTTGGGGTTAACATGGTTTACTTGAAATCCTATATTATTAATTACAGTATAGTTGATCCTACTATTTAAAATCTTTTCTGCTATAGTTTTTTTTTTTTTTTTTTTTTTTTTTTAATTATAGGGCTGGAGGAAGGCTCGGTAGTTAACAGAGCTTGCTGTTCTTGCAGAGAACCTGAGTTCTGTTCTCAGTATATATGCTGTTGCGCATACACTCATAACTGTCATGACATCAACTATGGGCAATTTGATGCCCTTGTCCAGACTCTGTGAGTACTGTACACACACACACACACACACACACACACACACAATCTTTAGATATGATAGATCAATGACACAGACTCATGGGATAAAATGGTATAAAGATTTAAGTGCATGAATTACCAGCTATACCTCTGCCCACCACCTCTAACTCTCAGCAATCCTCCTGCCTCAGCCTTCTAAGTGCTGGAAATCCAGGAGACCATCTCCATAGCAGATCCTGTTTATGCATTTTGAATCACTCTGAGGTCTTCTACCTCACTCACTTTCTACTGACAAAGCTCTTTCTTTCCTGTTTCTTTACCCATGGGCCCCATATTCAGCACAAATACTTCTTTTGTAAAATTATAATGTCTAGTTAATTAAAGTAATCTAGTTTATTGTGCAAAATGTAGATAAACTATAAGCAAAAAAAAGGATGTCAAATCACCTGTAGCCCGCTCCCTCCCTCCACGGTGAAGCCAGCAGTGCTGTGGTCCTTTGGCTGGTTGCTATGCATGCTGACACGTATCTGGGGACATCTGTGTGAGGACTGAACCCATGATGCGATTTTGCATGCTTTTTTGACTCTTATTCTTCTGACTCATTGTTCTGGTGAGACTTGTCCTTCCATCTTGAACTTGTTTTTTCTTTTTTGTAAAACTTGGAAATTGAGGATAACTCAAATAAATGTTGTTTGTTGTGCCTGTGAAGTGGGGTGGAGGATGGTCAGGGACGGTTTTCTGGAGGAGGTGGTGCTAGAGCAAAGGCCTGATGGCTGACTGGAAGTCATTAAGATAGAAAAAGAAATCAAGGTGCAGGAATAGGAAATAGCCTAAGCTAAGGAGGTCAGAGCACACCTGGGTTGACAAAGCCTGCATAAGAGTTGATGGAACAAGGACTTGGGATAAGGAGAAAGAGAGAGCTCTTAGGTGAATCTAAGGGACTTAGGGATTGTCCTGAAAACAGAGGGAACAGATGGAAGACTTCAATCCCTGAGGAAAAGGGGATCATGCAGCCATGGCTGAGAATTGCGTTTTGGGAGGTGACAGTTGTGAGCAGGGATGAGAAAGGCAGCAAAAGCCAGTTTCCGCTGACCTGACTTTTTTACCCAGACCCCCTAAATCTCCTGTCCAGCTCTCCCTGTCCACCCAGAGATAGTCTCAACTGGAATGATCATCTGAGTCATTTTGGCACTTGTTAGGGTCTCAGCTGGTGGATGTGGCCTCTGAATCCCAGAGCTCCTAGTAACAGGACCGCTAACAATTTAATGAAAAAACATGTATTAGAAAAATCTGCATCTGCTTTCCATGGCCTATTTAAAGAGGAAAAAAAAATCACCAAACAAGATCCTGGAAACCCACATAATATCAGAAGCCAGCAGATGGTGTCATTGTGCAGACCACAGGTGGGGTGGTGGGGGCTACCTCATCTAATTATCCCAGTTCAGCAGCCTCAGCATCTCCTTGGAGACCAGCTACCTTCCACCTGGACATTTGGAGAAGCCAAGGTGCTCAGAAGAAACAAGATGGTCCATGTATTTTTTTCAAATGTCAGACCAACACATTCTTCTGAAAACCAGCGTGTCCAGGGTCAAATGGTCATCAGAGGCTCTTCTAATCTGACTCTGATCCTTGAGAGCCACAGCCCCCTGGGCCATCCAAAGTTGTCATAGCTGCAACCCAAGCCAATCAATGCTCCTCAAGCCGGGACCTCAGTTTCCTTCTGTAACCACATATGTTCATACGTACAAGAGATGCAAGAAAATCCATCAGCTTAAGTGCTCATAAATGGAATGACTTTCATGCAGCATTAATAATGTTAACTTGGTGGTGGTTCTTCACTTTCCACTCAGAAAACTCCCCAAAATGCAAACAAGGAGGGACAGCATGTGTGTGTGTGTATGTGTGTGTATATGTGTGTGTGTGTATGTGTGTGTGTGTGTGTATGTGTGTGTGTGTATGTGTGTGATTACATATGTGCACATGCATTTGTGTTTGTGGTCTCTTGTGACTGAGACCTAGTTAGAAATGCAGACAGCAATGTACTTGTACAGTCAAGTGCTAAGTCTGGTCATAGTGGCTGAGAGGTTGGACTGTAGGTTCCTAGGTGTCTGAGAACACCCAACTCTGCCTATGAACTCCAGCCTTCCATCCTGTGAGATGGGAAATTTTAAAAGTTTGTATGCTTTCTCTAAAACTTGGTTTTTTCAGCTGGAAAGCGGCAATGTGGCCCTATCTATCTCCACAGGTATGAATGCTTGTTGAGATGGTGCCTAGCGGACAGACGCTTAGCCTGAATACAGTTAACGGCAGCTGAAACGTCTGTTTTGCCTTAGCATAAGAGAACATGCTCACATTTCACCTTGAGGGATCTGGATATATCTGGAGACGCCCACAAAGACAAATCAGAGCTGATACAAGAGGCCAAAAAAGAACACGCCAGAAATCCAAGGGCTGAGAGAGTACTGGAAATCCAGTCTGTGAGAGCATTGTATGGAGGGAGAGAGAAGTAGGCATAGCCCAGCCTGTGATCAAGTTCACGGGTGAAGGAAAGAACATAAGGAGTCAAAGTCGCTGGACCATGCTTGGGAAGGTAAATGGTAAGACTGTGGAAGGCTGACAAGAAGTGCAGAAGGGGGCAGATCCCCACAGCCAAGGAATGAAGGTGCATCTTCAAGCAGTGCTGCATGTACTATGGGGGTTTTGCAACATCCCAGGGTTCAGCACACATCTCTCCTGTGGCTTTGAGGACACTGAAGACCCTCGATCCACTTATTAAACTAGACCACGGTGACCAAACAAAAGAAAAGACTTTTCATTGTTCTTTAAAAAAAACAAACAAACAAACAAACAAAAAAACCTCACTGTTATTTATTGTGTGCGCATGCCCCGTGGGCACGGGGAGCCATGTGAGTCCCAGGCATTGAACTTAGACTGTCAGGTTTCAAAGCAAGCATTTTTACTCACTAAGCCTTCTCACTGCCCCCTTCACATGGCTCTTTCTGACAGGGAGGTCTTGGGCAGAAAGCCTGGGACTTTCTGTAGGCTGGGACTACAGCAATAAAACAGGAGATGCAAGAGTTGTGTCAGGTCCTCGCAGACCAATTTGTCCTAGAACAGAGCCAGCTATCGCAGAGGCTGTCTGTGATGGGCTGGCTGTATTATGCATGACATTCATTTGCTGATTTGCATTTTCTTCACCTCTTAAAAAATGAAAGGCGAGAGCAAATAAACGGTGAAGGAAGAGAAACAGAACGCCTAATAAATGACTAGGCAGCAGAGATGAGAGGGCTGGGCACATCTGGAGAGGCAGCGGGAATGAGAGATCCAGAGCAGCACGGGTTCTATGTAAGAGACACAGCAGCCTGAGGGTGAGGGAGGCCCGTGCTCTGGGCTCTTCCTTTGCCTGGGGAGAAGGTGCAGAAGGGAACAGCCAAGCCCAAGTTCCCCCCATACTTTATGTGAACCTAGCCAGGTTCACACTCAGTCTCTCCAAGCCTCAGACTCCTTGTCTGAGTAGTGGGTATCCTAGTTTGCTTTCTGTTGCTAGGATAAACCACAGGCCACACTCCATCACTGACCGAAGCCAAAAGCAGGAACTGAAGCAGAGACCAAAGCAGATTAATAAATACTGTCTCTCTCCCAGTATTTATGTTCTGCTACGATTCTTATACAACCCAGGCCTACCTGTCTAGGGATGGTATCACCCGCAGTGGGCTGGATCCTTCTATGTCTAATTAGCAATCAAGAAGTATGCCCCTGTTGACATGTCCGCAGGGCAATCTAATGGAGCTAAGGTTCCCTTTTGCCAGCTGTGTCAAGTTGACCACCAAGATTAGCCATTGCAATGTGGCATCATGGTACCTGGTTGCCTTAAAGTATTCGTGGGAGATAGGTCTTAGTCATGTATATTAGAAAACTGAAACTCAACCAAGTTTATTGATCCCTCAACAATACTTCAGGAATCAATAAAGGGGATTGCTTTAGCATAATTCAATGACCTACTGAAATAGGACAACCTTGTACCCCTTAGAGACAACCTGGAGTGAAATGTGCAGTAGTTAGGCTTAGAGGTCTGAGATAGAGCCCTAAACCTGTCACCCATGAAATTTGTGGTTTTAAGAATGTCACTTGTCTCCCCTGAGCCTCAATTTCCCATAGGTCAGATAGAGAAACCAGTCCTCGAACTATCAGTCAAGGAATTAACTAAAATAGACAAGCAGCTGCTTCCTATTACATAATAATTAACAGTGGTTTCGGTCTCTTTCCTGACCTGACTTCTAAACATAAGCATTTACCCCAATTTCTTGGTAAACCAGAAGCTGCTTCATTGAATTATAAAGACTAATGACTATAAAGTTATATCATTTGGAAGCTATTGTTATGAGCTACAAGAAAATTTAGAAACATTTATCCTGAGAGCTGTCTTTCTCTTCCTCTCACATAGTCAAGGCATTTCTAATTTACTACAAATACTAAGTCAACCCTTCCTCAAATATATACCACACAGTGAATCTGGCATGAGCCAGAACACATGGAGGTATTAACAGACCAACACACAACACTAAAACAAACACCCAAACAGATAGGTGTGCATGACCACTGGATGTACATAGTCATCAGCATCAATTCATCCAATCTTTACCTTCCACCAAGATTTTGCAAAACTTGTTTATTGGATCCAGATCCATTTTACCTTCAAGATTCCATAGAAGGATCCAGGGGCTGCAGGGTGGGATGTAAGGAAGGCCTTGATCTTAGTAGGACTAGGGTTCTCTCCTCACCTGTATTTGTGTGTGTGTGTGTGTGTGTGTGTGTGTGTGTGTGTGTGTAGATGTGTACATGGGTACACTTGCCCATGAGTGGACATGTGGAGGTCAGAGCCAATGATGGGACTTTCCCTCTATTGCCCTCCATCTTACTTTATGAGACAGGGCCTCTCACTGAGCCCTGAGCTCACCGTGCCAACTGAACTGTCTGGCAGTGAGCACTCCATTTTCTGACCCCTTTTCTTTCCCAATAATCTTACAGGTTAACAGCTCAAGAAGTGTCAACCTGTGGTTCATCAATCATGCTCTGAGAAGTTGGGGCGGGGTGTCAGCTCCTTCTACAGCCTGTTGGGCACAGAGAGTTATTTCACAACTTGTATATAACATTACACGGGGCCATCAGAGAAAAGCCGTAGTCATTCAAGCACTGCATGTTTTCCTCATTGCTAGGACCTGTTCATGTGACCATTCTTGCCCCAGTGACCTCCTGATACACCTTGAACAGGCACTTGCTATTCAGGCATGCTCCCACCCCAGGGTTTGGCACTTCATTGCTGCACTGCAGTCTGGATATGGAGGTACAAGTTGGGTCTCCTCTATTCAGGGAAGCCACCCTTGACCATTCTGTTTTAGCTGCAAACCACACCCCTTCTTCTCCAGCATTTCAGTTCTATTCACCTATCTCCACTGTTTTTTTTTTTTTTAAATAGACTTCTATCAACTCAACAAGCATATTATTTTCTTACTGGATTTATTGTGTTCTGCTGATCCGTCAGCTGCAGGTGCATGACTCCCATCATTTCATTTCCCTGAAGCTTGGAGACATTCACCTCTTTTTATCCACAAACATTCCAAATGTTAGGCCTAAGAATGTGGCTCAGTTTGGTAGAGTACTGACCTAGCATGCACAAAGTCTTGGGTTCTATCCTTAGCAGTGCACAAACTGGTGTGGTGGCTCATCCTTCTAATCACAACATTGTGAAAGTAGAGGCAGGAGAATGAAAAGTTCAATGTCATCAATGGGTATATAGGAAGTTCAAGACCTTTTAAGACTAGAAACCCTATCTAAAAATGTCCAAAGTACCCTTGATACAGGATAGATGCCTATATGTAGGATGGATGGATGGATGGGTGGATGGATGGATGGATGGATGGATGGATGGATGGATGGATGGATGGATGGGTGGATGGGTGGATGGATGGATGGGTAGGTGGGTGGGTGGATATGTGGGTGAATGAATGGATAGATTGTGGATACATGACTAGATAGATGAATAGACAGACAGTTGGACAGATGAATAGATAAATGGACAAATACATGAGCCATGAAATTAAAATATGCTTGACATTTCTCTTTGGGAATGTTTGGCCTCCATCTACTGAAACACCACAGGCACCTGCTCATAGCTGGGCAGGCTCACTCCTGCTGCCTCAGGTGGTTACAGGGGTCGCTGTGGCCTCTGGGGAACTATAAGACACGAGCGAGTAACTTTCATGGTCTTGGTTTTCTGGAAGGCACCTGTTCTTCATTTACTTGGTTTCTGCTTCCTAGAAATATTCTTTACAAATAAACTTACAAAAGGGAGAAGTGGGGAGCTAGTGGCTGGATACAAAATCTTCGGCCTCTGGCCATATGTCTGATACACACATGCATACACACAAATACATTCATATATATACCACACACACACACCTGCAAAATAAAATTTCACCCATGGGAAATGTAATTTACCCCCACATGAAATCTAACATCTTGTTGTGAAACACTGCAAAAGGATTTTTTGAAGTCCACCTTTGAAGCCGGTTCGACTACAAATGTTTCAGCCCCGCCCACTGTCTGTCGTTCCCCAACTACTCTTTTCTAGCATTTCCATAGGGCAGAGTCTCCAGCATGTACCTTCTTTTTATTGTGATGAAATTTTAATAATAAAAATACTCTACAGAACAGCTAATGACATTGGTGTGACATGAATCTGACATTTTTATAGACATGCAAATAAACATTCATCCTATTTCTGTCTTTTTCTTTTTATATTTTGGGCCAATATGTTTTCAGGTCCTATTTTGTATGTACGTGTGCATGCATGTTACTGTAGGTTATTGAAAATCTTCTTGGTTCCATATCCTGGATTGGTAGTGGCTGATAGATAAACTAGCTCTGCTGGAGGATACTTAGAAAAACAGAAAGGCTGGGTCCTGCCAGCAGCTCACTGTTGAAGACTTTAACAATCTCTGATTATCTCGGTCTGAATCGCATCCAGGTGATGGGAAGGATCCTGTTAAAAATGGCCCTGTTTCCTTCCACACCAGAGGGAGCCCAGCACACTCCGCATGGCTCTCAGATTTGCAGGGCCGAGTTTTCCCAGTTGCTCATTGGTTGCCTGGGTTTGAGTAAGTCTGGCCAGTACTTTGACCCTCACATTAAGTTGCGTGAAGGGATGGCAAGACCAACATTTACAAGAGCCTAGTGTGTGCAAGGTGTTCTTAGCACATTGTGCTAGTCACTCCCGAGATGCTTGTGTGCCCAAGTGTCTCTGTCTTCACCTTCTCTCGCTAGAGCACCTCCCTCTGCCCTGTCCTCATCCATCCTGCTCACTCGGTCTGTCTCCTCATCTTACCCATCAGCCAGTGGACCCAGTATGCCTTCAAAAGAATTTCTCTCCACCTATGTGACTGGTGTGCCCTCTTGCCTGGATGGCACATCTCCAAACCTGCCTTCCTGTATTCAGAGGTTTTCTCCCTATTCTACCCTTTGCTAGGGCATCAGAGTGTTTTTCATTACTTTTGCATGGCTTGGCTTTCTTTTGTTTGCAGTAGTCTACTGGAACCCAAGCTTACCTCAAATAGCTATGTAGCTAAGGCTGGCCTTGAAATTGTGATCCTTCTGCCTCCACCTCCCAAGTGCCTAGATTACAAGCATGCAACAACGCTATGCCCAACCAGAGCACTTTTGAAACTGTTAGATCAGGACAGTTTGTGCCCCCGGGCCCTTCATTCATCCAAGTTGCATCTTCCCAGCTTCCTAATAGACCTGCATGACCCAATGACCATCTTGGCCTCACTGCGCCTGCTGCCTCAGCTCCTCCCAGTTTCTTTGCAGTCTTATCCCATATCACCAAACCTCTCCTACTTCTCACACAGAATAGTCTTCAGCTTTGGCTCCCAGCTTCACAGCCACCTCCTCTGGGAGCCTTCTAGATGTTTCCCTAACATATTCTTATCCTGCCATTCTTAAGACTCAATTCTGGGCTTCCTGCAGAGCAGTGTACCTATTTAGTCACATGCATGTTTTGTCTCATCACTGAGGCGTTGTCTCCACAGCCAGGCACTGCAGGAGCGCAGAGTCTGTTATGGTGATCCCATCCAGATAAATGAACAGGACCAGGGGCTCAGGGCAAATTCCACAGCAGTTGTTGAATGAAGGACAAGTCCATATTGGTTCAGTTTGGAAGCAGATGTACTTCTGATGAGCTGAGTCCCGGTCCCTTTAGGATCTTGGTGGCCTCCTCTGGACTCCCTAAGCACCTTACTTTGCTTTAATTGATCTTTTCCTTATCTCTCCCATTAGATTATGAGCTTTTCAAATGAATACCATGTGCACTGGTTTCCTGAAACCTTTGACAGATCAATAGAAGTACTAAAGACAGAGCAAAAATCCAAACAGGGTCTAGCTGAGAAACCTCACGATGCCCATGACTGTATCAGATGGGTAGAATTATGAACTGTGTTAGTATAATTATTTTATTATTGTCATCATAGGATAAACTACATTCATACCCAACTCTCTTGATACACAGGATGTATTTGTCATGTGACTAAGGCCCAGAGCGTTTCAAAGAGCGTCTTGAGGTCTCATAGGAATGGAGTCAAGATAGGAACTCAGAGCCACTCCCTGTCTTGTTTACTTTCTGCTTTTTTAGGCATCACCTTGCTTTTCCCCAACCCCATGTTCTTACAGGAGCAAAGAGGCTGAGGTGGTGAGTTAGTCAAGGTGAGCTGGAGCTAGGGTGAGTGGGAACCAAGGTGAGCCGGAACCACGGTGAGCTGAAGAATTCTGAAAGTGGTCATTGACTCCGAAAGTCATGTGCAAAAGCACAGAATCTCGTAATGTAAGAGCCATCATGAAGTGGAGAGTGTACACGGTAGAAAAGTATGGCCAGAACAAACCACTCTTAATGAGAATCACTGACTTCCTATGTGCCACTGGGGATCATAGATTTTCCTGACTAAGCTGATGAGTTCTTGCGTCTTTTCTGTGTGTCCAAATGTGCATGGGAGCTCACTCTTAATGTTCTTTAGAGAAATGTCTTCCAAGGAAAACAGAAAAAAAAAATCACATTTAAACTCTGTTGTGCCAGGCACTGGGCTTAGCATTTTATGTACTCATTCGTGTAAACAATGGTCTCATTGCCTTGACTAAAATTAGACCCCCAATGTGTAAATCATGACATCATGGGTTTCCTGAGAGGCTCCTTTTCACTCTGGTTGACCACATAGGTTTCTCAAGTCAGTACTGGACACCTAACTTGCCTTTCTAGTGTGTATCACAGAGGACACAGTCGCCTTCACATAGAGAGGGTGCAAAGTCAATATCATGGTTTCTCATCCTGATTAGGACAGGACCCTAGGTCTGCTCTTGTGTAAGCAACTGCTTCAAGGGACTCACTAGTACCTCCACACCATCCTAGCTCAGCCCTGCGAAACAGATGGCACAGAGAACATATAGATGGCTTGACATACTCAGCACCAGGCTTAGCCCAGCAGTATGCACCATCATTTCCATTTTATCAGCTTGTAGAAATAAGTTAGTGTAACAGGGTTTCCTGGGAGATCATCCCATCCATCCCTTTCACGTGGCATAGGAAGAAACAGGTTGAAGAGTTTATGGTTTGACTTTTCAGAAGCCACACATCACATCTACGGTGGAACTTCAATGATAACCCAACTCTTTTGACTCTTGGTTTGGGTGGTCCTTCAATTAGAGCAGTGGTTCTCAACTTGCAGGTCATGACTCCTTTGGGCTTGCATATGAGCTGTTTACATTATGGTTTATAACAGTAGCAAAATTACAGTTCTGAAGTAGCAGTGGATTAATTTTATGGTTGGTGATTGGGGGTTACCACAACACGAAAAATTGTATTGAAGGAATATCATTAGGAAGGTTGAAAACCATTGTATTAGAGGGTTAAAAATGACCCAGGGACAAAGTGTGGGGTTGGGAAAAGGACTAGAGTTTAGATCCCTGGAATCTATGTAAAAGCCAGGTGTGAGGCACATGTCTTTGACGCCATCAGCAGGGAGAGGAGAAATACAGACCAGCAGATACATGGAGCTCATTAACCAGCCAGCCTAGCCAACTGTTTAATGAGAGACTTTGTCTTTACAAAAAAATAAGACAGAACAACAGAGAAAGATACCCTATGGCTGCAATGTGTGCATATGTAGTTGAGAACACCCACATATATGTACACACATATTCATGCACATACACACAAACACACACATACATACTCACATACCCACACTCATGAACACACACACATACACACATACACATACAAACATACACTCATGCACACACACAAATGTGCACATACATACACATACACACACACACATATACAAATTATAAAAGAGAAAATATCATCTCTGGAGACTAGGGACAGGTAGAACTTTTAATGCCGTTCTTTCTTTTTTTACTTGTTTGAATTTTCCTATGCTAAAAAGTTTCCTTTTAAGTGGAAAAATGGCCCTAGAAAAGTGTTTGATTATAGCAGCAGTGGGTCCTGTTTTTTATATTCACCTCCTCAGAGAAGATGTGTTTAATTCTTCCAAGAGGAATCTTTCTATACATTGAATCCTTCCATGTGGCACATAGTCTGTCCTGTACATAATTACTAATGATGGGGCAGAGCTGGGGCTTTTCCCTTCTCTTTTGTCTACCAGCCAGCACATAAGACATCTCTTCCTTGAAGCTCTAAGCCTTCTTGGAAGCCAGCCTCAAGCTTTTCCATCTTAATCTCCCCAGCTTCTGCCCACACCGTACTCTCAAGGTCAAGGTGTCCCCAACTTGTCCATTACCAAACACTGCAGTGCTGTTATTTACTAAATATTTTTCTTTGAACTGACTCATTTCATTTACTTCAGTGTGTTTTCAGAGGAAACTGTATGTCATTACTGTGGATGGAAAATTAGGCATAGAATCCAGGGAACCGGGATTTAGTGCCCTTGTTAAAGCTTATCCTAACAGTCATTACAGAATGCGCAGAAGAAAAGTGTTCATGAACAGGCAACTGGAAAAAAAATCTCAGTTTAGACCATGCTTTGGGAAACACTATTGCTGGCTATTATTCTCTGGGGAATAGCCTTGTTTTATATCTCTCCCCAGAATGCAGGTGTTTGATAGGGGTGTGTGTGTGTGTGTGTGTGTGTGTGTGTTCATGTGCACCTGTGTGTTTTCAGTGACAGGACATGTCCACTTGGCCAGTGTACCTGATGTATCATGTCCTTCTGCTCTGCCCTGTACTCTGGAATTCTGACTTGTATGAGGCATGCAGATGAGGTAGGCAGGCAGTGTGCATCTGTCAGTGCAGCTCTCTTGTTCCCTGTCACCTTCCTTCCACCACAACACTCAGGAAATGAGCAAACAGCCCTGGCTTCAAAGACCAGTAGCCAACATTATCCATGACAGTAGGTCTCAGCTAGAAAATAGATGTATGGGGGAGATTATGTGCGAAAGTGTAATTTGTAAATTGGGAGCTCCTATATAGCTCAGGACTGTCCTGTTGAAGGCTGGAGGAGGATTTAATGTTCTTCAGTTTATTGAGAGGCAGTGAGCTGTGTGGGAACAGCCCTGGCTTCCCTGCTCCACAGACTGGGTTTAAATCCAACTTAAGTCATCTTATATCCAATGAGCCTCATTTTTAAAATCTGTGAAATGGGGGTATTAGCACCCTTTGTCCAGGGTTACAGTCACAATGAGCTAAGGAAAAATCAAGCACAATACTGGAATGTTAAAAAAAAAAAAAAACCAAACCGAGGCAGTTGTGGTTTCCTTGAATTCATGAAAGACTTCCTGATTCATTGAAGAAAGAATAAACTCTAGCTTGTACAAGTTCAGGGTTAATGTGAATAGTATTTGTTACTGAAATCCAATATTTTGAGACTGGGTTTTCCATTTGTGTGTGGCAACTATCCAGGGCTATATTGATTCTAAAGGATCACTCTGTGATTGCCCAATCCATCACAGTGTTCCGGGGCACTGCTTTACAATTGCTAGAGGCGTCACGTGGCTTGACATCCCCGGCCCCCGCCCCCTGCTCACTTGCAAAGTCCAGGACAACAGGAGCACATATCCCTCAGATGATGCTCCAAGTGTGCACACAACCCACGAGCATAGTGGATTCATAGAGTAAGTGTCCTGGGTCACAGGGAGTGAATTTAAATCCAAGAATTACTAGGATATTTAAGAATCCCCGATAATGCGCCCCTGTTTCCTACTAAGGCCAGGGTCCACTAGAAAAATAATATTTAAAACAAAGTGCAAACATAATGTTGACTTGATGATGATTGGTGAAGTCTAAAGGAAAGGCGGGATATGTCTGTGAGAAATGACCCCTCCCCCACACCTAACAGCGCCCCCTCATGATGAGAGAGCAGGAGTTAGGGGAGATAGGCTGATTCTTGCATGAAAGACATTCTCACAGTGGGATGGGAACCAGGGAGGAAAAGTTGCTTTTCCCTAATTAGGTTTCTATCCTATATTTTCTTCTGCCCAAGAACTGATAGTCTGCAAATTGTATTAATTAGGCACCCAATAACCAGTTAACTCATCCATCAAGCAAGTATAATCCTTGAGAGATAGTGTGCTCGAGGCAGGAAGAATCTGAGTGAAGACCTAAATATAAACACGCAAGCTCTAACGACCTGTTAACTACCGTACTTAACTACCTGCACTTCTGTGTCCCGTGCTATAATGAGAGATCTGTGCTCTCCACCTCAAAGCGTTGCCTTCGTAGTCAGTGAGATCACACAGATGCCGCTGCCTTGTGACTAGCACAGGGGAAGCCCTTCAGAATGTTAGTTATCCAAAGAGCATAGAACACAGATGCTGTTGTGCCGGTGACCCGCTTTTGATGTTTCTCTTGGAAGAGCTAACCATAAAATGATAGAGAACATGCTTGGGAGGACATCTTGACTGAGGGAGGAGCAAGATAAAGACTCAGTGTGGGGCAAGAGATACCCTACTCTTGGTCCTAGCTGTTTCTGTTTTGGTTCCTGCCAGCCTCTGGTCACCTATTACAGCCTTGCAAGCAGTCCAGGCAGATAGCATAATTCAATGACAAACCCTCCTCCAGACTGAGAACTACAGGTTTAAACTGGCACAAGGTCTGGCAGAGCCTCTAAGATGAGCTCAGTATTTGCTTTCTGACAAGTTGCCCAACACGCAGACCTATCCCATCTCCCTGACAGGTGCGATGAAAGAAGCCTTTCTCTACTCAGTCTCAACAAAGGGCATTCACTTAGGAGAAGGGTTTGGAAGGAGCTTCCATAGTCATGGCGGGGCCAGAAAGAATCCTCTCCAAAGCTGGGGTTCAAAGAAAGAGCTTTAGATCTCTGGGCCTGATGTAGAAACCCAACCTTCTTTGCCCTGGACCCTTATCTTGGAAGTGAAGTAGAGGAAACAGGAGTTGTTTGGGGGCTGTTATCTATTCTTATCTAGGACAGCTTCAAGGGTTCCTCACTCTGCAGGTCCCACTGATACCCTGTGGTCTAGTGGGCTCCGTGTCAAGTGAGCTGAGAGATGGGAAACTCTGGGAAGGGCTGTGCTGGGAGAGTGCCAGTGAGTGAGATCTAACTCAGTCTCTAGAAGTCATCGTGGCTTCCCAGAGGGAGGGCATTTTCAGAGCAGCACATGCAAAGGCTTGGAAGCTAGAGAGACTTAAGAGAGCTTGTAGAAGAAGCTGGTACAGAATTAAGTGGGGACCAAACATTACTCACCACTTGGGTCTCAGGTAGTCGGACACAGCTCTATGGCCTTGTCTTCTGACCAAGAACCACGTTTAAAAATTAGAATCACTTTTTCATGTGTATAGGAAAGCATTGACTGAGACCCTATGTGCCATACTAGACCCAATGGCATGGAGACACTTCAGGATCCCTTTTATTGTTCATCCATTTGGCAAACACTTATTGAGCATATACTGTGTGCCAGGCAGAGATTGTACAGCCGTGAGCAAAGCAGACAAGAAGTCCATGTCTTGCAAAGCTCTCGTTCTCCCTAGGGCTGAGGGTCACAATTTTAACTGGAGTGTTCAGGTGAGACCTTAGATTTACAGAGCAATTTGAATAAGGGGAATTGGTGAGCTTGGTGCATATCAGGATCAGGATTGGGCCTTGCGTATTCCAGGTCAAAGAACAAAAGCCATAAATAGCGGAGAGCAGTGTGGGCTGGGCTGTCCAGCTACAAAAGAAGGAAGATCTAGCACAGGAAACAAAGGAGGTGAAGCCACATCCCACGGGGACAGCAGGCCACTGTGAGTATGTGCCTAGAGGGGCAAAATGTGGAGAGCCTGGCACAAATTGAGCAAAGAATCAGTGGCCAACATGTTGCTACTTCGGTTTCAAGAATAGCCCGACGAGGCAGCAGAGGGAAGAGGAGCAAGGAGGAGACAGCGAACCTCCGTTGTGAGCCTCAGCATTGCCCAGAGTCAGGCTGTCATCCTTCAGAGTGCCCAGGTCCTCATCATCTCTCGGGGTGAGTGAGTGGTGGATCCTAGGGCAGCCCCAGGTTCCATAAGAGAGTCAGTGACAGTGACAGAGTGTGGCTCCTCCAAGCCCCTCTCCTGCCCCAGCCTCTGCCTTGTAGCCTGCAGGATTGTGATCAGCCTACCAGCACACTACGCCAGGCCCCTGTCCAGATTCCCAGGGCAGTGGACTCTGATGGAAGAGCAAAACCAAAAAGAAATCCCAAGATGGAAAAACCATGGAAACCCTCGGCAGCCTTCATTGTGCTGCCTAGCTCCAAGTTGGGATTCTCATCGGCTGGCTGGGTCTGCATTGTAATGACTTCGGCATTCTGTGGCCCAGTTTCTTCATTTGTAGCATGAGATAATAATAGCTTCCAGGCCAGTGGGGGAGGATTCAGTGAGATGACACGTGAGAAGCTTCTGACACTTCTGACACAGCACAGGGAAGATGCCCAGTGAGGACCATTAGGAGAAGCAAATGGACCCTATAGAATGAGCTCCACCCCTCACCCTAGGGAGAGCCCAGGACAGACTCCAGACAACAATGGGAGGAGCCCCACTGTGTGTCCACTGTACTTCTCCTTTCTCCTTAGTTCTGCTGGTAACACCCACCAGCATCTGTTGTACTTATTGACCACGTAAGCTAGCTGAAGCCTGGGGCCGTCAAAGAACATGCCCAAGGTCAAACATTTAAGTGGCAACACCAGGTCAGCTTCATTCCAGAAATCAATGCCTCTGTCTTTCAAACCCTACTACATGCAGTTCTAACTCCAGCAACTTTGAGCCCAGCCTTGCAGGGCATCGTCAAGCTCAGCTAACTCCCCTGGCAGGAGGGCATGCTGGGAGCAGACAAGAACTTCCCTCGTCTCCAATGGCCACTTCTGCTTGCTCAGGTGTCAGGATGTTTAGTACACTGTGTTTGACGTAGCTGACTCCCCATGCTCGTACACTAAGATATGCCTGGATCCTAGGACTGCTACACCAGAACTGCACAGAACGTGTGGCCTGGATAACAGAAACATGTCGTCTCATAATGTGACAATGACAACCTAAAATACAGGTGTGGGTGGGACTGTTTCCTAGAAGGGTCCACGGAAGACCCTTCTGGCCTCTCCCAGTCTTGCTTTCATGGTCTTAGCTTCTCACTGTGTCTCATGGAGTTCAGATCTCCCTGACTTCACACAAAGAGAAGTCTTGACAGGCAAGCTAGACTGAGCTTGTCTCAGGACTATTAACTAACCACATGTACAAGGACCTTCTTTCCAAATAGGGTCCACTCTGAGCTTTCAGCTGGGTTGTGGTTTTTGAATGGACACTGTTAAAGGGGTGGCAGTCCACCCTCTGACCTCTCAAAAGCCCTATTCCATCCTATATATAAAATACATCCACCTTATTCCAGTATACCTCCCACATCTTAGCAAACCCTGGGATCACCTCTAGAGTGCTATATATCGCCAACTCAGAAAGCCCCAAACTCCATCATCTGTACATCAGATACATGAGCAAGATGCATGACTCTGAGGCTGAGAGACTCTGAGACAAACTTCTCTGGTAGCTAGCCCCAAGGAGGAGTCCAGGACTCCCCAGCAACATGAAGAAAAGTTGTTCATCAAGGTCAGCTGAGCTGAGCAGGGGGGCGTCTTTGTCCTCTGCAGATCCGTGCTGGGGCTCAGTCCAGGATCAGCAGAGTAAACACTGGAGAAGAAGGTTGGGTAAGAGCTGAGCTCAGGTCACCCACGGGCTTTCCTGGCCCCTAAACCCCTCCTCCCTTACCTCCTACACTTATAGAATTTACTTCTGTCTTGACTCATTCTAAAAATGATTTGTGGTAGAAATAGAGCAGGATTTCTCAGGGCTGGAAAGAACCACTTCCCACCCCACGCATGAGTCATCCCCACTTGCTTGCTCGCCTCTGCTCTGGTCAGCCTTGAGCACTGCCAATAAAGGGAACTCCCTCTCCAGCCAGCCGGGATGGACGCAGGCGGTGGTGCCTCCATGCAGCTCACCTGCACCTAGATGAGCATAGACCCTGGCGAGGAGGAAGGGGAGGGAGCCAGTCCTGGGAGGCTTTGCCCAGGTGTGCAGTTCTATGAGTGACATCACGGGGAGGGGGTGATGGTGTCCCTTGTCTCTGTGGATATGTGTATCTTAGATCTTGTATTCCAGTGTTTCACGATGATCCTCACTTTCAGATGACAGAGGCCTGCAAGGTGGGTGAGTATAAGAGAGAAGAAAGGACCAGAGCTTTGTGTCCTGATGAGAGGGAACCAGATGGAACCAGGAGAGGGTGGAAAGGAAGTGATGGCGACTTTGTGTCTGGCCTCAGCCACAGCCCTCAGGAGCTAGAATAGTGCTTATGATCTGAATGCTTGTGCCCCTATCTCCTTCCCTTCCAAGAATTCATGTGTTGACATCCTAACTCCTTTTAATTATGACCTTTTGACAGGATAACATGACATTTGCTATCTGTCAAGTTTGTGCTAGAGAGCCATACAATAGAAAAAAATTATATTGCAAAAACCAAAGACCTACCCTCATGTTTTAAGTACATTTACAAATTTGTATTGGATCAGATTTCCAACTATCCTGAGGTGCTCACAGCCCAGTGCTATTTGTCAGACATACCCACCTACATAACTTACTAGGAGACAGGGGTCTCAGTGAGGCACTGAAGTTGTGAGGGTGGCATTCTCTTGACTGGGATTAGAACGCTAATAAAAAGAGGCCCCCAGGGCTTTTATTCCCATCACTGCCTTGTAAGAGCAGCAAAGATCAAGATATGATCTTGAACTACCCAACTTCCCATGCCATGAACACTCAGAGCTGCCTAAGCCATTGAGACTAAGGTACTGGTGTTGTAGCAATGTGGAGAAATTAAGAGAAATCACATCAAAACTGTGATGCTCACAGCACAGAGGTGGGTAACCCCTTTGATGTGGCTCACTCCATAGCACAGGGTTAGCAACCCATGCGCAAATGAATATGTCAACAGGCAGTCACAGAGGATGCTCAATGGTCAAGCCATGATGGTATGCCATTGGCCTTTGCAGAGGCTAGAAGAAACCCAGTCAGAACTGGCAACCTCTGGGGCTCCCATATTTTAGGAAAGTACAGGGAGGGACTCTTTCTGCCCAAACCTTGTAAAAAATGGATGATGTAGTTGTATAACAACCATGGCTTTTTACGAACTTTACCTTCCTTTTAAAAAGCTGCTAACTTCAAAGGAAAAAGATTGCTCCAGGCATTCAGTGGTTGTAATAAAATGCATTCCCCAGAAACTGTGGGCTCTGTTTCGGCCTCAGAAAAGAAGTGGTTACGTGGGTACCCATGTGCCGGCTGCCTTGTTGGTGACAGGTTTTATCTCCCTGCAATTGATGTATTCTGAAGACTTCCCGCCCATGGCCATGACCTACTTTCCTTTTACAGGATGGCATCCAGGACTTGGCAGGGGTGCCCCGCTTAAAGAAAACTGAGTCCAGAAGCCAGCCTGGGATGCATAGAGACCAAGGTGTCTCTTGGTAATCTGATTCATCAAAAAAGTGTGTGTGTGTGTGTGTGTGTGTGTGTGTTGGGTAGGCAGCTCCATGAATTAAGAGGTTACCACCCAGACATGAGTAGAGTCAGAATCTCTAGAAGCCATGTAAAAACCTGGCAGTTGTGACGCTCATCCCTCAATAGTTAGGAAGTCAGAAGGCCATCCACAGGGCAAGTAGGCTTGTTAGGCTAACCAGAAGTGGCAGGCTTCATTAAGAGATTTGATTTAATAAATAATGTGGAGAGTAATAGAGGTAACTTGGAACACCTGGATGTACTTGTTCATAAATACTTGCACATACACACATATGCCCACAAGTATGGGGTCACACAAGTGCACTACATTCATACCCATGCAAAACATGCACACATCCAAACTAGCCGAGTTAAATTTAAGGTGCCTGGCTTTCCAATACTTAGTGCAAAACAACTTCAGCATTCATCTACCTAAGCCAAAGCTGCCCCGGGGAAACAACAGAACAGATGGATGGGAAGGACTCTTACAGAGAGCATACCACAGGACTGTAAGCTGCTGGATAGCCAGGGTCTGTGTGGGATTTCACTCCTGGTTCTAGAGTCATTTCCACTGTGAAAGCCTGGAAAGAGCATAGGCAGATATGATTGGGTTTGTAATAGAAGCAACTCAGGAGACAACAGCTCTCCCAGAGACGTCCTGTGTGGTACAGGGCTCTAGAGCAAAACATCCTAGGAATTCTCTCCCTCTCTTCTTTCCTCTCTCCCTCTCCTCACCCCCTTCCATCCATTCTCTGGACAAGCAGGCTAGAGGGACATTGGAAAAGGAAAAGAAGTGGTATTTTGGATGAAAGCTTAAACACCAAATCCTACACTGTTAGAAGGGACCCTTGAATGTCATCTAGCACAACTGTTTTCAAATCAGTCCCCAAACCACACTAGGAATATGTGGCCACCTTCCTCGGGGTACACAGGCCCAGAAGTGGTTAAAAAAATCAATTTCCAGATCTCCAACTTCCACGTGACTTAGCCAAACTCATGCAAACTCACCATAACTACCTTCTCATCACTCTGAGAGTATAGATGGAGTGAGAGAGGGCCAGGGAGTAGTGAGAGTCTCCTGGTACCAGCCAATGGGACCATTCCAGAATGAACTGCTTCAGAGGAAGCAGGACCCCAAGGACAAACACTTGTAAGAAATAAAGAAACAAGTGTCTTCAATCAGCCCACTGTATCCATATCAGCTCCCAGGGAGTCTGGAATTTCATGGAGATACACACTTAGTAGGTTTATTCGAATTGAAATGTAACGTCTGACTTTTCTGGATGGGCAGCAATAGCTATAGGTTAAAAAATGTAGATTAAGTTTCTAGAGGAAAAAAAAGCATGTTTAAAGTGTGAATGCATACTAAATTCTATTGGGATGCTGCCTGTGGACATTGGAGGCATGTCTAAGTCTGCTAGAGCTACTACGACAAAAAGCCACCGACTTAAGCTATAGAAATGTATTTCTTGTAGTCCTGCAAGATGGGGATTCTAAGAAGAAGACACTAGCTGGTTTGATTGTTGGAAAGGGAGGGCTCTGTTCTTCCTACCCCTCTCCCTTTCACGTTCTTCCTTTTGCTGCTGGGATCTAAAGCCAAGTCTTCCTCTTCTTGCAAGCCCAAAGAACACTAATCCCATCCTTTGCATGGCTGGACATACCATAGGCAATAGATACTCGTACAAATACTTGGTATACAAAGAGATCATGGTTCCAGGTGTGGTGGCACATACCTGCTATCCCAGCAACAGAGAAGTGGGGACAGGAAGAGTCAAGAGTTTAAGGCCAGCCCCAGCTATGACATGTTTTAAGATCTACTTGGGCCACATAAGACACTGTCACAAAACCCCCCAAAGCCCCCACATCTTCCCTTCATTTAGCAGAGAGAGGCCTTCCATTTCCCAAGAACAGGATGTCTAGGATTGAGCTCTTGGCAGGCATTTGATAAATATTTTATCATTGTAATCTTGAGACAGTACATTGCCTGAGCCCACATAGACAGTGTAGGAGTCTCTAGAACATGTGGCAGGCTGGGTTGATGATTCTGGTTGTTCACTGTAATATCCCATTAAGGTACTTACATCGGCATCAGTAAATCTCCCGACACTAGCAAGCTGGCAACCCGACTCCCTATGAGCTGATGAGGAGATTGGTCTCAGACAGTGGGACTGCTTAAAGTAAATGGCAGAGCTGGAATGGATCCCTGCGCCTGCCTCACTCCAAATACTTTGCCAGTGTAACCATGGCTTCCAGAACTGGCTGTGGGGAGCATTGCTAATGTCCAAGGAGACAGTTTGTACCGCCTACTGGGTTACCCAGAGATCAGCTTCTTTGGTCTGCAGCTTTCTAGAGCATAGTGTGGTCACTGTGCAAGAAATGTGTGAATCAGACAGGATTTACCTTAAGTCTTGCCTGTGCTTGAGACAGTGAGAATTTCCCTTTGTGTGTGTGTGTGTGTGTGTGTGTTTATTTCACTTCATTTAGAGATCAGGGCTTCAACATTAACCCCATCATCTGCTCCATGTGTCATGAGTCAATCACTACTGCCCACAGCAGTATTTGTCTGATACACAAGGACATCATTGTCCCCATTTCACAGCAGGGAAAACAGATGCTTGGGGAGACTGTATGATGTGTTCTAGCCCAGCCAGCTGAGAAAGTGACAAAGCCAAGCTGGGGGCCTGGTTCCTGAGTCCATTTCTCCTCTGTGCTTTGAGACCTCCAGCCTCCAGTTTTGTCAGAAGAGTAAGCAACGGCAATAAGATAAGAGGGCTACAGATGTTCATGGTAACCATGGCTTCTGGTTTGGTTGCCAGGGCTCTGTCACCAGCCCATCCATATGCTGTCATTACCTCCCAGCACAGAAAACAGCTCATGAGCCCAGGAAGGACTGGGTCTGTCTAGAGTAGCTATAGCATAAAGTAGAACCAGAGTTGGCCATTACCATCTGAGAATGACTATTTGTCAACCATCAACCCTGCAGGGACTCTGAATATCTGTTAGACATAGATGGAGGGATGGGTTGGTCCATAGTCAGCCTGTGACTGCACATCACAGGGCTATTGAATCAGGAAAGGCCCGATCTGGGATGCAGGAAACAGCAGATGGTCAACTTGAACAGCCTAGCATGGTCCCATGGGGTTGATATGGCTCCCAGAACAATAGCCACCCAGGACAGGAAAGAATCTGAAAGGTCATCTGGTCCAAAAGTACACACAGGGGCTGCCCACACCTCCCTTGAATATCTTGGGCACCAGGATGCTCACTCCCTCCTACAGCAGCCACGGTTACAAAGTCAGATCTCAATGCCTTCATTGTACAGATGGAGACATTCTCAAAAGTGGAAAGACAGTTTGTCCCAAGGTCAGCCGGTAAAGCTGGTTAGGAGATGTGTTTTTGTTGTCTGTGGCCTGTCCTGGCTATATTTCAGTTCTTGAATTGATCCCTGCCATGGCACATCTCCAGATCTGTGCCCACCCCTGTTCCCTTGTAGAATGCTCTTCACACTGCCTCTCCATCTGCCCGAGCAATACCCCTGCCTTTCAAGGTTTCTCACAGGCATCATCCCTCCTTGCAGCCTTGCTCGAGGAGTTCCTCCCGCAGTTAGACACTTGCCCATCTATGCTCCCCGAGTGGCCTGCGCACACAGTAACCAGGGCTACCACCTGTTTCCATCCACATTCAGCCCCAGTCTTTCCTTGGGAGCAGGGACATCATGTCATTCCCCACGTTTCTGCTCTCAGCTCTCTTCCCCAGCTCTTGACCCAGCATGGTTCATCAAATAAGCACATAGATGAGAAACGGACTCAATGAATGCTTATTAAGCAATAAATGCTATTGTCATCTCTGTAACTTTTTATAACTCTTTCTTTCACTTTTACCCATTCCAGCCTTCTTCTTACTTGATATCGGATTCCTTTTCAGTGGCTCAGGTATAGCTCAGTGGTAGAGCATTGTTGAGCCCTTGGATCCATGCCTAGTATAGATAGATAGATAGATAGATAGATAGATAGATAGATAGATAGATAGATAGATAGATGATAGACAGACACATAGATATATAGATATAGATACATAAACAAAGGATAGTTACATACATAGATGCACAGATAAATAGATAATAGATACATACATATATACACACATACATGCATGCATACATACATACATACATACATATAGTACATAGATACATAGATGATAGGTAGATGGTGCTGCAGGATTTGCCCAAACCACTGAGTTGTATGCAGTTTCTTGTAGTTCTTAGACTTCCAGTTTCCAGGCAGTTGTGACCCACTTGCTCCCTCTTAGATGGCTTCTTGTCACATCTTCTCACCATCTGCCCATTAGGTGATCACATCCTGGGTACTCTTCCCTTCTCTTCTCTAACCTCAAACCAAAGTCTCCAAACAAGTCTCAGGTTTTACCTCAATAAATCTGAGCTTCAGCTCCCAGAAGACATGGGGAAACAGAGTATGGGCCACACAGAGGTCATATTTTGTGTTTTGGTCTTAATTATATTTTCCCCAGATAGATGAGAATGGAGAGAGAGGGTGGCAGACCCTGTGTCCAGTGGCAGGATTGGTCTGGACTCTAACTACACATTCCAGTAGCTATATACTCTTCGCTGCATCTACTCTGGCCATATAGATTGAAGCTGTAGCCAGTGTAGTGGCTAAATTGTAAATGTAGCCACTCAGGCAAATATAGATCGGAACTGTAGCCACTTCAGGGATATAGATTGTAACTGCATCTGCTATAGTGACTATAGATTGTAACTGGCAGGAGACTGATATAATTTACTCTAGTGTTTTAAGTAACACAGCCTTGCTGAGTCCTCACCCATGACCTCTCTCAGGCCATATATAATTACCATCATATGTTAGAGGTTTCTGGAAAGATCGAAGCCCTCATTGGTATAGTGCATATGCACACTTTCCTGAATGTGGTAAATGTCACATGAGTGAAACACCCCCATGCATGTCTCACACTCCTGGGTGTGGTATGAACACCACATCTCATTGTTACATGGATGTGGCACACCTTTGTTTGGATGAGCCTGCCTCCCAGGGAAGCAATGGTGATTTAAGATGATCTGCAACCTGGTCCTCTCTTGGGCTTCTCTTCCTTCCTCCTGCCTCAACAAAGACGTATTTGCCCTGCCCTGCTTTGCCCTGTGACAACATTCCCATAATATGAAACTCACACTAATCTTTCATGAACGTTTAGTTCTGGGGCCCTTAGGATAGTCCCATACTCTGTAGCCACCTCTTCCTGTAGTTCCAGAAAATTCCCTGAAAGAACACCTGTGCCATTGAGCACTTATCCCCAACCCCTACTAGCTCTTGGTGTTGGGACAGCCCAGAGGGCTTCCTGGTTATGTCTCAGTGTTTGCATCATGTGAGTGCCACACCGGAATGCAAAGATCTGTGACCTTGCCATCTCTGCCATTCAAGTCCAATTGCGTCTTCAAGACTATTCTGGGCCCTATCTGCCCCCAGCATCTCTTATCCCAAGCAAGACTAATATCTGCCTCCCTTTCATGACCTACCCTTTTCATGTCCCAAAGCTCATGGGAAGGAACAGCCCCCAGCCAAATGCTCTTGCTTCAAACCCTGGACTAGCTTCTCACTGACTGTGAGTCTTTGGGAACAAGACCCCATCTGTCTCCGCTTTGGTTTCTTTACCCATAAAATGGGGCAGCAGTAGTACCTGCATCTCGGATATCATGGGCCTCTCAAGAGCCACTGTGTACAGAAAAACTCTTCAGAGAATAGTGAGGCATGTTCAGCATACAGTTCATCTCCTGTCTCAGGACTGGACAACCTCCTGGCAACTGGAGCTTTGAAGATGGTTGAATGGGCTCTCCAGCATTCTGCCACCCCTGCACGCCAGTCAGACCTGCTCTTTACTGTTTGTCCATCCATCTTACGTGACAGTCTCCGTATTCCTGTGAGAAGGAATCGGCCTGGTGTGAGAGACATGGGGAGGACATGACATTCACATGTATTAGACAAAGGTAGCATCTAGTGCTGGGCCCAGGCTTGACTGCTGACAGTCCCCAGTGGACGACAGAGGGGAAGCCTCAAGATATCACTTTCTTAAGGCCACCCCTGGCCATGAGTGGCAGCCAAGAACTTGAAACATGGCTAAAGAGACCAAGAGGTGCCGCAGGTGGAAAACGCACACCTTCTAAAGTCTTAGTTGGAAATAAAAATGTTCTACCGTATTGTACATGGATGAGTGTTAAAGGAATACTACTGAGGGTGTAACAACAGAGTTGGATTTAAAACATATTAATTTTATGTCATTTTAAGGACAGCTACTGGGGAATTTTGAAAATGCCAGTGAGCCTCTCTATGCCTGTTGAACCTCACGGGTCCCTATCGGTGGTGTCTTTAAGTTCTACCACACGTCTTCCTTCTTCCTTTCCTCTCATTTATTAATTTACTCAATGAATATTCATGGAGTAATAAACACGAGCTAGGTAGACAGAGAGCCAGACAGCACATAAACAAGCAACTGGGCTATATATAACTGGGAGAAAGTCGGCAATGGGGAGAGTGAGCAGCGTGACTGGCAGCCAAGAACAGGAGAGCTAGCCATTTTTTATTTGCTCTGCTTGGTTCTGCCCTCAGTGTCTGGAGAACAGTATTCTACCGGTTTTCCATGGCCCCAAACTGCAGGCTTCTTAAACTGCATATTATAAAACTCCTATTCATCCTCCAAAACCCTGTTTATGTATCCCTTCCCACGGCCTTCTTGCCTCTCTAACAGATTCAGTGTGTGGTGGAAAACATGGGGGAGGAGAGCAAATATCTGACGTGAAAAGATGAAACTGTCAGGTAATCTTACTGGTGACCTAGCTAAGACAGTCTTGAGTCCCCATTGTGCCAGGGAAACTGGCTAATCTCTCCTGGCTGCAGGCAGCTATGCCTAGTGACCGTGGCCAGTGCTGTCTTGCTATGCAGTGTGGTTCCAGCCCAAGCCTCAGCTGGCCAGAGAAAGCTCCACTTTCTGAACTGCACAGGCCCAGCCTCTCAGCCCCGTGAGGTCAGCTTCCCCCAGAACCAGAACTTAGTCACCTGGTCAGAAGCCTGGGGGAAGGGAGAGGGTGTTACTAGGGACCATGTTCATGGCGCACTCTTAATTACTCATGGATAGAAACCCTTGGTAAGATCCCAGGCCCTGTTCTAAATACTGAGGTGCAATAATCCTTGAAGGAGTCCCATGAGGAAGGAACCATTATTACCCCATTTTATAGAAGGGAAAACTGAGACTCAGAGAGTTGCTCAAGCCATACAACTCATATACTGAAAGGTCAAAACTGATGTCCTGCACACATATTATGATAGGGGATTGACTGGAGTGACTTCCACCATGAGGATGTAATAGCCCTGTGATGTCCACTTGCACATTGGAGAGGTCTAAAACCTGATGGCTGCTCAGTCCACAAAGCTGGATGCCTCAACAGCCCCCATCTGCCACTGAAATCCTGGAAGATTCCTGGAGAGTTACTGGTCTTCAGTGTGTGTTGACAGGCTGAAGAAGCTGGAGTCTCATGCCATCAAAGCTGGTGGCATCAGCAGTGACAATGTGATGGGTGGTAGCTGCAGATACCAGCAACAGCAGGAGGCAGGCCACACTGCTTTTCCTTGGGCCTCTCTGTATGTGGACCACCTATTAGAAGGTGTTTCCCATTCTCCTGGGTTGTTATCACACTCAGTTAATCCTTCTTGGAACTGCCCTCCTAGATGCACCCAGAGACAGGCCTCTTAGTTGATTCCAGATCTCTTCGAGTTGATAAGATTAACTCCACCTATCCCCCAGTCATGCCTGGCCAGTGGGTGTGGCTTGGAGGCGGTCACTTCTGAAGTTTGCCCTACTGGAGACACTGTAGGTTTCTGATGCAGCCCAACTTTCAGCACTGTGAATCAGTGACATCAACATCCACATCACAGGACCATGAGTTAGTAAACAAAACTGGGGGAGTCTGTCTATCCTGACTCTTCAGACAGCTAGTGAAACTCAGTGTCCTTCCTTCTTCCTGTGCATGGACACTTCTGCATTCATTCATTCATTCATTCACTGGATGTTCATCCAGCTCTTGCTTTGAATGGGCTCATTGCTTTTATTCCCAGTATGATCACCCCACTTCTGCCTCCTCTGTTTCTCCAGTGACCTCACTACCCTGACCTCTCTCCTCCCTTCTCTATCACCTCCTGCTCCCCACAAGGCTCACAAGCTTTTTAGCCCAGTGTTGTTTCCCAGAAAGAGATGAGGTATCCCTGTGCACTCAGGTACCACATCTGGAGATTACCAATCAGCATCCTGTCGCATAATTGACCTCATGAATAATTCAAGACCCGGAAAACAAGTGCATAGTAATTAAGGCAAGCTGGAGGGGGAACACTAGTTCTAACACAGCTCTTTTATCATAGGTTTTGCCAACCTTAAATGCACGACACCTGACCTGTGTTCTTGGCTGGTGCTTGATGTTGCTTTCTGCACTGAAACAATGTGTCTCAGTCGTACAGGGGCCACCTGAGCAGCGCCTTCCCAGAAGGAAATCTGCCAGTGAAATCAGCAAAGATAAATCGGACAGAGGGGCACAAGGGTTTCTCTCTCTCATACAATCAAGCCCAGAACCTTCCTTGCCTTTGACTTATCTTCTTCCCTGAAGACTCTGTGCCTGTGATGCAGAGTTGGGGCATTCCATTATCCTTGCCCCATCTGGGTTCTAGTACAACTTCTACCCTAAATGGAACCCATGGTGGGATTTAGGTCTCTGCACTTAATGGTCTTCTCACTGTTTCTAAGAGTGCTGCTGTAGGGGTTGCCTGAAACAGTTCTTTTCTGGGCTTTTGCACCTTAAAGCTGTCCTGTCTGATTCCAAGCAAGAAGACACTCAGGTGCACCTGGAAAACCGCACTTTGAAGCTATGTTGGAAATCTTCATAAAATCCCCTAATTGCTTTATTTGAAAACCTTTCTTGTTTTACAGGTTTGTTTACTTTTCTCTTTCAAGGAAGTCTGCACTTAGATGACACCCATTTGAAAGGAGGAAAGGAAATGGGTCTGTGTGTTTGGTTCAGTTCTGGAAGATATAGGATCTAAAAATGGGGCTAACTGGGGCTTGTAGCATGTTGAAGTGTTTTTCCAGAGCCAGGCTTCCTCAGGAGAGTCTGTGTGATTGTGGCTCCCTGGTGAGAGCCTGGCTTCCTGGTGAGAACCTAGTATCCACCCTGGTGTGAACCCAGTCTCCTGGTGAGAACCTAGCCTCCTGTTCCAAACCCGGCTTCCTGGTATCATCTAGTAAAGAATTGGTGGTTAGGAAAAGTGTGTTATCGAGCAAATGTACAAACACAACTACTCTGGTTCTATTGGGTGATTTTTAACAGAAGTAAGTGTAGCTTCAATCACAGAGCCCCACCTGCAAACATTCTACATGTCGCTGTGAGCAGCAGGCCCAGGAGAGCAGAACACTGACCAGGGCATTGATACATTTTGTTTTTGTAGAACAGGGTTGTTAAGGTAGAAAATGGCATGCCATGTGATCCACCCAATGGAAGGCGTGATTTGATGTGTGTGGCACATATGTGGGATGTATAGCTACCACTGTAAAGGAATGCTAGACTCTCCCCCCACGCCCCAACTCCAGCCAACTATGAATCCTCCTTCTGTCTGTAGATCTGTCTTGTCTAGACATTTCACGTAAACAGAACTATACAGTGTGTGACCTTTTGTGACGGGTTTTCTGTTCTCTACTCATTGTGGTTTTGCTTCATTCTTGCTGGGCGCTGGCAAACTATGAACTTGTGGCTGACTTCAGGAGAATCTCCCCAGGTGCCCTGTCTCTTTTTAACCACAGCAAGCTGTGTGGAGCTCTCTTGGGTCACCTCGTTCTTCTGTAAAACACTACGGACAAATACATACCCCAAAGAAGAGCTGCATTTCCAGATAGCCCCCAACCAACCTAATTCAAAACCCAGCCTTCCCAATAAGGGCCATGACAGTAAAAAAATGTAAGCCAATTCAAAGGGGAAATATAGAATAATCCTGACAATGAATGTTAAGTGAGTATCTGTGGAGCTAGCCTAGAAACTTGACCCATGTGTTGCCATCCTTTTCCTTATTATTATTATTATTATTATTATTATTATTATTATTATTATTATTATTATTACATGTGTATGTGCATGTGGGTATAGACATGTGTGTATGTATGCACAAATACATAAGTACAACCTGCTGAGTCTGTTTTTGCTGTTTGTATATGTGGTCTCATAATTGCCTACTCTGTCCTGAGAAAACCAATAAGGAAGCTCATCCCTGAGAGAAGCTAACTCCCTCTCCCAGCAGCCCTGAGTTGCCTGTAGTTCTTGGTCTAGGGATGAGACTCTGAAATTGTCCCCTTCCATATTAATATGTTTGTTGATTCTCCTTTGCTCAAGTCTTCTTTATGCAGCCATTTCTAGAGGAGACTATGTCACTGTGAGTGTCCAGGTGGTCGGGCTCTGACACTTCTGTATTCATCTTCTGAGCTCATCCCTGAGACACAAATACAAGGCCTAAGGAATCTGGGCTTTCCTGCCGCATGGGAGTTATCCCTTGTGGCTGGGCTCCCTACCAACCACTGATCTCTGCACTGTGTGTACGTGTAACCTTCTGTGATGGACTATAACTTTATTTCCACAGAGAAAAAAATCTAAATTTTAACTATCTTTAAGACAAACTTTTATAAAGGTTAAGATTCCCTGGACATTTTCTACATTTCAAAGTTTCAGCAATATGAATTTTTTAAGTCTAAACTTTTTTTTTTAGAAAAACTGGAAAACAGTTAAACAAATAGTTCCCAGTGCCTGTCATGCTGCCTTTACAGAATCACGAGTAAGGGGGACAATTTCTTGGTTTTGATCCTCTTTAAAAGCAGAATCTTAAATGGGTTTTCCCTAGTGCCGAGGAGGCACAGGAGTTAGGAAGATACAGTCCTTACACAAAGTCTCTTCTTGTGAATTTCCTGTCATTTCCAAATCAACCATAGCTAGACTCAAAGAATATAGAAAAAAAGTCACAGCAGTTTATGGTTCTTGAAGTCTGTCTGCCTGTCTCTGTGTTTCTGAGGCCTGTCTGAATGCCGTTTGTCTGACAATCTTTCTGTCTTACACACACACACACACACACACACACACACACACACACACACACATTGGAGTAACTGTTCCTGACACCCAGATCACTTTCTGGCTCCTTGTGTAACATGGACAAATGTTTGAATATTCAACAGTGGTAAGAAACAGAGCCCCGGATAGTGACATCAAAAGGTCTGTTTCTTGTCTCTCTCATCCTTCCAGCTTCCATTTCCTCCTCTCTGAAGTGGAGAGCAAGAAGCATGTCACAGCATTACTGTGAAAATTCAAGGTGTGACTATGAGGCTTGGAGAACAAGTGTCCCACACCCAAGTTGGCGAGAAATATGTATGGGACCGTTACTACCTTGGTGGCATTAAGTGTATGACTTCACAAGGTCATAGTAAAGATTAAATGAAGCAAGGTAGGAAGTAATGTGTGTGGAATCCTTAGAGAGGTGGCAGTGCTGGCTGTTTCTGTACTTCTCCCCTCTGGGCATGACTAGTTAGCTAGTAGCAGATTGTCTGCGCCAAGAAGCCCTGGACTACTCAAAACATGGCATGTTTCCCATCTGCTTATGGCTGTTCTGGAAAAGGTGACATTCTGAGCTTCATTGGGCCCTTGAGTTTTTAAGTAATTGAAGATTTAAGGGTCTGGAGTGACTCACCCTGCACTGTTTATTCTGATCTCATGTGCACAAAAGAGAGGAAAATCACCAGCTCTAACCACCCACTGCACAGTGTTAGAGACAAGAATAGCTGGATAAAATACTGAAAATAATTCCCTGGGCCTGGCTCGAGTCTTCCTTATATGGGTGGGCTTGGGGAATATGCATAACAGATCCTGAATCATCAAATACAGTAGCTCCCCAGTTATCACTGTGTACCCTGAAGAGAGGGGAAGGGAGGGAGAGAGGAAAAGGGGGAAGATGCCCTGAGCAGACAGATCTTGCTTACAGTCTATGCTGGAGGCTGACAGGAAAATAGGCTTTCAAACCTTATCACTGACTGAACTCCTACTGTGTGTGAGACTGAACTGTCACACACAAGAGGATGAAGTCACACACACACACCCCCACCACAGCCACCGGAAGCAATGCTCGGCTAGTAGTACTGATGAGAATAGCAGAGTCAGCTCTCAGGGAGTGAGCACCTGTGTGAGCAAGAAGCAGTGTGTGGTGAACTCTCTTCTGGGTCTTTATGTCTATGGCATGTTGTGGTATGTGCATGCATTCATATGTATGTATGTACATATGTGAAGGCTAGAAATAAACATGGAATGTATCTTTCAATTACTTTCCACCTTTCTTTGTGAGGCAGGGTCTCTCTCATTAAGTGGCCAGACTAACTATCTAGCAAGCCCAGAGGATCTCCCTGCCTCTGCCTCTCTGCCTCCCTGCCCCCCTGCCCTGCCTCTACTTCTCTGCCTCTGCCTCTGCCTCTGCCTCTGCCTCTGCCTCTGCCTCTCTGTCCCCCTGCCCCTGCCCTGTTTCTGCCTCTCTGCCTCTCTGCCTCTCTGCCTCTCTGTCCCTGACCTCCCTCTGCCTCCTCAGTACTGAGAATGCATGACATACTACCACAACCATTTTTTTTTCACATGTGCTCTGAGGGCCTAAACTCAGGTCCTCACACTTGTGCAACAAGAACTTTACTGATTTCCCCATCTCTGCTCTGGATCTTTAATACCACCCTTCAAGACAGGAGTCATTCAGCTTTTAGGAAAAGGGAAACAAAGTTCATTTATCAAAGTGTTTGAGCCCCACTAGGTAGGACTGGACAGTACTCCTGAATAAGGGTGGATAGCTGAGTGGAGCAGCCGAGGGTATTCCCAAGGTCACAGAGTGAACATGTGGTAGGAAAGCAGTTATGTGAGCCTGGTGCTCTGCCGCCCTCCATCTGTGCCCACCCACAGCATCAAGAAGCCACCCTCCGCTCAGCTCCAATCGGGAACACGCTGCAGTGCAGTGGAGCTGACTGAGCATACAGCCTGTGGTTTCCTGCCAGAGTCAACAGCATGGCTAATTTATTTCAAATAAAAACATTTGAAAGCACAAGGTGCACTATGTAGCAAAGAGGAATTGTCTTTAAAAGGAGATTTTGCTGCAAAAATTTCCATATTCTACAAGACGGTCCAAGGCTGGGTTGCCATGAGATGGCTTCTGTACAGTATCAAACGCAGACAGAGTTGGACCTGGTTCCCCAGGCCTTCTATTCTAAGACCCAGGGGGGAAGCCATTATTGAGCATGCCCTTGGGTGCAGTGGTAAACCTGGTAGCTCTGGAAGTTTCTGAAGGGATCAAAGAAATGAGAAGCATTTTGAGTGGCTACTGAGAGCTGGATGTTTCACCTGTCTCTTGCTGCTTAATCATCATAACAAGCCTGAAGCCGATACTGTTTCCCTTGGCTCACAAAGAAGAAAACTGAGATTCAAAGAGGATAGACCCAAGGTCACTTGGAAAGGGAAGGAAGGTGGATCTAAATCCAGCTTTGTCTGGAACTAGAGACAAGATTCTGTCCAACACAAGGTTGCTGACTGCTTCCTTGGGTTTGGAAGGTTCTCCAGGAGAGCAGCAGACACTGCATGTTTAAATGAGTTGGATACAATGTACAGGAAAAGTCAGGCATTTGAAAGCAGAAGTCTCAGGCTGCAGTTTGACTCAACTATAGCAAGCATCATGGTGTGAGATTGACTACAGGGTCATACTGATATCTTGTTAGATGAGTGTGTGTGCATGTGTGTTCCACAGATAAAAGCAAACCATGACACCATGCTTTCTTTCGTGTGTGTGTGTGTGTGTGTGTGTATGTGTGTGTGTGTGTGTGTGTGTGTGTGTGTGTGTGTGTGCTTGCTCACACACGTTGTTTGTGTGGATATACTGTGTACATGTACTTGTGTATACACAGGCATGGAGAGACCAAAGGTCTTGTTGGGTATCTTCCTTGATCACTTTCCCATTTATATTTTTAGAAACTATCCCACTAGATGTGAAGCTCGTGAATTCAGCTAGGTTGGCTAGGCAGTAAATTCCAGGGCTCTGTTTGTCTTTCCCATCACATTACAGACATAGGGACATGTGTCACTGTGCCCATCTACTACATTAGGGATTGTGGTGGTTTGGAAAGGTATGAAAAGCCCCCATAGACTCTTGTGTTTGAATGTGTGGTTCATAGGGAGTGGCATTGTTAGGAGTGTGGCCTTGTTGGAGTGGGCGTGATCTTGTTAGAGGAAGTGTGTTATGGTGGGGGTGGGCTTTGAGTGCGCCTGTGTTCAAGCTACCCCCAAGTATGGCACACAGTCTCCTTCTGCTGCCTGCAGATCAAGTTATAGGGCTCTCAGCTCCTTCTCCAGCACCATGTGTGCCTGCACTCCACCATGTTTCCCGCCGTGACAATGATGGACCAAACCTCTGAAACTGTAGCCAGCCTCAGTTCAGTGTTTTATAAGACTTGCCTTGGCCATGGTGTCTCCTCACAGTAATGGCAACCCTGCCTTAAATGGGGATCGAAGGCTTACACAGCAGTCACTTTACCAATTGATCTGCCTCCTCAGACCTTGATTTTGTTGGTGAGGAAAGGCCACTTGCCTTATCTATTCACAGAAGCCAGCGTACCTGTGTAACCCCCTCACTGTCCACCCTTCAGGCCCCTGATTGACTTGGGATATCTATCTGTCTATAAAGGAAGTACTTTCAGGAAGCAGTGCCTATTGCTCTCCAAAAGCACGAACCTCCTACTGAACCAGCCCACCTTGGCATTGCTCTCACAGGTGGAGAGCACCTCACAGTGCTGAACAAGGGCCAGAAGACATAGGCCCATGGCTGCTCAAGAAGACACGGCATTCAGTCAGTGGGTGCACCTTCATTCTCTATAGCCTGATTAGTTGCGTCTAGATTACATTTTCTTCTATAAAATGGCCTACTTTTAATTTCCTTGACAATAAGGCCTGTAAATTAGCAGTTACAAACATCTCAATAGGCAACTAGCTACCTAAGCTAGAATCCTGGGAGTTTCTTCCTCTCCCTAACCATCTGTAGCCAGCAAATTTGAAAGACATGGAACCATTGATTTACTGCCTTGAACTCCCATCTATTCATCCCTATCTATCCCTACGTCATCCCCCGTGCCTTACTTCAACTACTGCAACAATCTCCTTACCACCCCAGCCACTGAAGCACAGCTGAGCTCCCTCACTTTGTAGCCAGATAGTGAGAGGTGTGATCTTCATTGATTTACAGCCCGGTCAGGATCTTTTCTCTTTAAAAACCAGCTGGGCTTCTGTTGTGGTAAATATTATTTGTGTGTTTCTACCCCACCTTAGATCATTTAGTTTCCAAATAAAAGACACAAAAGCCTTTATATTCATAATAAGCCTTGAAGCATTAGAGCTGGACAGATATCAACCCTCTGTGCTGTTTTTCTACTTCCCTGTCAATAACCTGGAGACATCACTTGTTCCACCTGGACAACTCCTCTCCAACAGGCAGGTCCTTGAGCCCATTTTCTCATGACCTCCTCCCCCCTTGGTACTACCTTCCCCCATCTGCACCCTGCTTGTGTCCTTTCTTCCCTCCTCCTCCTCCTGTGGGGGGGGGCAGGGTTTACACAACAAAAGCAGGTTACATGAGGATCTCTGCAGCTTGGAGCAACCAGATTTGGGGGTACATAATTTAGCATGTGAATATATAGTAGCATCAAACCAAAGCACCCAGCCCTCCCCAGTGCCTTCTACATAAAATAAAACCCCACAGCAAGATGGCTGCACTCCTAGATGATCCTATTGCCCCTCTCAGCTCTTCCCATCCTCATGTGCACCTTTCCTAGGCCAGGCCAGACAGTGGCATGGTTTCCTCAGCCCAGCATGTACCCACTGCTTTCCTGTGTTTATAGACACTACCCAGTGCCTTTCTGTCCTCTGCTGGCCTGGAGCCCCTTTCCTACTTATGAGACATCTCACTCCTAAGACTTTCCTTTTATGCCCTCTCCTCTACACTCCAGATTTGGGGCTTAGCACTCACTTGAGAGATAAGAATTGATTGGCACCTCTCCTCTTCCAAACTTTAGGCTGTCTGCAAACTTTGCTTCTCCCTCAGCATTCAAGGGGTATGGTGTGTACCGTGATCGGGCTTAGCATCCTCAGTGTTCTACTGAAGTTGATATCAGAGATTATCATAGACACGGGGACGTATTTAACCTCAGAAGTTGAGGCTGGAGAAACCAAAGCTGCTGTTGACTTGTTGACCACTGATCAATCAATGGAGGGTCTTGCGTCTCCAAAATAATCCTGAAAGTCAATAAGAAAATAGCAATATCATGTTGGACTTTAGTGAACATCTAAGTTTCAAGTCAATGGATGTGATTCTCACAAATATATTGTATTTTTAAAATCACCATAAAAGTCACATATAATTGAAAATATTTGGGAAAACTGCATCTTTAAAATAATCAGATATAATTCTGTAACTCAATTCTACCCACAAATAAATTCTACCCACAAATACATTGGAAGCATTCCTTTCCATCTCCTTTAAGATCTGGGTTTTTGTGTGTGTGTGTGTGTGTGTGTGTGTGTGTGTGTGTGTGTGTGTTATTTTTAGTATCCACTTTTATTCTCCATGGATGATTTTCAGACCACTTTCCCTGCTGATAACCAAAGTCTATACATATTGTTCAAGGACAGCACAAAATCCCATTATGTGGACATCCACCATAGTACCCCAGTGCTCCAAGGGCTGGGGGTGGGACTCCATTTTCTCTGCCATCACTGACTCCTGAGCAGCTCTGGCCCACATGACTTCAAGGCCTCATTAGGACAGATTTTCAGAGACAGACCCCTGATGACCACCATCTTTTTTCCATTCAGCGGATTAGACGTACTCTCTCCTGAAGTGTGTGAGCACACACCTTCTCTGCATACCGTTGTTATTTTAAACTACCTATTTCTATTTTGACTGGGGAGGAATCATTTCACACAGTTTTGTTTTTATTTTTTTGAGTGAAGAATAAGACATATCTTTATCCATATTTTGGCTTCCGTGGCATGGTTCCTCATTGGTAGATTGGAGCTGCTCAGCAGGGAAAGAGCAGAAGCTAGGCGTGGGAACTAGGTCTCTGCCCCCCTTTTCCAGCTGTTTGCCTCTGTGGCTGTGTTTGCTGATCTCTGAGCTTTCTGATTCCTCATCTGTGAAATTTGGTTCTAATCGTAACCTCACAGGTTTGTCCTGGGGATTAGGTGACAAACATCTCCCACCTACCACAGACACTGGCATGGGCAGAGCTGTGCCAGTTCAGCCATGACTTCTCCTTCTCTTTAGTTTCTGTCCTTGTCTTAAAATGCTCCCTTAAATCCTCGGGGCTCTACAACCTCGCCATCACCTGAGAACTTATTAGAAATGCAGTCTCAGGCTCTGCTGCCATTTGCCTGTAACAAAGCTCCAAACATAATCCACATACACAATGAAATCAGGGGATCTCCAGCTATAAGCATTGAGATTTGAAAGACATGTATGACTGCACTATTCATGCAAAACAGACAGCGTCAGATTTTTTAAAAGATAAACATTTAGGAGCCTGCTGCTTGGGAACTCTGATGTCCACTCCTTTCTCATCCTTGAGGAACTAAACATGGACAAAATTCACACATCCTTTAAATGTCAGCACAGCAGGGTCTGATCTCTGGGAAGCTGAGCCTCTGGCTGGTAACTCAGGGCTGTGTGTTGAGCAGACAAGAGCTGATGCCAACGGGCTGTAGATCCAACAGCATGGAGTTTCCTCAGACTGTAGCAACCTGAAATTATCACTTGTTGCTGGGAGCCCAGCGCTGCTGGCCTAGTGAGCCCTCAGGTAGAGTTATGGATGCTTCTGAGCTTAAAGAGCTGTTGTTTGCTGGTTTCAACCCCAGCCGTTTGGCACACGAGACATACAGCAAATGAGAAACCCAAAGAAATTTGGCTTTGATTGTGGTACAACAGTGGCTCCGTAGGGGATGTCAAAAATATGTTTTTAGGTTCGTGGTACGCATTGGCAAAAGTCCTGCCACCCTCCAGCCCAAACAAACAAACAGCACTAGCATGCTTGTCTGTGCTGTGTCTTATGCTTCTTCTTTCAATGTATGGGGATTGTTACAGGGGACAGCGACAGGGAGCAAATAAGCAATCCACCATAGTAAATCTTATGAAATATCACAATATTCATGCTGGTTAGTTTTAACTATCAACTTGACATGACCTAGAATAACTTGGAAAGAACTCAATGAGAAATTATTTAGATAAAGCTAACCTGTAGGCATCTGGGGGGGGGTTGTCTAGATTGTTAATGACTACAGGAAAACAAGTCCATTGTGGGTGGTACAATCCCCTAGGCAGGGATCCTAAACTGTAAGACAAAAGGAGAACTAGCCAGGGGTTAGGGTTAGCTAACTAAGAACTAGCTAGCTGAGAACAAGCAAGTACCCAAGGATACGAGTATACTTTGTCTCTGTTCATGACCGTGGATGTCGCTTTGCTCCTACCTTGGCTTCCTTGCAAGTCTCTGGACTATAACTAAATGGTAAGCCAATACACATCCCTGGGTTTTTTGTTTGTTCATTTGTTTGGTTGGTTGGTTGGTTTTTTTTTTTTCTTTTGTTACTATATGTCAGGATATTTTATCATAGCAACTGAAGTGAAACTATAATACCACGTAAAAACTACCTCCCCATTCTACACAGTAAAATGCCTCAGAGTTTGGCATCTAAAACTCTTAGCCAGTAAGGTAAAGGATGTTGGGATTCTATAAACCCCACCCCTCAGTTACCTTGCAACAGACAGGTATATCCCACCCCTCAGTTGCCTGGCAATAGCCAGGTAAGCTCTGCCCCAGTTACTTGACACTATAAAAGGGGCTGCTTGCCCCCTCCTCTCTCTTTTGCCCTCCTCTTGCTTCTCTTGCGTTCTTGCTCTTGCTCTCCTGCTCTCCCTTATCCCTCCTCTTCCTTTTGCCCCCTCCCATCTCCCCATGTGCTTATGGCCAGCTTCTACTCCTCTACTTCTCTACCTCTCTACTCTTCTCTCTCTGCTCCTACTACCCTCTTAACTCTCCTATGACCTGAATAAACTCTATTCTGTACTATACACCGGGTGGCTGGTCCCTCAGGGGGAAGGGATTCCCAACATGGTTCCCCAGAGGCATCTCCCTTGCCTCACGGCACCTCCATGGGCCATACACTGCCCCCCCATCATTCTTTTCTTAACATTGGTGCTGAAACCCGGGATGTCATCTTTTAACAGCATTGGTGCCCCGGGTGAGGAGATTAGATTTCCTCATGACCGTGTACCTTTTTTCCTTTTGGGGGAGAGATGGTACCCAGCTCCATAGAGCTCTTGTTACTTGTCTACCGAAAAGATAAAGTTTAGAACATTTAAGACCACCAGTCCTACCCTCACAAACCCTTCTCCCTCTTCCCCTCCCTTTCTCCTCAGAGAAGGGGAAGCCTCCCATTGGTGCCAAGCCACCATAGCACAGCAAGTATCAGCAAGACTAAGCACATCTTGTCCCACTGAGACCCAACAAGGGAGCCTAGATAAGGGAAGGGGACCCAAAGGCAGGCAACAGAGTCAGAGACAGCCCCCGTTCTAATTGTTATTTTGAACCCACATAAAGACCAAACAGCACATCTACTACAAATGTAGCACATACCTTTGTTCCAGCAGTCAGAAGGGCAGAGGCATATAGATCTCTGTTAGTCCAAGACCAGTCTGGTCTACATAATAAGTTTCAGGTCAACCAGCGCTATTACATAGTTAGATACTGCCAAAAAACAAAAAACTGCAAACAAACAAAAACCATTTAAGATTCTTTAGACCCTCAGACAAGGTACTTAGAGAACTCGAAGCATTGCCCAGGCCACCATCTTTTAGGCAAAGCCTTTTCATAGTCTTCTGAGCTATACCCTTAGGCCTGATCTCACCACCATTGCCAGGCATGGCCTCCAAAACCTGACCAGCCCACATCCTGCCACCTCTGGTAACTTCCTGACTGCTTAGTCACTGCCATTTCATTCCTGACCCTTCAAGCTACTACAGATTGCAAGCTCACCTTCAGAACTCTCAAATGTGCAGACTTCCAGGACTGGCCTTTGGTCTCTCCAAGCAGGGTAATGGCCTTGTGTTCTTTCTCTGCCCTCAATTGCCAGGACCAGTCAGTCTGGTCCTAGCTTTTGGCTCTGGACATCAGAGAAACACGCCCACATGGCCTTACATTGGCTCTTCTCCCTCAGGATGGTTTTCCAGTCTGCAGCTTAGAGGGGGCTGAACAGGCAGCTTTAGGCACCTGTTTACATAAAATCTGAATGCAAACAATCTGCACCCAGGAGGTTTGAGATGCTTGAGATGCTCTCTTGGTAGGCTCAATTTTCTACCCTGAGTGTATAGAATTCATTTGCATTAGCAAGTAGAAATTAAAATCCAGGGACTGCTCTGAACAGCTCTGAAGTTCGGAGAAACAAAGGGCGGCATCTGGGATCACATAGATCATGACCCACCGAGCAGAACTACAGCTCAGGGTGGTGCTACCTGTCTCTCAGCTGCAGTCCAGCCCTCTATTGTGGAGAAAGGGGGAGGGGAACGTTTCTATTGAATTCAGTTGGCAGGGTAAGAGGAATGGGAAATTCGGATGTAAGGGAGCCTAGAGTAAGCCAAGGATACCTCAAGGCACTTGCCATTTCTTCCACACTCAGGGAAGGACTCGCACCCTCTTCCTTCTTCCTCCTGACATCTTTCATTTATTTTTTTAAACTTTCATGCAAGTATACACCGTACATTGGCTGTCTTCCCCGACACACCCTCCAACCCTCCTCTTCCACATCAGCTACTTTTCTGTTGCAGTGACAATACACCATGACTAACAGCAACTTATGGAAGAGCTAATTTGGGCTTACAGTTCCTGAGGGAAACTCCATAATGGCAGAGCAATCAGGGCTTTGGGCGGCCAGAGCACGAAGCAGAGAGATCACATCTCCAACCACAAACGCAAAGGAAAGAGGAAATGGAAGTAGTGCGAGGCCGTAAACTCTCAAAACCCACCCCAGTAATGTACTCCTTTCAACAAGGATGCACCCCCTAACAAGAATGCTTCCATAACATTCCTAAATAGCACTACCACTTGGGGACCAGGTGTTTCAATACATAAACTCATCATGAACGTTTCTCATTCAAACTACCACCTGTTCCTTGTCCCTCCACTTCCTGTTGGTCACCTTTGTCTCTATGGACAGGTTCATGTCCATTTTCATAGTGTCTGTTAGGGTCACCGTTGCTATGATGAAACACCATGGCCAGAGCTACTTGGGAAGGAGAGGGTTTATTTGGCTTACACTTCCACATTCACTATGGAAGGATGTTCAGGCCAGGAACCTAGAAACAGGAAGTGATACAAAGGCCATGAAAGGGTGCTGCTTGCTGACTTGGCCGTCATGGCTTGCTCGCCTGCTTTCTTATAGAACCTAGGTCTACCATCCCTGGGATGGCACCACCCACAATGAGCTTGTCTCTCCCCCATCAATCACTAATTTAAAAAATGCCCTACAGCCTTACATACAGCCTAATCTTATGGAGGCATTTTCTCAGATGACTTTAGTATTTATCAAGTTGACATTAAAATTTAGTCCGCACACATATAATAAACACACACACACAGTTGATGGTGTGTATAGACATAAATCTCGTAACTGCAAATGAGAGAAAATGTATGGTGTTTGTCTTTCTCAGACAGCTTCCAATGATGATCTTCACTGCGTCCAATTTCATGCAAATAGAATGACTCTTGTTCATGGCTGAAAAATAATTTTACAGTGTATGTATAGCACGTCTTCTTTATTCACTCCTCTTGTTAACACCTCTGTTGGCTCCGGAACTTATCTGCTTGGAACAGGGCTGCACTAAACACTGATGTGCAGGTGTCTCGGTGATAAGTTCATTGAGAGTCCTTTAGGTGAACACCCAGGAGTGATATCATTGGGTATCAGGTAGTAGACCTAATTTTGGTCTTTTGAGAAATGTGCTGACTTGCATAAAGGCTGGACCAGTAGATTCCATTCTCTCCCTCTTGCTTTCCAAAGTGTATGGGTTTCCTATTCCTGCTGTAACAAATTACGACAGGCTCAGCAGCTTCAAACAACAGAGGTTTGTTTTGCAGTTCTGTAGTCTAGAAGTTTGCAGCAAAATTTTGCATGGCTGGAATCAAAGTGACATCAAGGCTTCTGGAAGCTCCAGAAGTAGAATCTGTCCCTTGACTCTTCTGACGGTGGCTTCAGACGGTGGCTAGCTTTCTCTGGTGTGCAGCCTCATCTCTCTGACCTTTGCTTCTGTCATCAAGTACCTTCTGTCTGTAGTGACACCAGCTTCCTTCTTGCAAGGATCTTTGGAATTCCTTTGAGATCTTCTACTTAATCTGGGAGACCTGGATTAAGGAGATTTGTGCCCCTAGGCTTGCTCGCTGTGTTCTGCAGCCATGTTTCTCAGCTTCCTAATTAATGTTTCTCTTAGTTCCTAATCTGTAAGACATAATCACAGAGTCTTTCTTCCTGGGCTGTGGTGAGAATCCAGTGTATCCCCTATGAAGCACCTAGGGCTGGTCTACCGTGTGTACTGGCCACCCAGAGGGCTAGGCAGATGTCCCAACTCTCTTACTGGGACAGAGGGTATGCTGAATGGCCACGGCTTCGCTGATTTTAAGGATTCAGCAAATGCTGCCAGGGTGCAGGAGCCAATTGTGCAAACAGATCGGGCCTCCATTATCCTGGAAATTAAGTTAGCACCAGGTCCATTTGGATTAGCTGGTAATGGAAGAGGCAAAGTCCTGATCTATGGGAAGAGAATTCTGAATCAGCGAGTCTGGGATAATGTGATATTGGTCATAGATGAAGGAGCTGAGCATCTCTGCCCGTTTCCTCACTAAGAAATTGCAGCAGGTCAGATCTTTGCTTTGATTTTTCTCTTCACTCAAAAGGCTATTTACCTCTCTTTAAGCAGGACATTTCCAGTTTGTGTGGGGGGAAAAAAAAGAAACGGGCAACCAGTAAGCTCTGCTTTTTAAAACTACAGATCTAAATTTCTACTGTCAGCCTCAATATCCGGAGCCCTTGTATCCACTGCAGTTTGGAGACTTGGGGTCACCTTGGAGGCAGCTTATCCCGGATTCTCAGTATAGGTCCGGGAGATTTTGACAGCTAACTTGCTAAAAAAGGGGATGAGGGTGCTGATCGTCCATTTCTAGGGTGCAAATGCTCTCGTCGCTACATTTAAGCTACCACTGAGATGTTCCAGAATGCCACACTAGGACAGATGAGCCTAGTCCACCCTCTGGAGCTTCAGCAATCTGGATTTACCTCATCCCCACATCACCTTCACCATCAGCCTCCCCCATCCCACACGCTCCCTGCTCTGCTGGGTCCTGAACTTCTAGGCTGTTCAGCGGTCCACCCTTTAGCCCTGGAAGCTTCCTATTTCCCACTGATCAAAACTGTCTTTGTTCTTCCCACCCAGACGCACTAAGCCCAGCATGTGAGTTAATCCATTCTTCCTCAGCTTTCCCACAGGGCGTTGCTTATCCTGTTATTAAGCATTTCTTTCAGCCTGCCTTATACTGTCCTGCTAAATCACTGAATGTTTATCTTCCTGGTCCAAACTACAGTAGAAAGCATCCTAGCTTTTGGAAGAGTGACCCCTTTGCTGGCTCTCCCAACGGCCTTCGGTTTCTCAACTCTGAAAGATGGGTGTTAACTCACACCCCATATTTCTTCAGGTAGACCCTAGGATGAGTTCCTGGCATTGGCATAGGCGTATAGCTTTTGCTCTGGATGATAAGTAAGGTCTTTTTCTGTGGGAAGGGGAGACATCTGTCTTTCATGCCTCTTGGTCCATTCCCAATAGAAGGTCCTTAGAAGATGTTTAGTGAGCCAGGACTTACTGAAATGAGACTATAGGCCCTGGCTTGTGCCAAGCAAATGGAGATGAAAACCCACCTGGGGACTGGAAGGTCTGCAGCTGGCCTCTGGTTTCACCCAGATGGGGTGAGCTTCGCGGAGTCTGCTTCTAGCCCAGCTTGAAGAGGGAGGTAGGAATCTGGAGTACAGATGAGGGAGGTAGGAACACCGAGTACAGATGGAGAGCTTTCAGGATGCTTTAATCTTGCAGCCATCGTAGATGACTCGTAAATGTCAGAAACGATGCACGCGATTCAGACAGCAGGAAGAAATCTGAAGATATTAAGGTACGCAGCCGAGCACGTGAGGGAGCAGGCCTGGCTCAGATGCAGCTCGTATCTTCATTAGCAGACACTGGGTGAAGTCTAACGCCTTTGAGTCTGTAGAAGCCTTCCAGGTTCATATCTGGGGTTTGGGTGCAGTCGCCTTATTATATATACTGCTGCAGTGTTGGCTCCACCCTTGTCTGGGAGATGCAGAAATATGGGGGATGGGGAATATGGTGGGAAATGGCATCTTGGAAACTTCTTGAGGTGAACCCCAGAGGGTGTGACCCCCCAGTGGCTTGGCCGAAACTTCTATATTCTGCTATTTCCCATGTTTCACTTTGGAATGAGAGAAGATTCTGGATTTTGTACTCAAAGCTGAAATAGACCAAGCAGGTCTATTTCGCTCTGGGATATTTATGGGAAGTCGGATGGAATAAATTAGAGCAGAATCTGGAGCTCACTGGTCAAGGAGTCCACAGACTGTGTGATGTCCCAAAATCTAGTAATGCTGGGGGTTCAGAAAGCTCAGTCCAGGATCATTGATCCACACATTTATCCACTTGCTCACTCCCGCATTCATCCAATGAATATGTAAGGGCACTTAGCTGAAGCCAGGTTCTGAGGATGCAATCAGCAAAACAGATGAGGCACCCGCCCTCCCATAACTCAGCACCGGGGTTCGTAAATGATGGTGATTGGGTCTATTGCTTTGCAAGGATACATTGTTTGTTCTCACAACGGGGGAGGTACAGGCACATGGTGGGTCGAGACTAAGCGTGTCAACACCCTGTAATGCACAGATCAACCTCCTACAACAAGAAACTGGCCAACTCTAAATGTCCATGGTATTTGGGTTGAGAAACCGTGGTCTATCCTGGCATGTCTAACCTTTTCATGTTGTGACATGACTGTTATCTACAAAGATCATACTTTCAACTGAGTTACCAAAACTGAACAAACAAACAAAGATCATACTTTCAATTGAGTTACCAAAACTGAACAAACAAACAAAGATCATACTTTCAATTGAGTTACCAAAACTGAACAAACAAACACAAACTGAAAACTCAACAACTTTCTTCTTACTTTTTAAAGTAACTTTAGAACTATATGTTAGGACGCATTCGTAGCTATCCTTAGGAACATGTGACCTTTAAGCCATGGGTTGGACACACCTGCCTGAGAACTTCAGAACAAGACACTGGTTTGAAGCAACATTTCCCCCAAGCTCGAATTATTTGTGTCCAACCTATATATGTTTGCTTGTACGTTGACAAAAGAGAAAACTGGGACAATTTCTAAATAAAGGTGTTACTATGGCAGAGTCAGTTACAGTGGCCTCTGTCCCTGTGATGTGGTAAGGGTTAGGGTAGAATGGCCAGAGCTTTGTTTGAGGTGAGTGCATGAACTCTGGAGGATGCTCTGCAGCTGCTGCGTAAGATCATGACCTCTGTGAGCTTTGAGGTTTGGGCTCTGGGTCTCCTACCACCACCAATGCATTTGGTCCATTTAAAGATCTCAGCTGGTCCTAATACAGTCACCATCAGATCAAACGGCAGCTAACACAATGCCTTCACTGCCCAGAATCCTTTCACCTCACTGTCCCACACCGTCTTCTCTCGAGGTTGTCTTTTGTTTGGTCAATAAATGTGTTTCATCGCTCCTGTGGGCCAGGCACAGTTTTCAAGGGCATCAGAGAACAAGATCAACATTGTTCTTCATCCTGTGTGTTTAGAAGAAAAAGGAGTTAATAACCACCGGTATAATAATAAACAGATCTTCCAGGGATATGAATTCTGTGATGGAAATAGAAAGAGGAAGGTGCTGTGGTGGGGAGTTAGCTGGGCAACAGAATCGTCTCTATGGAGGTCACTTTGAGCTGAAACTTGAAGGAAGCAGAAAGGAAGCCAGAGGCAGAGCTATGAGCCAGGGGCGTTCCAGTCAAAGCAGCTGCAGGAGGCAAGGTGACATGGGCCTGTAAATCCCAGCACTCAGATGAATGCCACTGGAGATGACAAACTCCAGGTCTACCTAGGCCAAGTAGCAAGTTCAAGACCAGCCCAGGTACCTTGGTGAGAGCTGGTCTTAATTTTTTTTTAATCAATTTCAGGTTAGTGGTGTGGCTCAATGGTAGAAGGTTTGCCTAGCATATGCGAGGCCCTGGGCTTGGATAGGAAAAGAGAAAGGAAAGAAGGAAGAAAAGAATTTAAAGGGAGAGAAGAAATTAAAAGGGGAAGAAAAATAAAACTAAAGAGTACCCTGAAGGGGGATGTGCTCTCTTCCAGAAACCCTTGAGTCTCAGATGGGTTTGGATGTTATTCCAAGGAAACAAGGCAGCCAGTGGAGAGTCTCTGAGCAGATGAATCCTGTGTTCTTGGGAGGCCAATTATCCAGGCTGAAGACACAGCACTGACTTCACCCCAAATAAGCCCAGCAGTACTTCATAGCATGATTTCTTTCCTCTGTTACTTCCCACCAACATTCACACCCAATAAGATAAAGCCCCCAAGCCTGACTGGATACCCAAGAAATCCATCAAGGCTTCGTATACCTGATCCTTCCCCAGCCTCCTCAGACAAGGGTCATAGATGCCCACTCCGTTTGTCACCCACCTGTGCACTTGTCCAGCGCACCATCGATGTATCCAGCTGTCATCTGGTTCCTCTTAGAGACAGACCCTGAAAGAAGACAATAGATAGTCTTTTGGGGAGATGATCCCAGAAAATACATAGGAAGAAAGAAACACATGGGAAGGAAAACAGGGGAGGAAGTTCACCCAAAGTCAGTTCATGATTGAGCATGTTGGCAGTGCTTGACAGTTAGAATTTCAGTCCCCTGGAGCTCTGAGTGTGAGGATAGGGCACACATCTCAGGGTCCCTACCCTGCAGGGCAGGATGGGACCCTTACAAAGCTCTGAAACCTTCTCTTGTGGACAGTGCTCGGCAAGCAGTTAGCTTTCAAGAGCCACCACCGACCTCCCTGTGTATGGGTGAAGAAGGCTTTTGCTTTCAGAGGAAACAGATGTTAGGATAAAGGACCAGAGGTGCTGACAGCTGAAAGTGGGGCCAGCATTCACTGAAGTAGTTAAGTCCGGCGGGGTCACAGGCAGACCGCCAAAGCATCTTCCCGAGACTTACTGCCTGATGTCTTCTCCGGCACTGAGATTACATCAGTGAAGATGGTCTAGTCCCTCCCCAATAGTAACTGGCAATCTGGCCCTGTTCCCTTTCTCAGCTTCCACAAAGGTCTCAAAGCAATTTGTCTCACTACGCAGAGTTTTTTTTTCCTTTATTTCTAATTCGATGACATGATACATATGAAAACCCGGTGCCAAGGAATTGAAGGTACAAACTGAGGACACAATCACTACTCAGCAACTTGCCTTCCTTACTGCAACCTTCATCTCTTCCATCTGTCAAATGAGAATAAGGACATTTACTCTGCCCACTTCAGACAGCTATCATATGTTCCGAATGAAACAGAGACCAAGAACACTCGTGAGGTGTAAGCCGCTCAATCCATTGCCTCTGTCATCTTCTTTGCACTGGTGAATTAGCTGAAGGCAGGGACCGTGTGCAATGCTCTGGGACTCATCCTTCTCCTCAGGGGGAGCACAGTGCTCGGGAATACAGCGTAGTAAATTCCAGATGAGTTTAGCTGAGTACCACATCCGTTGTCACTCTGAGGGTGAGGAAGTAAACACTGTTATTCCTGTAGATAGATGAGAAAAATGGAGGAAGGGGGGGGGACCATGCTGCCATTCAGGAGCAAAGGCAGAATAGGACCCTGTTGTCTTAGCTCCCAGAACAACTTCTCACTAATGCCTCTTGTGATGAGTGGGGTGGGACATGGATGGTACTAGAAATAGATAAGGAAGATGGCTTAATCAATAAAATGGCTCTGTCACAAGATCTCCACAACCAACATAAAAATCCAGGATTGCAATGGTCATGTATGTTTGATATTTTCTGAAGGTGGACAGCAGAAAACCTCTGGAACTTATGAGCCAGCTAATCTAGTCTACCCAGTGACATTCCTGACCAAGGAGACACCCTGTCTCAAACAAAACATAGAAAGCTCATGACACTAGTTCTGTTGTCTGACCTCCATATCCACGTGTACGGATCAGTACACATACAGGACCCACACCCACACAGACATGCAGGAAAACCCAGACAACTATGTTGATATTTTCTGGAGATAAGCCAACCCCCTAATGGGGAAAAACTAACCCCTATGAATGCCTTTAGGGTCAGTTTTCAAGAGGCTTCTCCATGCTGGGGCTATGCAGTTAACCTGGAACTTCATCCTGGATCTACTTGACTTCTTTTCCCCCAGATCCCATCTCTGCCATCAAAGAGATCAGGGCCTGGGAAATCTGCTCTGTGTTTTGTTGGACCCAAGATGAGAGATTATTAAGGGATAGAAAGGGAAAAGACAGAATTTGCCCAATGTGACTTAAGAGGCAGAGCCAACCTGGCTTACGACTGTGCTCTGAGAAGTCCCTACCTAGGCAGGTCAAGCTTCTGGAAGATCTTGGCTCAGATCCCAGTGTCTCTGTTCAAGGAAAGGCTGCCCAAGCCCCTGCCTCTTGGTTTCCTCTCTATTGAAGTACAAATCACTTACCTCCCTGGATTGTGTGGAAACTAAGATGGATACCAAGTACAGGGTCTGACACACAGTAGGTAATCAAAAAAAGGTGACTCCCCTTCATCCAACCTCGAACCAAAGATTACTTATACCTCCTCTTGCAATGAGTCAAGGATTTAGCAAGCAAAACTTCACAAGAGTTTCTGTTTCTGAAAAAGCACGATGCTGCTGTTTTGAGAGTAAATATTAAATCAAAGCTCCCTGATGTTACCTAGCCTGAAGGTCCCAGAGCCCCTACTCCTGGCCATACCATCTGTACTTTTTATGGCCCTGGTGGGTTTCATTTACAGGCCTTATCTCCTAGAATCTTTTCCTGTGCTGACCCTAAGCATGAAACACCCGTCACTATTTTCTGTGGAGCTGGAGATGCTCTTACCGCCCAATCCCTATTGTGGTCTCAAAGCACGTTGTCAGGGAGTCCACAAGGCCCCAAGAAGGATGAATGTTGTCAGTCCAACCTAACTGTCTCTTGCCACCATCACTGGGGAACAGTATGCCAAGAAATAGCACAGCTGCATGTCCTCAGCCCTGAGGCACACTGGGAACTCTGGTAGCAAACGAAGCCAGAAGAGAAGCAGGTCTCCATCAAGCAAAGGCTGGTAGACACACTGCCAGCACCAGAGGGTGATACAGATTCTAGCTAAGGGTTTCCTAACATTCAGGTTGTTATAACCTCAGCCAAAAACAGAACAAAGAAACCTGTTCCATCAGCAAGCACACTTGAAACACTAAAATCTGATAGGCAGAACATTTTTCTTTGTGGCTATGATCATTAGTACCTCGAAGAAATAAACTTGCCAGCAAATCTCCAAAACAGGAATGGAATATACAGGATGTTGCTGGATTTTTAAATGTAGAAACTGCTCTGACTTTGGCTACTTCCCGAAGAGCATCACAGAACCAGTGCTCCTCACATGCGGACTCAAGGATCCTGGCTACTAGAATTTCTGTAGAGCTCAGCACAGGAGCTTGTGAGTTTTTCCTGTTCTCAGGACAGGGTAATGCCAATGACCCCTGGGGGCAGACTTTGAAGACTGAGCTGTCGGGGCAGATCATCTGCTTCCTGAAACCACGTTTATTTCCCATGCTGTATGTGAATTGATAACTACTACCTGAATGAAGATTACTACCACCAGACTAAGGAAACAACAGGCCCTAGAGCAGGGTTCTCAACCTGTGGGTTACCATCCATTTGAGAGGTCAAACAACTCTTTCATAGGAGTCGAATATCAGATATACCACATAACCCGGTTACATGATTCACAACAGTAGAAAATTTAGTTATAAAGTGGCAAGAAAATAATTTTATGGTTACAAATAACCACTACACGAGGAACTGTGTAAAAGGGTCACAGCATTAGGAAGGTTGAGAACCACTGTCCTAGAGAGAGGGGACCAGAACAGATGGGTTTCTGAGGTGAGGAGTTGGTGGCCAAGGCTCTGTGTCTAGGACACTTCATATTATGAAAGATGTGTTATACTAATGTAAGTAAACTAGTGACATGACCAGATCACACAGCTGCACGGCTTGTCCCAGTAAACGGTTTAGTGTCAGGCATGGCACAATCCAGGGTCAACTGCTCTCACCTGTATAAGGCTCCTGTCTTGCCATCTGGTTTCATTATTGCCTTCAGCCTAGGGCTCACCATCTCATCTCTGTGGCTGCTAGAACTTCTCAGTTGGGCATTCTTGTTACTGCACATCCAATAGGAAGAAAAACCTATTCTCCAACAGTAAATACACATACAAATGCACACATACACAAATACACACACACACACACACACACACACACACACACACACACACCATACCACACCACATACACACTGAAAATGGGCTGTAATTGGCCTGACTTGGATCTTGTACTTGTATATGAACCAAGTGAGCAATGTATGAACATTGCAAGTAGAGTCTCCATCACTTGAAGACTCGGTGCACAAGCAGGGAGAAAAAACTAAGGACTAGTCATTATGAGCATGAGTGGATGGTGGATAATGGGCACAACAGGAGTCAACAGCAGGCAAGCTTCTCTCCGTGTGATCCAGGAAAGACATGTGGCTCCCTTAAAGCTGAAGCAAGGGTCAACTAACTCTGACCTCATTTAGATCTTGGATTCTAATGATATTAAGCCAGAGTCTTGCCTGTCCCCACACATCTGAGGAAAGGATAGCAAACTGTCTAGGCTAGGATCTGACTCTAGAGTTCTCAGCCTGTATGTGTAGGAGTTTAGTTATAGGTCTGCCCTGGATGTTATAGGGACAGGGAAGTCACCACAATAAAGACAGAATATATTACCCACCCTTGAAGAAAGGACATGACCATACCTGGAGTAAGAGAGACCAATAAAGGGCACTTACTTTCTCCTCAATCGTAGAGCAAACGCTACGTGAAAGGTCTGAGCTAAATAATAGCAAGTGATCAGTCACATTGGCATGGTGTATAGGTTATGTGAAGACAATGAAGGTGAAGTTGTAAGGACTGTTCTCTACATGAACTCATGTCTGCATCGATAGAGGGATAGAACTCTGTTGTTTTACATAAGCTAACACTGACCCAAACATTCAACCACCAAGTCTAGAGGAAGTCCTGCTGGGCCCCAGAGTATGACCTGCTGACCACACCTCGGACAGCTGCAGAGGAAGGTAGTCTCTCAATGGAGTAGGATGTTTGGGTCCTAAGCCTGCTGCTTTATTCTTTATTCTTCCTTCTCCTTGCTCTGGAAAACCTATTCAAAGTGTTCCCTAGAAAAATCCATTTCTGCCTCTGTTGACTTGGTAATACCAAATGATACAATATCTGTCCCTAAGACTCAGCCACAGAGTGAATGAACCCATAGCTTTCCATATGAGGAGTTATTTGGCTCTGGTTGTAGAAAAGTTCAAACCCAATCTGGGGTTTTCACCAGTTCTATTCAGTTTCTGGATAAAAGACACACAACTTTTATTATTTACAATAAGCCTTAAATAGCACGAGAGTTGGGCAGTTACTTAACCTCTATGCTATTAGAATCTACTTTCATATCAGTAATTCTGAGTTACATATATTTCATCTGGGCTGCTCTTAACTCCATTTGGCTACCCCCATGGCCACTGTCTTAGTCAGGATTTCTACTCCTGAACAAAGAAGGAATATCACAACCAAGAAGCAAGTTGGGGAGGAACAAATTATACTTCCACACTGCTGTTCATCACCAATTAAAGTCAGGACTAAAACTCAAGCAGGTCCGGAAGCAGGAGCTGATGCAAAGGCCATAGAGGGATGCTGCTTATGGGTTTGCTTCCCCTGGTTTGTTCAGCCTGCTTTCTTATAGAATCTAAGACTACCAGCCTAGGGATGGCACCACCCACAATGGACTCCCACTCTTGATCACTAATTGAGATAATGCCTTACATCTGGATTTCATGGAGGCATTTTCTTAAGGGAGGCTCCTTTCTCTGTAATAACTTCAGCTTGTATCAAGTTGACACACAAAACCAGCCAGTACAACCACGTTTTCATGACCCACTAAACCATGGCAGCTTCTCCCTCCTCCTCACCTTCTTCTCCTCCATCTCCCGGCCCAGGAATCTTAAACTCCAATCTATTTCTCTTCTGCCCAGCTATTTGCTGTTGTCATCTTTACTTACCAATTAGAAATAATGTGAGAGAAAGGTTACACATTGTCACTTAGGTCTATATGCAAATACTCTGGTCTCTGGGACAATCAGGTCTTGGGGACCCACACTTAGAATTACAATACACAGCAAGACCTAACCTCAACAATTCTTCTTTTTAGTTTCATCAAAGCCTCATTTTCTCTCATATAACTTGAATATAATTATAAAAATTATGAAAATTATAAGGTATGGTATGCATTTATAATACCCAGTCCATTATATTTGGCAATTTAGATAAAGTATTTTATCATCTATCCTAACTTAATGAATTTATAAATCTGTGCCTAAATCATCTTTTATTTTAACTTGTATTGCTATCCTAAAACCATCTTTTAAAATCTAGAACATCTTCTTTAATGCTAAACAACTTAGGCTTAATTGTGAAATTATAAGTAGTCTTCAACCCTATTAGAGATTTGAGACGGAATAAATATTTTAGTATGGAAGGCAGTGCAGGAATGCAGCTTCTAAAATTTGGCAGAGACAGCTGACTACCTGGATGACTCAACATTTCTTATAATGTTGGAGCATCCATTTAGCCTTCTGGCCCAGAACATCTAACAGACCTTAAGTGTAGCAGGAATTATGAAGTACTAGCTTATCCTGTCTTGGCAGAGCTTAGCCATTGACTATCCTGTGTCCATTTGCCCTTTTTGGACAGTAGTTTTTCTGAAGATAAAATTAGGGTATCTCTTGCCCAGCGTCTACTTGCCACAAGCAAAGCAACTCAACATGGAGGTATCTATGCTTATCATTTTTAAGTGTAGTAGGGTACTGTTAAGAGCAGAACTGTCTCATAGTCAAAATATCTTTAAATAATGAAATTATTTAAACTGCCATATTCTGTGGATTGCTGATGCTTTTGAAGACCATCTATCTATTCATAGCATATCCGAACAAGCAAAGAATGTCTCCAGCTATCTATATCTGTACAACCTAGGATGTGTTATTTGTGATAATTCAGACTAATATCTAACTTGAATATGAATTTGCTTGACTATTAACTGCATTTATTTAATTATCCTAAATAGTTTGGAATAGCAACTATTAAAAGGACTGAGATTAAGCCTTGTATTTTAAATGAGTTGCCTATTTAAGAGTAACAAAATTAATCTTAAATTTTGTTATCAATATACAAAGATGTACACCGATGAAAACCTTAAATCTGTATCAATGCACAAAATTTGTACCAATATAACTTTAATTCTGCCTCAAAATATAAACGTCTTTACCAGTGTAAGATTGCTACTAATGTGGAGGAAGACTGCTTGGTACCTATCACTGGAGCCTGCTGGTTAATGTCTTCCTTGAAGATGTTATTCATTTATTAATTGTGCATACTTTGTTTAAAGGGCACTGTAATTGTATGCTGCTGTAGACAGATAGACAGAGATTCCCAAATCCACATCCTCACAGCTTAGAAAAAAGAAGATAAAAGAGATAAATAAATTATGAACTATATAGGGTAAGGGGCAATAAGTGCTAAGAAGAAAAAAAGAAATAAGTCAGGGGAGACCGATATGTGTTAAGGAGATAAGACTTTAGATGAGGCTAGTGAAAGTCCCTTCAAAAAGAAAGAGCCATGTGGCATGAGGGAAGGAGTGTTCCCAGCAAACAGGATAGCCAATACAAAGGGCCTGAGGTGAGAGCTCACCTGGGATGTCCAGCAAACAGTGGAAATAAACTTGTCAGGCAGATGAGACCAGATCATACTGTGCGTGAGCTGGGAAATAACTGGAGAGTCTTGAGCAGAGGAACAGCATCCTGTTGTGGGGTCACTGTGAACACAATACTGGGATGTATTCTTAGATGTTACCCTTAGATAGGCATTGTGCCTATGCAACTCATTTAAAAATACAAGGTTTAATTCCAGTCCTTTTAATAGCTGCTATCACAAAACAGGAGGATGGAGGCAGACCGGGAGATATCCCTTAGATGCTAATCTAGGCAAAAATGAGGTGATAGAAAGAACCAGATGCTGGATGTGTCAGGAACCAGAGCTAACAGAATTAGAGCCACATGGATATTCAGGTTAAGGGAAGTGAGGAGGATGACGACAAGACCTTTTGGTCTGAGAAGCAGAAAGATGTAATTTCCATCTGCTAAGATGGGAAGGGCGGAGGAGGAGCCCATTTGGGAAGGACTGTGAAGAACCCAGTTTTGGACAGGCATGGACATCAAGCAGATATGTAAGTGGGAAGCTGAGTGTGTCTGCATGATCAGATTGAGGAGGTAGACCAAGCCAGATTTATTTGTGAGCTCTCAGCAGATAGATTCTTTTTTAAATCTCTGGGGCAGGACAAGAGCCTTGAGGAGTGGGAAACATGTTGAGTTTATGCCTAGACATATAAGTGAGGTGCATCTTCAGCTCCAAGAGAAAGGCTGCCGTGATACGTGGTCATGGCTGGTAGAGGAAAGTTCAGGGCTCTCTGAAGACAGCCACCCCTAAGAAGATTGCTCAGGGAAGAGCAAAAGAAGTCCTCAGGAAGAGGGAACAAAGGGAGGAAATCAAAACAAGAGTACACAGCTGATCAAGTATGTGCCCAGAGCAAAGCCATGTTTATGGTCAAAGGAATTAGTAAAGAATCTTAAACATGTGGATTCCATATTGCTTAAGCTCTGCAAGCCACTTAATGGGAAAGGTATGATCATCGGTCATAGTTAATTTCTGTTGGTGGAATAAAATACATTGACCAAAAACAACCTAGAGGAAAAGAGGTCACTATTTCAGCTTACGATTCTAGGTTATAGTCCATTACTGGGGTGCAGGGGGGGGTGGATTGCAACAGCAGGAGCCTGAGATAGCCGGCCCCATCACAACCACGGTCAAGAGCAGAAAGAGATGGGTGCATGCTCTTACACGTGCCTGTCTATGCTCGGCTGGCTTTTCCTCCTTAATAGCTCAGAGTCCAGCCCATGACAAAATGTTGCCTACATTAAGGGCGGGTCTTTCCACCTCAGTTAACTTAATTAAGACAATTCTCTGCAGACAGGCCCATAAGCCAACCCGATATAGACAATCCCTCACTGAGACCATCTCCCCAGGTGACTCTAGACTATATCAAGTTGACAATTAAAGCCAACCACCACAATATCTGTATTTTAAGAAGCCAGTGCAGCAGGTTCAGAGAGTTAGACACCAAGTGCAGCATTAGCAGGATCCAGTACAGGGAGCTACGAATTGAAACTGGGTCTTTAGGTGCCTCTGCAGTGAAGCATTTCCTGGCAAGCATTTCCCCACCTAGTAAGATCGCACAATTTGCCAGACATCGGATGGTTAAATGAGTTGGCTAAACGCTTCTCACACTCCAGCCACACTTGGCCTTTCCTTGACATGCTGTGGATGGAATTTAAATATTGCCTTCTGAATCAATGCTCATTTTATTAGCAGGAAGCATTTAGAATGAGCCATTACACTATCATGGGGGCTTTTATTACTGGCCCTTAATAAATGTTTGATGCTCGAAATGGTTATGAGCCCACAGTGTGAGGACAGTCCCACCTGCTCCCTCCCCTGCAGTCTCTGCCGCAAAATTAGCTGAAGTGTTCGTTAACAGAGTTATCATTTATCCTACTTTTAACTGGCGTGAGGCCAGAAAAATAAAATAAGCGTATCAAGAACCACAGAAGGCTATTTAATGATAGTGAAGTTAAATTGAAAGAGTTGTCCTTCCCACTGGCTTGTTATCAAGAGCCAGGTTTCCAAGCAAGATGCTTCATAGCGTGATGTCTAGGCCTGCATAGAACTTATTTATTTACTCTCAAGACAGGGATTGTGTGTGTCAGCTTCCCACACATCTTGCCCCAGGAGAGCTACTGACATTTAAAGAGCCCAGGTCACAGTGCTCTATAAACAGCTGGGCGCATGCATCTCCTTAGTTGATGGTAGCCATGAGGATGATGGTCCTGTGTCCCTAGGGTAGAGATCTCCCAGAAGAATATAGAAAGGGTTCACCCTCCACTCAATCTGTTAGTGCCACATAGGACGATACTGACAGTCAGAGGTGACAAGATGGCAACTCATGTTGCAGTTAAGCCACCCGGTTCGGTTAGTATGTGCCAAGTGGCGTGGCAACTGTCAAAGTCAAGCCATTTCCGTGGAGGTACCCACTGAACACAGAACCTTCTCATGTCTGCGTGATGGAAAAGTCATAATAGCTAAAGCTTTTACTGAATGCTCACTGTACAGTGGGTATTGTGTATGTGTCAGCTCTGTGGCCACGCAATAGCAAAGTTAGTTCTGACATAACCTTACAGACGAGGAAACCTGAACCAAATAGTTAAGCATTTTTCCCAGGGCCTACCATCTCTTACTACCTGTGGACACAAGGGCAAAGGTGTACGTGGGAGCTTATATAATGCATGTATGCATGTTTCCATGTTCTGAAAACAGCCAACAGATTTTTAAATAAAATGTCTGTCATTCCAATTAGCCAAGCATTTCAGTAACTTCAGGTTTTTTTATTTACTTCTTTTACATTTCAAAACTGGAAACCAGGGAGGGGGTGGTCCCTGGTTGGTAACTCAGTCACAGTTGTTAAACTGTAAGGCTTCTTCTATGCATACATGTGAGCTCCCCAGTACACACATCCAACCTCCAGCACCCCACTACAAATGGCCACTCTTGGAGTAAAGGGGTGCATATGTCAGAAGATGGAAGAGTACCATCTTGATTCTGAAAGCTGACTTGGAGTCTTAGGATAAAGATCCAGAGTCCCAGCGTATGAGCCACTTTTGTATACCTGTAACAAAATACCCAACAGAAACAATTTAGAAGAATTTAGAAACAATTCATGGTTTGGGACCATCATAGCAGGGGAGGAATGGTAGAACATCCCAGTTCATGGCAGCAAGACTGTGTGGCAGAGGCTGTTCACATGGTGGTGGAGTAGAAGGCAGAAAGCAGAGAAGGAAACAGAGACAGCCCTAACCTTCACAAGGCATGCCTGTAAGGATCCATCTTCTCTAGTCAGACTCTGCCTCAAGTTCCACAGTTGTGCCACCAGCTGGGGAATAAGTACTCAAAACACAAGCTTATGGGAGACAGTGAAGAGTCAAATCGGAACACCCAGTTATGTGAGATTTGCTCTATGATCAGAACTTGGGTTATAGGCAGGAAGGTCTTCACGGATCCCGTAGTTAAAAGGTACAAATGGAAGAGAGTAGAGATATGCCCTCTGCAGTATTTTTCAGAACCCAGAGCAGGCCCCCCTTCTCTATGCCTGGACTGGCATTGTTTGGCCACGCAATAAGCCACATCATTTATCTTTGAACCCAAGCTCTTCGGATCTAGGATCCACGGACTGGACTCCCCCAAGCTATTTCATCTCCTAAGTCCTAAAAACAGATCCAGGAGTAATACAGGTTGCTGGAATCCCAGTGTAAGAAGAGAGAGATAGCTCAACAATTTAAAGAGCATCTTACCCAACCACTGCCTTCCATTGCTCCTGTTCAGATGGAGGCTCCAGAGATTAAGAAAATATCTCAAGCCAGGAAGTCAGCAGCTCTGCTGCGCCCATCCCTGCTCTATCCTATCTCTCTCTGATCCACCTGCCAGCTCTCTACTGGGGTGTTAGGGAAGTGTCTTTGGGGGGCCAGCTCCCTCCACAAGGTTTACTGGATGTGCTCTGATGCAGAGGCAGAGCGTCCCAGTCCCATCTGTGTGTCACTCTGCAGAAGCCCTGGGTGGCGTCAGTGTGTTCCAATTAGCTTCTGAATCATATTTGTTGTCTTAAAATATTTATATCCAGCCACTTCCCACCTGCTAGAATTAAATTCTAGCCTCGCCCACCGTTCCTCACGGTTGCAAGCCCACCAGATCATTCTTGTCACACTTGAGTTAAGCGGGACACAGGGCATTGCTGCGACTAACTGTGATAATGTATCCTAATCAGACATAAGCAGATGCATACTGCCATGACCCAGGGCACCCAGTCCCTGTGCGTGGAGATTATTGCTTCTGACAGCGACACGTGGCTTCTACAAAAAAAGAAAAAGAAAAAAGAAAAAAAAATGGGGGGGGAGGCTGTTTGCCGTTCAGTTTATACTGTCTGCAGATCTACACCCCTGCAGGTTCTTGGGGAGGTTCCCAGTAGACAACTGCAGGGATACATTGTACAAGCTACCCTGTGTCCAATTACCCTTCTAAGTGATCATAGGAGGCTGCAGCCTCTTGTGGTGTGGGTTTCTCTGACATTCTTTCATATATGAAAAGCATTTCTTTTCATGTCCCTTTAACACAGTGGCTACATACATGATTCAGTAGCCACAGTTTTGTTTTGGATTTTTAAATTTTCATTTTGTTGTGTGCATGCATCTTTGTATATGTGTTATGGGTGTTTGTGTATGTGTGTCCACATGTGTACATGGAAACACATGTGTGTGCATGATGTGGAAGCAGAAGGTTTGTGTTACGTGTCCCACTATTGTTCTCCCGCTGTATCTTTTTATGAGACATTGTCTCTCACTGACCCCAGTGTTCATCCATTGTCTAGACTGGCTAGCCAGCAAGCTACAAAGATCTTCCTGTTTCTGCAAAACACCCTCAGTGGGAAGATTTTAGATGCGCACATCCATACCCTGCTCTGAACTCAGGCCTCATAATTGATCAGCAGGCACTTTAACAATGGACCCATCTCCCAGCTCTGGTTTTAATTTTATGAATTACTCTTTTAATTGTATGGATTTATGGCATTCTATATGATTATTTGATACCTCCACATGTTACATAATGACCAAATAGGGTAGTTAATATCTCCATCTTCTCAAATACATTGAAATACTTGGTTAGTATGTAATCTGTGCATGTTGATGAGATACAGTTCAGTGCATGGATGTAATAAGGGTATATGATGTATGTAACCAGAACAGATGAACTAATGTTATCTGCTCCTTACCATGACTTTGTGACTGGAGCCTTCAGTCTCCTCCCTTCTAGTTTTTCTAGTACACGTTTGTGAACTGTAGCTCCCTAACTACAGTCATCAAATAGACGGCATTGGACTAGAGTCTGGGTAGAAAAATTGTGCAAGGTTTATGTCCACGTTCAGATCTTCATTGTTTTAGCCCTTGCAGAACGGGGCTGGTGAAGGAACTGTAGCAAAGAGAATCATTTCGCTAAGCACGCATGTGTGCCCACAGCACAACTGGCACTTGACCTTCAATCAGCATTGCTTGCTTAGTCCCTTTGACACACAGAAAGGGACTGATTGGGTATAACACACAGAGAACACTGAGGCCCTGGAAAAATCGAGAATATGCCCAAGGTTGTGTTGCCATCCATTTGGAAGGCTTTGGCTTTCCTGGGTCTAGAGATTCTAAACAGGCACAATGGCTTTCTCTTCCACAAGCCACTGTCATGTGGAGATTGGGCTGTGCCGCAGCAGTATCTTTGTGCCAGCTCTCTGCTCAGAGAGGTTGGCGTTGGGCTGACATCTCACTTTTTACATTTTCTTTCCATTTTAATAAATAATATGTCACAATTCAGGCAAGCCAGCCGAATAATAATTTGTCAAGCCCAGAGCCCAACTTAGCTTTTTCCCACACTCAACTTCCTCCTCCCTCCTCTGTCCCGTCTTCACACATCCTGGCGAGCTCCAGATATTTCTGCCTGGGCGCTGTCACCATCCCCTGAGAAGTGACAAGCATTAAGACTTTCCCCCAAATGTTTTCCACCACTCTACTGTGATTAGCTGTATATCTCAAGATTGGACAAGGGGAAGGCAATGGCTCTGAAGACCCCTCTGAGGTACCCCACAAGCTAGGTTTTATCAGACCCTTTCCCCCAAGACCTCGGCATTGGCTCCCTTTGTCTTGAATTCAGTGGTCTTGAATTTTTCGTGTAGGGGGTATGAGGATGTCTTGAATTGTAAAGCACTTGCCTTGCAAACACAGGACCAGAGTACGATCCCCAAAGCTTACATAAAAGATGCCACATGTGCTGGATCACAGAGACAAAGGGATGCCTGAGGTGTAGTAACTAGCCACCCTAGCCAATCATCAAGCTGCAGGCGATGAAAGTCACTGACTCAAAGGGAGCAAACAGCATTCCTGAGGATGTTACCCAAGTTGTCTTTCAGCTTTTCACACACTCATACATTCATGCACTCATGCACAGAAGTGCACATAAGCACCACACACACACATTTACACGTGCACCTATCTTGTTTCAGAAAGATATGGAAGGTCACGGGTCCTCTATGTTCTTACATAGCTCTCATCATCAAGAGATTTAAGAACAATTTGTAGAGCTGGTCTCTGCAAGGCCATTGCAACAACTCTGAGAGTGATGACTGGCAAGTGTGACTGTGGGTGGGGACATCAGGAGTAAAGCAGCATTCTGGGAAAATGCAGAGAGGAGGGGCTGATTTGTGGAGAGCAGCAATGGCCTGTCTTAATCTTAATAGTCAACTTGATGAGATTAACAGATGCCTGGGAGAGCAGTACAGCCTGATTCTGGGTCTGTCTGTAGTGTGTTTCCAGAGAGAATTAACTAACTAATTAATTAAGGGCAGAAACCCCTCCCTAAGCATGATATCCTCCAAAAGACTGGGGGCCCAGCAGGGCTAGAAGAGGGAGGAATGGGAACCTGCTGGTGCCTCCCTCTGCCTTGTGTGTGCCATTAGCTGAGCTGCTTGGCTGTCCCATGTTCAGTCCACCTCAACATTCTACCGTCCCTCAGGCCCAGAGTTACGTAACCAACTGACTGGACTGAAACCAGGAGCCAAAAGATGTTCTTCCTCAGGTGTTTGGTTACAGCAGCAGTGGTAAGAGAGAAAATACTGGAGAGATGGCATCAGAAATCAGCCTGACGAACTAGGGAAATGTATCACTCAGTCATTCAGTAGAGTGTGCCTGATGGGTAAGCATGGGGACCTGAGCGCCATGTTTTTAAAAGCCAAGTACGGTTCCATAGCCCACAATCCTACTATTGGGAAGGCAGAGGCAGACAGGAGGGTCCCTAGGGCTCACTGGGCAGCAGGTGCAGCCAAATTGGTTCAGTGAAACAACTGCTTCAAAATAATAATAATAGCAACAACAATAACAACAACAACAACAACAACGATAATAATGTGGAGATTGGTTGAGAAAGAAACTCATCATCTACTTCCTGGGCTCTACATGCATGTATACATGCACGTACCTGAAGGTGTACACACACACACACAGCCTTGTAAGATAGAAAGGTTTTCAGTGTACAGAGAAGTGAAAGGAAACAAAACAGAACAGATTTGTAGAACAAAGTAAGAAGTTGTGAGGATTGGGAGGTGTGGGCCATACCTGAGATCAGGAACTGACACAGAGTGGTGACAGGAAGGTGACATTGGAAACCGTCATGATAGGCCTTTAGGAAGGCCCAGGGGATCCCAGGAGCAGGCTGGCTAGCTAGGCTTGCTGTATCATTGAGATCAGGGTTCAACTGTGAGACCCTGCCTCAGTGCATAAGGTAGACAGTGACAGAGAAATCCTATAAACCCTAGAGTTGGGCTTTATTGTGCACACACGTGCATGTAAACACATGCGGGTCCACAGACTTATGAACACGCATGCACAAATACATCACAAACACAAACACATTCTTGGTTTTGTTTTGCTTCTAAAGATCACCACAAGCAGCAAAGTCCTGTCAGTCATTCCTTAGGGCTGATTCTTGGGGACATGTGTCTCCACTGTGTCTGAACTAACCCATGTGGTAGGTGCAGACGCCTTCGGACAGAAGAAAGCCTTCCAACAGAGATCCTGGCTGTCGGGAAGGAAAACACACCAGACCTGGAGGTTAAGTGTGGGAAAAGGAAGGAATCTAACCAAAGATCAGGAGACTCAGTTTCTCTCAGGCGGTGAGGAAGGGAGGCCTCAGTGGCTGAGGGGAAGGGACAGCTAGTCAAGGCTCTACAGATTCATCCTGAGGGAAGTTTTATTCATTTCTGACTTTTACTAGCTATTAAAAAGGGTTTAAGTGCAGTTAACTAGGGTTTACTAGCTATTAGCTAGCTTTTAAGAAAGGGTTTACATGTAGTTAACTAGTACTTTCCCCTCTTTAAAAAAAAAAATAGCTAAACCATGTTTGTAATTGTATCATTAGCATGCAAATTACACCACTAAAGGACTTTGGATATGTGAGTTCTATCAAGCCAGATGTATATTGCCTCGGAACCGAGGGTGGGCTTGTGAGTTGCTCTGCAAGCCTCTTCCACAGACCACACTGGTGGTGAGCAGCTGTCCTTGAAAGAGGGCCAATTTGGGGGAAACAAACATGGGGCCATGGGACATGGTCTTCTTTCCTTCAGTCAATCCAAAACAATGTATATGGAATCCTGGGATGAAGAAATAAAAAGTCTATTCTTACAGCATTGAATCTGCTTTCTTATCTGGGATGTCATTTAGAAAAGATGGCATGCTTTTGAGCCCATAAAACATTAATATCTGGCAATTTACAGGAAATAGCGTCAGAGAGGCGCCTTTCCAATTGTTCCCCTCTTGAGATTCGTCACACACTATGTCAAAGAGGATCATAAAGTATGAATCTTCTGTGTGATAAAACGTCCACTGTCACCCAATCCTGGCTGGTTCATTAGAAGATCTGAGTCCGTGGATGCTGGCAGTCCCCAGGCAAGAGATGTACGGGCACCACAGTCCTCATGCCTGGGCAGCTTACAGAACCTAACATGCAGACAATCCTTTATGAATGTCACCATTAGTCGTGAAGTGAAAACCAGCCTCTTGGCCCCATTTACAGCTCCATCCCTCATAGCTGAGCTTTCCCTTTTTATGTTTTAAATCAACATGTAATATTTTCACCTGTTTATGGAATCTACTATGACAATTCCAGACAAATATCTGATGTGTGCTAAACAAATCAGGGTAGCTGCTCTTTCCACTTCCTTTAGCATTTAGCATTTCAATACCCAAGCGTTTCTTATGCCATAAATCAGAGTACAGCTTCTCTCTTTAAAGCGTCTTCACTAAATCGAAGAAAGAAACGAGAATGGTGATGGGGTGGAGGATAAAAGAAAGGGGGAACAATCCTCTAATTCAGCTTGCAGTGAAAACTCACTTCTTAAGAGTGAGCTCACTGTGGTGAGTCCAGGTTTTCATTCTCTCGCATCCACACCTCCTCTTCTACTAAGAAGTGGGAAATTCCTGACTCATGGAAGGTTCAGGAAAGGCAGGTGGCATGATTCTGGCCAGTGATGTATAGGGAGAAAATGGCTTCCCTACTATCCTGTGGGCAGCCATCCTTAGAATTCAGCACCATGGATGGCCAGAGAGCAACTCCTTGACCCGTGTCCACCCGACTCCTCCTTGGCTTAACCTCCTCTCTCTCTCCCTCTTTCTTACTTCTACGTTACGGGACATCATTTCAGTATGATCACATGCAGACTTATGCACTTAAGTGAGGAGCCTTGAGGAATATGCCTGTGAACCCACGCGGTCCACACAACCAAGAAGACAAACGGTTCCTTCAGGCTCCCTTTGGGACCCACCCTTTCTCCATCCTCTTGCCTAAGAAACCCCAGATGTCACTTCTCTGTCAGATTAGTGTGCATATTTTAGAATTTTATACAAATGGGGTTATAGGTTCTGCTCCCCTTTATATTGGTCTGACTTCTTTAACCAGGAGTCATATAATGTTTTGACTTGTGTGGCCTTTTGTATATAGGCTAGTGTGCCCCCTCTGTCGCTCAGTAGTTTATTGTATAGGAGGCATGCCACCTTTTAAAACAAGCCTATTTTCAGCTGTTAATGGGCACAAGGCTGTTTTCGGTTTAGGGCTCTTACAAATACCACCACCAGGGAGCCTCTGTTTACAAGTCTTTGCAAGGACTTATACTTTATTTCTGTTGTTATTTCTGAGTAAACACCTAGGGATGGAATGGAAGGTGCACACTTACCTCTGAACAATGTGTTTTCCAGGGCAGCACAGCATTTCGCACCCCCCACCAGCATCTGGGAACATTCAGCATGTCAGTGTCCGCTTTCAAAAGCGATTGTGGCTGGGGAGGTGATTCGGTTTGTAAAACACTTTCCACGAAAATATAAAGACCTAAATTTAGATCCCCAAAACCCATGTAAATGCCAGGCCTCGGCCCCAACTGGGATAGAGAGACAGAGACAGGTGAGTCTCCAGAGCTGACTGACCAGTTAGCTTAACTGAGTCACAGAGTTCAGCTAAGGTTCGGGGAGAGAGCCTGGGTCCAAATAAGGGTGGAGAGTAGCTGAGAAAGAAACATGACATTAACCTCTGACCTCTGCATCCACATGCATCAACACACACATGCACACACAGCCTGACACACGCAAACATACATGCACACGTGTACACATAGGCACACACATGCACAAATACCACACATGCAATGGACAAAAGGTTCTGCTGGAGTCCGGTGCAAGCCAGGCACGGTACTTGGGAAGCAGAGGCAGGAGGATCAGGAGTTCAGTGCCATCCTTTCTTACACAGGGAATTTGAGGTGAGACTGTGCTGCATGAGACATGAGACTCTCATCTCAAAAACAAAGCAAAATGAAAACTCTTACTCAGAGTTTTCACTTGGGGCTCCTTTCATCTATAAATCAGCTTAGCAAAAATTAATACATTAATGATATTGAGATTTGCTATTTATTATGTGGCATCTTCATATTAATGCAAGTCTTTAACCCAGTAATATTTTATACTTTTTAGTGTATAGATCTTATCTATATTCTTCTAAACTTTAATCACTATTTAATGTTTTAATGTTGTCAAATGATATTTTTAAACTTTATTTTTAATCATCTGTAGCTATCATATTGAAACAATTATTTGTGCCTATTGATCATGTAAGATACGCTCCTTTTAAAAGCATTCATTCATTCTGATAGTTTGTTTTTTGGTTTCTTGGGGTTTTCCATGTAGATGGTTTTTTCACATGAACCAAGGCAGTTTTCCATTCTCCTTACTGATGGTTATGCCTTTTATTTTCTTGTCTTGGTGAGCTAGCTAAGACTTCCGCCACAATGCTGAGTCCAATGACAAGAGCAGGTACCTTGCATTGATTTTGCCCAGTCCTTCCTCTCAGAAGAAAAGCGCTGATGCTTTGCTGGGTTTCAGAATGGCTTACCCTGGCTGAGCCCTCAAAGTTAATGCCATAAAGAGGATTCAATCTTAATCCAAATATGGTGTCATGAGGAGGGATCTTTGGGGAATGGTTAGTCTAGGTTAGGAAGGAGCCCCCACAAACAGATTTGTCCTAGTTAGCTTTTTATTGCTCTGGTAAAACATCATGACCTAAAGCAACTTGAGGAGGAAGGAGCTTATTACATTTTATAGGTTAGATTCCATCATGGGGGGTAGGGGAAGCCAGGGCGAGAGCTCGAGGCAAGAACCTCAAGGCAGGAGCCGAAGCAAGAAACTGTGGAGAAACACCGTTTGCTGGCTTGTTACCATGGCTTTCTCAGCCTGCTTTCTTATAGAACCCAGGACCACCTGGGAGTCAGCAATGTTTTACCTTTTTCTATCCCTCAGCTTTTATCATTGTCTAATGTATACACTATATAATTAGACTTGTGGCACAAAATTCTGATCACCGATCTGTGAAGGTAAATTCTACTTGTTAGAGCAAAGTAGGTCTGTTGTAGTCCCACTAAAGGACAATTTGATCTTTGGTGAACTTTGCAAGTTGCCCACAGCTTTCAGACCAACCTTGGTTGCTCTATAATCTTTTCTTTCTCCTTCTCAGTGTGGAAGAAGTCACCTCCCCCATGCCTGGACTTCTGGCCCTTCCTGTGAAAATGAAGGTCAATGAGCTGTCTGAGATTTATATGTCACTGACGTCAGTTTTAAAGGAAGCAGCAATGATGAAGGTCTGGTGTGTTATACACAGAGGAACACAGAGAGTGAAAGAGGCCCAGTCACAAGTACTAGGTCACTGCCCAAGTGCACTTGGAAGATCACTTATAAAAGCCAGTGGGGATGACCAGAATCACCCTGGTTGTGATGCTGGTGTGTTAACTTCTCACATGCTGACTGAGGGACGTTCATTGTGATTGTTCTGTTAGTAATGGCTCAATAACTCAGCAGCTTCTATGGAATGTCTTTGATAGAATAATATCTAGGCACTTTGCTAAGCTCAACCACCTACGTACTATGTACTATCATTCTTGTAGCCAACACCAGTTCTGTGACAGTGACAAAACCTTATTTTTAATTAGGCTTGTAAAAAATGTTTTTATTGATTCTTTGTAAATTTCTTATTATGCACCCCAATCCCATTCATCTCCCCAGTGCTCTTGCAACCCTCCCAAGCAAAAGAAAAGAAAATAAAAACAAGACCAATAAAAACCCTAAAACAAACAAAAAAATCTCATTGTGGAAGCTGTAGTGTGTCACAGTGTGTCACGCAGTGTGTCCTTTTGCCCAGTTTTACTTGCAATGAGTCATTGGTCTGGTTTGAGGCCTCTGGCTTCTGCTACACCATCAATACTGGGTCCTCACCGGGACTCCTCTGATATCCTGCTGTTGCTGTGTGTCATGGAGATCCTGCAGATTTGGTTCCGTAGGACCAGCCCCTTCACATGCTCCAGCAGTTCATGGATGGGGCAGATGTTGGGTGGGCCAACTCAGAGCCCTGGATGGTAGCTGAGTTAGTCAGCCTGCCAACTCTCCCACACCCACGCCACCAGGGCCAGCTCTCCAGCACTTCTCTGGTTAGCCCTCCCCCCCCCCATGGCACAGCCTACAAGGGACAGGGCCAGCTCTCCAGCTCTCACACCCTCTGGCAGGATCGCCTGCCCCCACCACCAGGGCCAGCTCTACTGTGGTTCCCAGGTGAGGTGCAGGCCCACTCTCCATGCTGCAGCCAGTGAGGCGGGGGACAGCTCTGCACAGCCCTTGGACATCGCATGCTCCCAGGCAGCAGCCCGGACCAGGATGTCAGCAAGGCCTTTGGTGGGAACATGGACCCTGAACATCGACACCAACACAGTCCTCAGCAGGAGCTCAGGCTGAGACTTCACCATGACCTCAGGTCACGGCAGGGTGATCACATCAGGCTGTTCCTCACACCCCCACATACACCCCAACCCCAATCTCTAGTTCCAGGCCCTGTACACGCTAGACAAACACTCTACTGATGAGTAACTCCCCCGAACCCCACATTCAGGGCTTACAGATTAATCATATTATAGTCAAACAGATATAGCACTTTGAATATGCAGTTCAGTCTTTTGACATTGCGATATAATGTCATCTAAAAACATGATAGATTCCTTTCATAACTATTCTGGG